>NC_086450.1:238291517-238990017 GCF_028390025.1 Pseudophryne corroboree | reverse complement strand
ATAGGTCTGATATTATAATTACTTTTCCTAGCAACCAAATGTAAATTCTAAGTGCTCCAAATAAGTTGCTGAATATTAAGTCTGTTGGTCTCAGTACAAACCTCAGTAAACAGCTCATGCAAATATAATTGATGGGAAAAAACTTTCATTATTATTTTAGAGCAGGCATTGGCTGCTGTCATAATTTAGCCTGTTTCTAAACTGACATGATGCTCAGCTACACATATATTTAACACATAAGAACTCAACACTTTCACATGTCTCTAGTCAAAATAGTGTGAAGCATGGTCATGTTGCATTGGGGCATACTTCCAGGGGCTTGCATAGTATGCTTCCGATGTGCTGGGACACTTCAGACCCTCCAGGGGCATATTAAGAGAGGAAGGGCCCATCCTATCAAGCCGGCAGCCGGACAGTGCTTCAATAGTAATAAAGATGGGTCACCTGAAGGGGCTTATGAGAACACCCAGGCACCTCAGTTTACAACACACGATCAATCACTTAGTATCAGGATCATTTAAAATGGCGGTCAATGACAGGAAACAAATACTAATTTGTTTAAGCAAGTCACTTCTTAGTGAACCAGGAAGAGAAATCCTTTTTCTCTAACGTCCTAAGTGGATGCTGGGGACTCCGTAAGGACCATGGGGAATAGCGGCTCCGCAGGAGACTGGGCACAAAAGTAAAAGCTTTAGGACTACCTGGTGTGCACTGGTTCCTCCCCCTATGACCCTCCTCCAAGCCTCAGTTAAGATTTTGTGCCCGAACGAGAAGGATGCACACTAGGTGGCTCTCCTGAGCTGCTTAGTGAAAAGTTTAGTTTTAGGTTTTTTATTTTCAGTGAGACCTGCTGGCAACAGGCTCACTGCACCGAGGGACTAAGGGGAGAAGAAGCGAACTCACCTGCGTGCAGAGTGGATTGGGCTTCTTAGGCTACTGGACATTAGCTCCAGAGGGACGATCACAGGCCCAGCCATGGATGGGTCCCAGAGCCGCGCCGCCGGCCCCCTTACAGAGCCAGAAGACTGAAGAGGTCCGGAAAATCGGCGGCAGAAGACGTCCTGTCTTCAATAAGGTAGCGCACAGCACCGCAGCTGTGCGCCATTGCTCTCAGCACACTTCACACTCCGGTCACTGAGGGTGCAGGGCGCTGGGGGGGGGCGCCCTGAGACGCAATATAAACACCTTAGATGGCTAAAAATACATCACATATAGCTCCTGGGCTATATGGATGCATTTAACCCCTGCCAGAATTCACAGAAAAACGGGAGATAAGGCCGCCGAGAAGGGGGCGGAGCCTATCTCCTCAGCACACTGGCGCCATTTTCCCTCACAGCTCCGTTGGAGGGAAGCTCCCTGGCTCTCCCCTGCAGTCACTACACTACAGAAAGGGTTAAAAAAGAGAGGGGGGCACTAATTAGGCGCAGTATTAAAGATACAGCAGCTATAAGGGGAAAAACACTTATATAAGGTTATCCCTGTATATATATAGCGCTCTGGTGTGTGCTGGCAAACTCTCCCTCTGTCTCCCCAAAGGGCTAGTGGGGTCCTGTCCTCTATCAGAGCATTCCCTGTGTGTGTGCTGTGTGTCGGTACGTTTGTGTCGACATGTATGAGGAGAAAAATGATGTGGAGACGGAGCAGATTGCCTGTAATAGTGATGTCACCCCCTAGGGGGTCGACACCTGAGTGGATGAACTGTTGGAAGGAATTACGTGACAGTGTCAGCTCTGTATAAAAGACAGTGGTTGACATGAGACAGCCGGCTACTCAGCTTGTGCCTGTCCAGACGTCTCATAGGCCGTCAGGGGCTCTAAAGCGCCCGTTACCTCAGATGGCAGATATAGACGCCGACACGGATACTGACTCCAGTGTCGACGGTGAAGAGACAAATGTGACTTCCAGTAGGGCCACACGTTACATGATTGAGGCAATGAAAAATGTTTTACACATTTCTGATAATACGAGTACCACCAAAAAGGGGTATTATTTTCGGTGAGGAAAAACTACCTGTAGTTTTCCTGAATCTGAGAAATTAAATGAGGTGTGTGATGATGCGTGGGTTTCCCCCGATAACAACTGATAATTTCTAAAATGTTATTGGCATTATATCCTTTCCCGCCAGAGGTTAGGGTGTGTTGGGAAACATCCCCTAGGGTGGATAAAGCGCTCACACGCTTGTAAGAACAAGGGCTCTACCCTCTCCTGAGATAGCCGCCCTTAAGGATCCTGCTGATAGAAAGCAGGAGGGTATCCTAAAATGTATTTACACACATACTGGTGTTATACTGCGACCAGCAATCGCCTCAGCCTGGATGTGCAGTGCTGGGTTGGTGTGGTCTGATTCCCTGACTGAAAATATTGATACCCTAGATAGGGACAGTATATTATTGCCTATAGAACATTTAAAAGATGCATTTCTATATATGCGTGATGCACAGCGGAATATTTGCCGACTGGCATCAAGTCTAAGTGCGTTGTCCATTTCTGCCAGTAGAGGGTTATGGACACGACAGTGGTCAGGTGATGCGGATTCCAAACGGCATTTGGAAGTATTGCCTTATTAAAGGGAGGAGTTATTTGGGGTCGGTCTTTCAGACCTGGTGGCCACGGCAACAGCTGGGAAATCCACGTTTGTACCCCAGGTCGCCTCTCAACATAAGAAGACGCCGTATTATCAGGCGCAGTCTTTTCGTGGGCAAGCGGGCAAAAGGTTCCTCATTTCTGCCCCGTGACAGAGGGAGAGGAAAAAGGCTGCAGAAATCAGCCAGTTCCCAGGAACAGAAGCCCTCTCCCGCCTCTGCCAAGCCCTCAGTATGACGCTGGGGCTTTACAAGCAGAATCAGTCACGGTGGGGGCCCGTCTCAATGAATTTCAGCGCGCAGTGGGCTCACTCGCAAGTAGACCCCTGGATCCTTCAAGGGATATCTCAGGGGTACAAATTGGAATTCGAGACATCTCCCCCTCGCCGTTTCCTAAAGTCGGCTTTACCGATGTCTCCCTCTGACAGGGAGGCAGTTTTGGAAGCCATTCACAAGCTGTATTCCCAGCAGGTGATAATCAAGGTACCCCTCCTGCAACAGGGAACGGGGTATTATTCCACACTGTGGTGGTACCGAAGCCGGACGGCTCGGTGAGACCGATTCTAAATCTAAAATCTTGAACACTTACATACGGAGGTCCAAATTCAAGATTCAGTCACTCAGAGCAGTGATTGCGAACCTGGAAGAAGGGGACTACATGATGTCTCGGGACATCAAGGATGCTTACCTTCATGTCCCAATTTACCTTTCTCACCAAGGGTACCTCAGGTTTGTGGTACAGAACTGTCACTATCAGTTCAGACGCTGCCGTATGGATGGTCCACGGCACCCCGGGTCTTTACCAAGGTAATGGCCGAAATGATGATACTCCTTCGAAGGAAGGGAATTTTAGTTATCCCTTACTTGGACGATTCCCTGATAAGGGTAAGATCCAGGGAACAGTTGGAGGTCGGTGTAGCACTATCTCAGGTAGTGTTGCGGCAGCACGATTGGATTCTCAATATTCCAAAATCGCAGCTGATTCCGACGACTCGTCTTCTGTTCCTAGGGGATGATCCTGGACACAGTCCAGAAAAAGGTGTTTCTCCCGGAGGAGAAAGTCAAGGAGTTATCCGAGCTAGTCGGGAACCTCCTACAACCGAGCCAAGTCTCAGTACATCAATGAAAGGGTTCTGGGAAAAATGGTGGCTTCCTACGAAGCAATCCCATTCGGCAGATTCCACGCAAGAACTTTCCAGTGGGACCTGATGGACAAATGGTCCGGGTCGCATCTTCAGATGCATCAGCGGATAACCCTGTCACCAAGGACAAGGGTGTCTCTCCTGTGGTGGTTGCAGTGTGCTCATCTTCTAGAGGGCCGCAGATTCGGCATTCAGGACTGGGTCCTGGTGACCACGGATGCCAGCCTGCGAGGCTGGGGGGGCAGTCACACAGGGAAGGAATTTTCAGGGCTTATGGTCAAGCCTGGAGACATCACTTCACATAAATATCCTGAAGCTAAGGGCCATTTACAATGCTCTAAGCTTAGCAAGACCTCTGCTTCAAGGTCAGCCGGGGTTGATCCAGTCGGACAACATCACGGCAGTCACCCACGTAAACAGACAGGGTGGCACAAGAAGCAGGAGGGCAATGGCAGAAGCTGCAAGGATTCTTCGCTGGGCGGAAAATCATGTGATAGCACTGTCAGCAGTATTCATTCCGGGAGTGGACAACTGGGAAGCAGACTTCCTCAGCAGATACGACCTCCACCCGGGAGAGTGGGGACTTCACCCAGAAGTCTTCCACATGATTATAAACCGTTGGGAAAAACTCGACAGGTATTGCGCCAGGTCAAGGGACCCTCAGGCAATAGCTGTAGACGCTCTGGTAACACCATGGGTGTACCAGTCAGTGTATGTGTTCCCTCCTCTGCCATCTCATACCCAAGGAACTGAGAATTATAAGATGGAGAGGAGTAAGCACTGTATTAGTGGCTCCGGATTGGCCAAGAAGGACTTGGTATCCAGAACTTCAAGAGATGCTCACGGAGGATCCGTGGCCTCTACCTCTAAGAAGGGACCTGCTCCAGCAAGGACCCTGTCTGTTCCAAGACTTACCGCGACTACGTTTGACGGCATGGCGGTTGCGCGCCGGATCCTGAAGGAAAAAGGCATTCCGGATGAAGTCATCCCTATCCTGATCAAAGCTAGGAAGGATGTAACTGAAAAACATTATCACCGCATTGGCGAAAATATGTTGCGTGATGCGAGGCCAGTAAGGCCCGACGGAGGAAATTCAAATGGGTCGATTACTACATTTCCTGCAAACAGGAGTGTCTATGGGCCTGAAATTGGGGTCCATTAAGGTTCAAATTTCGGCCCTGTCAATTTTCTTCCAAAAAGAACTAGCTTCAGTCCCTGAAGTTCAGACGTTTGTAAAAGGGGTACTGCATATACAGCCTCCTTTTGTGCCTCCAGTGGCACCTTGGGATCTCAATGTAGTTTTTTGGGTTCCAAAAGTCACATTGGTTTGAACCACTTAAATCTGTGGAGTTAAAATATCTCACATGGAAAGTGGTCATGCTGTTGGCCCTGGCCTGTGCCAGGCGCGCGTCAGAATTGGCGGCTTTATCCTGTAAAAGCCCTTATCTGAGTTTCCATTCGGACAGGGCGGAATTGAGGACTCGTCCTCAGTTTCTCCCTAAGGTGGTTTCAGCGTTTCACCTGAACCAACCTATGGTGGTGCCTGCGGCTACTAGGGACTTGGAGGACTCCAAGTTGCTAGACGTTGTCAGGGCCCTGAAAATATATGTTTCCAGGACGGCTGGAGTCAGAAAATCTGACTCGCTGTTATCCTGTATGCACCCAACAAGCTGGGTGCTCCTGCTTCTAAGCAGACTATTGCTCGCTGGATTTGTAGTACACTTCAGCTTGCACATTCTGTGGCAGGCCTGCCACAGCCAAAATCTGTAAATGCCCATTCCACAAGGAAGGTGGGCTTATCTTGGGCGGCTGCCCGAGGGGTCTCGGCTTTACAACTTTGCCGAGCAGCTACTTGGTCAGGGGCAAACACGTTTGCTAAATTCTACAAATTTGATACCCTGGCTGAGGAGGACCTGGAGTTCTCTCATTCGGTGCTGCAGAGTCATCCGCACTCTCCCGCCCGTTTGGGAGCTTTGGTATAATCCCCATGGTCCTTACGGAGTCCCCAGCATCCACTTAGGACGTTAGAGAAAATAAGAATTTACTTACCGATAATTCTATTTCTCATAGTCCGTAGTGGTTGCTGGGTGCCCATCCCAAGTGCGGATTGTCTGCAATACTTGTACATAGTTATTGTTACAAAAATCGGGTTATTATTGTTGTGAGCCATCTTTTCAGAGGCTCCTCTGTTATCATGCTGTTAACTGGGTTCAGATCACAGGTTGTACGGTGTGATTGGTGTGGCTGGTATGAGTCTTACCCGGGATTCTATATCCTTCCTTATTGTGTACGCTCGTCCGGGCACAGTATCCTAACTGAGGCTTGGAGGAGGGTCATAGGGGGAGGAGCCAGTGCACACCAGGTAGTCCTAAAGCTTTTACTTTTGTGCCCAGTCTCCTGCGGAGCCGCTATTCCCCATGGTCCTTACGCATCCACTACGGACTATGAGAAATAGAATTATCGGTAAGTAAATTCTTATTTATTGTCAATTACAGCTCATAATAAGCACTTTGATTTGCATACAATAGCGCAGTTTCCCAACATAAAGCTATAAGTCTACTGGCTAATAATAATTCCATCTTATACTTCATATCCGTAAGAACTTTTATGATAAATATTTATGCTTATAAGGTTAACTAGAAATTCTGCTAAAAGGTGTATACATATCATTTTGTTTTGACACCTTCTAGACCACAAACAGAACATCATTTGAAGCCTCCCTAAATGTTTGATATTTGTCATGTTTCTTATTTAAAGTACCTGACCACAGAACTCTGTTTTTCAATCAATTTAGAAAAAAATAAATATTCAAATCAGTGTTAAAAAAGGGCAATTGGTCTATAGTTCTGACAGAGGGAGGGCTCTTTCCCTTGCTTGTGGATAGTGATAATTCAAGCCTGCAGAATTTCTGTAGGGAGAGAGCCTTGGTCAGTAGCCTATATATAGAGAGCAGTGAGAGTATGGGCAAGGATGGTTGCAAATTTTTTATAAAGAGAGTTGGTAAATCGATCTGGACCAGGTGCCTTCCTTGTGGGGAGGATTGAGTAACAGAATCTCCCTAAGAGTCCACGTAGAATTGAGGGAATATAAATCTTCATCTTTCAGCCTGGGGGAGGTATAGATCTTTAAAAAGGAGGAAACAAGTGTGGCAGTAGGCTGGGTCAGATTTCAGATTGTACAATATTTCATAATATCGAGCAAACGCATCCGATATATCCGAGGGGTTAACTATTATCCTCCCATCAGGGAACTTTATGGCATTAATTCTGTTTTTACAACTTACGTGTTCGGAGTTTGCGAGACAGGAATTTACCCGATTTATAGCCTAAGGCAATGGTGCCAACCCTGGTCCTTGAGAGCTACCAAGAGTTCACATTTTCCAGCTCACTTAGCAGGTGCACAGGTGCAGTCATTGCTCACTGACACATTTTAAAAGATCCACAGATGGAGCTAATAACTTAACTTGTGATTGTGTGAGCAGACCTGGAAAATGTTAACTGTTGGTAGCTCTCAAGGACCAGGGTTGGCTACACCTGGCCTAAGGTATAGACTTCTGTTGTAACTTGCTAAGAGCAGACTGTATGCATTTAAGAAATATTTTATGAACCTGGGTCTGAATAGAAACTATTTCACGTTTTAATGAACGGGAGGGCTGGGTTCGATTTAAGATTCTCCCTGGAGCAGGCGCTCTTCTATACTCACTTGTTGACTAAGGTATTGTCTCCGTAGTATGGCACACGTATGAATAGCCACTTTTCTCAAAAGTGCCTTAGGAGCACACCAAAGCGAGAGGAGTGACATATATAGTCACCATATAAGCAGCCAGAGCATCAGTTAGGGTGGTAACCACATCAGGGAAAGACAACAAAGAGTCTATAACTATAATAACAACAGGTAGGAAAAAATAACAGCAGCTCAAGGACCCTAATCAAAAGGAACTGTGAATGAAAAAAAATGTTAGGGGGTACCTGTCTAAACAGACCCATGTAAGACACCTGGTGCCCTAATAGACCACAACAGTGAGTAGAAAAGCAGAGTCTTATGGAAACTGTGTCAGCCAGAACGCAGTTGATCAGACGAGCTGGATGTTTTGGGAGCCACAGCAATGTCCCAATCAGGCAACAATTTACTCCCGCTTCAATTGATGAAATCACGTAAGTAGAGGAGTCATAATGAACAAGAATCCTTGACCAGAGACCCCAACAATACGTGATATTATTATCTCGATGCGCAGCTGTAATGGCATGAAAAGAACTTCTATTGGCCAAGGTACTGTATATGGTGACAGGTCAGGAAAGATCTGGAGTCCCCTCAGAGCATCAAAATCTTCAGCTTGCCGTACCACCTAGGGATTGTTCTCCTTAATATGGAAGATCTGAATCCTCATCAGTGTATCTCTGGAAAAGTTAATAGACCCGCCTCTTGGCCTAGGTAGCCGATGTACTCAATCTATGAGTAGTTATTGTTCCGTAGCCATGGGGAGAAGTTTATGGAACAGTTTGTAACATATTCCTGAAGTTCTGCAGGTGTCACAGAATCAGAGATATCTCTAATCTTTAGATTATTTCTCTGCGATCTATTCTCAAGACCTGCCATCTTATCATAGGTGGAGGACATCTCAGCCTGTAACTCCAAATGGGCACTAAGGAGGTCATGTGTGATGTTACCAGTTCCTTCATCTAGTCTTTCAGGTGCTCCATACGCCCTCTGAGCACAGCAAGTTCCTCCCGAATCATTTGTATGGAAGAATCAAGACTTGGAGGGGAGGAGAGTGGCACTGCTGCTGACCACCTGACCTCTACAGAGCTATCTACATGCTGGGCCCACTATTTGACACATCCGACCTTGGGCTGCTGTTAATTTGTTCAGCACAAGTTTGTATTATCGTAGTATCTTAGTATGATATCGTAAAGTTTCAGTCCGAATGTCTAAAACATCCAATTTTTTATCTGTTACATTGTCAAACAATACAGCCAGTGCCTCTGTGTTATGGGCATTTTGTACTGGCAGGCCATACAATGATAGGGCAAGACCCATTTTCTTGTGACACTGAATAAACTTTAATTTATGTTAATTTTTATTTTTCTCTACCCATGCTCTTTTATGCATTAAATGTTTTGGCATTGCCTCATATGAGAGACTTTCCCTTTTCCATGTAGCTGGGGCTATTCGGACCAATGTAAAACTACCCGATCCCCCATTTGGCAACACTTTATAAGGGTAAGATCCACACACAAAATATAACCCTCGTGGTAACCATATGTGTGCCAAAGTTGTAATCTGGGTTGCCATGCATAATAGGTAATGACTTTGCCATGGTAAACAAGTAGTTCCATAAAAGAATATATTAACTTTGTTGTTATCACTGCATGATGCATTATATTTGTGTATCATGTTTCATTTAATCTGTCCAACCGCATTTGCTGAACTTTCCATGCCAATTTGCTTTCATTTAAAAAAAAATAAGTAATATTGGTTAGCTTCAATATTTCTCCTAATTGTCCCTTCCATTCTAGTTTTCAAATGGAGTTATGATTCCCTGCGCTCCAAACCGGGTGCTACACTATTCTAAACAATTGCCACCACGTGAGAAATGAAAATGCACAAAAGAAAAGTAGAATAGGAGCTCCCTATTGGGATGAGTTACAGTCAGGCGACAACCACCTGATCTACACAAATAATGTCCACTAATAATCTTAAGTAAAGCAGTTCTGTGAAATGCAAGTGTTTCTTTCTTCTGGAAAAGTCCCACTTCTTCAGAATGTTCACTTTCTCCATAACCTCAAAAACATAAATGGACCACCTTTCATGGTGCACATCAGTGGGTTGGAACAAGAAGTAATAGCTAATGAATCAATTTAGTGCATACCCTTTTTTTAAGGCCTGGATTAGGCCAATAACATCACATGAAAAAATGTGAATACCGTGACTCTTAATGCTTCCTTTCAATCTCTTTAGTACGCGACAGCTTCCCTCTGGGAACCTCAAATAGATACAATAGCGTAAAAATTTAACATTTATTTGAATATCACATAAAAATTACCACACAACAGAAGGAGTGGCCTCGTACCATGCAGGGCTTTTATTCCAAAGGTACCGTATTAAAGAAACGTTTTCAAACCAGCGCTCCAAATCAGCAGTGCTGCACCGTCCGCTGAAGTGGTCACCCCCACTTCCAAAGAAACATTTAGACAATTCACAAAATGCAGATATGCGCACCCCGGGGTAGTACGGGATAATTGTTCGGGTATAAGTATTGTGTGTAAAACGTTCAATATTCAAATATTCAGATCCTTCCCTTTAAATCAGAAAAGAGTTCCTCTTCGTTCCCTCAAAGAAACAAAAAATGAGGGAATATATAGTGAAGTACAGTTTTATTATGGGTGTAAACAACATAGATATGTAATATACAATTCCACCAACTTGTAGTGGTGCAAATATGCGTACCAGAATATGTGGGGTCCCTAGCAATGGTTACCCTATAGCACTTGTGAGGTGGTAAACAGATACCTCCCGGGATCTCAGCACTGTTCCTCCTCTAGCCGTGGTAATCCTGGGTACTTCCACTCTTACTGGATCTGTCGCAGTCTGTCCCACAGCACCAACGCGTTTCTGCTCTCAAGGAGCCTTTCTCAAGGTGTGTGGTGGAATGAAAAACTGGGAATATTTAAACCCAGTGCTGTGGTATGATTGGTTCAGACTGGACTGTGCAGTAATTATGGTTCCCTCAGTCAGTTACCTTGTACTGACTATTATGGTGGGTTTCTTGTAGATAATTTATAGCCCCTTAGGTGGTGAAAACTTAAAATACAATTTCTTAGTAACTTTAATAACTTAAAATGTTCAAAAACGCTATGATTCGGCGTGCGTTCCAACTCGTGGAACGCACACCTTACTTCCGGTTCCACCCGCCGTTCGTAATAATACATGCCCGGCGTTGTTAAGCCTATCGCGGAGCATGCGTTCCATGTGCCGGACCGCATGCCATTTCCGTTTCCGCCTCGGCCCCTAGTGGCATTGATGTGATATTCAATGCCCGAACTTCCGGTCACGGACGGAATCAGCTGTGGAACGCAAAAATTAGTATGCGTTCCACCGGTTTCCATTTGATACAGGACGAACCCTTTGTGTATCTCAGCTTAGTAAAATGGGCACAAAATGGGACAAAACAGAAATTGGACATCAATATATAAATATAAAAGATATGAAACATCAGATTAATTAATACAGGGTATTTCTCCTAAAAAAACAAATTTTAAAATAATAAATAGGACAATTCAATGCAGAAACAAGTAATGTTGATAAAAAATGATAATTAATAAATAATTAATTAATGATTTGAAATCATTTCAAGGCAGTCCACAATAAAAATTGTAACGCTTTGGAGAAAGTAATAGGCATCAAAATGGTTCAGAATCACTGGCGGAATGGAAATCTGGAAGAGAGTCTCGCACAAACAGAAATGAGGTGGATTTACAATATGGGGACTTTATCCCCCAAGGGACTGAATCTGGACTTTGAATTGAAATGGTTTTTATGATAACTTATTTTATTAATTATTAATTAATTAATTAATTACAGCACTGGGTTTAAATATTCCCAGTTTTTCATTCCACCACACACCTTGAGAAAGGCTCCTTGAGAGCAGAAACGCGTTGGTGCTGTGGGACAGACTGCGACAGATCCAGTAAGAGTGGAAGTACCCAGGATTACCACGGCTAGAGGAGGAACAGTGCTGAGATCCCGGGAGGTATCTGTTTACCACCTCACAAGTGCTATAGGGTAACCATTGCTGGGGACCCCACATATTCTGGTACGCATATTTGCACCACTACAAGTTGGTGGAATTGTATATTACATATCTATGTTGTTTACACCCATAATAAAACTGTACTTCACTATATATTCCCTCATTTTTTGTTTCTTTGAGGGAACGAAGAGGAACTCTGTTCTGATTTAAAGGGAAGGATCTGAATATTTGAATATTGAACGTTTTACACACAAAACTTATACCCGAACAATTATCCCGTACTACCCCGGGGTGCGCATATCTGCATTTTGTGAATTGTCTAAACCTTTATTCCAAAGGCATGGATAACAGCAAGAAAGGTGGATGGTAAACCCGGGTATCAAACCTCTTTCCTGATAGCCAGATGTTAGAGTATCAGGTCCAGCAGGGCTCTAAGGCAGCTTTTTCAACTATCAACACATTTCTAATCAAAGAGTCTTCCTGAGGGTGTGATAGGGTGGTCTACAAACAACATATTTATAGCATGTACAATTACCCCTCCTACTTTCTGTCAGTACATGGGTCGGGTTAAGATAAAATACAAAAGAAACATATTTAAAAGGGGTGAATCCTATTAAATTAAATATCCAGGATTCTATATGTCTTTTTATTTCCAAGACAATATATAATCTTAAAACACTTAAAAATCGAGATTGACAGAATGAGAGTTAGCATCTGTGTTCCACTTCTGTGAAACACATCACACTTCCGTCAGAAGTGAATTAGTATTGAAAAAGTGGACTTATTGTTTGATATTTCAATGTAATTCAGCTGTGCCGGTGGAATTTGCTGGAGATGGATTAAGTGGCATTGGTGAATATTGGTGAATACACACCGTTTCCAATGGAAGTTTAGGAGTGCGTGCATTCCACATCCATGAATGCGAACCCGTCCTTCTACGGCGGCATCCTGCTGCCAGGATACAGGTTGGAATGCTTACATGAGCATGCGTTCCTTCCAGCCAGGGTTAGCCACTAATCACTAAATCCATATTAATGAATTAAGAAATATAAGGGTAAAAACATTAACATATTAGGAGATTATCCCCCTATATTCAGGGTTTGTTAATTAAAAAGGGAAGGGCTGTAAAAAATTATTAAACTAAATATATATTAATAAAAGGAGTTTGTAGAAGGAGGAGAAAACTACGCCTATTACTCCAAAGTAAGTTGTCCAGAGAGGTGTTTGTTTGCATCCAAACCACCAAAAGGACATTACACAAAAGTGAGTTATCTAGAGAGGTGTTTGTTTAAATCCAAGGAGAGACACATTCCCCACAGAAAAAGAGATGAAAAAACATACAAACCTCTTTATCCCAAAATCACTATTTAGTCCTGATGGTTCTTAAGTGTTGGCTTTATACAGTGGATAAACTTCATTTCTGTTCTGGCTAGACTTGAGTCTATACCTTTTATTCTCCATTTACCTTCTATTTTCTTAATCCCTACAAACCTTTTATTTCCATTGAAGGAACTATCGTACTTATTTTTAAAATGTTTCAATAAAGAGTGGTTCTCAAAGCCTTTTTTTTATGTTGTGTAAATGTTCCTCTCACCGCTCTCTAAGCTTTCTAGTGGTCCTGCCAATATATTGCATGCCACATTTACACTCTATAACATAAATACAGTTGTTGCTGTTGCACAGGGCTGGACTAAGGTCTGTGGGGGTCCCTGGGCAACAAATTTGTGGGGCCCCCACACACTGTCCTCACAACTGCAAAAAAAAAATATCGGAGTAGGAGTACAGCATTTACCTGTCTCCTCTCTGTCGTCCTCGGCAGCTGAGCTGTTCCTTTATTGCTGCGGCCGCTGAGGAGCTTCATTCACAGTAGTGTGAAGTCTCGCGAGATAATGTCAAATCTCACGAGACTGCACACTGCAGTTAGTGAAGCTTCTCGGCGGCCGCAGCTGTAATGGAACTGCTGAGGAGGATGGAGAGGAGACAGATAAATGCTGTACTCCTACTCCGATGTTTTTTTGCAGTTGTGAGGACAGTGTGTGGGGGCTTCGGGACGACCGCCCCTTCCGCCCTGCCATTAATATGGCTCTGCTGTTGCATGTTATAAATTCTTTTATAGTGAATTCTTTGTTGTTTGAATTGGAGACAATTTTTTCTATTTTGGACTCTTGTATATTATATGCTCTGCAAATTAAACATAATCCGTAAATATGGCATCATTTAGTTTTGACCTTGTCTGATCTTTTTCTTGGATTGCACTCTTAACTAGTTGATCTTTGAGATTGCCGGCCTTCTTATAAATGAATCTCTGTCTTTCTGGAATAATTTCTTTCGGGATCGGATCTTCCATGAGAATGTGCCCATGAGTACGGAAGTTGTTTTCCACAGTTTGGTATTGATTATTGAATGTTGAAATGAATGTGATCTTTGTTGTTTTGTACTCTCCTTTCCCTTTCTTGTTTCAACCCACTGATGTGGACCATGAATGCTGGTCCATTTATGTTTTTGAGATGGCTGAGAAAGTGAGTACTCTGAAGAAGAGAGGTCTTCCAGAAGGGGATGCAGTCAATATACCGGCTGTGGGGATCCCGGCGTTCAAAAGACCGATGCCGGAATCCCAACAGCTGGTGAGATACTGAAGCCCGAAATCCTGACAAATGCCCTGTATTCCCACTTGGTTGCCACAGGGCCTGATGGGTGGTGAATGCAGCAATCCAGCGAGGGGACTAACTGCCTGGATTCTGGCAGATGGGATGCCGCTATTGGTATAGTGACAGCTGTCATCTCATCTGCCGGCATATCATATGTATTCCACCAGAAGAAAAACGATTGCATTTCACAGAATTGCTTTACTAAGGATTATTAGTGGACATTTATTAGTTGCCTGACTGTAATTCATCCCAACAGGGAGCGCCTACTGTATTCTACATCTCTTTTATGCCTTTCATACTAGTACCTTTATCTGTGATCCTAGACTGTGCACTACTCCTTCCTTTACTATATCTTGTTCCTGTTTTGCTTTCCACAAGGGGGACATTATCCAACCTACTATTACTAGGCTGGTCACACTTGAACTGTACCCACCAGCTGTTTGGGGTAGTAACCACCATGTCCATTGTGATATTCCATGTAAATTCTTATGGGTTATATTTTGCATTTCTGCAGCAGGGTACACAGGTTTCCAAAGGGAAACATCAGGGTGTAGAATGGATCTGGATCCGGAGGCACCAACAAGCAAAGCTTTAGCTGTCCCAGGATGCATAGGAGCCTCCTCTATAACCCCGCCTCCAGGCACTGTGAGCTCAGTTTTGAAGATGGTGCATGCAGCAGCAGGTCACTAACCAGGAGGGCTGCGCTGGAAGCCCTGAAAGCTTTTACTTTTTGACAGAAATCTGATTTTTTTTCTCTGAGCTGCCAGCACTGTAAGTCAGATTGACTTCTGTGCTGCAGCTCCATCACCTCCCCAGTGGCTCCGCATACTCCCGTTGGCCTGGTTATCAGGTGCTTGCGGCGGAGATACCCGCGGATGTAGGCACAGTCCTGGACTGTTCTCCAGGATTGCATGGCTGCTACCAGGAGGCAGGTAAGAGGGTCTCCTAGCGGGACCCGTGATCAAATCGCATTCTGTCCGCTGCCTAGGGAGACGGGCTGCGTCACTGGCATGTACACTGTCATTGGGCAGTGACCCCACTAAACCCCCAGGGCAATAGGAGCACAGGTCAGATGTACTAACACCTCATTTAATAAGGCTCCATCGTACCTGGGGTGGAAGACCAGTATAGGGAGGCGGTGCTTGACCTCTAGCCCTTCCTCCAGCCCAGGGCGCCATCTCCTGCAGATTTCCTGCCCTGGATCTGCGTCACTATCCCTCATTCGCTCACAGAGACGCTGGGCGCCATCTTACAAGCATAGCAGCAGCAGGTCTCTGGGATTGCTGGGCAAGGTCTCCAATGTAAAGCTGCCTGTACACAGCGCCGTGCATTTACATTACACTTAAGTATCCTGCCTCTCTTTAAGACAGTGTCAGTTGATAAATTGCAGATTATATTGTACGAGTAGTCTGCTATATCCTCGGTCTTTGGACTGTGCTGTGATATACTAGTCCAGTGCAGCTTTATTGTGATATAAATCCTACATTGCATGTGACTGTGTATGCCTGTACTGCTGTGTGGTTTCACTTTCAGTGTTTCTCAGCTATATCTATCACTATATTCTATACCCTGGGCTAGGTGCGTATGGGTCATGTAATATTAAGGAGGATTCCACTACAGTGCAAAGAAAACTGACAAGTTTAAACAGCAGAAAGTGGTTAAAACTGTAAAGCTCAATAGTTCTGGCTATGGAACTCGGAGAATATATGCTTCCCCTGGATATACAGGATGCATATCCGCATATTCCTATTGCCATCTTGCATCAGCAGTTCCTGCGGTTTACTATTGGTGACCTTCACTACCAATTCCAGGCTCTGCCGTTTGGACTAGCTACAGCTCCTCAGATCTTCACAAAGGTCATGACCGTTATGATGGCGCTCCTCTGTCTCCATGGAATCAGAATTCTTCCTTACCTGGATGATCTCCTGATTCTGGAAAGTTCAAGGGAAGTACTCAGTCATCTCCAGCTGACGGTGACTTTCCTTCAAGCCCACGGGTGGTTGATAAATTGGAAAAAGTTCTCGCTGGTCCCAGCACAGAGCATGGTGCACCTTAGGGCACTTCTGGACAAACAGAGTCAAAGACTGTTTCTGTCTCCAGACAAGGGCCTGAAACTTCAGGACAGAATAAGATGCTTCATTTGTCGCCCCAGAGTGTCAGTACACTCGCGATACAAGTCCTCGGCCTGATGGTGTACTACTTCGACATGATAGAGTACGCTCAATTTTATTCCCACCCTCTACAACAGTTGATCCTTTACATGTGGGATGGCTTACCTCATCGGATCAGAATGCAAATGATCTCTTTGACTCCGGAGGTTCGTCTGTTACTGACCTGGTGGCTCCAGGACCAGCAATTGAGCAGGGCTGTCCCTTCTGGATCCAAGACTGGGTCCTACTGACAACGAATGTCTGTGTTCAGTGTTGGAGAGCAGTGTTATACCAGCACTCATTTCAGAGTCGTTGGACCAGGGAAGAATCTCTTTTTCCGATTAATATTCTGGAGTTGAGAGCAGTGTTAAATGCACTGACTCTCGCCCTGCCTCTGGTATGGGACAGGCCTGTTCAAGTACAATCAATGCCACAACAGTGGCTTACATAAACCATCAAGGCAGCACTCGAAGCCACAGGGCAATGTTGGAAGTGTCCAAGATCCTATGTTGCATGGAACGCCATCTACCAGCTGTATCGACGGTGGTCATTCCAGGTGTCCTAAACTGGGAAGCGGTCTTCCACAGTCACCAGGACGTTCACTCTGGAGAGTGGGGTCTTCATCCCGAAGTCTTCCAACTCCTGGTGGACAGATGGGGTTTGCCAGACGTGGACCTCATGGCGTCTCGACACAATCACAAGGTTCACGAATCGGGAATCCTTAGGAGGCATTCGTGGATGCATTGGCAGTTCCATGGAACTTTCAGCTACCTTACATATTCCCTCCGGTGTCACTCCTGCCCAGGGTACTTCGGAAGTTCAAGCAAGATGGAGGAATACTGATTCTTATCGCTCCAGCATGGCCTAGACGGCACTGGTTCTCCAACCTGCAGGATCTCTCGGCCGAACATCCTCTTCTACTTCCTCAGCATTAAGATCTCCTCCAGCAGGGCCCTTGTCTCTACCCGGACCTGGCCAAACTGGATTTGACGGCATGGCTCTTGAAGCATCGCTCCTGAGGCCCAAAGGGTTCTCTGAAGCCGTTATTCAGACTATGCTGAAGGCCAGCAAACTGGCCTCTGCCCGGATTTACTACAGAGTGTGGCAGAGTGTGACGCCTATAGATTCAGAACTTCTAGAATTTTGGTATTTCTGCAAAGAGGCTTAGACTTAGTGTCACGGTCCGGCAAATCAGGTTCCGGGACCAGCGGTACTTACCTGTCCGTATGCTCTCGCATGGTCCTTCCGGTGGGGTGCGGGCTGCTGGCGAGGGGCACAACTTGCAGGCATGTCTGGGAGGAGAGGGCTCAGAGGCAGCAGCAAACATTTGTGCAGCTTCCAGTTGCAGAGGTCCGGGATGGGCGTCGCCGCCTTGGAAGAGTCAGCTAATCTAAAACACTCAGTCACCTGCAAGGTTTGCAAAACCAATGGGAAACAGTCTGCAGGTATAAATCTAGGGATTTCTGGGTAAGCAAATTGCCAGTGCAACGTCTCTCACACAGCCTTGTGTGTGCTAGTTCCCTGTGCTCCACAGCATTGCTTCTAAAGCATCCTGTTCCCTGAGTTCTCACCTGGATTGCTGGATCTACACCTGGTTATTTCTCCTCATATGCTGACCTCTCTGAGTCACCATCCCTCTAAGCGAGTCTCAGTCTACAGTCTTCCTATCCATGTTTCCGCTAGACGTTCATCCACAGACGTACAGGTCCTGCCAATGCAACCGCTCTCACAAGTAAACAGCTAGGGCACCTGTGGAACCTCCTTTAAAGCTCTATGAAAAGACTTTCATTCAACCTGCTCGGCTAATCCTGCCTAAAGTCACCGATACCAAACCGCACGCCACAATTCTGGATTCACAAAACCCAGTCCCCGTGACAGTTTGCACTGGCCCTATGGATCCGGAGGGTGCTCATGGTTCCGGTACGGATCTTCTGCAGGGCATAGCAGCTCGTCTGGAGAGTCTAGAGGAATCCCAGCGCCAATTAGCTCAATTTATTCAAGGGATGGCTACCCGCCAGGATTCCATGCAAGCCGACATTGCTCATGTCGCCACTGGTCGACGCCCACCAAATTCGACCGGAACCCGAAGATGTGCTGTGGGTTCTTAAACCAGTGTGAGATTCATTTCTCTTTACAGCCCTTTAACTTCCCATCACAGAAGGCAAAGGTAGCATATATCGTCTCCCTCCTGGCCGGTCCAGCCCTGGATTGGGTGTCACCCCTGTGGGAGAGAGCTGATTCTCTACTTGACAAATATGCAGAATTCATAGCTACCTTCCGAAAAATTTTCGATGAGCCCGGAAGAACCACGTCGGCATCAATCGAGATAATGCGCCTCCGGCAGGGAGACCGGTCTGTGGGACAGTATGTAGTACAATTCCAGACCTATGCTTCAGAATTACGGTGGAATGAGGAGGCACTAGTATCGGCCTCCTGGAAAGGTCTGTCTGACAAAATCAAGGACGAGTTGGCTACCCGGGACCTTCCGCCCAAATTAGACGACTTGATTTCCCTTTGTACCAAGATTGACCTTCGTTTTAGAGAGCGCCAGTTAGAGAAGAATCGCGGGGAGCGCCCAAGGTTCCGTCCTCCTCCGCCTTCTTCCTCGAGTGTGTCAGCTGAAGCATCCCAGGATGAGTCTATGCAGATCAATAGGGCTCGTCTCTCGCCAGAGGAGCGTCAGGGAAGGCGCAGGGAGAACTTGTGCCTATACTGCGGAGGTTCAGGACATTTGGTAGCCTCTTGCACCCAGCGTCCGGAAAACTAGCACTCCTAACCAGAAGAGGAGACATTAGGTTAGGAGTGGTGACATCGTCTCCATCTCGTTCTGAGCCTGTCCTAGAGGTTTCTTTGGGCCTGCCACAGGGTTCTAAAGGGTTTTTCTCTCTCCTAGATTCGGGAGCTGCTGAAAACTTTATCACGGCAGATGTGGTACAGCGACTACGGATTCCTACAGTTGAGCTTTCCCGACCAATTGCCCTTTCCGCTGTAGATGGAAGTCGAATCTGCAGTGGAGTAGTTACCCACCAGACTCTTCCCCTTCAGCTATGTGTAGGAGCTCTCCATAAGGAGTTACTTAATTTCTTAGTCATTCCAATAGCTACTCATGAAATTGTTTTGGGACTTCCTTGGCTCCAGAAGCACAACCCAAGAATCGATTGGGTGAATATGCAAATTTTGGCCTGGGGAGAGTCGTGTGCTCAAACTTGTCTTACCAGTGTTAAACATGTGAATAAGAGCCAACTGGAGATCCTACCACAAATTCCGTCTCAGTATTCCTCCTTTTCTGATGTCTTCAGCAAACAGGCAGCAGAAGTCTTACCACCCCACAGACCATGGGACTGCCCTATTGACCTGATTCCGGGAAAGATTCCTCCTAGAGGGCGAATATATCCTCTATCAGCCCCTGAGACCGACTCCATGTCGCAATACATCAAGGAAAATCTAGCTAGAGGATTTATTCGGCCTTCTACCTCTCCAGCCGGTGCGGGGTACTTTTTCGTCCCAAAAAAGGATGGTGGTCTTCGTCCCTGCATCGACTACCGGGGTCTGAATGACATAACATTAAAAAATCGTTACCCGTTGCCCTTGATCTCAGAGCTATTTGACCGGGTTAAGAGTGCCTCTGTCTTCACCATGTTGGACCTCTGGGGAGCATACAACCTGATCCGGATCAGAGCGGGTGACGGATGGAAAACGGCGTTCAACACTCGTGATGGGCACTTCGAGTATTTAGTCATGCCCTTCGGGCTTAGCAACGCACCAGCAGTTTTCCAAAATTTTGTAAATGAAATTTTCAATGATTTACTCTATAGTTCTGTAATAGTCTATATAGATGACATACTAATTTTCTCGACCATCCTGAAAGATCACCGTTCTCAAGTCCAAGAGGTGCTGCGGAGGCTTCGCCAACATCATTTGTACTGCAAATTGGAAAAATGTCTTTTCGAACAATCCTCCATGCCCTACCTGGGCTACATAATATCTGGTTCAGTATTAGAGATGGATCCAGCCAAGGTACAAGCGGTTCTAAATTGGTCCAAACCAACCACCCTTAAAGCAATCCAACGCTTTTTGGGTTTTTCAAATTTCTACCGGAGATTTATCAAAGGATTCTCCTCTATAGTGGCACCTATCACCGCTCTCACTCGAAAGGAGGCTAATCCCAGAGAATGGTCAACATCTGCAGACGAAGCTTTCCAACGATTAAAACAGGCTTTTACTACAGCTCCAGTGTTGAGGCAACCCGATGTCAATAAAGCCTTTGTTTTAGAAGTAGATGCTTCAGCCGATGCTGTGGGAGCAGTTCTCTCCCAACGTCTGAATGACAACAAACTTCATCCTTGCGGGTTCTTTTCCAAGAAGTTCTTACCAGCAGAAAGGAACTATACAATAGGAGAGCAAGAACTACTGGCTGTTAAGTTAGCATTGGAAGAGTGGCGGTATCTCTTGGAGGGGGCTAAGTTTCCTATCACCATTTTCACTGATCACAAGAATTTAATCTTTCTCAGGAATATTCAGTGTTTGAATCCTTGTCTAGCCCGATGGGCAATGTTCTTCTCAAGATTTAATTTCTCCCTAACCTTTCGACCTGGTTCTCAAAACCAGAAGGCAGATGCTCTCTCCCGATCCTACTCCTCTGAGGATTCCAACGACTCTCCTTCTCCTCAGCCTGTATTGGAGTCTCGGAACTTCGCCTCCACTAAACTACAGCCTCCATTGGGAAAAGTGTTCGTACCTCCTCACCTTCGGAAGAAATTACTGACCTGGGCCCATACCTCTCGGTTTTCCGGTCATGCTGGAGTCCATAAGACAACCTACCTTATCCAACGCTCGTATTGGTGGCCTGCACTGAAGTCTGATGTTTCCTCTTATATCGCCTCCTGCACCAAGTGTGCACAGCATAAGATCCCTCGTCTTCGGCCAGCGGGAGAGCTAATACCCCTAACTATTCCTAAGATGCCATGGACCCACCTTTCTATGGACTTCATCACGGATTTACCCTCTTGTAAAAGATTTACTACTATTTGGGTAATCATAGACCGCTTCTCTAAGATGGCTTGTTTCGTACCTCTTAAGGGTCTTCCCACCGCACCCGAGTTAGCTCAGCTTTTCATTGCAGAGATCTTCAAGTCCCACGGTCTTCTGACCGAAATTGTTTCTGACCGGGGAGTCCAGTTCGTGGCTAGATTCTGGAGGGCTCTCAGTACAGCCCTACGGGTACAGTTAAAATTCTCAACGGCATACCAATGGAAGTACAGAGAGAGTCAATCAAGACTTGGAGATGTTCCTCAGAATTCATGTCTCTTCTTCTCAAGACGACAGGCTAGAACTACTACCATGGGCAGAGTTTGCTCACAACAACTCCTACCACTCTTCTACAGGTCATACCCCTTTCTATACCGTATATGGCTTCCATTCTCGAGTTCCTCAGTTCCTGGCTTTACCAGCTCAAGATCTTCCTGCGGTTCAGGAATCTCTCAAGAGACTTTCCGGAGTTTGGCGAAAAGTTCACCAAAATCTACAAAAAGCCTCCGCTCGCTATAAGTTCTGGGCTGATAAGAAGAGAAGGGTGGTACCTAAATTGGCAGTTGGAGATCAGGTCTGGCTCTCTACGCGCAATTTAAGGTTACGTGTTCCATCTATGATGTTCGCTCCTCGCTACATTGGGCCCTTCCCAGTTGAACAAATCATCAATTCCGTAACTTATAGGCTTAAGTTACCCCTGTACCTGAAAGTCTTCCCAGCCTTTCATGTTTCTCTTTTGAATCCTTTAGTGTTAAACAAGTTTTGTAATATCCTTCCTCACTCTCCAAAGGTTGTCACGGATCATGGTATTGAATTCGAGATCAAGAAGATCCTTGACTCCCGAGTAATACATGGACGTCTACAATATCTTCTGGATTGGAAGGGCTACAGTCCTGAGGAGCGTTCCTGGGAGGATTCTTTGGATGTTCATGCTCCCGGTTTACTTCACAAGTTCCATGAAGAAAATCCCAGCAAACCTGGTGGCTGTCCAGTGGCCATCCCTAAAAGGGGGGGTAATGTCACGGTCCGGCGGATCGGGTTCCGGGACCAGCGGTACTTACCTGTCCGGATGCTCTGGTGCGGTCCCTCCAGTGGGGATGCGGGCTGCTGGCGAGGGGCACAACTTGCAGGCATGTCTGGGAGGAGAGGGCTCAGAGGCAGCAGCAAACATTTGTGCAGCTTCCAGCTGCAGAGGTCCGGGATGGGCGTCACCGCCTTGGAAGGGTCAGCTAATCTAAAACACTCAGTCACCTGCAAGGTTTGCAAAACCAATGGGAAACAGTCTGCAGGTATAAATCTAGGGATTTCTGGGTAAGCAAATTGCCAGTGCAACGTCTCTCACACAGCCTTGTGTGTGCTAGTTCCCTGTGCTCCACAGCATTGCTTCTAAAGCATCCTGTTCCCTGAGTTCTCACCTGGATTGCTGGATCTACACCCGTTATTTCTCCTCGTATGCTGACCTCTCCGAGTCACCATCCCTCTCAGCGAGTCTCAGTTACCCCAGTCTACAGTCTACCTATCCGGATTTCCGCCAGACGTTCGTCCACAGACGTACAGGTCCTGCCGACGCAACCGCTCTAACAAGTAAACAGCTAGGGCACCTGTGGAACCTCCTTTAAAGCTCTATGAAAAGACTTTCATTCAACCTGCTCGGCTAATCCTGCCTAAAGTCACTGATACCAAACCGCACGCCACAATTCCGGATTCACAAAACCCAGTCCCCGTGACACTTAGGTCTTCAGCTGGCCTCCCTCAAAGTTCAGATATCTACCTTGTCGGTGTGGTTTCAGAAGAAGATTGCCTTTATACTTAATGTACACACGTTCATTCAGGGTGTTCTACGTAATCTGCCTCCCTATGTCCCCCCTGTGGCTCCATGGGACCTGTCTCTTGTCTTGAAAGCCCTTCAAGAGTCTCTGTTTGAACCTCTTGAATCTGTGGACCTTAAATGGTCAAGGTCCTCTTCTTGCTGGCTATTGTATCTGCAAGACACGTTTCGGACTTAGGATCTTTGTCTTGTCATCCACTCTTTCTGATTTTCCACCGTGACAGGACAGTTCTCAGAACTCGACCCGGTTACTTACCTAAAGTTGTGTCATCGTTTTACGTTAACCAAGAGATTGTGGTTCCGGCTTTTATCTCTTCGGACTTGTCGGCTAAAGATCGTTCTTTAGATATGGTTAGGGCTCTCCTTCTCTATGTGGACAGGACTGCCTCTATTAGATGTTCTGATGCCCTCTTTGTCCGGTTTAGTTTCCACAAACATGGCTGGCCTGCAAATAAGCAAACTTTGGCCAGATGGATTAGAATGGTGATTGCACATGCTTACCAGCATGCTGGTCTTCAAGCTCCAGCTTTGATTAAGACCCATTCTACCTGGTCTGTTGGACCTTCTTGGGTGGCCCGCCGTAGCTCATCCACAGAACAATTGTGCAAGGTGGCTATGTGCTCCTCAGTGAACACGTTTCTTAGGTTCTATGCGTTTGATACCTTCGCCTCCCAGGATGCTTCCTTTGGACGCCAGATTCTCACATCCGCTAAGACGCGTCCCCTCCCTTGAGGAACTGCTTTAGGACATCCTCGATGTTTCCCTGTGGAAACCTGTGTACCGTGCTACAGAAAAGGAGTGTTATGGTAGACTTACCATTCTTAACACTCTTTCTACGTAGTACACATGGTTCCAGAGGGCACCCACCCTGACGCACCTAGCATCTTTGGGTTTGTATGGCATTAGACACTGGTACCTTCTCCTGTCATGTGTTCTTACATGACTAACATCTGCCTTCTCTCTTGCCTACTTCTTGCATTGGTCTGGTTAAAAAGACTGAGTCCACAGTGCCTGGAGGCAGGGTTATAGAGGAGGCCCCAATGCATCCTGGGACAGCTAAAGCTTTGCCTGTTGGTGCCTCTGGATCCAGAACCACTCTACACTCTGATGTTTCCCTGTGGATCCCTGTGTACTTTGCAGAAAGAGTGTTAATAATGGTAAGTCTACCCTAAGACTCATTTTCTGCTGAAATTACAGGTATTTCCACATAAGGTATAGTTTTGGAAATAATGGGAGTATGTGTACAAATCCAGCAGTCCATCATCCAGCTCTAGCTAGAGCATAGTGCATGTGGACAAATCTATTGTTCCAATAGTCTGTCAGGTGTTTATATCACTTTCTCTTTGTTCTGTTGTTTTTGGTATGGCTAGCAAATATGGGTCCTAATTCAGTAAGGATTGCAAATTCTGCTAATTAGCAAAATTTGCAATCCTACTGTGCGCATGCTGGGGGCCGACCATCGCAGGGCAAGGCCGCCCAGTATGCTGACTGTCGTCTCTCTCCCCCTTCAACAAGCAGAAATTTCGATGGGATCGCAATTTCTGCTTGTTATCAGAAATTAAGGATACCTCCTGCTGGCACAACATAGCTGCAACCACAGGAGACCCACTTCCATGGTTCTGATTGTGGCGGCTGTGTATGATGTCACACAGCCGCCATGATCATGCCTCCGCTACACCCCTGTTAGCACACTGCCCCCCGTTTGCCAGCCCCCGCCCCCGCAGCGCTGCGTCTCCACCCTGGAAATGAAGTGTTGCTGCCCCTTGCCCCGCGACTGCCTCTGCCTGACTGACAGACAGTGGCGATTGAATTTTCTGCCCCCCCCACAATGCTGCGCATGCACCTGTATCCTTTTCTCATTTTATGTGGTTGGATCACACACTGCGATAAAACCTGAATAAGCCCCGCAGTATTGTCACCTGCCCTCTCTTGTATGATGGAGTCTATGATTAGTGACCACATAAGAAAAGCTAAACCAACAACAAAGAATGAATAACACAGATTACTTCCCCACAGAAATCCCCAAGTGGCTGTTGTCAACAGGACTTGAAATGGACCTGGCTTTAGTTTCTGTGAGTCTTGGGAACTGGTGGTGCAAGTTGGTTAGTTGCTGTTGTATCTGCATTACATACTGAGCATGCTCATGCTGAAGTTGCTGGGGAAAATAACATCCTGTCCTAGCAGCAGTACAAAATAACATTTCTTATGGTGTCAACCCATGTTTTCCACTGCTTTCTGACTGAGACCAGTGCTGCGGGTAAACATTTCAGCCATGTTTTGCAGGTTTCTGCCACTAATTTCTGTAGCTAGAGTTTTAGGGTGTTGTTCAGTCTTTTGACCCACCCACTACTTTGGGGGTGATAAGGGGTGTGGAAGGCCTGAGTAATTTCCAGATCTGAAAGAATTTTGCCTAATCCTTCCCCTGTGAAATGGGTACCCCTGTTACTTTCAATCACTTCTGGTACTCCAAATTTTCATGCAACTTCCTGCATCACTTTATTTTCAACTGTCTTGGCAGCTGCTGCTCTGCAAGGCCAAGCTTCTGCCCAATTAGTGAATAGGTCATTGCACATGAGGACATATTCATATCCTGAACATTTGGGTGACTAAATAAAATCTGTTTGTAACCTCTGAAATGGTTAGCAAGTCTCCAGGGTACTCTTTGCTGGGACTTTTATTAATTTTCCTGTGTTATGCAGAGCACAAGTTACACACCGTGCAACATAGGCCTGTGTCGCCTGTGTAAAGCCTTGTGCTACCCAGTGATGTTTTAGTATCCTCACCATTGCAGCTCGTAATTATGGAGTGTTTCCAAAAAGTATCTAGGCTAAGACTGGGTAAAGGGCACATGGAAGACAGAGATGGTTATCCACCATCCGTCACCTTGCAATAGCACACCTAACATTCCCCACTTTCTTTTCTCTTTTACTGGGGCTTGTGCCTGCAGTTTGCACAGTAACTGTAAGTCTAATGAATCTGTGGCGACAACTATCATCACCTGAGTATCCAACAGAGGCTTGACCACTGCAGCCTTGGCCACCTAGTCTGAGAGTGCACTACCTCTGGCTTCTGCAGTTTCTCTCAGGTGTCTGCTTTGACCTTTATGACTAATCCAAATAAAACCATAATCATGAGCAATTCTGAAACAGTCTGGAGTCTGTGTAAGTGTTAACTGTTTGTCCCTCAGCGTATATATGAAAGCTGCAGTTAGTGCCCCAAGTTCTTCTTCCTGAGCTGAACTAGCTGGTGGTTCCTGAATTAAAATGTCTGTTTCTGTGGTTACAACAAACTCTGTATGTGACTCCCCATACACAAAGTATCTGGAGCCATCCACAAATAAATGTAAGTCTGCATTCAGGAGAGGAGGCTCCTGTATGTCTGCTGTATTTGCAGTCTCAAGTTTCATTCTCTTTTGATTGTGACATTGGAGGGTGGGAGTAATGCTACTTCATATTTGGTAAGTCTAGCTGCTGATAGGTGTTTATTCTGTGCTTGGCTGAGGATTTCAGTGACTGAGTGTGGTACATGTACAGTTAAGTGGTGACCCAGAACTATGTCAGTGGCTTTTCTAGTAGCAAGGCTGCCGCTGCTACTGATTTGACACAAGTGGGCATTGCCCATATTACTGGGTGTAACTGTAATGAGTAATACCCTAGGGAGCGTTGCTTGTCTCCATATTTTGAGGCAATACACCCTGGGCATGTGCTGAAATTTCATAACAGAACAAATGAAAGTCCTAGTGCTGGGTTTGACAATATGTCTTATTTTAACTGACAGAAAGCATCTAGCTGCTCTTGGGCCATTTGCAATGTGCCTTGTGCATTTTGTTCTTTAGACCATCATATTAAACTTGTAACAGTAAGGTGGGATAAAGTGTAGCTCAGAGGGAAAGAGAAAAGGAGAAAGTGCATATGATGGGGATGGGCAGATGAAGAAAAAGGGGAAGGATCAAAGAATAAAACTGAAACTAAAAAAAGGTAACAAGAGATAAATGAAAGAGAAAGTCACAAATGTATTATGTTGTGTTAAATAAGTAGTCAGTAGTGTCCAAGTTTAAAATTATTTATTGTAAATATTCTATTGGAGTCACAGTGCTCCCTATGAGGTTAGTCTCAATGAGACTACTCTTTTGTTTACCCTCCTAGATGGTATACCCCCACTTGTTTCTAGGATTGGCTCTCGAACCGGCGGCTGGTTTCAAGTCCTACACGTCGCCGCCCAACATAGCCGCGCTCTCCTCCGTGTCCCGCCGAAAGAAGCAGCGGTAAGCAGCACGGGGGGGGGGGGGGGGGGCATCTGTATACCTGGCACTGTGAGGGGCAATTGTATACCTGGCACTGTGGGGGGCTTGTGTATACCTGGCACTGTGGGGGGCATCTGTATACCTGGCACTGTAGGGGGCATCTGTATACCTGGCACTGTGGGGGCATCTGTATACCTGGCACTGTGAGGGGCATTTGTATACCTGGCACTGTGGGGGCATCTGTATACCTGGCACTGTGGGGGCATCTGTATACCTGGCACTGTGAGGGGAATTTGTATACCTGGCACTGTGAGGGGCATTTGTATACCTGGCACTGTGGGGGCAGCTGTATACCTGGCACTGTGGGGGGGGGATCTGTATACCTGGCACTGTGGGGGCATCTGTATACCTGGCACTGTGAGGGGCATTTGTATACCTGGCACTGTGGGGGGCATCTGTATACCTGGCACTGTGGGGGCATCTATATACCTGGCACTGTGAGGGGCATTTGTATACCTGGCACTGTGGGGGCATCTGTATACCTGGCACTGTGGGGGAGCATCTGTATACCTGGCACTGTGGGGGCATATGTATACCTGGCACTGTGAGGGGCATTTGTATACCTGGCACTGTGGGGGCAGCTGTATACCTGGCACTGTGGGGGCATCTGTATACCTGGCACTGTGAGAGGCATTTGTATACCTGGCACTGTGGGGGCATCTGTATACCTGGCACTGTGGGGGGCATCTGTATACCTGGCACTGTGGGGGGCATCTGTATACCTGGCACTGTGGGGGCATCTGTATACCTGGCACTGTGAGGGGCATTTGTATACCTGGCACTGTGAGGGGCATTTGTATACCTGGCACTGTGGGGGAGCATCTGTATACCTGGCACTGTGGGGGCATCTGTATACCTGGCACTGTGAGGGGAATTTGTATACCTGGCACTGTGAGGGGCATTTGTATACTTGGCACTGTGGGGGCATCTGTATACCTGGCACTGTGGGGGGGGGATCTGTATACCTGGCACTGTGGGGGCATCTGTATACCTGGCACTGTGAGGGGCATTTGTATACCTGGCACTGTGGGGGGCATCTGTATACCCGGCACTGTGGGGGCAATTGTGGATCTGGCACTGCACTATTGGAGGCATATGTGAATCACGTCCCATTTTAATTGGCCACACCCATTTTTGGGGGGCGCGCCTCCGGCGTGCACACACAGTGCCTCTAAGGGGCAGACCTACTACCAAACACTCCCCAAACAGCACATGACGCAAAGAAAAAAAGAGGCGCAATGAGGTAGCTGTGTGAGTAAGATAAGCGACCCTAGTGGCCGACACAAACACCTGGCCCATCTAGGAGTGGCACTGCAGTGTCACGCAGGATGGCCCTTCCAAAAAACACTCCCCAAACAGCACATGACGCAAAGAAAAAAAGAGGCGCAATGAGGTAGCTGTGTGAGTAAAATAAGCGACCCTAGTGGCCGACACAAACACCTGGCCCATCTAGGAGTGGCACTGCAGTGTCACGCAGGATGGCCCTTCCAAAAAACACTCCCCAAACAGCACATAACGCAAAGAAAAAAAGAGGCGCAATGAGGTAGCTGTGTGAGTAAGATAAGCGACCCTAGTGGCCGACACAAACACCTGGCCCATCTAGGAGTGGCACTGCAGTGTCACGCAGGATGGCCCTTCCAAAAAACACTCCCCAAACAGCACATAACGCAAAGAAAAAAAGAGGCGCAATGAGGTAGCTGTGTGAGTAAGATAAGCGACCCTAGTGGCCGACACAAACACCTGGCCCATCTAGGAGTGGCACTGCAGTGTCACGCAGGATGGCCCTTCCAAAAAACACTCCCCAAACAGCACATGACGCAAAGAAAAAAAGAGGCGCAATGAGGTAGCCGTGTGAGTAAGATAAGCGACCCTAGTGGCCGACACAAACACCGGGCCCATCTAGGAGTGGCACTGCAGTGTCACGCAGGATGGCCCTTCCAAAAAACACTCCCCAAACAGCACATGACGCAAAGAAAAAAAGAGGCGCAATGAGGTAGCTGTGTGAGTAAGATAAGCGACCCTAGTGGCCGACACAAACACCTGGCCCATCTAGGAGTGGCACTGCAGTGTCACGCAGGATGGCCCTTCCAAAAAACACTCCCCAAACAGCACATGACGCAAAGAAAAAAAGAGGCGCAATGAGGTAGCTGTGTGAGTAAGATAAGCGACCCTAGTGGCCGACACAAACACCTGGCCCATCTAGGAGTGGCACTGCAGTGTCACGCAGGATGGCCCTTCCAAAAAACACTCCCCAAACAGCACATGACGCAAAGAAAAAAAGAGGCGCAATGAGGTAGCTGTGTGAGTAAGATAAGCGACCCTAGTGGCCGACACAAACACCGGGCCCATCTAGGAGTGGCACTGCAGTGTCACGCAGGATGGCCCTTCCAAAAAATACTCCCCAAACAGCACATGACGCAAAGAAAAATTAAAGAAAAAAGAGGTGCAAGATGGAATTGTCCTTGGGCCCTCCCACCCACCCTTATGTTGTATAAACAGGACATGCACACTTTAACCAACCCATCATTTCAGTGACAGGGTCTGCCACACGACTGTGACTGAAATGACGGGTTGGTTTGGACCCCCACCAAAAAAGAAGCAATTAATCTCTCCTTGCACAAACTGGCTCTACAGAGGCAAGATGTCCACCTCATCATCATCCTCCGATATATCACCGTGTACATCCCCCTCCTCACAGATTATCAATTCGTCCCCACTGGAATCCACCATCTCAGCTCCCTGTGTACTTTGTGGAGGCAATTGCTGCTGGTCAATGTCTCCACGGAGGAATTGATTATAATTCATTTTAATGAACATCATCTTCTCCACATTTTCTGGAAGTAACCTCGTACGCCGATTGCTGACAAGGTGAGCGGCGGCACTAAACACTCTTTCGGAGTACACACTTGTGGGAGGGCAACTTAGGTAGAATAAAGCCAGTTTGTGCAAGGGCCTCCAAATTGCCTCTTTTTCCTGCCAGTATAAGTACGTACTGTGTGACGTGCCTACTTGGATGCGGTCACTCATATAATCCTCCACCATTCTTTCAATGGGGAGAGAATCATATGCAGTGACAGTAGACGACATGTCCGTAATCGTTGTCAGGTCCTTCAGTCCGGACCAGATGTCAGCATCAGCAGTCGCTCCAGACTGCCCTGCATCACCGCCAGCGGATGGGCTCGGAATTCTGAGCCTTTTCCTCGCACCCCCAGTTGCGGGAGAATGTGAAGGAGGAGATGTTGACAGGTCGCGTTCCGCTTGACTTGACAATTTTCTCACCAGCAGGTCTTTGAACCCCAGCAGACTTGTGTCTGCCGGAAAGAGAGATCCAAGGTAGGTTTTAAATCTAGGATCGAGCACGGTGGCCAAAATGTAGTGCTCTGATTTCAACAGATTGACCACCCGTGAATCCTTGTTAAGCGAATTTAGGGCTCCATCCACAAGTCCCACATGCCTAGCGGAATCACTCCGTGTTAGCTCCTCCTTCAATGTCTCCAGCTTCTTCTGCAAAAGCCTGATGAGGGGAATGACCTGACTCAGGCTGGCAGTGTCTGAACTGACTTCACGTGTGGCAAATTCAAAGGGCATCAGAACCTTGCACAACGTTGAAATCATTCTCCACTGCGCTTGAGACAGGTGCATTCCACCTCCTATATCGTGCTGAATTGTATAGGCTTGAATGGCCTTTTGCTGCTCCTCCAACCTCTGAAGCATATATAGGGTTGAATTCCACCTCGTTACCACTTCTTGCTTCAGATGATGGCAGGGCAGGTTCAGGCGTTTTTGGTGTTGCTCCAGTCTTCTGTACGTGGTGCCTGTACGCCGAAAGTGTCCCGCAATTCTTCTGGCCACCGACAGCATCTCTTGCAGGCCCCTGTCGTTTTTTAAAAAATTCTGCACCACCAAATTCAAGGTATGTGCAAAACATGGGACGTGCTGGAATTTGCCCATATTTAATGCACACACAATATTGCTGGCGTTGTCCGATGCCACAAATCCACAGGAGAGTCCAATTGGGGTAAGCCATTCCGCGATGATCTTCCTCAGTTGCCGTAAGAGGTTTTCAGCTGTGTGCGTATTCTGGAAACCGGTGATACAAAGCGTAGCCTGCCTAGGAAAGAGTTGGCGTTTGCGAGATGCTGCTACTGGTGCCGCCGCTGCTGTTCTTGCGGCGGGAGTCCATACATCTACCCAGTGGGCTGTCACAGTCATATAGTCCTGACCCTGCCCTGCTCCACTTGTCCACATGTCCGTGGTTAAGTGGACATTGGGTACAACTGCATTTTTTAGGACACTGGTGAATCTTTTTCTGACGTCCGTGTACATTCTCGGTATCGCCTGCCTAGAGAAGTGGAACCTAGATGGTATTTGGTAACGGGGGCACACTACCTCAAGAAATTGTCTAGTTCCCTGTGAACTAACGGCGGATACCGGACGCACGTCTAACACCAACATAGTTGTCAAGGCCTCAGTTATCCGCTTTGCAACAGGATGACTGCTGTGATATTTCATCTTCCTCGCAAAGGACTGTTGGACAGTCAATTGCTTACTGGAAGTAGTACAAGTGGGCTTACGACTTCCCCTCTGGGATGACCATCGACTCCCAGCAGCAACAACAGCAGCGCCAGCAGCAGTAGGCGTTACACGCAAGGATGCATCGGAGGAATCCCAGGCAGGAGAGGAATCGTCAGAATTGCCAGTGACATGGCCTGCAGGACTATTGGCATTCCTGGGGAAGGAGGAAATTGACACTGAGGGAGTTGGTGGGGTGGTTTGCGTGAGCTTGGTTACAAGAGGAAGGGATTTACTGGTCAGTGGACTGCTTCCGCTGTCACCAAAAGTTTTTGAACTTGTCACTGACTTATTATGAATGCGCTGCAGGTGACGTATAAGGGAGGATGTTCCGAGGTGGTTAACGTCCTTACCCCTACTTATTACAGCTTGACAAAGGCAACACACGGCTTGACACCTGTTGTCCGCTTTTCTGTTGAAATACTTCCACACCGAAGAGCTGATTTTTTTGGTATTTTCACCAGGCATGTCAATGGCCATATTCCTCCCATGGACAACAGGTGTCTCCCCGGGTGCCTGACTTAAACAAACCACCTCACCATCAGAATCCTCCAGGTCAATTTCCTCCCCAGCGCCAGCAACACCCATATCCTCCTCATCCTGGTGTACTTCAACACTGACATCTTCAATCTGACTATCAGGAACTGGACTGTGGGTGCTCCTTCCAGCACTTGCAGGGGGCGTGCAAATGGTGGAAGGCGCATGCTCTTCACGTCCAGTGTTGGGAAGGTCAGGCATCGCAACCGACACAATTGGACTCTCCTTGTGGATTTGGGATTTCGAAGAACGCACAGTTCTTTGCGGTGCTACTGCTTTTGCCAGCTTGAGTCTTTTCATTTTTCTAGCGAGAGGCTGAGTGCTTCCATCCTCATGTGAAGCTGAACCACTAGCCATGAACATAGGCCAGGGCCTCAGCCGTTCCTTGCCACTCCGTGTGGTAAATGGCATATTGGCAAGTTTACGCTTCTCCTCTGACAATTTTATTTTAGATTTTTGAGTCCTTTTTTTACTGATATTTGGTGTTTTGGATTTTACATGCTCTGTACTATGACATTGGGCATCGGCCTTGGCAGACGACGTTGCTGGCATTTCATCGTCTCGGCCATGACTAGTGGCAGAAGCTTCAGCACGAGGTGGAAGTGGATCTTGATCTTTCCCTAATTTTGGAACCTCAACATTTTTGTTCTCCATATTTTAATAGGCACAACTAAAAGGCACCTCAGGTAAACAATGGAGATGGATGGATACTAGTATACTTATGGATGGACGAGCGACTGCCGACACAGAGGTAGCTACAGCCGTGGACTACCGTACTGTGTCTGCTGCTAATATAGACTGGATGATAATGAGATGAAATGAATATATATATATATATATATATATATATATATATATAATATCACTAGTACTGCAGCCGGACAGGTATATATATTTATTATGTAATGACTGATGACGGACCTGCTGGACACTGTCAGCTCAGCAGCACCGCAGACTGCTACAGTAAGCTACTATAGTAGTATGTATAAAGAAGAAAGAAAAAAAAAAAACCACGGGTAGGTGGTATACAATTATGGATGGACGAGCGACTGCCGACACAGAGGTAGCTACAGCCGTGGACTACCGTACTGTGTCTGCTGCTAATATAGACTGGATGATAATGAGATGAAATCAATATATATATATATAATATCACTAGTACTGCAGCCGGACAGGTATATATATTTATTATGTAATGACTGATGACGGACCTGCTGGACACTGTCAGCTCAGCAGCACCGCAGACTGCTACAGTAAGCTACTATAGTAGTATGTATAAAGAAGAAAGAAAAAAAAAAACCACGGGTAGGTGGTATACAATTATGGATGGACGAGCGACTGCCGACACAGAGGTAGCTACAGCCGTGGACTACCGTACTGTGTCTGCTGCTAATATAGACTGGATGATAATGAGATGAAATCAATATATATATATATAATATCACTAGTACTGCAGCCGGACAGGTATATATATTTATTATGTAATGACTGATGACGGACCTGCTGGACACTGTCAGCTCAGCAGCACCGCAGACTGCTACAGTAAGCTACTATAGTAGTATGTATAAAGAAGAAAGAAAAAAAAAAACCACGGGTAGGTGGTATACAATTATGGATGGACGAGCGACTGCCGACACAGAGGTAGCTACAGCCGTGGACTACCGTACTGTGTCTGCTGCTAATATAGACTGGATGATAATGAGATGAAATCAATATATATATATATAATATCACTAGTACTGCAGCCGGACAGGTATATATATTTATTATGTAATGACTGATGACGGCCTGCTGGACACTGTCAGCTCAGCAGCACCGCAGACTGCTACAGTAAGCTACTATAGTAGTATGTATAAAGAAGAAAGAAAAAAAAAAACACGGGTAGGTGGTATACAATTATGGATGGACGAGCGACTGCCGACACAGAGGTAGCTACAGCCGTGGACTACCGTACTGTGTCTGCTGCTAATATAGACTGGATGATAATGAGATGAAATCAATATATATATATATATATATAATATCACTAGTACTGCAGCCGGACAGGTATATATATTTATTATGTAATGACTGATGACGGACCTGCTGGACACTGTCAGCTCAGCAGCACCGCAGACTGCTACAGTAAGCTACTATAGTAGTATGTATAAAGAAGAAAGAAAAAAAAAACCACGGGTAGGTGGTATACAATTATGGATGGACGAGCGACTGCCAACACAGAGGTAGCTACAGCCGTGGACTACCGTACTGTGTCTGCTGCTAATATAGACTGGATGATAATGAGATGAAATCAATATATATATATATATATATATAATATCACTAGTACTGCAGCCAGACAGGTATATATATTTATTATGTAATAACTGATGACGGACCTGCTGGACACTGTCAGCTCAGCAGCACCGCAGACTGCTACAGTAAGCTACTATAGTAGTATGTATAAAGAAGAAAGAAAAAAAAAACCACGGGTAGGTGGTATACAATTATGGATGGACGAGCGACTGCCGACACAGAGGTAGCTACAGCCGTGGACTACCGTACTGTGTCTGCTGCTAATATAGACTGGATGATAATGAGATGAAATTAATATATATATATATAATATCACTAGTACTGCAGCCGGACAGGTATATATATTTATTATGTAATGACTGATGACGGACCTGCTGGACACTGTCAGCTCAGCAGCACCGCAGACTGCTACAGTAAGCTACTATAGTAGTATGTATAAAGAAGAAAGAAAAAAAAAAAACCACGGGTAGGTGGTATACAATTATGGATGGACGAGCGACTGCCGACACAGAGGTAGCTACAGCCGTGGACTACCGTACTGTGTCTGCTGCTAATATAGACTGGATGATAATGAGATGAAATCAATATATATATATATATATAATATCACTAGTACTGCAGTCGGACAGGTATATATATTTATTATGTAATGACTGATGACGGACCTGCTGGACACTGTCAGCTCAGCAGCACCGCAGACTGCTACAGTAAGCTACTATAGTAGTATGTATAAAGAAGAAAGAAAAAAAAAACCACGGGTAGGTGGTATAGAATATTATATATATATTATATACAATTATATATATATATATATATTAAACTGGTGGTGATTAAATAAACTGGTGGTCAGGTCACTGGTCACACTATCAGCAACTTGCAAGTAGTACTCCTAAGCAGACAATCACAATATATACTGGTGGTCAGTGTGGTCACAATGGCAGTGTGGCACTCTGGCAGCAAAAGTGTGCACTGTACGTTAAAATATGTACTCCTGCTCTCAGACTCTAACTGCTCCCCACTGTCAGTGTCTCCCCCACAAGTCAGATATACAGTCACACTATCTATCAATTCAGCAAGTAGTAGTACTCCTCCTAATGCTCCCCAAAATTACTACTGTGTCTCTCTCTACTCTAGTCTCACTCTCTTCTCTATAAACGGAGAGGACGCCAGCCACGTCCTCTCCCTATGAATCTCAATGCACGTGTGAAAATGGCGGCGACGCGCGGCTCCTTATATAGAATCCGAGTCTCGCGATAGAATCCGAGCCTCGCGAGAATCCGACAGCGGGATGATGACGTTCGGGCGCGCTCGGGTTAACCGAGCAAGGCGGGAAGATCCGAGTCGCTCGGCCCCGTGTAAAAAAAAAATGAAGTTCGGGCGGGTTCGGATTCCGAGGAACCGAACCCGCTCATCTCTACTTGAAACCTGGGCATCTAAATGGGGAATGAGGTTTAATATTGAAAAACGCAAAGTTATGCACTTTGGGATTAAAAACAAACTTGCATCCTACACACTTAATGGGGAAAATATATGGGTAGCAGTAGTGGAAAAAGATTTTGGGGTGCTCATAGATAATAGGCTTAATAACAGTCAACAATGTGAAAATGCTGCAAAGAAGGCAAGTAAAGTGCTCGCATGCATAAAACGGGGTATTGAGACAAGGGACAAGGATGTAATCCTGCCGCTGTACAAATCATTGGTACCTGGAATATTGTGTTCAATTTTGGGCACCATATTATAAAAAAGATATCGGGGAACACGAAAGAGTGCAAAGGCGAGCTACTGAGCTGATAAAAGGTTTAGAGACATTGGAGTATGAGGAAAGGCTTACTAAGTTAAATATGTATTCCCTTGAAAAGAGGAGACTAAGAGGAGACATTATTAATATCTTCAAATATGTAAAGGGTCAATACAAAGAGTTAGCAGTGGATTTGTTTATTACTAGAAGTCTGTATAGGACACGTGGGCACTCGCTGAGGCTGGAGGAGAGAAAATTCCGTACAAATCGTAGGAAAGGGTTCTTCACTGTAAGGGCAATAAGGATTTGGAACTCCCTGCTGGAGAAGGTAATAATGGCGGATTCTGTAAATGCATTTAAAAACAGTATTCTAGCTGAAAAAAGTATCCAAGGCTATAGCATTTACTATATTGACATTAAGTATATGGGTGTGATCCGACATATAGTTGTCAATAGGTACGAAACCATTATTTTGGCTGGTGCATTATAATGTGCACTGCTTAATACAGAATACAGGTTGAACTCGATGGGCTTTTTGCCTCTTTTCAACCTCATTAACTATGTTACTATGTTACTATGTTACATTGTATGTCCAGTGGAGGCAAGTCCTTTAAAAGTCTAATTCTAAAAAAAGGTCACTCACAGAGTGTGTGTGCAGTCCAGTGTTCAGATTGAAATGGTTAATACAAGCACGGTTACTGATACATTAGGGTGGCGTCCCACCTGCTGCATACACTTATCAATAACCTGGTGTGCACGTGGCGCCTTCCTCTACCTGAGGTCCTCTCATTGTGAGCCTAAGCCATGGTGTGGACCCGGGTGCTGCGGACCCTTGCCATGATTGCGGGTGGATTGACGGTACTGTCCACTGTCGGGACTTCCTTGTTCCCAGTCACATACTCAGCTGTGGTCTTGCGATGTGTGTGATCTCGCTTCTCTCCAGCTGGAGAGGTTTGGAACTAGATGCTGTCGGGTGGGAGTGCAGTGTGCTGGCAGGGTGCTTGTTCTTAGTTGTAGTGAAAGTACATGTAATTTTTGTGATGCCCATGCAATCCATTCCCTGCAGTATGTGATTAATCCAAGAAAGAATTTGATTTAAGTGTTTGAGGAGTTTTATTTCTGAAATTACCTTTTTTCTGTCTGTGGTGATATGTTTGGCATTAGCAGAGATGCAGTGACCTAGATATTGTCTTTGTCTTGTGCATATTGTAACTTATTCTTAAATACCTTACATTTCTTTTCATACAAGAATAGCAGTAAAGACTGTGAGTCCTGCTCCTGTTCGCCACTATCCTGTCCTGTTCACCACTATCTCCATTTGCCCCTTTTCCTCCCCCTCCAAGTATGCCTCTGCCCTTTTACTATCTGTACCTCTGGTATTATGCCACCCCCAACCCCCTGTGGCTGGTGGCTTCCATCTGTAGTGAAGACCATGTCCAGGGCCACATAATTCATCTGATGGCAGGTAAGCACAATTTTCCATCCTTCCCCCCACTTTGGGAAAAATCGTGAGTCTCCCACAACTTCTGGGAGAGTAGATAAGTGTAGTATCCCGGAAATTGTGGAACTACAAGTCACAGCATGTCTGCTTGAGAATTGCTGGGGCAGGCTGTACATAACCCAGCACAGCCTTTTCCCTAGGAGAAGCTACAGGGACAGCATGGTATAATGGAGCTGAGAGTGTTATACTGCTGAGCATGCATAGGTCTCCTTGCTTGTCCCTGATTGGCTCTTCCAGGAGCGGGAACCTTGGATGTGGAATGTTGGCATGGCCCTGGACAGAGGGAGGTGATATATGCTCCTGCTCATGATTGCACACAGAGAGAGAGGACCCATGCGGAATGCTGACAGGATCACAGAAGCCAGTACTGGTGATGCATGTGGAGTCAGAATGGAGAGTGAGCCTCAGACATAGGTTGATTACAGAGCCTCAGACAGAGTGTGATTCCAGAGCCTCAGACAATGTAGTTACAGAGCTTCAGACAGAGTGTGACCACAGTGCAAAGTCCCGTGTTCTACGTGCGCAACAGCGTGACCCAGGAAGAGCAGCCCCATAGGTACGGAGCAAGAACAGGGGAAACCCCTATATCAGCGTGCAGCTGGTGCAGAGTGGGAGGCCCTGTACATAGAGAGAGATTCCACAGCTAGATGCAGCAGTGTGTGGGAGACTTATGCAACCAGTACATACGCTGAGACTGAGTGAGTACCTGCCTACACCATATAGTATAAGCCTGGGGCCCTGCTCAAACCATTCACATGGAATGTTTGTGACAGTTATGGGATAATCAGTCTGTTTCGAAATTAAAGAACACTTACACTAATTTATGGAGAAGCACTTACCGGTTTGGGAAGAAAAGTGTATTATTACAGCCTGGGACCACGCCTGTCACTGTGTTCCTTTTTTAATTAACTTTATACCTTGGGGATTTATATATATATATATATATATATATTAGAGATGAGCGGGTTCGGTTCCTCGGAATCGGAACCCCCCCGAACTTCAGCCTTTTTACACGGGTCCGAGGCAGACTCGGATCTTCCCGCCTTGCTCGGCTAACCCGAGCGCGCCCGAACGTCATCATCCCGCTGTCGGATTCTCGCGAGGCTCGTATTCTATCGCGAGACTCGGATTCTATATAAGGAGCCGCGCGTCGCCGCCATTTTCACACGTGCATTGAGATTGATAGGGAGAGGACGTGGCTGGCGTCCTCTCCGTTAGAATAGATAGAGACACTTGAGTTGATTACTTAGTAATTTTGGGGAGCATTAGGAGTACTCAGAGTGCAGAGTTTTGCTGATAGTTACTAGTGACTGACCACCACCAGTTTTATTTATTATTTAATATAATCCGTCCTCTGCCTGAAAAAAAACGATACAGTCACATACCATATCTGTGCTCAGCCTCAGTGTGCTGCATGATAATATCATCTATATGTATATCTGACTGTGCTGAGTGCTCACTGCTCACACAGCTGAATTGTGGGGGAGACTGGGGTGCAGTTATAGCAGGAGTACAGTGCACACTTTTGCTGCCAGTGTGACTGACCAGTGACCACCAGTATATTGTCTGCCTGAAAAAGTTAAACACTCCTGTGGTGTTTTTTTATTTTATTCTATAAACGCATTCTGCTGACAGTGTCCAGCAGGTCCGTCATTCATTATATTATATAAATATTTACCTGCAGTAGTGTTATATTTTTTTTGTTCATCTCTATCATCTTTATCATCTCTATATTAGCAGACGCAGTACGGTAGTCCACGGCTGTGGCTACCTCTGTGTCGTCAGTGCTCGTCCATAATTGTATACCTACCTGTGGTGGGGTTTTTTTTTCTATCTTCTTCATACTAGTAGTTTAGGAGTCTGCTGACAGTGTCCAGCAGGTCCGTCATTATATTATATATACCTGCAGTAGTGATATATATATATTTTTTATATCATTATCATCTCTATACTAGCAGACGCAGTACGGTAGTCCACGGCTGTAGCTACCTCTGTGTCGTCAGTGCTCGTCCATAATTGTATACCTACCTGTGGTGGTTTTTTTTTTTCTATCTTCTTCATACTAGTAGTTTAGGAGTCTGCTGACAGTGTCCAGCAGGTCCGTCATTATATTATATATACCTGCAGTAGTGATATATATATATTTTTTATATCATTATCATCTCTATACTAGCAGACGCAGTACGGTAGTCCACGGCTGTGGCTACCTCTGTGTCGTCAGTTCTCGTCCATAATTGTATACCTACCTGTGGTGGGTTTTTTTTTCTATCTTCTTCATACTAGTAGTTTAGGAGTCTGCTGACAGTGTCCAGCAGGTCCGTCATTATATTATATATACCTGCAGTAGTGATATATATATATTTTTTATATCATTATCATCTCTATACTAGCAGACGCAGTACGGTAGTCCACGGCTGTGGCTACCTCTGTGTCGTCAGTGCTCGTCCATAATTGTATACCTACCTGTGGTGGGTTTTTTTTTTCTATCTTCTTCATACTAGTAGTTTAGGAGTCTGCTGACAGTGTCCAGCAGGTCCGTCATTATATTATATATACCTGCAGTAGTGATATATATATATATTTTTTATATCATTATCATCTCTATACTAGCAGACGCAGTACGGTAGTCCACGGCTGTAGCTACCTCTGTGTCGTCAGTGCTCGTCCATAATTGTATACCTACCTGTGGTGGGTTTTTTTTTTCTATCTTCTTCATACTAGTAGTTTAGGAGTCTGCTGACAGTGTCTAGCAGGTCCGTCATTATATTATATATACCTGCAGTAGTGATATATATATTTTTTATATCATTATCATCTCTATACTAGCAGACACAGTACGGTAGTCCACGGCTGTAGCTACCTCTGTGTCATCAGTGCTCGTCCATAATTGTATACCTACCTGTGGTGGGGTTTTTTTTTCTATCTTCTTCATACTAGTAGTTTAGGAGTCTGCTGACAGTGTCCAGCAGGTCCGTCATTATATTATATATACCTGCAGTAGTGATATATATATATTTTTTATATCATTATCATCTCTATACTAGCAGACGCAGTACGGTAGTCCACGGCTGTAGCTACCTCTGTGTCGTCAGTGCTCGTCCATAATTGTATACCTACCTGTGGTGGGTTTTTTTTTTCTATCTTCTTCATACTAGTAGTTTAGGAGTCTGCTGACAGTGTCCAGCAGGTCCGTCATTATATTATATATACCTGCAGTAGTGATATATATATATTTTTTATATCATTATCATCTCTATACTAGCAGACGCAGTACGGTAGTCCACGGCTGTAGCTACCTCTGTGTCGTCAGTCACTCGTCATCCATAAGTATACTAGTATCCATCCATCTCCATTGTTTACCTGAGGTGCCTTTTAGTTGTGCCTATTAAAATATGGAGAACAAAAATGTTGAGGTTCCAAAGATAGGGAAAGATCAAGATCCACTTCCACCTCGTGCTGAAGCTGCTGCCACTAGTCATGGCCGAGACGATGAAATTCCATCAACGTCGTCTGCCAAGGCCGATGCCCAATGTCATAGTACAGAGCATGTAAAATCCAAAACACAAAATATCAGTAAAAAAAGGACTCAAAAATCTAAAATAAAATCGTCGGAGGAGAAGCGTAAACTTACCAATATGCCATTTACCACACGGAGTGGCAAGGAACGGCTGAGGCCCTGGCCTATGTTCATGGCTAGTGGTTCAGCTTCACATGAGGATGGAAGCACTCAGCCTCTCGCTAGAAAAATGAAAAGACTTAAGCTGGCAAAAGCACAGCAAAGAACTGTGCGTTCTTCGAAATCCCAAATCCACAAGGAGAGTCCAATTGTGTCGGTTGCGATGCCTGACCTTCCCAACACTGGACGTGAAGAGCATGCGCCTTCCACCATTTGCACGCCCCCTGCAAGTGCTGGAAGGAGCACCCGCAGTCCAGTTCCTGATAGTCAGATTGAAGATGTCAGTGTTGAAGTACACCAGGATGAGGAGGATATGGGTGTTGCTGGCGCTGGGGAGGAAATTGACCAGGAGGATTCTGATGGTGAGGTGGTTTGTTTAAGTCAGGCACCCGGGGAGACACCTGTTGTCCGTGGGAGGAATATGGCCATTGACATGCCTGGTGAAAATACCAAAAAAATCAGCTCTTCGGTGTGGAAGTATTTCAACAGAAATGCGGACAACAGGTGTCAAGCCGTGTGTTGCCTTTGTCAAGCTGTAATAAGTAGGGGTAAGGACGTTAACCACCTCGGAACATCCTCCCTTATACATCACCTGCAGCGCATTCATCATAAGTCAGTGACAAGTTCAAAAACTTTGGGCGACAGCGGAAGCAGTCCACTGACCAGTAAATCCCTTCCTCTTGTAACCAAGCTCACGCAAACCACCCCACCAACTCCCTCAGTGTCAATTTCCTCCTTCCCCAGGAATGCCAATAGTCCTGCAGGCCATGTCACTGGCAATTCTGACGAGTCCTCTCATGCCTGGGATTCCTCCGATGCATCCTTGCGTGTAACGCCTGCTGCTGCTGGCGCTGCTGTTGTTGCTGCTGGGAGTCGATGGTTATCCCAGAGGGGAAGTCGTAAGACCACTTTTACTACTTCCACCAAGCAATTGACTGTCCAACAGTCCTTTGCGAGGAAGATGAAATATCACAGCAGTCATCCTGCTGCAAAGCGGATAACTGAGGCCTTGGCATCCTGGGCGGTGAGAAACGTGGTTCCGGTATCCATCATTACTGCAGAGCCAACTATAGACTTGTTTGAGGTACTGTGTCCCCGGTACCAAATACCATCTAGGTTCCATTTCTCTAGGCAGGCGATACCGAAAATGTACACAGACCTCAGAAAAAGACTCACCAGTGTCCTAAAAAATGCAGTTGTACCCAATGTCCACTTAACCATGGACATGTGGACAAGTGGAGCAGGGCAGACTCAGGACTATATGACTGTGACAGCCCACTGGGTAGATGTATTGACTCCCGCCGCAAGAACAGCAGCGGCGGCACCAGTAGCAGCATCTCGCAAACGCCAACTCTTTCCTAAGCAGGCTACGCTTTGTATCACCGCTTTCCAGAATACGCACACAGCTGAAAACCTCTTACGGCAACTGAGGAAGATCATCGCAGAATGGCTTACCCCAATTGGACTCTCCTGTGGATTTGTGGCATCGGACAACGCCAGCAATATTGTGTGTGCATTAAATATGGGCAAATTCCAGCACGTCCCATGTTTTGCACATACCTTGAATTTGGTGGTGCAGAATTATTTAAAAAACGAGAGGGGCGTGCAAGAGATGCTGTCGGTGGCCAGAAGAATTGCGGGACACTTTCGGCGTACAGGCACCACGTACAGAAGACTGGAGCAACACCAAAAACGCCTGAACCTGCCCTGCCATCATCTGAAGCAAGAAGTGGTAACGAGGTGGAATTCAACCCTCTATATGCTTCAGAGGTTGGAGGAGCAGCAAAAGGCCATTCAAGCCTATACAACTGAGCACGATATAGGAGGTGGAATGCACCTGTCTCAAGCGCAGTGGAGAATGATTTCAACGTTGTGCAAGGTTCTGCAACCTTTTGAACTTGCCACACGTGAAGTCAGTTCAGACACTGCCAGCCTGAGTCAGGTCATTCCCCTCATCAGGCTTTTGCAGAAGAAGCTGGAGACATTGAAGGAGGAGCTAACACAGAGCGATTCCGCTAGGCATGTGGGACTTGTGGATGGAGCCCTTAATTCGCTTAACAAGGATTCACGGGTGGTCAATCTGTTGAAATCAGAGCACTACATTTTGGCCACCGTGCTCGATCCTAGATTTAAAACCTACCTTGGATCTCTCTTTCCGGCAGACACAAGTCTGCAGGGGTTCAAAGAACTGCTGGTGAGAAAATTGTCAAGTCAAGCGGAACGCGACCTGTCAACATCTCCTCCTTCACATTCTCCCGCAACTGGGGGTGCGAGGAAAAGGCTCAGAATTCCGAGCCCACCCGCTGGCGGTGATGCTGGGCAGTCTACTGTCACTGCATATGATTCTCTCACCATTGAAAGAATGGTGGAGGATTATATGAGTGACCGCATCCAAGTAGGCACGTCAGACAGTCCGTACGTATACTGGCAGGAAAAAGAGGCAATTTGGAGGCCCTTGCACAAACTGGCTTTATTCTACCTAAGTTGCCCTCCCACAAGTGTGTACTCCGAAAGAGTGTTTAGTGCCGCCGCTCACCTTGTCAGCAAACAGCGTACGAGGTTACTTCCAGAAAATGTGGAGAAGATGATGTTCATTAAAATGAATTATAATCAATTCCTCCATGGAGACATTCACCAGCAGCAATTGCCTCCACAAAGTACACAGGGAGCTGTGATGGTGGATTCCAGTGGGGACGAATTGATAATCTGTGAGGAGGGGGATGTACACGGTGATGAATTGGAGGATGATGATGAGGTGGACATCTTGCCTCTGTAGAGCCAGTAAGGCTCTAAGTAAGCCAGCAAGGAGAGATTAATTGCTTCTTTTTTGGTGGGGGTCCAAACCAACCCGTCATTTCAGTCACAGTCGTGTGGCAGACCCTGTCACTGAAATGATGGGTTGGTTAAAGTGTGCATGTCCTGTTTATACAACATAAGGGTGGGTGGGAGGGCCCAAGGACAATTCCATCTTGCACCTCTTTTTTCTTTCATTTTTCTTTGCGTCATGTGCTGTTTGGGGAGTGTTTTTTGGAAGGGCCATCCTGCGTGACACTGCAGTGCCACTCCTAGATGGGCCAGGTGTTTGTGTCGGCCACTAGGGTCGCTTATCTTACTCACACAGCTACCTCATTGCGCCTCTTTTTTTCTTTGCGTCATGTGCTGTTTGGGGAGTGTTTTTTGGAAGGGCCATCCTGCGTGACACTGCAGTGCCACTCCTAGATGGGCCAGGTGTTTGTGTCGGCCACTAGGGTCGCTTATCTTACTCACACAAGATATGTTTCTATTATAGGGAGCACCCTTGGAGTTCGTGCCCATCCAGCGCCTGACCATGGGGAGAGCGGCCTGTGGGTCTCCGAGACAGAGCGGCTGCGCCTGGCTGACAAGCAAGCGCTGGGTTGCCATGGCGACAAGCTACGTACTGGGCGGAAGTGACCCGGCGGCTCGGTTCCCGGAAGCAGGACGGCGTAGAGGAGACGCGGCGGCGAGTGTGCTCCTAGGGTATTTAGCTGGGTAAGTGTTTTATGTTTGTTTGTCTTTACATGTATTTGGCCTGAGGAAAGGGCAGAAGCCCTGAAACAGCTGTAGCCTGTTTAATACATCCTTCACTGCAATCTACTGTCTCCAGTGCCGTTCTTTTCCTGGACTTACATGATGAATTTTTGAACTGGCATGGAGCATGTTGTTTAAAGAGCCTGGGAGTGCCGACTGCCTTGCAAGTATATTCTAGTGTTCTACGGACACCTGTTGTATGGCACCATCTGCTTGAATTGTATTTGCACCCGAAAGCTTCATACACTGCCATCAATACGTGGGAGAGGAAACACTTTTATCATCACACAGGTGTAAGGCTGCTAGTATGTCTTCTCAGCTTGACATCCCAGGGTGCCATATTATGGGTACTATGGCCCCGGGTGAGACTTTTGGTTTTACACAGGAACAAATTGACAGAATTCTGTCTAAAGAAAGCATACCGGCAACTGATTCAGTGATGAGAGCAGATGATTGCCGGTTCCAGTTGATGAAATACAAACGCCGGGAAATAGATTTTTTACTACATGGAATATCACTCACGGAGTACTACAAAGAACACAAGATTCCACGAGGGTTCCGTGTTCGGAATGTGCCTACAATAGGGCGGCATAACCCTGACTTTGTAAGGAAATGGATTGGCATACTGAATCGGTGTGCCTTTGATCTCATGGTTCTTGTGATTGAGGAAACCAATAGAGAACTGGAGATCACCAGACATAAGATCACCACATTTGAAAAAGATAATCTTAAAATTCTACAACAGGATGAATCACAGGATTGGATGGGGAAACTTAAAACCCAATGTGACCAGTATCGTCGTGATTTATTAAAATTCAAACATAACAAAAAGATGATGGTGGACCAAGATTATGAGGACAACAAGGTTTACCGGTGGTTGGCAGGCATGGACACTCAAGATAAACCTAGGCCGCCTCAAAGACGCCGCCCTTGGCAAAGGCAGAAACAGAGCAATAAAAACACAGTCTAGCAGTGACAGCAACTTTATTTTTTCTGATACAGATGAAGCGTCTGGAGGTGCCCCTTTAGGACGGGGCCCACGAGAAGGTGGGGCTCAGACCGATGCACTGCCACCCGCCGGGGTGGCCAGAACAAAAGGGGTCAGAAGGGCGGCCCAAGGGAAGACTTACAATTAGTCTTCAATTTGTCTAAAAGAGCACTTACACCTGATGAAATCGTTGCCCTTAGTAAAGGATTGAGTTTCGTGCCTACCAACTTGCATGATTCGTTTGCCTGGTCTAGGGATCTTCATAAATTCACAAGGAAACTCCGATTGAAGGAGTTTTATCAGAATACTCCACAGGAACATAGCACAATTTCCATCTTTGATTCTTTTTTACAGAAGAAGTCTAGGTCGAACTTTGACCCTGTGTCATTGAATTCGTCTATCAAAACTTTTGGCAGGTTGATGGATGATTCCATTAATAAATTTGTGGCAGCTCCGGCTAAAATTAAAAGGAACTTGTCTATGGTGGAGAGACAGGCACTTTCTCATTTACTTACGTACGATGATATTGTTATCCGGCCGGCCGATAAGGGCGGGGCCTTTGTCATCTTAGATATCGAATACTATCGTCAGGAGGCTCTGACACAACTGGGGGAGGAAGGAATCTATTGCAAACTACGGGGTAATCCTGTTTTGGAATATCAGCAGGAACTTTTTTCTATTCTAGATAAAGCACGAGATGAGGGACATTTACCAGCTAAAGTCCACAAGGCCCTATGTTTGATGCATCCAAAAAGCCAGCTGAGAAGACATACTAGCAGCCTTACACCTGTGTGATGATAAAAGTGTTTCCTCTCCCACGTATTGATGGCAGTGTATGAAGCTTTCGGGTGCAAATACAATTCAAGCAGATGGTGCCATACAACAGGTGTCCGTAGAACACTAGAATATACTTGCAAGGCAGTCGGCACTCCCAGGCTCTTTAAACAACATGCTCCGTGCCAGTTCAAAAATTCATCATGTAAGTCCAGGAAAAGAACGGCACTGGAGACAGTAGATTGCAGTGAAGGATGTATTAAACAGGCTACAGCTGTTTCAGGGCTTCTGCCCTTTCCTCAGGCCAAATACATGTAAAGACAAACAAACATAAAACACTTACCCAGCTAAATACCCTAGGAGCACACTCGCCGCTCCGGCTAAAATTAAAAGGAACTTGTCTATGGTGGAGAGACAGGCACTTTCTCATTTACGAACGTACGATGATATTGTTATCCGGCCCGCCGATAAGGGCGGGGCCATTGTCATCTTAGATATCGAATACTATCGTCAGGAGGCTCTGACACAACTGGGGGAGGAAGGAGTCTATTGCAAACTACGGGGGAATCCTGTTTTGGAATATCAGCAGGAACTTTTTTCTATTCTAGATAAAGCACGAGATGAGGGACATTTACCAGCTAAAGTCCACAAGGCCCTATGTGTGATGCATCCAAAAAGCCCGTTGTTATACACAATACCTAAGCTCCACAAAAATCAAACCAGCCCCCCGGGGAGGCCGATTATATCGGCTAGAGACTCATTGTATCAGCCAGTGTCACAACTTTTGGACAGCATCCTTCAGCCATTGTTACCTGCACAGAGAACATTTCTTAAGGACACCAACTCGTTTATCCTTAAACTCCATGAAGTACGGAACTTGGCTCCAGGCACCCTGATGTGCTGTTTAGATGTCCGTAGCCTTTACACATCCATTCCCCATGTAGAGTGGATGAGGGCTATGCAGGGTTTCCTTGAGAGAGACCTAGCCACGACTGCATTTGATCATAGGTTGTTTTTGACCCTTTTGGAGCTCACGTTGTACAGGAATTATTTCCTGTTCGACGGTGAGTTCTATTTACAGCTACAAGGGTGCGCGATGGGATCATCGGTCGCACCCTCGTACGCTAATGTGTTCATGTTCGCGGAAGAACACAAAATGTTCTTCCTGGACCAGGGGGTATCCAACAATATCTTGATGTATACCAGGTACATCGACGATGTCTTCCTGCTGTGGGGTGGTGGGAGAGAAGCCTTCGTGGATTTGATGGCGGAGATCAACGCCTTGCCTTCACCCATCAAATTCACCTACACATGTAACGAAAAGGAAGTTACGTTCCTCGATGTGAAAATTATGGTGAATGATGGGGTGATTTCCACGGAGATCTTTTCCAAGCCCACGGACCAGAACACATTGCTGATGGCCTCTAGTCATCACCCTGAATCCCTGAAGAAGGGGCTCCCACTGTCGCAAATGATGCCGGTGGCACACATCACGAGTGACAGGGATAAAGTTCCTGAATTGTTAAACAATATGATTTCGAAATTTCTTGCTAGGGGATACAATTGGTCTTTGTTACAGAAACAGAAAGACAGGGAACTCCAAATGTCCAGGAATGATTTATTACACCCGATACCGAAAGCATCTAGAAATCTTTTGCCGTGGCCGTGTGACTTCTCAACTGCCAGCCCTATTGTTCGCAGGGCTTCACATGCCCTTTGGCCAATAGTGGCGTCAGACCCAGATTTGCCATCCTTTAAAGGGTTGAAACCAATTACAGCTTTCAGGAGGGGGGCCAACCTCCGTGATCTTGTTGTAAGAACAGATATTTCAGGAATGAAGAGGTTGGATGAAGTGGTCATCCACAAAAAAACCCCTGGCTGCTATCGGTGTCCAAAATGTGCTACGTGTAAACACATGATTGCCTGTAAAGAATTTAAACATCCAATACGTAACGTAACATTCAATATCAGACAGGTGATTACATGTAGCACATCTTATGTTGTCTATGCCATAGTCTGCTCATGTGGTTTGTTCTACATAGGGCAGACCACACGAAAATTCAGTGAACGCATGGCGGCTCATCGTTCAGCCATTAAATTGACGTTGGAGGGTAAACCGGTAGATCAGCCGGTGGCCCGACACTTTTTATCAGCTCATCATACCATTAACTCTTTGAAATATTTTGGTATAGAACATGTACCACCGACACTGAGAGGTGGAGATAGGGCTAAGATCCTGTTGGCGAAAGAGACCCGGTGGATCATGAGGTTGGATACTTTTTGGCCACGGGGTCTCAATGAAAAAGTTAACTGGAATGTGTTTATTTAGAAGCCCGTGACCTGGGTTTTTAGTTTACCCTTATCCTTTCCGATTAATCAATTAATTAATTTCTTTGACCTAGAGGTGTCTCTGGGTCATTGAACTACTTCACAATCTTATCCAGAGGTTTTTCTGGGTGATGGTTGTGGTAGTTTATCATTAACGACAATTAGTTGGTGTTTAGATAGGGGGAGTGGTCTTTGGTGTAATGCAGACATGTATCAGTTAGGATCAGTGTGATTTTCTTGTAAATGGATTTGCATTTTTTCAAAAAAAGTGCCACGTATAGAATGTATGTTTTTATGCAGTCTCAATGCATTTTTTATTATGCACCATGGTATACTGTATGTATATGTTTCTATTATAGGGAGCACCCTTGGAGTTCGTGCCCATCCAGCGCCTGACCATGGGGAGAGCGGCCTGTGGGTCTCCGAGACAGAGCGGCTGCGCCTGGCTGACAAGCAAGCGCTGGGTTGCCATGGCGACAAGCTACGTACTGGGCGGAAGTGACCTGGCGGCTCGGTACCCGGAAGCAGGACGGCGTGGAGGAGACGCGGCGGCGAGTGTGCTCCTGGGGTATTTAGCTGGGTAAGTGTTTTATGTTTGTTTGTCTTTACATGTATTTGGCCTGAGGAAAGAGCAGAAGCCCTGAAACAGCTGTAGCCTGTTTAATACATCCTTCACTGCAATCTACTGTCTCCAGTGCCGTTCTTTTCCTGGACATATATATATATATATATGCATATATATCCCTATTTCAGCCACTTTGACATATATTGGGAAACTGTTATGCTACCCTGAGCTCAGGTATACTGGAACTCTGTCCCAGGAACATTAATACAGAGAACTACTGCAGTGTTATACTAAAAGACACTTATAAGCTGTATGGTTAAAGTACTATTAGGTTGGAAAGCTACCCATGACGATAGAGTGGAGTATTTACATTGTGATATGTGCTATTGTATCTGGTGTTTTCAGAGTGACATGTGTTATTGACCACCAGTAGTTCAAGTGATATATGTGACGTGATTATCCATATTATAGAGTTACAGACATGATTGGCAGAACTGTTAGGAAGGATTATTATCAGAGCCGTCTTAACAGCAGTGTAGGCCCCTGGGCACAGCAATGCACTGGGGCCCCTCTACCCACCCATCAACGGTAGGGTTGGGGGGTGCTATCAGTGGCAGCTTTGATGTTCCGTGGGGGGTAGTTGGTTCTATCTTTCGCTTATCATGTAGGACCTGGAGAAATAGTTTCTGTTAATTACTCCTATACTGCACAAATGGGGCGGGAAGGAGAACACTAAGCTGTAGAAGGGGACATTGTGCTGAATGAAGGGGCCCTGGTACATGACTTCCAGGGTGGTATGGGGGGTGTTTAATACACAGGGCAGGGGTGGATAGTGGAGTGGGCTTAATATTCATCATTTTCCGGGGGTTAGGGCAGCTTGCTTTACTCAGTGCAGATATGTCCAGTTCTTGGAAATAGATTTCTTAGCTTTAATGGGATAAAAAAAATTGAGAGTCCCACCTTTCAGGAGGTACTGGGGACTCGGGGATCAGACTTCAGTAGCCAGAGCAATCCACCAACAAAAATATAAAAACTGCATATTAGGCGTGTGGAGCTCGAGCAGGGACTAGCTGCTTGAAGGCTGATATCTCTGGATCTGGGCATAGTAGAGACAAGCTGCCAGTGTCCACTGAAAGGGGAGAGTCCCAGCTTTTGGATTGTACCCTCAGAAAAACTCTTAAGTCAGACAGAACCCAAGATATCTGGCTGGGAAGAACAATTAACAGGCTTGGATGGGGTCCACTGCTTTGAAGTCGGATATCTCCGGTTCCCCGTTGCCGATTTTAAAAAATCTGGTACTCCTGGAAAGAGGGGACCCTCAGCTAGCAGCCTAGGGCCATTTTACTCCAGGGGCCCTTGGGCAAGAGCCAATTGAGCCCATATGAAAAGACGACCCTGATTATTATAGTACCAGATCTATATAAAAGTGTTACATTTGATTGTTGTGGACCCGCCATATGGGTCGTGCTCTCTCACCTAATTTACCTCTTTCCTATGCAAATAAACCAGCTTTGGTGAGGCTGGGAGTGTTATCGCACAACTTTGGTCCGTGTCTTAATACCCCATTAATATCTAGCGAACCTGCAGCAGAATCCATCCTCCAGGTGACTCACCAGAAGCGCCAGGAAGATCAAGAAAGGTCAGTGTACTACATAAGTATGGTCCAAACTCATCAAGGAAGTTACCATGTAGCAGTATTTCTATAGGGAGATTAAGGGCCCAATTCATGTTTGTACACTATTGCTAATGCGTTCATACAAAATTGCATACATTCGCGCAAATCCGCAGATGGGGAAGGCAACCTCCCCAAAGACACACTAGCTACTCCATTCACAAAACAATCGCAATTGTGGCCCTCCCACTCACTGCAAAGTACCTTAGTATATGCCTAGACTTTTGTAATCAAAGGCATTGATACCATTGAAAATCTGAGTAATATATTTGGATTACTGGATATACAGTATATTTATTTACAAGTAATCAGCCAAACAAAGGAAGGAAGGAAGAAAGGATGCGACTGTGCAATTCCATCTAAATAAAATTAAAATGCAGCAGGAGGCGTATGTAGGCGATATTTTTAATATCCGAGTACTGCGTCTGAGGACGCAGTCTCAAATTACCATCACAGCTATCGGCCGCAATTTGTGATGCATTTAGGCAGTGGTAAGTCTGCATAAGCTGAAGCATATGTAAGCTGGCCATTGGATCCGGACAGTCATCCGCACACCCTGGACCAGTCACGCTTTCACCGGGGAAGGGGATGGCAGTGAGTGATATTGCAAGACTCAGTTTGGACAGAGTTTAGCACTGTTTTTTTCGCTGTCTCTTCTAACTATTTATTTTACCTCCCGACATGAGTATGGCAGGCATTAGCGTTTCTATCATGGGTGCAGTGTGTGCTGTACACACAGGCACCTGGGTCCAGGGGGGCCCACACCCCACACACTGCACCCATGTTGTTTTAATACTTACCTTTCTGGAGTCCCGTGACGGGCGCTGCAGCGGCGGCAAAATCACAACAAAAAAAGGCTTCCACGCATGCGCAGTTCGAAATTTGTCTCCGTACTATGGTGGGCGCCATGTTTCTGGAGACCTGCACAGACTCCAACACAATGCCTGAGCCTATGGCGCCGTGGAGAGGAGGGGGCCCACCCGGAGTCTGCACGCAGGCCCCCTCTTCTCTTAAAACACCCCTGATGGCAGGCCACATTTGTGTTAAAAAGTATGATGTGTTTTACTGAATATGTTTAAGAAAATCAGATTAAATAAATTCTAAATTCTGGTTAGGGTATACTTTACATCATATACAAGTATCTTACATAATGACATAGCAACATAGTTAATGATGTTGAAAAAAGACAAAATGTTCATCGAGTTCAACCTGTATTATAATTCTTACATTAATCTGTATATAACTATAATTTAACTATAATGACCCCGATGAAGTTATATTTTTAAGTGTAAATAACAACTCAACTCAACAACTCAAAGTCATGGCTTTTCTAAATTCTCTTCCTTGCTATATCCTTTGATATTTCTTTCAGCTAGGAATTTATCTAATCCATTTTTAAACATATTGACTGAGTCCACCATTACGACCTTCTCTGGCAGAGAATTCCAAATTTTTACTGCCCTTACTGTGAAGAATCCTTTCCTTCTCTCATCTAACCTCATAGGGTATCCACGTGTCCTGTGTAGCAATATTTTGATAAACAAATTGCCTGATAGATCCTTGTATTGTCCCTTTATGTATTTTTAAATATTAATAATGTCTCCTCTTAGATGCCTCTATTTGAGTGTAAACATATCTAACCTAGTAAGCCTTTCCTCATAATCCAGTGCCTCTAACCCCTTGATCAGTTTGGTTGCTCGCCTCTGAACCCTTTCAAGTTCCAAGATTTCTTTTTTATAGTGTGGTGCTCAGAATTGTACACTATATTCAAGGTGTGGTCGAACCAATGATTTGTACAGTGGCAGGATTACACTCTCATCCCTTGTCTCTATGCCCCGTTTTATGAATTCTAACACCTTATTTGCTTTTGTTGCTGCACTCTGACATACGGAACTACTACTAAGTCTATTATCAATGAGCACCCCAAATCTTTTTCAACTACCGTTTCCCCTACATGTTCCCCATTTAATTTATAGGGTGCCTGATTGTTCTTAGGGCCTAATTCAGACCTGATTGCTATGGTGCATTTTTTGCATCCCTGCGATCAGGTAGTCGCCGCCTACAGGGGTGAAGGAATTCGGTGTGCAGGGGTACGATCGCAGTTTGTGCAGTCTCTGCACAGCCCAGGACTTACTTTTCCAGTGCGATGATCGGGGCCGGAGCTGACGTCAGAAACCCAACCTTCAAACACCTGGTCCCTCCTGCATTTCTCTGGACACTCCCTGAAAACGGTCAGTTGCCATCCACAAACTGCCTCTTCCTGTCAGTCACCTTGCGATCGCCTGTGCGATCGCTTTATACGCCCATCCTGTCGGTATGCACTGATGCCCGGTGCAGTCGTCCGATGCGCTGGCACATTGCGGTGCATACGCATGCGCAGTACAGACCCGGTCGCTTACTGTGCAAAAATGCACAGCAGCGCTCAGTTCTGAATTAGGCCCTTAGTCCCAAGGGGCATAACTTTAAATTTTTCTAATTGAACCTCATTCTCCATTTTTCTGCCCAAACCTCCAGTTTAAATAAGTCTTTCTGTAGAGACTCAACATTCTTGTCTGAATTAATTACTGTACACAATTTAGTAACATCTGCGAAAATTTACACTGTGCTTTCCAGACCTACTTCTAGGTCCTATTAATAACCTTGGAGGTTTCCAAGTACTCTTGTATGCTATCCCTTATTATACCTTCCAGTATTTTCCCCACTATAGATGTCAAACTTACAGGTCTATAGTTACTGGGATGAGATTTAATTCTCTTTTTAAATATTGGGACTACTGCTGCTATATGCCAGTACTTAAGTATAATGCCTGATGTAATTGAATCATAGAAAATCAAATATGAAGGCCTTACTAGTTCTGAGTTAAGCTCCATAAGAACCCTTGGGTTAAGTCCATCCAGACCAGGAGATTTATTTATCTCAATTTTACTTAGTCTTTCCCGGACTTCTTCCTAATTTAACCAAGTACTTAGCAAGAGGATGTTATCGTAGCTTATGTTGTTCACTACTCCCACCAAAAGGTCCTCTCTAGTGAACACTGATGAAAAAAAATGTATTCAATAAATCTGTTTTATCTTTGTCATCATTAATCAAGACACCCGACTCGCCCTTTAATGGTCCTATATTCTCCTTTTTTAACTTTTTACTGTTAATATACTTAAAAAACTTTTTAGAGTTTGTTTTACTCTCCTTGGTGATTTGTTTTCATTTTTTATTTTGGCTGCTCTTATTTCTTTTTTGCATTTTTTGTTACATTCCTTGTAGTACTGCAATGACCCCACCTTCCCATCAGATTTAAACGCTTTCAAAGTATGCCTCTTTTTATTAATTTCTTCCTTAACCTTCTTGTTAAGCCAAATTGGTTTGCATTTAATACGCCTGCACTTGCTGCCCTTGGGAATGAGCATATGAGTGTACTTATCCAGCAAAATTTTAAAAGCAGCCCACATTTCAGCTGTATTCTTACCATGAAACAAAATTTGCCAATCAATGTCCCTTATTGCTTGTTTCAGCATGTTGAAATTAGCTTTTCTAAAGTTAAATGTCTTAGTTGGACCCTTATAATGTTGTTTTTGAAAACTGATTACTATTTCCCAAGGTCTCCCCTATTTTAGTGCTTGATATAATCTAAAAATTATTAGTCAGTACTAGATCCAGTATAGTTCTAAGTCTAGTTGATTCCTCGATTATTTGAGACAAGTAGCGATCTTTTAGCGTGTTTAAGAACCTGTTACCTTTAGCTGTATTTCCTGAATCGGTGTTCCAACTTATGGGGGTCATTCAGACCTGATCGCTCGCTAGCTGGTTTTTGCAGTTGTTCGTTCACATAGTCACCACCCACCAGGGAGTGTATTTTAGCTGTGCAAGTGTGCGATCGCATGTGCAGCCAAGCGGTACAAAAAAACGTTGTGCAGTTTCTGAGTTGCCCAGAACTTACTCAGCCACTGCTATCACTTCAGCCTGTCCGGTCCCGGAATTGACCTCAAACACCCACCCTGCAAACACTTGGACACGCCTGCGTTTTTCCAACCACTCCCTGAAAATGGTCAGTTGCCACCCACAAACGCCTTTTTCCTGTCAATCTCCTTGCGATTGGATGTATGAATGGATTCTTCGTAAAACCCATCGCACAGCAACATTCCGCTTTGTACCTGTACGATGCACCTGCGCATTGCGGTGCATATGCATGCGCAGTTCTGACCTGATCTCAACGCTGCAAAAAATGCTAGTGAGCGATCAGGTCTGAATGACCCCCCACTGTCCGGATAATTAAAATTCCCAATGATTAGGACTTCCCCCAGTCCTGCAGCTTTTTAGATTTGCTGTAAGAGTTATAATTCATCAGTCACACTAATATCTGGTGGTTTGTAGCATGTCCCTATTAGAAGCTATTTGTATCTTTCTCCCCACTTGAAATCTCAACCCATAATAACTCCATGTTATCTCCAGTCCCTTCGTAAATAACCTCCTTTAAATATGGTTTTAAGAATAGCTTAACATAAAGAAGTACACCCCTCCCTTTTTATTAGTCCTATCTCTCCTGAAGAGAGTACAGTAATTTGCTGCCCAGTCGTGAGAGTCGCCCCATCATGTCTCTGTAATGCCTATGATATCATATTGATAATTTAGTGCAATCGTTTCTAATTCCCCCATTTTAATTGTTAGGCTTCGCATTTGCAAGCATACACTTTAGTTTAGTAATTCCCTGATCTGTATGTTTTATTGTTGATATTGTTTCTTTAGTTACTTGCCTTTTCCTTGATTTACCATTGCTGACTATTTTTTCACCTCCCCCCTCTCCACCCCCATTATACTTTATAGATTGCTTCTTTCTGCCCTCTCTGAATGTCCCATTAAATCTTTCTAATCCCTCCAACCAGACATCTAGTTTAAAATCTCATCCAACCTTCTAACCATCTTTCCCCCAAGCACTGCTGCCCCTTCCTCGTTCAGGTGCAATCCATCATAACAAAAAAGATGGCACCTGACCGAGAAGTCTGCCCAATGTTCCAGGAAGACAAACCTCTCCTTCCTACACCAATCTCTTAGTCACACACAGTGCCGTAACTGGAGATTTTAGCGCTGTGTGCAAGAAACAGCATTGGCGCCCCCCCCCAATATTAAAAATAGGGCCAGTGCGCGTCGTAGGTGTGCGCCAAAAATATAGAGGTGGCTTCATGGGGAAGGGACGTGACCACAAAATTCTGCCAATTCATATTACGTTACGCAGTAGTCTCCATTATTCAAATTATGCCAAACAGTAGTGCCACTTGCACACATTACACCAGGTAGAACCTCTGTCACACATTACAGCTGGTTGAATCCCCTCTGACACAATACGACAGGTAGAGCTCCTTTTGTCATATTACGGCAGGTAGAATCCCCCCGCCTGGCCCCTAATAAAGAGGAAGGCCAATGAATTACATGAATGATATGCCTCCGTCTTTGACGGGTCTATACATATATATCTCCAATGGCGGAATACAAACGTAACTCACAAGGCATAAGGTATAATGCAATAAAAATCTGGTATATTTGCATGTCTGCAGGTCAATGTGGTTCGGATCGTCCGCTCCTTTTTCAAGACTCACTAGAATAGCAATAATAGGTATATATATATACATACACACACACACACATATATATATTATACTGTGACTGTGGGTATATATATATATATAGTGTGTGTGTGTGTATATATATATGTATATGTGTGTGTGTGTGTGTATGTATATATATATATATATGTGGGTATATATATATATATATATATACACACACACACATATATATATATATATATATACATATACACATACACACACACACATATATATTATACTGTGACTGTGGGTGTGTATATATATATATATATATATATATATATAGTGTGTGTGTGTGTGTGTGTGTGTGTGTGTGTGTATATATATGTGTGTATATATATATATATATATATATATATATATATACACATACATGCCTAACATTCTAAATTCATTTATTGCAGATAGAGGGTAATACAGCCAGCCTTACTTTATTCTGTTTGTTTGGCTGGCTGGCTGGCTGGCAGGGAGCTGTGACCACGGACACATACAGCAGATGAGCTCCAAGCAACAGACATCCTCCGTGCGCTTGGCGACTCCATGCACTGCCTGACGCTGCTACAGTGATCCCTCCTCCTCCCTCCCCACAGGCTGCTGCCACAAATGTTATTGGACAGCTGAGCCGTCGCTCAGCTGTCCTGTGAACTTCGGCGTTGTGCTGCCAGTGCCAGTGTGTACTATGCGGTGAGTACTGGAGCCGCACACTCGAGCGCAGCAGTGCACCGCAGATCGGATCTATAAGCGATCCGATCTGTGCCACTGTGGCGGGGGGCCGGGGTTGCTGCACTATAAGCGTCGGCTTGGTGTGGGAGAGGAGGGCTGATTGCGCCCCAAGTCATCCTGCGCTGTGTGCAAGGCACACAGCGCACATACCTAGTTACGGCACTGGTCACACATTTACCCCCCCTAATCTCCCTCTGCTTCCCTGAGCTAGCACGTGGCACAGGTAATATTTCGGAAAATATTACCTTAGATGTCCTTGCTTTAAGCTTGCAACCTAGGTACCTATAATCTTTTTAAGGACAGCAAATCTACCACTAACTATGTCATTGGTGCCAACGTGCACCAAGACCACCAGGTCTTTCCTTGCCCCTTCCAACAATCTGTCTACCCAATCTGCAATGTGTCGTACCCGAGCACCCGGAAGACAAGACTCTATATGACGATCGCAGTCCTGGTAGCAGATTGCCCTATTTGCCTTTCTAATAATTGAATCCCCTACCACCACAATCTGGCTTGGTATCTTGCCAACAGCTATTCCCTCTGTGCTGGAGTGATTGCTCTTCTGGTTGCTAGAGAAAAAAAGGGTCTCTGCCAGCTCCGCCAAATCTGCACTGCCATTCACAGAGTCTTTGTGCAATCGGGTGAATCTGCTGGGACCTGGCAGCTCAGTGCTGGCCTGCCTCTTCTTCTCACCTTTACCCATTCTAACTATAACCCAGCTACCTACCTGTTGAACCTCCTCTTCGCTAGCCACACCCTGCTCCCCCAATGCATCCACAGTAAGCTGCAGACTTTGCTCAAGATTGTCAATCTGCCTCAGTGTTGCAATGGTCTGCTTTAGATCAGTTATCTGGGATTCCAAAGAGACTATTTGCTCACCTTTTATGCAGAAGTATTCACCCCGGAACAGTTACTCCAGGTATGCATACACCTGACAAGATATACACTGGGCGAGACCATCAAATACGTATATTTAATTTCTCATAACCAAGGGACATGCACATCCATTCTCAAGGTATATTTGTCTCCACTTCAATGGCATATGTGTCTGGTTTATGATGAATGATCATAATCCTAAGTGTACAAGCACGTTTCTGCAGGTCTTCATGGTTAACCTGATCTGGCTGGGTGTTCATCTTCAGATAGCCTTACTGTATTGGAACATCAATGTTTTCCTATGTTACCTTTCTAGTTTCTAGCTAAAAAGAGTTGTATATTAAGGGCGTAATTCATGCTTGTACGTAATGGCCAATTATCATGCAATGTAGCAATTATCGGCAAACTACACATATGCTGCGATTGCAATACACATTTGCAAAGGTGCTGCTGCAATCTCGCATGCAATGAGGATTTAATGAAAAAGTGGGTGACATAAAATGAGCATTTGGAGGTGTTTACGGATAGTGGTTGGGAAAATGCAGATGTGTCATGAGCGTTTTCTAGGAGTGCATCTGCTTGCGGCTATTGCTGTGTCCAGTTTATGTAGCCGTAGACCAACCTTTCAGAGGTGGATTTAGACCTCACAGGGCCCTAAGCAAGATACCGATTTTGGCCCCTCTCCCTCATAGTAACATAGTAACATAGTATCTAAGGTTGAAAAAAGACAATTGTCCATCAAGTTCAACCTATTTGTGGTCTCCTATGCACGATTATTTTGCATAAAATTTTGACTGAAGTTGATGACTGCCGTTACGTTTTACCCCTCTTTTTTATAATAACCATAGTGCGTGACTATGCCCCGTAACCCTGGATATCCTTATCCATTAGAAATTTCTCTAACCCATTCTTAAAGGTGTTGACTGAGTAGGCCATTACAACTCCCTCAGGCAGGGAATTCTAAACACGTATCGTCCTTACCGTAAAAACTCCTTTACGCCATATTGTGCGGAATCTCCTCTCCTCTAACCTGAGCGAGTGTCCACGAGTTCTCTGTGTTGATCTAACCAAAAACAGGTCCTGCGCAAGATCTGTATATTGTCCCCTTATATATTTGTAAATGTTTATCATGTCCCCTCTTAATCTCCTCTTTTTCAGTGTAAACATGCCTAGTCTTGCAAGCCTTTCCTCGTATTCCAGCGTCTCCATACCCTGAATTAGTTTGGTTGCCCGCCTCTGAACCTTTTTTAGCTCCAGGATATCCTTTTTGTAGTATGGTGCCCAGAATTGTACACAGTATTCAAGGTGTGGCCTCAGAAGTGATTTATATAACGTGAGTATAATACTCTCATCCCTAGCATCGATTCCCCGTTTAATGCATGCTAATATCTAATTAGCCTTCTTTGCTGCAGTCCTACTTTGGGTACTACTGCTTAGTTTGCTATCTATGAGGACACCTAAGTCCCTTTCCAGTACAGAATCCCCTAATTTTACCCCATTTAGTAGGTAGGTGTTATTTTTGTTCTTGTTACCCTAGTGCATTACCTTACACTTGTCTGTATTGAAGCGGATTCTCCATTTCGCTGCCCAAGCTTCTAATTTAACTAAGTCGTTCTGACGCAACTCAGCATCCCCCTCCGCATTTATAACTTTACACAATTTAGTATCATCTGCAAAAATTGACACCATGCTCTCTAGACTTCTGTTAGGTCGTTAATGAAAATATTGAACAATAGCGGTCCTAATACTGAGCCTTGCGGCACACCACTTAGCACTTCAGTCCAATTTGAAAAAGATACATTAACCACAATGCGCTGCTCCCTATTATCTAACCAGTTTTTGACCCAAGTGCATATTGTGCTTCCTAGCCCTGTTTCTTGTAGCTTGTAGATAAGTCTCATGTGTGGTACAGTGTCGAATGCTTTGGCAAAATCTAAAAAGATTACATCCACCTCTTTACCCTGATCTAGGTTTGCGCTTACTGTTTCATAAAAGGCAAGTAATTTGGGTTGACAGGATCTGTCCTTCATAAACCCATGTTGATTCCTTTTAATGACCTTATTGACTTCAAGGAACTTCTGAATACTCTTAGAATACCTTCCAATACTTTCCCCACTATAGATGTAAGACTAACTGGTCTATAATGACCTGGTTCAGCTTTACTTCCCTTTTTGAATATAGGCACTACTTCCGCTATACGCCAGTCTTTGGGAACCATACCTGATATTACTGAATCCTTAAAGATCAAAAATAGCGGTTTTGCAAGTTCATTAGAACCCTTGGGTGAATACCATCGGGACCTGGTGACTTATTAATCTTTAAATGTTTTAATCGGTCACAGACTACTTCCTCGCTTAAATAAGTACCTATCAGTGGGATATTCTCATTATTGAGATTATGTGTTAGTTCCTTAATTGGGTCCTCTCTAGTAAATACTGTCGAAAAAAACTCATTTAGTGTGTCCGCTATGTCATTATCATTTTTGCTTAAGACTCCCAACTTGTCGTTTAAAGGGCCTATACTCTCCTTCTTTAATCTCTTGCTATTAATGTATTTAAAGAATTTTTTGGGATTCGCTTTGCTTTCCTTTGCTTCTAGTTTTTCAGTTTCTACTTTAGCCGCTCTTATTTCCTTTTTGCATATTTTGTTACATTCTTTATAGTGCTGAAATGACTCTGCTTCCCCGTCAGATTTGTATTTTTTAAATGCTCGCCTTTTCTTGCCCATAAGTTCCTTTATCTTTTTGTTAAGCCACATCGGTTTATGATTTTTATTCCTTTTTTTGCTGCTCGTAGGAATAAATTTGAGAGTATTTTTAGCTAGCAGGAATTTTAGTACCTCCCATTTCTCCGTAGTATTTTTTCCTAAAAATAAACCTTCCCATTCAATAGCCCTGAAAAATACCCTCATCTTTTCAAAATTCGCTTTGCTAAAGTTTAGAGTCCTAGTTGAGCCAGTATAGGGCTGTTTATGAAAACTGATATTGAATGTGACCATATTGTAGTCGCTGTTTCCTATGGGTTCCCCTACTATAATATCTGATACCAAATCCCCATTGTTTGTTAATACCAGGTCTAAGATTGCATTGTACCTAGTTGGTTCCTCAATTAGTTGAACTAAGTAGTTATCATTAAGTGTGTTTAAAAACATATTGCCCCTATCAGTATCACATGAATCGTTTTTCCAGTTTACCTCTGGATAGTTAAAATCTCCCATCACTACTATGTCTCCTACTCCTGCTGCTCTTTCATTTTGCTTTAGTAACAATTCCTCATCAGATACGTTAATACCAGGCGGCCTATAGCATACACCCAATACTAACTTTTTTATTCCTTTTTCCCCACATGCAATTTCTACCCATAATGTCTTGGCAGTGTCTACAGTCTCCTCCTGAATATCTTTCCATATATATCAGGTTTTAAAAACGGCTTTACGTAAAGACACACCCCTCCACCCTTTTTATTTAGTCTATCTCTCCTAAACAGTGTATAGCCCTCTAGATTGACTGTCCAATCATGAGATTTGTCCCACCAAGTTTCAGTAACCAATCCATAGCACTGTATTTTCATTCCTGATTTATGCCCCATACATTATTTGTTTTTCCCTCCTTATATTCTATTACAGTATATTACTTCCCCCTTCACTGATTGCGCCATGTCCCCTCACCTCTCATCTCCATTATTACCTACTCAGTTACTGCATTTTAAATCAGTGCTCCCCTCACTGAATGTACCCCATTATTACACCCTCACTCACTGACAGCATTGTATATGAGTGATCAAGGCTGACAACACTGCAGGACTGGAGACAAAGGCATGTGCTGGAGCCAGCATCCAACAGCTGTCTAATCACTGACAGCCTGCTGGGAGTATTCAGCCAGCCCAGTACTCTGACATTTTTGACGGTGGTCGCAGTCCGCCGGAAATGCCCCCCACACAGCCTTATCGGCGGGTACCCCTGGGACCCACTTGGCCACTTGAGACCTACAGGGCCCTAAGCAGCTTCCTTGGTTGCCTTGTGGTAAATCCTCCTCTGCAACCCTAAGCCCCAATGTTTCTTGTTTTTGTGTGTATGCAATTGCAAATGAGTTTGCGATGGCTCCGCTTAGCGTCTCCTCATTTCAGGGTTGCATCTAACCAACATTAACAGTTCAGAAGCCTAGAAAATTGCAACTGCATTTGCGTAGAAACAGGAATTAGGCCCTACGTCACACGCAGAGGCGGAACTACCGCCAGTGCAACCAGTGCGTTGCACTGGGGCCCACCACTGTCCAGGGGCCCAAAGCATGTAATGAGTCAAACTGACTCATTACATGCCGCTGTGTGCTGCGGGCAACCGCTGCCCGCAGCACACAGCCACCCGCAGGACACAGGGGAGGAGAGGAGCTCAGCTGCCACGGGGGGAAGGAGGAGGAGGGAGGTGGAGGAAGGAGCCGCAGCAGCGCTGTTTTATTGGTTGAGGTGCTGCTGCTGTCCCTCTGTTTCACTATAGGCTGTCTTCCGCCGCTGTGAAGCGCATCCCAGCATTCACAGCGGCGGAGAACAGCCTATGGTGAAGGACTGGGACAGCAGCAGCAGCAGCAGCGCCTCCACCAATAACACAGCACTGCTGCGGCTCCCTCCTCCTCCTCCCTCCACCTCCTTCTCTCCTGCCCGGGGTCTCTGGAGAAGCTGCACCGAGGAGCCTGAGCCAGCGGAGAGAGTAAGTATATTTCTTTCTTTCTCTTTCTTTCTTTCTTTCTTTCTTTCTTTCTTTCTTTCTTTCTTTCTTTCTTTCTTTCTTTCTTTCTTTCTTTCTCTCTTTCTTTCTTTCTTTCTTTCTTTCTTTCCAAAAAGGGGGACTGTCTGCCGTAATATGTAAAAAGGGGGAATCTGCCTACCGTAATGTGTAACAAGCGCACGCTGTCTGCCGCCATGTGTAAAAAGGACACGCTTTCTGCCGCCATGTGTAAAAAGGGGACGCTGTCTGCCATAATGTGTAAAAAGGGCACGCTGTCTGCCGTAATGTGTAATAAGGGCACGCTGTCTGCCGCCATGTGCAAAAAGGGGGCGCTGTCTACCGTAATGTGTAACAAGGGCACGCTGGCTGCCGTAATGTGGAAAAATAGGACGCTGTCTGCCGTAATGTGTAAAAGAGGACGCTGTCTGCTGCCATGTGTAACAAGGGCACGCTGTCTGCCGTAATGTGTAAAAAGGGCACGCTGTCTGCCATAATGTGTAAAAAGGGCACGCTGTCTGCCGCCATGTGTAAAAAGGACACGCTGTCTGCCGCCATGTGTAAAAAGTACACGCTGTCTGCCGCCATGTGTAAAAAGGGGACGCTGTCTGCCATAATGTGTAAAAAGGGGACGCTGTCTGCCATAATGTGTAAAAAGGGCACGCTGTCTGCCGTAATGTGTAATAAGGGCACGCTGTCTGCCGTAATGTGTAATAAGGGCACGCTGTCTGCCGTAATGTGTAAAAAGGGGGCGCTGTCTGCCGTAATGTGTAATAAGGGCACGCTGTCTGCCGTAATGTGTAACAAGGGCACGCTGGCTGCCGTAATGTGTAAAAAGAGGACGCTGGCTGCCGTAATGTGTAAAAAGAGGACGCTGTCTGCCACCATGTGTAAAAAGGGGACGCTGTCTGCCCTAATGTGTAAAAAGGTGAATCTGTCCGCCATAAGGTGTAAAAGGGTCTCTACCTGGTGTGGTGGTGCTACTGTGCGGCGTAATTTGAATAATGGAGACTACTGTGCAACGTTTTATGAATTGGTATTATTTTGTGGCCAAACCCCTTCCCCACGAAGCCACGCCCCTATGTATTTTTTCGCATGCCTACGGCGCGCACTGCCCCTGTTTTGCATGCAGGGGTGGGGCTCCAATGCCGTTTCTTGCACACAGTGCTAAAATGTCTAGTTACGGCACTGTTGCTAGGTATCCATTTCTTTGGCCCTGAGCAGGTCCCCCTCATCAGATCCTCTCCAGGGGTGAGGGGGTGGACTTGGATGGGATGGGGGGGGGGGGGCAAAGCATTTTGTCGCACCCGGGCCCACCGCTCGTTAGTTCCGCCACTGGTCACACGCTTCTGTACGGAGACTGAGCTATGCCATGTTCAAGAAAAAACTTCAATAAACAAATAGATGATGTAAATGCTTTGGTGGAAAATAGAACAAAAGAGTTAAAAGTAAGTTATTTCATGAATGTTGTATGAAGATGTTAATGCTTTTATTAACCTAACACCACTGTACTGTAAGGACTATCTGAACAGTGAACATTGAAAATGCCAAATGATTAAATGATACTGTTTCCTGTAGCTTTTTATTTATAATTGTGCACTTTTAAACTATTAACAGTAATATACATGATTTATGGAAAAAATGAAGAGGTAATATAATGAAAATGTACAATGCACATCTATTGTCCATGTCTGTCCCACATATACTGATTTCACATTGGTGCATTAGTAATAAAGTGCTGCGTGTCAGGAATTATCCAAACGCTGATGTCCTTTTTCCCAAATCAGATCTGACCATGGGGGTAATTCTGAGTTGATCGCAGCTTCAAGTTTGTTAGCAATTGGGCAAAACCATGTGCACTGCAGGGGAGGCAGATATAACATGTGCAGAGAGAGATAGATTTAGGTGTGGTGTGTTCAATCTGCAATCTAATTTGCAGTGTAAAAATAAAGCAGCCAGTATTTACCCTGCACAGAAACAAAATAACCCACCCAAATCTAACTCTCTCTGCACATGTTATATCTGCCTCCCCTGCAGTGCACATGGTTTTTCCAAATTGCTATCAAAAATCCTGCTACGATCAACTTGGAATTACCCCCAATGTGAGAATTCATCAACAATAAAGGAGACAGGTTCTTTTGGATAAACCTTGGATAAACCCAATAAAATATACAGTATTAAATCTCCCAGAGCCAAAACTGTGCAACAAAATTGCTGATTCATGCTGATAAATATTGAGTGATCAACCTCCATTTTCTCCATAACACTTCTGTAAACCCTCCCACCCCCATATCCCAATAGCTTATTCTCTATCTAGATCTTTGTCTGCTTCTCCTCCAGAATGGGGTCTGGACTCATTTCATAAAAGTTGTCTGGCAATTTCTTCTTCACATCAACATCATCCACTTTCTCATCCTCATCCAGCAAGTCATCGGGATTTACAGGGACAAAGAAGTAGCCCATGATGGAGAAGATGATGCTGACAGCAATCAGGAGAGCAGCAAATAGGACAAATTCTGCCCACTGTGAGGTGAGAGACAAAGCGTCAGTCATGTATGCATCAGAGGGACACTAATCTCTCAAATGCCATATTCTGTATGTGACCATAAAGAAGACGAGTGCTGTGAGGTGAGAGACAAAGCGTCAGTCATGTATGCATCAGAGGGACACTAATCTCTCACATGCCATATTCTGTATGTGACCATAAAGAAGACGAATGCTGTGAGGTGTTGATTACGTTGGGGCAGATTGAGGCAGTGTCTTAGGAAGTGAGATTTTATCTTGGGACACTCTTGTGTCTGTTTGTTACAAGGAAAATTAAGTAAAATGTAACTTTTCTTCATATCCATAAAGATTAGGTGGGAAAAGAATGGCAAAAGTAAAATGTTCATATACGTGTGTATAGAAACAATTTAACAAGGCTGTGTAAATTCAGTCTATTTTTCAATAAATTTTCTTGGACTGTGCTCCTGTCTGATGAAGTCCAGGCTTGAGATGCCATAAGGACGAAACACGTTAAGGAACAGAGACTGAACTGTATCTACTACACATCAGATAAGCTATTTTAACATTATTTTGATGTACGGGTATTTGCTTTGTTTTTTAACAATTAAACTGGTGTTAAAACTTTATTACACTATTTTGGCTACCTTCTTTCTTTTCATTTGTGATCACTGAGCATTAGAAGTACCATGAGGTTCTGGAGCTGAAGGGAGAAATCTATCCAGTTCGGGAATTCCCATTTGGAGAGCGTGCGATTTAATGAAGTGGTTAACTCCACTCATGATGGTACTTGCGTTTTTCTAAGGGTGTTATTGAACTGGTGGAGGTTTTCATTTGAAGGATCCTAATATACTGCACTAGTAGGCGCTGTTTTCACCTTCTTTCTAGATCCATCAAAACAGACCGACTGAACACCGGTCACCTGGATTACGGCTGCCACCCTGTCAGAGGGAGTGTGGATTGGAGACAGAGAAATTGGACATTACCACTGTCTCTGGACTAAGACTCTCTTTATTTTCACTCACTTGGTGTAGCGCTAAGTACCACCTTTTTACCGATATATATATATATATATATATATATATACACACACACACACCCTCCCTGGAAGTGCCCACTATGCGTATGTGGTTAGGCTGACCACGCAGTGCAGCACTGCTGGCAGCCCTCACAGTATGTAGCAGGGAGGGGCTCCTTTAAGAACAGGTGCTCATTAATACATCCGCTCGATGTGATCGCTTATTGCAATACGATCCTGGGAAGTAAGATTGCTCCCAGATCACATTGAATATGAGATCTATGATAAATAGGCCCCAAAATAGTTTGTTTTCAAAAGACAACTTTTCCCTGTAGCCTGAACAAGCAAAGCGGAGCCCTAAGGTATAGACATAAGAAGGGCAGCACCCTGTCCTAATGTTTGAACTAAGCAAGTGGCAAGTTTACAGTGATGTTTAAAGGTTGGGAAGGAGGAGTGACATGTCACTCAAGTTGATTACAAATATGTTCTAAGTGCACCCTGCAGTAGTTCTATACGGAATACATATGATATCCCAGCAGACGAGATGTTGGCTGTCAGTAAGCGGCATCCTGTCTGCCGGACTCCTGGCAGCGAGTCCGCTCGCCATGCTTTGCGACCAGTGACTCGCTGCACTCACAACAGGTTATATTCCCACTCGGTTGATGGCATGGACCCGCCAACTGAGTGGGAATACGAGGACATGGTCAGGATTCTGGGCATCTGTATTTTACAGATTTTAACGGTTGTCGGGATTCCGGGTTCGGTCTCCTGAACGCCGGGTTCCTGACAGCCGGTATTGTAAATGTATCCCACTATACCTCTGTAAACCCGTTGAAACATTAACTCCTTCATAGTTTATAATTAAGATGCTAACACCTTTGGTGATGTAACGGAATGAATAACGATGACAGTTTGATAGCATATGGAAGTAATTTAGCACCATTTAAAAAAAAAAAATGCTTGTCTCCACTTCCATAGAACCCAGGAGGATAACATACCTCCCAACATGACCCTCTCCAGGAGGCACACAATGCTCTGCTTCTGGACTTTTCTCTTAATTTATGATTACCAGCACCTGTGTTGAACAGCTTAATGGATAAGAAAGGTGTTTCAGCACAGGTGAGGGCAATTAGAAATTAAGAGAAAAGTCCAGAAACAGAGCATTTTGTCCCTCCTGGAGAGGGTCATGTTGGGAGGTATGGGATAACAGGGAATTATAGGCTATTGTGAAGCTGTCAAATTTTTCCATATCCCTATATGAACATCTGACAACAAGATAACTGCTTTTACATATGCAAGGAAATAAATATAGTCTGTCAGAGTAGGGATTAAGATACTACCTATAAACAAGTTACTCGTGTGTTATAACTTCATACCTGCTCCAGCGATCCTGCCTGAGCCACAATCAGCACAATCACATTGCCAAAGGCTATGGTGAGCAGCCACCCGGCCTGCAGAACGGCCTTCATGCTGGCTGGAGCCTGGTGGTGTAAGGCAGAATGTTAGTTATTCCAACTGAAAATAGTTCCTCTCATTGAACAATTACGGCTCAGAATATGACCAGCATAGGGCTATGCTCTAGATCACAGCTTCATATTAATTTATTTTCATGTATTTTTCTACTTGCTATACAGACAAGTAGCCACTGTCAAGTTAATTGCAAATTGTGCATTGCAAGTACAACTCTATTTACAAAGATCTAATGGTGCATACACATGGTGCGATTTCGGCTTATGGCAGATATCGGCTAGAAACTGCCTGGAAGCATGAGCCTCTGATCTAGCCAATATCAGCCCTGCCTGCACAGCCTATTTTTTCTTACAATGCCGATCCTGCTGGGGTGCACATTAGCATCAAAAGAGCATACACACGGTGCAATTTGCACTAACTTTTCTTATGATTTTGACTATATAGTCAAAATCGTAAGGACAAATCACACCGCGTGTACACACCATAAGACATCTGAAACTGTAAAACAAAGTCTAATAAAGAACCAATGGTGGAAAATTAAAGCTACCAGCATATGAAATCCAATTTTGCTTGATATTGGCAGGGGTTTACAGGTGCCAGCCCAGATTAGAAGTAGTATTCAAAACATGCAAATTAAGACACATTGTAACTAGAGATGAGCGGGTTCGGTTCCTCGGAATCCGAACCCGCCCGAACTTCATGTTTTTTTTCACGGGTCCGAGCGACTCGGATCTTCCCGCCTTGCTCGGTTAACCCGAGCGCGCCCGAACGTCATCATGACGCTGTCGGATTCTCGCGAGGCTCGGATTCTATCGCGAGACTCGGATTCTATATAAGGAGCCGCGCGTCGCCGCCATTTTCACTCGTGCATTGAGATTGATAGGGAGAGGACGTGTCTGGCGTCCTCTCCATTAGAATAGAGATAGATTAGATAGAGAGAGAGAGATTGTGCAGAGTCGCAGACAGAGTTAGTTTACCACAGTCAGTGACCAGTGCAGTTGCTAGTTAACTTTTATTTAACATAATATATCCGTTCACTTCTCTCTGCTATATCCGTTCTCTGCCTGAAAAAAAAAACGATACACAGCACAGTCAGTCACACAGTGTGACTCAGTCTGTGTGCACTCAGCTCAGCCCAGTGTGCTGCACAGTCATCAATGTATAAATTAAAAGCTTATAATTAATTGTGGGGGAGACTGGGGAGCACTGCAGGTTGTTAGCAGGAGCCAGGAGTACAATTATATTAATTAACAGTGCACACTTTTGCTGCAGGAGTGGTGACCAGTGCCTGACCACCAGTATAGTATTGTTGTATACTACTAATATCTCTTTAAATATCAACCAGTCTATATTAGCAGCAGACACAGTACAGTGCGGTAGTTCACGGCTGTGGCTACCTCTGTGTCGGCACACGGCAGGCAGTCCGTCCGACCAGAATTGTATTATTTATTATTATATACCTACCACCTAACCGTGGTTTTTTTTTCATTCTTTATACCGTCATAGTGTCATCCTAATTGTTACGAGTATACTACTATCTCTTTATCAACCAGTGTACAGTGCGGTAGTTCACGGCTGTGGCTACCTCTGTGTCGGCACACGGCAGGCAGTCCGTCCGACCAGAATTGTATTATTTATTATTATATACCTACCACCTAACCGTGGTTTTTTTTTTCATTCTTTATACCGTCATAGTGTCATCCTAATTGTTACGAGTACACTACTATCTCTTTATCAACCAGTGTACAGTGCGGTAGTTCACGGCTGTGGCTACCTCTGTGTCGGCACACGGCAGGCAGTCCGTCCGACCAGAATTGTATTATTTATTATTATATACCTACCACCTAACCGTGGTTTTTTTTTTCATTCTTTATACCGTCATAGTGTCATCCTAATTGTTACGAGTATACTACTATCTCTTTATCAACCAGTGTACAGTGCGGTAGTTCACGGCTGTGGCTACCTCTGTGTCGGCACACGGCAGGCAGTCCGTCCGACCAGAATTGTATTATTTATTATTATATACCTACCACCTAACCGTGGTTTTTTTTTCATTCTTTATACCGTCATAGTGTCATCCTAATTGTTACGAGTATACTACTATCTCTTTATCAACCAGTGTACAGTGCGGTAGTTCACGGCTGTGGCTACCTCTGTGTCGGCACACGGCAGGCAGTCCGTCCGACCAGAATTGTATTATTTATTATTATATACCTACCACCTAACCGTGGTTTTTTTTTCATTCTTTATACCGTCATAGTGTCATCCTAATTGTTACGAGTATACTACTATCTCTTTATCAACCAGTGTACAGTGCGGTAGTTCACGGCTGTGGCTACCTCTGTGTCGGCACACGGCAGGCAGTCCGTCCGACCAGAATTGTATTATTTATTATTATATACCTACCACCTAACCGTGGTTTTTTTTTTCATTCTTTATACCGTCATAGTGTCATCCTAATTGTTACGAGTATACTACTATCTCTTTATCAACCAGTGTACAGTGCGGTAGTTCACGGCTGTGGCTACCTCTGTGTCGGCACACGGCAGGCAGTCCGTCCGACCAGAATTGTATTATTTATTATTATATACCTACCACCTAACCGTGGTTTTTTTTTCATTCTTTATACCGTCATAGTGTCATCCTAATTGTTACGAGTATACTACTATCTCTTTATCAACCAGTGTACAGTGCGGTAGTTCACGGCTGTGGCTACCTCTGTGTCGGCAGTCGGCAGGCAGTCCGTCCATCCATAATTGTATTATTATTATAATATATACCACCTAACCGTGGTTTTTTTTTCATTCTTTATACCGTCGTCATAGTGTCATACTAGTTGTTACGAGTATACTACTATCTCTTTATCAACCAGTGTACAGTGCGGTAGTTCACGGCTGTGGCTACCTCTGTGTCGGCAGTCGGCAGGCAGTCCGTCCATCCATAATTGTATTATTATTATAATATATACCACCTAACCGTGGTTTTTTTTCCATTCTTTATACCGTCGTCATAGTGTCATACTAGTTGTTACGAGTATACTACTATCTCTTTATCAACCAGTGTACAGTGCGGTAGTTCACGGCTGTGGCTACCTCTGTGTCGGCAGTCGGCAGGCAGTCCGTCCATCCATAATTGTATTATTATTATAATATATACCACCTAACCGTGGTTTTTTTATACCACCTAACCGTGGCAGTCCGTCCATAATTGTATACTAGTATCCAATCCATCCATCTCCATTGTTTACCTGAGGTGCCTTTTAGTTCTGCCTATAAAATATGGAGAACAAAAAAGTTGAGGTTCCAAAATTAGGGAAAGATCAAGATCCACTTCCACCTCGTGCTGAAGCTGCTGCCACTAGTCATGGCCGAGACGATGAAATGCCAGCAACGTCGTCTGCCAAGGCCGATGCCCAATGTCATAGTACAGAGCATGTCAAATCCAAAACACCAAATATCAGAAAAAAAAGGACTCCAAAACCTAAAATAAAATTGTCGGAGGAGAAGCGTAAACTTGCCAATATGCCATTTACCACACGGAGTGGCAAGGAACGGCTGAGGCCCTGGCCTATGTTCATGGCTAGTGGTTCAGCTTCACATGAGGATGGAAGCACTCAGCCTCTCGCTAGAAAACTGAAAAGACTCAAGCTGGCAAAAGCACCGCAAAGAACTGTGCGTTCTTTGAAATCCCAAATCCACAAGGAGAGTCCAATTGTGTCGTTTGCGATGCCTGACCTTCCCAACACTGGACGTGAAGAGCATGCGCCTTCCACTATTTGCATGCCCCCTGCAAGTGCTGGAAGGAGCACCCGCAGTCCAGTTCCTGATAGTCAGATTGAAGATGTCAGTGTTGAAGTACACCAGGATGAGGAGGATATGGGTGTTGCTGGCGCTGGGGAGGAAATTGACCAGGAGGATTCTGATGGTGAGGTGGTTTGTTTAAGTCAGGCACCCGGGGAGACACCTGTTGTCCGTGGGAGGAATATGGCCGTTGACATGCCAGGTGAAAATACCAAAAAAATCAGCTCTTCGGTGTGGAGGTATTTCACCAGAAATGCGGACAACAGGTGTCAAGCCGTGTGTTCCCTTTGTCAAGCTGTAATAAGTAGGGGTAAGGACGTTAACCACCTCGGAACATCCTCCCTTATACGTCACCTGCAGCGCATTCATAATAAGTCAGTGACAAGTTCAAAAACTTTGGGTGACAGCGGAAGCAGTCCACTGACCAGTAAATCCCTTCCTCTTGTAACCAAGCTCACGCAAACCACCCCACCAACTCCCTCAGTGTCAATTTCCTCCTTCCCCAGGAATGCCAATAGTCCTGCAGGCCATGTCACTGGCAAGTCTGACGAGTCCTTTCCTGCCTGGGATTCCTCCGATGCATCCTTGCGTGTAACGCCTACTGCTGCTGGCGCTGCTGTTGTTGCCGCTGGGAGTCGATGGTCATCCCAGAGGGGAAGTCGTAAGCCCACTTGTACTACTTCCAGTAAGCAATTGACTGTTCAACAGTCCTTTGCGAGGAAGATGAAATATCACAGCAGTCATCCTACTGCAAAGCGGATAACTGAGTCCTTGACAACTATGTTGGTGTTAGACGTGCGTCCGGTATCCGCCGTTAGTTCACAGGGAACTAGACAATTTATTGAGGCAGTGTGCCCCCGTTACCAAATACCATCTAGGTTCCACTTCTCTAGGCAGGCGATACCGAGAATGTACACGGACGTCAGAAAAAGACTCACCAGTGTCCTAAAAAATGCAGTTGTACCCAATGTCCACTTAACCACGGACATGTGGACAAGTGGAGCAGGGCAGGGTCAGGACTATATGACTGTGACTGCCCACTGGGTAGATGTATGGACTCCCGCCGCAAGAACAGCAGCGGCGGCACCAGTAGCAGCATCTCGCAAACGCCAACTCTTTCCTAGGCAGGCTACGCTTTGTATCACCGCTTTCCAGAATACGCACACAGCTGAAAACCTCTTACGGCAACTGAGGAAGATCATCGCGGAATGGCTTACCCCAATTGGACTCTCCTGTGGATTTGTGGCATCGGACAACACCAGCAATATTGTGTGTGCATTAAATATGGGCAAATTCCAGCACGTCCCATGTTTTGCACATACCTTGAATTTGGTGGTGCAGAATTTTTTAAAAAACGACAGGGGCGTGCAAGAGATGCTGTCGGTGGCCAGAAAAATTGCGGGACACTTTCGGCGTACAGGCACCACGTACAGAAGACTGGAGCACCACCAAAAACTACTGAACCTGCCCTGCCATCATCTGAAGCAAGAAGTGGTAACGAGGTGGAATTCAACCCTCTATATGCTTCAGAGGTTGGAGGAGCAGCAAAAGGCCATTCAAGCCTATACAATTGAGCACGATATAGGAGATGGAATGCACCTGTCTCAAGTGCAGTGGAGAATGATTTCAACGTTGTGCAAGGTTCTGATGCCCTTTGAACTTGCCACACGTGAAGTCAGTTCAGACACTGCCAGCCTGAGTCAGGTCATTCCCCTCATCAGGCTTTTGCAGAAGAAGCTGGAGGCATTGAAGAAGGAGCTAACACGGAGCGATTCCGCTAGGCATGTGGGACTTGTGGATGCAGCCCTTAATTCGCTTAACAAGGATTCACGGGTGGTCAATCTGTTGAAATCAGAGCACTACATTTTGGCCACCGTGCTCGATCCTAGATTTAAAGCCTACCTTGGATCTCTCTTTCCGGCAGACACAGGTCTGCTGGGGTTGAAAGACCTGCTGGTGACAAAATTGTCAAGTCAAGCGGAACGCGACCTGTCAACATCTCCTCCTTCACATTCTCCCGCAACTGGGGGTGCGAGGAAAAGGCTCAGAATTCCGAGCCCACCCGCTGGCGGTGATGCAGGGCAGTCTGGAGCGACTGCTGATGCTGACATCTGGTCCGGACTGAAGGACCTGACAACGATTACGGACATGTCGTCTACTGTCACTGCATATGATTCTCTCAACATTGATAGAATGGTGGAGGATTATATGAGTGACCGCATCCAAGTAGGCACGTCACACAGTCCGTACTTATACTGGCAGGAAAAAGAGGCAATTTGGAGGCCCTTGCACAAACTGGCTTTATTCTACCTAAGTTGCCCTCCCACAAGTGTGTACTCCGAAAGAGTGTTTAGTGCCGCCGCTCACCTTGTCAGCAATCGGCGTACGAGGTTACATCCAGAAAATGTGGAGAAGATGATGTTCATTAAAATGAATTATAATCAATTCCTCCGCGGAGACATTGACCAGCAGCAATTGCCTCCACAAAGTACACAGGGAGCTGAGATGGTGGATTCCAGTGGGGACGAATTGATAATCTGTGAGGAGGGGGATGTACACGGTGATATATCGGAGGGTGAAGATGAGGTGGACATCTTGCCTCTGTAGAGCCAGTTTGTGCAAGGAGAGATTAATTGCTTCTTTTTTGGGGGGGGTCCAAACCAACCCGTCATATCAGTCACAGTCGTGTGGCAGACCCTGTCACTGAAATGATGGGTTGGTTAAAGTGTGCATGTCCTGTTTTGTTTATACAACATAAGGGTGGGTGGGAGGGCCCAAGGATAATTCCATCTTGCACCTCTTTTTTCTTTTCTTTTTCTTTGCATCATGTGCTGATTGGGGAGGGTTTTTTGGAAGGGACATCCTGCGTGACACTGCAGTGCCACTCCTAGATGGGCCCGGTGTTTGTGTCGGCCACTAGGGTCGCTAATCTTACTCACACAGTCAGCTACCTCATTGCGCCTCTTTTTTTCTTTGCGTCATGTGCTGTTTGGGGAGGGTTTTTTGGAAGGGACATCCTGCGTGACACTGCAGTGCCACTCCTAGATGTGCCCGGTGTTTGTGTCGGCCACTAGGGTCGCTAATCTTACTCACACAGTCAGCTACCTCATTGCGCCTCTTTTTTTCTTTGCGTCATGTGCTGTTTGGGGAGGGTTTTTTGGAAGGGCCATCCTGCGTGACACTGCAGTGCCACTCCTAGATGGGCCCGGTGTTTGTGTCGGCCACTAGGGTCGCTTATCTTACTCACACAGCGACCTCGGTGCAAATTTTAGGACTAAAAATAATATTGTGAGGTGTGATGTGTTCAGAATAGGCTGAAAATGAGTGTAAATTATGTTTTTTGAGGTTAATAATACTTTGGGATCAAAATTACCCCCAAATTCTATGATTTAAGCTGTTTTTTAGGGTTTTTTGAAAAAAACACCCGAATCCAAAACACACCCGAATCCGACAAAAAAAATTCGGTGAGGTTTTGCCAAAACGCGGTCGAACCCAAAACACGGCCGCGGAACCGAACCCAAAACCAAAACACAAAACCCGAAAAATTTCCGGCGCTCATCTCTAATTGTAACTATGCAGTTTGAAGACTGATTGGTTAGGATTATTTTGTGTATTCTGTATACTATCCAAGTCGTACTGTGTATGTCCTGTAATATTTCACATTCTAATATGCATCCCTTTCATTATTTTCTATTGTACAGTGTTCTGAGCTTCTCTAAGACCTGTGGATCTGATTACACTGTAAGGTATTACCTGGGAATAGGAGAACTCCAGGCCTGTGATTGAGAACATAACTTCCCCAGCACTCAGCAGGAAATACTGCGGTATCTGCCACGCAACGTGGAAACTATTAGCTGTAACGTCTTCTACCACAACTGCGTTAATCTCCTTTTCAATTTCATCACGCTGTAAAAGAGAAAAGGTGTTAGATACAGAAGAGGCTGATGAACACGATATTCACATGGAGATTGGTTTTCTTATATTTTCCATTGTAGGAAAAGTATACCTTGTTACATCTAAATAATATGCCACATTATTTAGAAGGGTAGTCTGTCTTGATTTAATTTTAACAGTGGAAATAGTTTGTGGCATGACTACAGTATGATATATAATCTGTGATGCCATGCATATTACTTGTTCTAGTCAGCAATACCTGAGGGGAGTCATCCTTATTTATAACAGCTGTGTGACTAGGTAAAGGAAAGAATCTGAATTTGGGGTAGGTTGAGTATGGAGGAGCAGAGAATTGGTGAAGTCCAATAAACTCTCCTCATGTAACACCACTTCATGTAATTAAAAGACTTGGCAGTTATATATGTCCAGTTACATATATAAAAAAAATAAAAATCCACTGATACCCTGAAGAACGACAAAGTCAAAGTCAAGGGCGTGGTGAGGGAGTGACTGGTGCCTGGAGGAATCCCCTGTAACTAAGATCAATTACTTGGGAAACTGGAAATTGTCAATAAATGCAAACTATGGGTCTAAGTCAGAGGCATACGCTAATCCCAATGTGACTGCGCCTTTGTACGCAGATACTATGCACAAATATGCAAATGTCGCAGCTGCCACGATTTATATTGAGACACCCACCGGTAGTTGTGCAGATCCCAGTGGCTGCGTACAAAGATGCAGTATCTGTCGATGATCAGTCGGTTATCAAAGTTCTCAGCCCTACGCGCCGCCTGAAGCAAGATGCCGGACCCATTGTAACTGCCTACGAGATCGCATTCCCAGCCTCAAACAAGATAGTGCCACACCTACATTTTTGCCGCCACTCCCTGTTGCCTCCTCTAAATTGTCCTAAATTGTCAATCACTTTGCGAATACATCCTCTCTGTGACCGCCGTCACAAGACCATCGCGGCATATGCGCATTAGACGCCTGCTGTTACGAACTTAGTGCCCGGAACTCGGGAGTACGGGTGGCAACTGGTGAGTTCCTGGTCCTGATGTGTGAGCTCCAGCTGGTAAAGGGAAATGGCTGCAACAACTACTCTACCCCTAACTCCATTTTCTCTTACGTCCTAGAGGATATTGGGGTCCACATTAGTACCATGGGGTATAGACCAGTCCACTAGGATCCTTGGGCACTTTAAGAAATCAATAGTGTGCACTGGCTCCTCCCTCTATGTCCCTCCTACCAGACTCAGTTTAGAAATGTGCCCGGAGGAGCCGGTCATGCTTAGGGAAGCTCCTGAAGTGTTTTCTGCATTTATTTTCTGTTTGTTGTTTTCAGGCAGGTCTAATTGGCACCAGACTGCCTGCTTCATGGGACTTAGGGGGGAAGAACTGCCCAACTTCCTAAAGAGTTAATGGTCCTGTTTCTCCGCAGACAGGACACTGAGCTACTGAGGGAGTCATTCGCAAGCCCCACCACGGCGAGCGTACCCACCCACAGCACGCCGCTACCCCTAACAGAGGCAGAAGATAGAAGAGAGGTGAGTACAGCGCTGGTGTCCCGGTTAGCGGGTTGCCGGCAGGAATGGCAGCACAAGGGTAGGAGCACAGGCTGCGCTCCAGAGGGTTCAGAGGACATACACAGATGTGTGTCCCGCTGTGAGGAGTGCACTGAGCCACCAATGCATACCCACACTGGCTATCATACCTAACAAGGGTTTTAACCCTCTGTTAGGCATAAAAATTACCTCAGGCCAGTATTAAAAGCGGGAAGCCGAGTGACATTAAAGGGGTGGGGCTTCACTATGAGCGGATCCAGCAGCTCACCAGCGCCATTTTCCCTCTGCAGCTTACACTGACAGGAATCACAGGGAAGCGCAGCTCCTCCACAAAGACTCCACGTGTCCTCAGCGGTACCAGAGGGTCTTAGAATGGGGGGGGGGGGAGTGTTGTAGTATACTAAGCCCTATTAAAGGACTTAGTGTGGCGACCCAGGTAAGTTTTACTTGGCTACAAGGGCGCTGTGTGGCTGGTTCCAATTTCTGTGTCTCCCTGAGGGCTCTGTGTGGGTTAAACTGTGCTTTCACATTCTGTCTGTGGGTGTGTGTGTCCCCCTTCACGTTACCATGTCCAGGGACTGTGTTTCCTGCACAGCTGAGTGTCTTTCTTTCCCCAGAGACTCACTACCCTGTACTCAGGATAGTGCACATTCTCAGGCTAGTGGGAAAGAACCCTCATGGTAAGCTTCCATTAAAGGGATGATATCTAATATTTCTACTAAATTATCGCATAATGAGAAAGAGAAGCAATTCTTAAGACAGTCTATGGATGACCTGATGAATAGAGATTCAGTTCCCATACCAGTGTCTCAAACCCCCACCATTTGCCCACAAAAGCGTACTCTGGCCCAGCACTCTGATACATCAGATCCAGAGGAGGGTGAAGTGGATGCGAGTGGGGGGGATGCGGTCCTGTCACAAGGAATACAGGCCCTGATAGAGGCTATCAGAAATGTCCTGCACATTCTTGACAAGACAGCGGAGGTAGAGGAGGAATCTTATTTTAATGTAAAAAAGAAATCCTCAGCTACTTTTCCGGCATCAAAGGAATTGAATACACTTTTTGAAGAAACTTGGGCTAACCTTGACAAAAAAATTTAGATCCCTAAAAGGTTAATTACATCTTTTCCCTTTCCTCTGGAAGATAGAAAGAAATGGGAAAACCCGCCGATTGTGGCCGCATTGGTATCTGGATTGTCACGTAAGATAGTCTTACCTCTTCCTGGGGCAGCATCCTTAAAGGACACAGCTGACCGCAAGATTGAGAACACTCTCAAATCGTTATACACTGCTGCTGGGGTGGCCCAGAGACCCACTATTGCTTGCGCATGGATCACTAAAGACATTGCAAAGTGGTCAGGTAACCTAATTGATGGATTGGATACCTTACCAAGGGGGGAGATATTTTTACTCCTGCAGCATATTCAAGACTCTGCTAACTTTATGGTGGAGGCCATAAAGGAAATTGGTTTGCTCAATGCACGCACCACTGTCATGGCAGTGTCAGCATGCAGGGGCTTGTGGCTATGCCAGTGGACTGCAGATGCGGATTCCAGAAAAGGCGTGGAAAACCTACCATTCACAGGTGAAGCCCTTTTTGGAGATGAACTGGATAAGTGGATATCCAACATCTTGCCAGGATCCCTGGGTCACAGACCTTTTCACGCAGGGATACAGACTGGAGTTTCAGGAACTCCCACCTCACAGATTCTTCAAATCAGGCTTACCAGCTTCTCCGGAAGCAAGTATGACTTTACAGGCAGCAATTCAAAAACTGGTACAGACTCGGGGCATTGTCCCAGTTCCACTTCAACTACAAAACAAGGGTTATTACTCCAACCTGTTTGTGGTACCGAAACCGGACGGTTTGGTAAGGCCCAATTTAAACCTCAAATCACTGAACCCGAATTCTCTGAGAGTGGTGATCACAAGTCTGGAGGAGGGGGAATTCCTGGTGTCTCTGGACATCAAAGATGCGTACCTTCATATTCCAATTTGTCCGCCTCATCAGGCTTAGCTAAGGTTTGCACTACAGGACTGTCACTACCAATTTCAGACCCTGCCATTTGGCCTCTCCACGGCACCAAGGGTATTCACCAAGGTAATGGCAGAGATGATGTTTCTCCTTCGCAAGCAGGGAGGGAACATAATACCGTACCTGGATGACCTGTTAATAAAAGCGCCTTCCAGGGAGAGGTTGTTGGACAGCACTGCCTTCTCAAGCCAACTACTTCAGGATCACGGATGGATTCTGAACCTACCAAAATCCCACCTGGAACCAACACGGAGGCTTCCGTTTCTGGGGATGATACTGGATACGGAGGAACAGAAGGTATTCCTTCCATTGGAAAAGGCATTGGTAATCCAGTCGATGGTGTGGGATGTCCTAAAACCAACCCGGATATCGGTGCTGTCACGATCCGGGTACTGAGACATTGTTTTCTACCTGTCAGATGTCTCCTGAGGTTGGCTCAGCGAGCCGGGGCCGGGCTTTAACTATGGTTATGGTTACTGCCTACAGCGCTGGTATCAGCGGCCTCCTCAGTAAGTGTACTCATGGTGGTGCGGCGCTCTCGGCCCCGTCGCGGCCGTCGTTGCCACGCCTGTGATCCTCTGCGGAATGCGCATCCTTGGTGTGTCCCGGCCGCCACTTCCATCTCTGTGGCCGTGGTGCGCATCTGGGCGCGTGGAGTCCGGCTGCTGTGGCCTCCGCTGCCATTGTTGTTTGTATCCATGCTTCACAGTACTTAATTACCCTTCCAGTTCTGTTAATGGGCGCAGCCATCTTGGACTTTAACACATGACATCCATTCACCTATCCTCAGTGCTACTGGAGCCGTGTCACCATTGTTAGACCAATCCCTGCTCTGCAGCAGGTATAAATATCCGGTCCCAGCTCCCAGAAGATTGTCAGTGCTTCAGTTGTCTCCTGTGATTCCAGTGTGCAGTTCTCTGTGGACTCTCTCTGAATTAGCCTGACTCCCTGGTGGATTTCCTCTCTGGTGATATTCCAGCTCTCTGTGTTCCTGCCCTGTGGTGCACCCTGTCACTATTGCTCCTGCACCCAGTGCTAACAGCGTCTCATGCTCTGGCTTCCCAGTAGCCACTTCCCAGTGTTCTACAGTTTTCCAGCGAACCCCAGCTTCACTTACAGCTTTCCAGCGAACCCCAGCTTCACTTACAGTTTTCCAGCAAACCCTAGCTTCACTTACAGTTTTCCAGCGAACCCCAGCTTCACTTACAGCTTTCCAGCGAACCCCAGCTTCACTTACAGTTTTCCAGCGAACCCTAGCTTCACTTACAGTTTTCCAGTGAACCCCAGCTTCATTTACAGATTTCCAGCAAACCCCAGCTCCATCTACAGTTTCCCTGTGACCCCCAGCTTCTTTTATAATTTATCCACGAACTTTAGTTTTATTTACAGCTTCACCTACTTTTCCCAGCATCACATTATTGCCTCACGTGGGTCCCCAGGCTTTATACAGAACTCTCCTTCACATTCCGGATTACTGGTCCCAACTAGTTGTGCTTCAATTAACCACTTGTGACGTTTGTTGTTCTTTTGCACCTTATATGACTTTTTATTTAATAAAATATCTGAAAGATAACTTCAATTGTCAAGGTCACGCCTTCGGGCATTCATTGCTACTGTCTTAGCGCATGTCTAGGAGTCAGCCCCTACAACTGAGGCTACCAGATACCTTCACCAGCCCTCAGTTGTGACAGGTGCATTTATGCATTCGTCTTCTGGGGAAGATGGTCAGCTCTTACAAGGCTCTGCAGTACGGAAGGTTTCATGCGAGGCCCTTCAAGCTGGTTCTGCTGGACGAATGGTCCGGACCGCATCTTCACAAGCACCAGAGGATATGTCTGTCACCAAAAGCCAGGATTTCTCTTCTGTGGTGGCTTCAGACTTCTCACCTGACTGAGGGTCGAAGGTTCGGGATTCAAAATTGGGATCTGCTAACCACAGACACAAGCCTCAGAGGTTGGGGAGCAGTCACCCAAGGGGAACAGTTCCAAGGAAAATGGTCAAGTCAGGAAACCATTCTTCCGATCAACATTCTGGAACTAAGGGCCATATACAACGCCCTGCTACTTGCATCGCATCTTCTTCAAAATCACGCCATTCAGGTTCAGTCGGACAATGTTACGGCAGTAACGTACATAAACTGACAGGGCGGAATGAAGAGCAGAGCAGCAATGTCAGAGGTAACAAGAATTCTCCTCTGGGCAGAAAGACACACGGTGGTGTTGTCGGCAATCTTCATTCTGGGAGTAGACAACTGGGTAGCGGACTTCCTCAGCAGACATGACCTCCACCCGGGAGAGTGGGGCCTTCACTCGCTGGTGTTCGAGTCCTTAACAAGTCTGTGGGGAATTCCACAAATAGACACGATGGCCTCTCATTCTCATCTCAACAAGAAGCTAAAGCGGTATTGTTCCAGCTCGAGGGACCCGCAAGCAGTGGTGGCGGACGCTCTGGTGACTCCATAGGTCTACCAAATGGTTTACGTGTTTCCACCTCTTCCACTGATCCCAAGAATTCTCAAAAGAATAAAAAGGGAAAAGGTTCAAGCAATTCTCATTGCTCCGCATTGGCCAAGAAGGGCCTGGTACGCGGATCTACTGGAGATGCTCCTGGACCCCTGCCTCTTTGAGAGGATCTTCTACAACAGGGGCCATTCATCTATCACAACTTACCGTGGCTACGTTTGACAGCATGGAAGTTGAGCGTCAAATTTTAGCCCGGAAAGGCATTCCGGATAGGGTTATTCCAACCCTGATCCAAGCCCGGAAAGGGGTAACGTCTAAACATTACCACCGTATTTGGAAAAAATATGTCTTCTGGTGTGAAAAATTTCCTGCAGTGGAATTTCAACTGGGACGTTTTCTCCTTTTTCTACAGTCAGGTGTGGATGTGAGCCTACGTTTGTGCTCATTGAAGGTCCAGATTTTGACGTTATCCATTTTCTTCCAGAAACAATTGGCTTCCCTCCCTGAGGTTCAGACATTCTTGAAGGAGGTTCTGTACATCCAACCACCCTTTGTGCCTTCCACGGCACCTTGGGATCTGAATGTGGTGTTGCAGTTCATACAATCTGAATGGTTTGAGCCTTTACAGGTGGTTGACATAAAGTTTCTTACGTGGAAGACCGTTACACTATTGTCCTTAGCTTCTGCAAGGCGTGTGTCCAAACTGGGGGCGTTGTCTCACAATAGCCCCTATTTGATTTTTCATGAAGTTAGAGCTGAACTCAGAACTCGTCAGCAATTTCTTCCTAAGGTGGTGTCTGCGTTTCATATCAACCAACCTATTGTGGTTCCGATGCTTACTGACATCTCTTCTACCTCAAAGTCCTTGGATGTTGTGAGGGCTCTGAAGATCTATGTGAAGCGGACAGCTCATCACAGGAAATCTGACTCGCTATTTGTTCTCTATGATCCCAAGAAAATTGGGTGTCCTGCTTCAAAGCAGTCTTTTGCTCGCTGGATCAGGCTTACTATCCAGCATGCTTATTCATCGGCAGGTTTGCCGGTTGCTAAAGTACAAGCCCACTCTACTAGGTCAATGGGTTCTTCCTGGGCGGCTGCCCGGAGTGTCTCGGCTTTACAACTCTGCTGAGCATCTACTTGGTCAGGTTCGAAAACGTTTGCTAAGTTCTACAAGTTTGATACTTTGGCCTCTGAGGGCCTTCAGTTTGGTCAATCAGTTCTGCAGGAAGCTCAGCACTCTCCCACCCAGTTTGGGAGGTTTGGTACATCCCCATGGTACTAATGTGGACCCCAGTATCCTCTAGGACGTAAGAGTAAATAGGATTTTAATTACCTACCAGTAAATCCTTTTCTCGTAGTCTGTAGAGGATACTGGGCGCCCGCCCAGTGCTTCATTTTTCCTGCACTGTTACTTTGTAAAGTAATGTTGGTTCAGCTGTTGCTGTTCCTGTTCAAGTTGGTTAGTATGGCTTTCCTCTTGTTTGTGTGTGCTGGCTCGAATCTCACCACTGTTCTGTTACATCTTCCTCAGGATATGTCCTTCTCCTCGGGCACAGTTTCTAGAATGAGTCTGGTAGGAAGGGCATAGAGGGAGGAGCCAGTGCACACTATTGATTTCTTAAAGTGCCCAAGGCTCCTAGTGGACCCGTTTATGTCCCATGGTACTAATGTGGACCCCAGTATTCTCTACAGACTACGAGAAAAGGATTTACCGGTGGGTAATTAAAATCCTATTATTTCTCCCAGTAGTCGGTTGGCGCCTGCAGAGCTAGTCTTCTCCTTTAGCAGCCGTGTTTGAATGGGTAAATTAGGTCTGCCCAGACTCCGATGCCCCCAGGTCTTATGAGGTAACAAGGCGCCAATTGAGACTGAGGGAGAATAAGGTGAAAACTAGCTAAGACTAACAAGACTACCAATGGGAGAGAATACAGGAAATTTAACTGATTATATGCGGTGCGGCCACCGAAATCCCAACATAGGAACCAAGGCACAGAGTATTGAAAGCTAAGACACTGAATATTTGAGCAATTGTAAATGCGTAAGATGTAATAAGCAACTAAATATACTGTGGGAGCAACAATGCTCTAAGATGTTATATTACAGAAATATAAGCCAGGCAGTGTCTGTGTGGAAACCCCACACACTGCTTAGCAAAAACTTGAATACAAAGCTGTCTGGATTTGGTCAGGTAATCAATCTGGCAAGGTCTCTGTCTCGGGTTCAACACAGGCAGACAGGATCTAACAAGTAGTTTTACAGCACTGAATGCACAGGTAAAAGATTCCACCATAGGACAAGACCTGGACATGAGTACAGTCAGGAACATTCCAGTGAAAGGCAGGCTGGGTAATAAAGGAAGCATGCCCCAATCAGGATGGCTGGAAGACAAACACAAAGTAATGGCCTAAATAACTGACAGGTGAGACAGCACAGACCACACAGACCGGAGACCGGTTGCAGTTACACAGACTCACCACATAATGGCCTAATTATCTGACAGGTGAGGCTGTACAGGCCACACATAGTGGAGACAGACTGCAGTTACACAGACTCACCAAAGGCGGCCCGCTACAGTACTCTAAACAAGTACATGAGAAAACCTGGCTTGCAATCAAAAATATAACATAAAATACATAAACAAAATGAAACAGGAATGAGCCACAGCAGTGGCTCATGACACCTGCACAGTTGCTAGAAATCGATCCACTGCATTCTAAATCATTATCGGCCACAACTGAATCAGGCTCTATGTAACGGCTGCAATACCACTTGTTCTCAATGGGTGGCAAACAAAGTCGGGCCTTTCTTTTATTAGTAACATATTACACTGTTCTAGTTACTGTGTACGATGTCAGTGTTTTACTTGTGTTTTTGGCATTTATAGGCTCTGTGCTTGTCATTGCTTTAAACAGCCCCTTTCTAGTAAACTATGGTTTCTTTATACACAGACAATGGCATAATTTTAAAAGATCATAAAAATTTCAGTAATTGCTGAATATAAATATATTGTTGTAAAATGTGACTATAAATAAAAATGGGTCAATTCAATTAGTAGAGAATTCCAGGCGATTCCTGCAATGTGCCATTGCAACAGTGTTGGAACACCAGCAACTGCGCCTTCCCCCCCATAATTCAATCTGATTTTGCCCCAAAATTGTGTTTCTTTGTTCACAGCCACATAACGGTGTGTATTAAAATACTGAAACACAATTTCTGTGTGGGCAGTAGACCATGTTCATCACCTGAAATTGAATTAACCCCTAACTATCTAAGGGGAAATTCAATTACTGACAATGGGCCTGATTCAGACATTTATGTAAATTCAATATTTACATAAATCTCTGATGTTTGCAGATGTGCGAATATGCAGGAGACGCATTTTGCTTGTGCACATCTGTTTCTAGGATGACAATTGCAGTGCCCCAAAGGCTGCAGCGTGATTGACATGCTACTGGCGTTTGGGGGCAGTGACATGGAACATTCCAGAAAACTGGGTGTATCTGCACTGTCTTCTTGGCGTGCTGAACCCACTGGCTGTGTCCTTGGACGTATCTTCACTGACCCCGGCTGCGTGATTTCCTAGTCATTCTGAGTAACCTGAGGGTTACTATGTCTGATGTTCAAGCAGATGATCAGATACTGCATCTTTGGATACAGCAGCGGATCAGAGAAGGTGGAAAAAGGCATCATAGACCCAGCTGTATTGATAATAATTTCAACCTTTGAATTAGCCTCAATGTGCGCTGATCATCTTTACAGTGCTCAGCTTCACATGTATGCCAGTTACGGTAGGGCAGACAATACAAGTTTACTTGTGCATTTCTATGGGGTGCAAGGGAAAACTTGCAATGCCAGTGGCTGTGATATGCTGTCTTTGCATGCCACATTGTATCCAGCCAGCCAAATTGAATTCCCCCCTTGTCTATAATGAATCAATGTGGCCATGGCAACCAATCAGCATTGAATTAACATTTATAATTTGCATACTATAAAATTATACAGAGCAGCCGATTGGTTGCCATGGTCAACTTCTCCACTGGCTCACTTCTCCATTCTTTTCACTGCTTAGTACATCTTCACCTTATACCCTTGCTGAACATTGCAGAAAAAGAAGTGATTTTAATCCCTAATTTTAATTATAGTATAAAATTCCTATGTGGATGAGAAGGGAGGTGCTTGATATACCAGCTGTCGGGATCCCGGCGCCCAGCATACCGGCGCCGGGATCCTGACCGCCGGGATACCGACAACTATTTTCCCTCTTGGGGTGTCCATGACATCCCTGGAGGGAGAAAAATTAACGTGGCACATGTAGTGCACCACCGTGACGTGCACAGCGAGCCCGCAAGGAACTCTGTTGTGCTCACTTTGCTGCCAGCATTCTGGTGATTGGGATCCCGGTGCTGGTATGCGGGGTGCCGGGAACCCCAACAGCCGGCCATGCGTACTACACCCAATGAGAAAGCAGAATATTACTTACATTCCTTAATACGGCGGTGTACGCTCCTCCAAAATCCAACAGCCCAAGTTTAATAGCGTATATTGTACCTCCGACTTCACCGTGTAAAACTGTGCTGATGAGAAAAAATTATATTTTTCAAATCAAGTACAAGGGATATAACAATAATGTATATTTAATAGCAGCTTGTAAAGATGTAATCTGAAAATAATGTTTATTTTCTCATACTGTATCTCTCAGCATCTTCCATGTAAAACAGCACAGTGCTGTAAACACCTGTATACTACATAATTCATAATAAAGCACAATAATAGTAAGAAACCAATGACCTATACCAGCTATCTGCTGTGTCTGACTTTTCCTTCACCATCCATCCATCATTAGAGACGTGCCCCTGAGTAACTTCAATTGTATTGTAGTGTAAAGATGCCATAGTTCCACTATATCCCCACTGCATTCTATATTAGAGATCCCACTGCACCACTGTGCATAAGTCAGGGTACAGTGTGCATACACCTGGCGCAGCAAAATGCCCAGCATAACCCTAAATCTCTTGATTGCAAATAGGAATCTTATTTACCTACTGTTAGCCCTGTTTCTATCTGGTTAATAAACCACCCTCTGGTAAAGTTATCTGCCATGTGGACTAACCTAACTTTGTGTCCTGAGTGGAAGGTATGAAAGTAAATGTAATGTATAAATGTATAAAGGTTTGAAGAAATGTAGAAAGCTGTTAGTAGTATGATGTTACTGTTAAGTATCACATAGTAATTGTGCACAGTGGGAGCCTGCGGCAGGTGACCCTCCTCCAGCTCCCACTGCCGGACTGATGTGACAGAAAAGGAGGGTAAGTATACAGGGGCCGGTCCTTTATTTGCTAAGCAAATACAAAAGGGGAATCTGACAAGCCAATAGAAGTTAATTTCTTGAGAGAGAAACATACGTTATTCCATGTTCTCATTACCACCCTGGCAAAAATCCCAGGTTTTTGAAACCATTCACAGATCATCCCAGCTAGATACATGATGACTGATTGGGTCCCTTCATTAAGGTGAGGGGGCTGACAATATTGAAATGTGAAGTTACAGCAGGTGGGTGCATCGTCGAGATACAAGTGACTCAATGTATATAATCTACTCAACATATTCATACAGTAAATACCATTATTTAATATACACAGGATTACTAAAATGGAAAGTGATTCCTCCTCTTGTACCTCTAAGACAATCCTTATTTTTAGAACTTTTTCTGTAATTTTCTGGACTAACAGGTGAATTTAATTGCCAATGTCTCCCTTTTTTGTTTGCTTTCTTTAGCATCCAGGTTTGTTCTGTTTATGATATCAATTTAAATTTTATGGGGAGCTTTTGGCAGTTTTTTTTTTATACTTTCTCTTATGCTTGTTTTATGAATCATATGTTGGTGATGGGAACACTCTTCATTAACTGCTTCAGTGGTATGCACGGAAATCTACTGGGCTAGCCAGCGCTGACAGCGCTGGCTACCCCGGAATATTTCTGTGCATACTACCTCCTGACTCCATGGGGACAGCCGTGCAGCGTGTACGGCCCCGGGAATCAGCATACTCCATTATGGAGTTAAGCCCGCCCCACAGACTCCTTTTGGCCAGGGGCGGGCTTAGCTGTATAATGGCTTATGCTGATTCCCGGGTGCCACAAGGCAGCCGGGAATCAGTGTTGGGGCTGGCGATGCCCGCGGGCAATCATCAGGCGATAACCTCGCCCTGCCCAGTTACTCGCCTCCTCCCCCCCCGCACCTTCGCCTTCGCTCCCACGCCAATTCAAACCCCCCCCCATGGTGTGTTTTTCAATTGGAAACTCACCACTGAAGGGGTTAATACTTTTGCGTTATACCCAACCTATAATATAGTGAATACTTCACAACCTATGTACCAGTACTTTAGTATATAGTAAATGTTTACATATATCTGTGGTAAGCACAGCTATCCCCCAAAAAAGTAAAAATCCGTTCACTATGGAACAAATCAATGTAACATCACAGGCTCTAACTGCAGCTTGTTATTGGAGCTCACACTCCTTGGCAGTGAGAAGAACCAGAACCTGAATCTTTGTAACAACATTTATATTTCACAGACCCTTATTATGGGTCCAGATTCCAAATAATACTAATATTGGTTTTGAGCAGCGAGATTATTAAAATGAGACCAAAAGGGTGGAAAATGCTAATTCTTGGGGAATTCCTTGATTTGCAGGTGAAATTTTCCTATATATAAGTCAATGATTGTAAAACTAAATCATTCACTATCATAATCATTCACTATCAAAGAATCTATCATAATTGTTATGATAAGACAAATATTCCTGCTAACTGTAGTATCCATCTGTGCTCAAGCAGGGGCAACATTTATACATTGACCCCTGCATGAAGAATAACTTTGATCATAATAATGTATTTTTTTCCAGAAATCCCTCATTATACAGGGGAGAATTATCTAAGCTTGGAGAGAAATAAAGTTGGGAAAGATAACGTACTAACCCATCACCTTCTTGCTGTCATTTTACAGGCTGTGTTCAAAAAAATAACAAGAGGTCATTGGTTGGTGCTTTATCTCTCTCCATTTTTTCTCTCTCTCAGCATTGACAAATCACCCCATATAACTGAAATATAGATAAACATTTCATAACTTACTTTCCTCTCTTCTGTGTAGCATAATCCGTTATACCATTAGCATCAATATGAAAATATTCTCCCGCAACAGAAATATTATATACTTTGTCAGGCAACATATTGATAAATCTGCAAGGAAATATAAGGACAGATTAGTATAGGTGGGCAGTAATACTCCTGTGCCGCCTGCACAGCACACACAGGAGGAGCAAATTGCTGAATTCAGCACCAGAGTCCAGGGAAATATTTCCTGTCCAAGTGATAGTGAGTCATTTATGTGGCATCTAAATGGGCAGGCTGTGTAGCCAATAAAAAGAACTTTTATTTCTAGATTAAATTGTCTCCTCATTTTCACTACAGGTTTAACAAGTCACTATTGCTCATAGTAGTGATATCTTTATTGCATTTCAGTAATATCTACAGAAAAAATACAGTAGTTGACCCTTTGCTGTGGGTGAGATTATATGTAGCATTGGATGAGACCACATACCTCACAGCTGCTAATCCATTGGGCGGCTTTTCATTTTTGTCTGAAATCTACAACACAAGAACATTTGACTTTGTCATTATGTATTGTAAACTTGTCATTACCATTATGAGGCTTCTTGTTCACAGATTCGGTTCTGTTAAGTCGCTTTACGCATCCTTATAATATATGTAATCCATATAAAATATACAGTACATATGTAAAAGTCATTTATGATAGGAATTCTTATACTGACACTTTTATTCTGATATGTACCCCCCAAAATAAGTAAAAGATTTTACACATGTATGTATTTCATATATGTGAATATATATAGTTTACTTTTCTAAGCATTCATTTTTTTATTGATGGGGAGTACAGAAACACAGAAAAGGATGTGCAATTAGAAAACAAGTATAAGGGTATATTATTTGCAGATAAACAATATGGACATAAATAAATATATACCAGCGTATGCATGTGTGAGAGGGTGCCCCGCGTCAGCAGGGTTCACTCACCCCCGATGTGCGGCGACGGAGCGGTGGGAAGCGGGCATGGATGAGCTTGTATCCGAAGGGATCCAAGCTCATCCAATCAGGTTGCGGCGGGCCCGATCTGGTGACCTCCATGAGCCAATCATGGCTCACAGGGTGACAGCCAATCGGGGCTCATTATGTCATAGCTCGCCCCCTCCCAGTGTCTTATATTAGACGCTGCGGAGCGGGAGAGATCAGTTAGCCGGCGGACGGGGAACAGAGAAGAGCTCGAGAAGAACAGAAGAGCTCCATCGGCCGTGGAAGAGGCCAGAAGGCGGCGGCCATGGAAGATGAGGCGGTGGCGGACTGAAGAGGACGGCGGCTGTTGACGCAGGCCAGCGCAGAAGCTGAGGACCGAAGAGTACTGCAGTGGTGGAAAGCAAAAGAGTGTAACGAACCTCCCCACTGCAGGCTCTCCCAACGTTCCAGGTAAGTGGCCGTGGGCCACAACCACCTTCCTTTAAGCCCCCTAGACCACCGGGTGTCAAGCATTAGGCCTGTGGGTATAGGCAGGCAGCAGGCCTGAGTGCTAGTTAGGAGTAGGGGGCCATTACACCACATATAGTAATCTTGGCATTAGGCCAAGATTACTGTCCCACCGCTAGGCAGGCATTAGGCCTGTGGGCACGTACAAGCATTAGGCCTGAGGGATAGTTACGAGAAAACGGGCTACAATTGCTGTTAGCAATCTTGGCAGTAGTCCAAGATTACATGCCTACCGATAGGCAGGCACTAGGCCTGAGGGACAAATACAGGCACTAGGCCTGTGAGTAAGTTAGAAGTACAGTGGGGCAAAAAAGTATTTGGACAGCCACCAATTGCGCAAGTTGAACCACTTAAAAAAAAATGAGGGACGTCTGTAATTTCCATCATAGGTACACTTCAACTGTGAGAGACAGAATCTGAAAAAAAAACAAGAAATCACATTGTATTATTTTTTAAACAATTTACTTGTATATTCTTGTGGAAAATAAATATTTGGACACCTACCAAGCAGCAAGATTTATGGCTCTCACAGACCTGTTACTTCTTCTTTAAGAAGCTCTTCTATCCTCCACTCGTTACCTGTATTAATGGCACCTGTTTGAACTGGTTATCTGTATAAAAGACACCAGTCCACACCCTCAAACAGTCATACTGCTACCTCTCCACCATGGCCAAGACCAGAGAGCTGTCTAAGGACACCAGGGACAAATCGTAGAGCTGCACAAGTTTGGGATGAGCGACTTGACAATAGGCAAACAGCTTGGTGAGAAGAAATCATCTGTTAGCGCAATTATTAAAAAATGGAAGAAATACAAGATCACTGACAATCTCCCTCGACCTGGCGCTCCATGCAAGATCTCACCTAGTGGGGTATCAATGATCTTGAGAACGGTGAGGAATCAGCCCAGAACTACACGGGGGGACCTGGTCAATGACCTCAAGAGAGCTGGGACCACAGTCATAAAGGTTACCATTAGTAACACACTACGTCGTCATGGATTGAAATCCTGCAGCGCCCGAAAGGTCCGACTGCTTAAGCCATCACATGTCCAGGCCTGTCTAAAGTTTGCCAATGACCATCTGGATGATCCAGATGAGGATTGGGAGAATGTAATGTGGTCAGATGAGAGCAAAATCGAACTTTTTGGCATAAACTCCACTCATCGTGTTTGGAGGGAGAAGAATGATGAATGGCATCCAAAGAACACCATACCCACTGTGAAGCATGGGGGGTGGAAACATCATGCTTTGGGGTTGCTTTTCTGCAAAGGGGACAGGACATTTGATCCGTATTAAGGAGAGGATGAATGGCGCCATGTATCGTGAGATTTTGGGCAAAAACCTCCTTCCCTCAGTAAGAGCATTGAAGATGGAATGTGGCTGGGTCTTCCAGCATGACAATGACCCCAAACACACCGTCCGGGACACTAAGGAGTGGCTCCGTAAGAAGCATTCCAAGGTCCTGGGGTGGTCTAGCCAGTCTCCAGACCTCAACCCAATAGAAAATCTGTGGAGGGAGTTGAAAGTCCGTGTTGCCCGGCGACAGCCCCAAAACATGACAGATCTAGAGAAGATCTGCATGGAAGAGTTGGCCAAAATACCTGCTACAGTGTGTGCAAACCTGGTCAAGAACTAATGGAAACGGTTGACCTCTGTAATTGCCAACCGAGGTTATATTACAAAGTATTGAGTTAAACGTTTTGATTGTCCAAATATTTATTTTCCGCAAGAATATACAAATAAATTGTTTAAAAATCATACAATGTGATTTTCTAGTTTTTTTTTCTTTCAGATTCTATCTCTCACTGTTGAAGTGTACCTATGATGGAAATTACAGACGTCTCTTATCTTTTTAAGTGGGTCAACTTGCACAATCGGTGGCTATCTAAATACTAATAATTGGCCCGTGGTTGATTACAGGCATTAGGCTTGAGCCTCCAGTAGAAGGTGTTAGGCCCGGCAGTTCATACAGGTGTTAGGCCCCTCTGGCCTGTGGCTCCACTCAGGCCCGTGGCCTGTGTCCATGTAGTCAGGCCCCTCTGGCCTGTACTCCCACCTAGGACTCGGGCGTGAGCCACCGAGGCCAAGCCCCTGAGTCCATGTCCATACGTCTGGGGACTCAACACAGGGTGGGGCTAGAACAGCCCTGCTCTAGCGGGTATAGCAGGGCTCCACCCTTACAGGTGGGAACGCCCGAATGGTACAGACCCCTCTCCGACCAGGTCCCCGCAGCAAGTGGGCTGTGAGGCAGCTTGCTCGAGGCCTGCTGCTGGTTGGGTGTGAAGGGCTGGCTGACCCTCACTTTCTGTATTTGGTTTGGGGAGGCTGTGGAGAGATGGTCCTGCCCCACACGCCCCACCATCCCGTAACCCCGAAGTGTCCACGATAAGGAGCCAATTTGCGCATGTGCCCAGGGGTTCAGTTTAGGCGATTGCTAGACCATTCACCAAACCAGATTTGAAGGTAACTCATACTGTTGTATATCTCTACTGTTGTCACTTTGTATGTGTATGTTATGTAGTAGGAGACAGGTGTAGCAGTTTGCCCAAGTTGTATTTGTTCAGTACAATAGGCCAGGTTAGTTGTTAGTCTATTTACTAGTTTGTAGGGAGGCTGCTGTCATTTTCTCTCCAGAAGCAGAGACCCGCGACAAGCAAGGTGACAAGAGTATTCCCCTCTGTGTTCGTGTTGTGGTCTGCGTTGGGTGCCGATTCGCAAGACCTCACTAGGCCGAGTGAGGCTCACCTCCACCTGGTGCGCAAGTACCAATAGGTGATGATTGGGTGGGGGCCAGTGATGATGTTCACCTAACTGGTCAAGGCCGCCGCCACCCCCCCCCCCCATTGTGTCCTCTTTCTCGCTGCAGAAAGAGTTGATACTCGGTGACTAATGATTCTCTTCCCCTTGCTCGTCTGTACTCCAGGACGAATCACCGCATTGGAATCTCAGGAAAGGTTCCCAGCCTAATGAAGTTCCATGTCCGGAAGGCGAGAAGGGCGACTTGCGGTAAGGAGTGGAATCACACCTGCACGGCAGCAGTCACTTCCCCGCACTGACACTCTCACATTTGGCTTAGTCGGCTGGACGGCGGACAGCGACATGGATGAGTCTTGGGGCAAGTTGCCGATTGGGGGTGCCCTGAATCATCTGGAAAAATTTGATGGCAAGAACATGCCTCTGACGGACTGGATCGAACAGTTGGAAATCACAATCTCTACAAGATACCGGACTCCGTGCAGGTAGAACTAGCGCTGAAGGTCCTCTCAGGAAATGCTCAGAAGACAGTAAGAGTACGCCCTGCAAGACTCAAGACGGACCAAGCAGACATATTCAAGATCATGAAGAGTGTGTACGGAGACAAAGCTACTTCTACCACACTGAAGAAACGGGTTTTTGCTAGGGTCCAAAGAGAAGACGAGGACATCTCTCAGTTTGCCAATGCAGGAATACATGATGGAGATTCAAGAGAGACAGGGCGAAGAATTGATGACGGGAGACTCGGACTCTACCCTGAGGGATCTCCTCGTGGGAGTACTTAAAAGCCGGACCCTGCAGAATTATCTCCAAGATAAGGTTGATGGTTACCCCAAACTCACCTTCTTTCAAGTGCTGGATAGGGCACTGGAAAAGGAGGAGAACGCAGAGTTTGGCTCTGGTGCAGTATCCTCACGACAGGTTCAGCCTGTGGGCAGGACCTTACCGCCGGAAGTTAGTTCAGGAGGAGGTGTCGCAGTTAAGACAGAGGGTGGATCATGCCGAGGGTCACCATGCAGATGACCAAGAAAGGAGAGGTTTGGACAGTGAAGAGCCATATAAGAGAGGTGTCTGTCGGAAGAAGAAAGAGCAGGTGCCGGTTGGACGCAGAGAGGGAGAGGCACGTTCCAGAGAGCCTATATGTTGGGAATGTGAAGAACCAGGACACTTTGCCCAAGAATGCCCGGCTGGGTGTCGAGACAGAGGAGGGCACCGACGACCTTTAAACTAGAGTCTATCGCAGTGGCGGGACAATCCGCGTGGGTAACAAGAACGCGTAGATGTCATCAACTCATTTGATTTGTTTGGCAAGTGTCCCAAGGTAGTTGCGAAATTAGCTGGACGAGACCAACGCTGCCTCTTGGATACGGGATCTCAGGTATCGACCATGTCCGAGAAGCGTTTTCACGAAGACTATTCCCACCTCAGAACAACCAGAGTCGGGGATTGGGTGACTCTAGTAGCAGCAAACAACAATCTCCCCATCCCTGTAGTGGGGGTTGTGTGGATGGAGGTGGAGGTATACGGACAATCACTCGGGAAGAAGGGATTTATGGTGGTTGCTGGGTAAGAATTCGCGCATGGGCCCATAATCCTGGGGATGAATATTCTTCAGTGCCAGGATCAAGTCCTTGTTCAGGAAAAGGGACCCCAATACTGGAAGTACCTTGGCGTGCAGAAACCGGTTCAGCAGGCCTTCCACAGGTTGATTCAGCAGCATGAAGAAGTCGTCTCAGAAGGATTTTCAGGTCCCTTCGGATGGATAAAGACCAACATTAGTCAGAAGTTGAGTATCCCAGCACGACAAGAGGTGGTTTTAGACTTGCCTGTCCGGCCCAACAGCGATTGGAAGGAAGGGAAGTCTTGGTAGAGCAGTGGCAGCCAACGCATGGCTCTTGAGCCACATGCGGCTCTTTCTTTATTCAAATGTGGCTCCCAACACTCAAAGTCACGTGACCACAAGAGATCTGTAAACTGCTGCACTCCAGCCAGACATGCAGCAGCACTACGTAGACTGTGAACTGAGGGAGCCAAATACACATGGGGGAGCAGGCTGGAGTGACACAGACGGGTGCTGGCTGGAGTGACACAGGTGGGTGCTGGCTGGAGTGACACATGGGGGAACTAAAGTGTATTATGTGAATCTGGCTTTTCAATATATTTTATGCGGATCTGGTCTTTTCAATTATTTTTTTTTGTATAATCTGTTTTTATTTAGAACAGCATAGCAGTACAAAGATTGCATCACATTTTAACAGATGAGGAAGAAAATCGTCAGGACACAAATGAAGGTCCGATACATCATAGCCTTAAAAAGTAGGGAGGCGCATCATCCCCATTGCTGGGGGGTTAATGTAGGCATTTGCGTAAGTAGGTATTTCTGTGACATTCATCTGGAGTCCCTTCGCCAGCTATCCATATTATGGTGTATTTGCAATCTTAAATGGCATTGTATAGAAGCTATAGAGAAAAGAAAGGAAAGAAATGAGGGGAATAGTAGAGAGAAAACATAGTGTGACCAAACTAGGGGGGAGACAATTGAATTAGGGTGGGAATGTGGTACAGTCTATCCATTTGATCGTTCGTGCGTTGAGTTCATTTAGCAGCATAGACATAGTCCTTGTAATCTCTAGAGGACACATACTCTATCCAGGGCATCCACATGGTCATGAACTCCGAGAGTTTGTCTCTGGAGACCAGGAGAATGTTTTCCATATTCATATAATGATTAATTCTGTTAAACCATAGTTTCCTAGTGGGTGGGAGTTGTGATCTCCATAGTGTGGGGATGACCGCCCTCGCAGCATTAGACAGGTGTCGAAGTAACGACGTGTTATGTTGAGCCATTGAGATTGAGGAATGGGAAAGTAACCAGAATGCTGGGTCTGTGGGGACGGGTGTGTGAAGTATATCTTGAGAAGTGGATATAACATCCTTCCAGAATGGTTTTAGTAGGGGGCAGTTCCACCAGATATGCATCAGGGAGCCTGTAGCGCTGAGACATCTCCAGCATCTGTCCATCACTCCAGGATACATGAAGTGGAGGAGAGATGGATGCCTGTACCATCTCATTAAGAGCTTATATTGGGTTTCCCTGACTTGTATGCAGACTGAGCTCTTGTGGGATTTTAGAAATATCGTCTGCCAGTCTTTGTCTGTCAGGGAGATCTCGAGATCTCTTTCCCAGGCCAGCTGGAAGGGTGTGGGCGTTTGGGGTCTGTAGTAGTTTATAAAGTGAGGAAATAGTGTGCTGGGGGGGGCATGTGGCGACACACATCCTCTCAAACTGTGTTAACTCGCGTGAGGCTCGGAGATACCTACGCTCTGATTGCAAAAAGTGTCTAAGCTGTAGGTACTTCCAAAAGTCGCGTTGCGGGACTTCCCATTTTAACCGTATTTCTGAAAATTGTTTAACGCCTGTGGAGGTTGTCATCTGGCCTACCCTGAAGAGGCCCTCGAGGGCCCAGTCACGGAAGTGGGAGGGAGTCAAACCGGGCTGAAAGTCGGGGTTTGCTAAAAATGAGGTCAATGGGCCGAAGTCGGAAGAGAGAAAGGGCCAGCGACGTGCCTTTTTCCAAAACGATAGAGTCGCCATAATAGTTGGGTGGGGGGAAGGGGGTTTAGGTAGGGAGGGGAGCCAGGGAAAGATCTCTGGGAATTGTTGCATATATAGCCCCTCTATATCCACCCATTGCTTTGTTTCTCGACTCCTCGTCCAGTCCAGAACCCTATTGAGCATTATTGCCCAATAGTAGCCTCTGATGTCAGGCAATTGGAAACCGCCATTTCGGGTGGAGCGAGTCATAATGGATCGGCTTATTCTTGGCCGTCTCCGAGACCAGATAAACTGTTGTATTAACAGTTGGATGGACCTGAACCAGGAGTCTGGGATCTGTATGGGAAGGGTCTGTAGTTTGTAGAGTAGTTTGGGGAGGGTATTCATCTTAACAACGTTCACCCTTCCCAGCCAAGAGAGTGGTTTGAGGTACCATCTGCTATAGTCAGCCCTGAGTGTTCGAAGGAGGGGGGTAAAGTTTAAGGTGTATAAATGAGAGGTCGTTTGGCAACTGTATTCCTATGTAAGATAGATGAGAAGTGTTCCAATTAAAGGGGAATAATCGTTTAAGTTTAGCTATGGTGTCGGGGGGAGAAGAAATGTTTAAGGCGCATGATTTGGACATGTTGATTTTAAAGTTGGAGAGTGAACCGAAGTGGGATAGCTCTCGCATAAAGTGGGGGAGGGAGGAGATCGGGTGTGTTATTGTGGCTAGCAAGTCGTCCGCAAACAGGGAAAGTTTGTGTTCCGTATCGCCAATCTTCAAGCCCGTTATGCCGTCATTGGCTCTAATGGCTCTAGTGAAAGCTTCGATACAGAGAACAAATAGTAAAGGGGATAGTGGGCAGCCTTGTCGTGTCCCATTGCCTATGGGGAAGGAATCAGATAGGGATCCGTTTACGCGGACCCGTGCTGTGGGAGATCTATAAAGGCCCATTATAATATTAAGCATCCGGGGACCCAATCCGATATGCTCCAGCACAGACCTCATAAAGCCCCAACCAACCCGGTCAAAAGCCTTTTCGGCATCAGCGGATACTAACACTGTGGGCGGGCCGCCCCGGGACGCGATATGAATCAAGCTCAGTACCTTAGTGGTATTATCTTTGGCCTCACGGCCCGGGACAAACCCCACCTGGTCGCTATGGATCAGGGAAGGCAGAAATGCGTTCAGTCTATTTGCCATTAATTTTGCAAAGAGCTTGACATCGACGTTTAGGAGGGATATGGGTCTGTAGCTGGAGCACACCGAGGGATCCTTGCCGGGCTTAGGCAACACGGAGATATGCGCCTCTAAGGATTGGTTGGAGAAATAGGTGTTTGCGGATATTGAATTAAAGGCCTGGAGGAGATAAGGGGATGTAAGGTCCTTAAATTGTTTGTAATAGGTGAGGGTGAAGCCATCTGGTCCTGGGCTCTTACCAGGCGGGGTCGAGGTCAGGGCATTCTCCAGTTCTTGTTGTGTGAAGGGTTGTTCCAAAGCCTCCCTGTCCAAAGGTGACGGGATGGGATAGGACACTTTTTCTAGGTACGCCTTTGCCCGTGATAAATCACTTGGAGAAGCGGGATTATCCAGTCGATTTTCTAGATTATATAAAAGGGAGTAGTACTGTTTGAAGCTTGCCGCAATTTCTGGAGTTTTGAATCGGGGGATATTCCCAAGATCTTTTACTGTGTTAATATACAGGGAGGAATGCTGGGCCCTGAGGGCCTGGGCCAGAAGGCGACCAGGTTTATTACCCCACTGGTAGTATTTAGAATTACATTTTCGGACAGATAGTTGTATATTATCGGTGAGGGTTTTCTTTAGTTGGGCCCGTGTATCTAGTAGAGCTAGGTAATCAGTCTCCGAAAGGGTCGATTTGTGTAGGGACTCGAGGTGGTGTAGTTGGTCTAATAATTTAGTGTTTAGAGCTGACCTCTGTTTCTTCACAAATGTCCCCAGCTGTATGAGTTTGCCTCGTATGGTGCATTTATGCGCTTCCCAGAGGGTGATTTTTGAGACGTCTGGAGTGTCATTTATGGAGAAGAAATCAGCCAGAGCTTTTTCTATTTCCCCCTTGCAATACTGGTCTTGCAGTAATGATTCATTGAGACGCCAGGTCCATTGACCTGGGGTAGTCTGCGGGGTCGAGAGTGTCATGTGTACAGGGGCATGGTCGGACCAGGTTATCGGGCCGATGGAGGAGTCTATCAATAAAGGGAGATGTCTGTGACCCAGAAATAGATAATCAAAATGGGAATATGCTTTGTGTGGAGGGGAGTAGAAGGAGTAGTCTCTGGTTGAGGGGTGGAGGACCCGCCAGGAGTCAGCCAGTTGGAGATCATGAAACAGTCGTCTAACCTGACGGTACTGGCGTTGAGAAGTCCGGGGGGCATTGGAAGATGAATCTAATGATGGATCCATTATCCAATTCAGGTCACCTCCAAGAACAGTCACACCTGAAAGGAGTGGTTCTATTTGGGAGAGTGCGGAGCGGAAGAATGGGACCTGGTCTTTGTTTGGGGCGTAAAGTGCAATAAATGTATATGCACAGGAACCTATTTTACAACGCACCATCAGAAGACGGCCCGGGACCAATTTATGGACTGATATGTCTGACAGCTGGAGGGTCCTGGAGAACACTATCGCCACGCCCTTTGATTTAGAGTCTGGGTTGTTATTATAAAAAGCCTGGGGATAGCGGTAGTTGGTCAAAGGAGGGTTTTTAGCTGAGATTTTAAAATGCGTCTCTTGGACCATTGCTACATCTACTCTATCAGCCCACAGGGACCTCAAAAGGGATGATCTTTTCTCCGGTACATTAAGACCCTTCGCATTGATCGAAGCGACTTTAATTTTGCCTGCTGATGTCATGGAGGGTAAGTGCTATGGTGGAATGCGTTGAGTCTAGAATGGTCAGTGAGAGGTAAGAAAGAGAGACAGGAAGGAAAAAGAAGGGGACAGGGCATGGAGAAAAAAAGATCAGTTAGAACATTCAAAAAACATTAAAAAAAAAACCCCGCGTTGGGATAGCCATTCCGTCTAAGGGTTGGGTATCCAAGAGGCTAAACAGCCAGGGGCGGGTGTGGGGCGGACAAGGGAGCCACCGCCAAAGGCATAATGAAAATGAGAGAAGACATTATATTAAGCGATATACTTATATAAGCTAAACCGAGAGTACATTATAAACTGTAAACCTTATACCTCGTCAACATGAGGAAATCTTCAAATAGTGAAAAATGCAAGAAATCTCGTATTAATTGAACAAGGAATAGTAATGATAATCAATGACCCAAAACATGTGGGGTAGTAGAGGCAAGAGCTTCTGTTACAGCGGAAGTTCACATAATAATTCTTCTGTGGCGTGTAGTGGTATTGCGCTGCAATCGAAGAACAGTGACACTTTGTAACCTGTAGAGGTATCAAAAATAGAACTTGGACGAACAAAGGGTCCAGCATAATCGGTCAGGTGACAAGTGGTTCCTTGTTGGGGGGAGGACTTTTAGCGCCTTCCCCTCCACCTTTCCGCACCACCTGCCAAGGTGGGCCTAGGTTCAGGGGCTGGATAGGTGGTAGCTCTGGAATAGGGAAGTCCCAATCGCGTAAATCAGGTTTTGGTATGCCAAGTCCCGTGCAGAACTCTGGGAGGTCCAAATAGGAGTTGAGGGTGTGGGTTTTTCCAGCTGAGGAGACCTGGAGGCTGAAGGGGAAGCCCCACCGATATTTCAACTGACGTTTGCGGAATTCTTCCGTCAGGGGTTTAAGGGCTTTTCGTTGTTGTAATGTGTGCCAAGACAAGTCTTGATAAATTTGTATCACAGAGCCGTTGAAGTCTACTCCATCAAGTTGGCGGACTTTGCGCATGATGTCCTCTTTTTGGGAGAAATAGTGCAACCTGCATATGACATTACGTGGTCTATCCGCGGAGAGGCCCCTTGGTTTCAGGGCGCGATGGGCCCTATCAAAGGTGACGATATCATTGGGGTCGTTACCCAGGATCTCGTTAAAGATCTTCGTAAGGGCGTCGATCAGCCCCGTTAGAGGAACCTCTTCCGGTAGGCCCCGCACGCGAATATTGTTTCGTCTCCCTCTGTTGTCCAAATCTGTCAGCCTCAGTTGTAGGGAGCGGATCTCCGATGATTGGGTTTCGATTACAGTCGCCAAGGATTTTAGAATTATATCAGAGGAGGTTTGGTGGTCTTCCAAGCTCGATACTCGTTCAGATATGTGTGAAATGTCCTGTCTCATGGCAGCCAGTTCGCGTCTCACTGTATCTTGTAAATCTTGTTTAGTGGGTAGGGTCTTCATATAAGTCAATATATCTTGCAGATCCTTGCCACCCGATGAGGGAGCTTGCGGAGCGTTCGCGTTTGAGGGAGATGGGTGAGGGGTTAGTGAGAGAGAGGGGGAGGTTGCTGCAGGGGGGTTATCAGTTGGAGCGGGAGAAGTAGGTTGTAGGAAGGGCCTCATTGCAGATTGCGACATGTTCCCCCGAAGAGTCGGTTTGCCAGTCTTCTGAGAAGATTTCTTATTTTTGGGCATCACTCATTTAGCTTAATTTCCCTGTATCGAGTTGACGAGGTGAGATATGATCACATGTTTAGCATGAGAGTGCCTTCAGCGGTGCGGCTCCCCGTGGGTTGGTCTCAGCAGCACATTACGGCATCGATGGCCGCGGTAGCCAATTCAGGTACATATCTTATAGCGTCATAGGCTCTGAGATGTCGAGGTGGGACCATTTAATAACTTTTGTATAAGCAGAGATATATTTCACCAGTAATTTGCCCCAGGTTGGCCACTAGGGGGAGCCTGTGGCTTGTGCTATACTGTGGAGCCTGAGGTTTGATGAGCCCTGATGCCTGCCGGGCAGAGTGTTTAAAGGAAGTCCCCGGATTCAGGTTGGGAACTAGGCCGTGGCCTGCAGGAAGGTGGTGGGGGTTTCTTCCAGCTCTAATATCACGACCCCAGAGGCAGAGGGGTAATTAGGCCCTTTTAACAGCTTTGCGGGAATATGTTGATAGGGAGAGAGCGTGCTATCTTACATCCAGCAGGGCAGTGATCCCCGGCCGGGACTCTCCAAGGGCAGGTGTCCGGGAGTACAGCGGGCCCCGAGGTCTACGCAGCGTGTGGCAGGTGAGGGCGGCGCGCCTCCCCTCCGAGGCAGTCAGGCGGCTCGGGCGGGTGAAGCCGCCGCGTCTCGGAGCTGCAAGCGGGAGGCCGCCAGCACACGAGGGTCCTAGCGGCTCAGTGCAAAGAGCCGGTGCAGCGATCGCGGGGCGAGCTCCAGACAAGGAGCGGACTCACCGCTCTGGAAGGGTCCGTCTTCAGGTCCCGTGGGCAGGTCACGATGGTTACGGGGAGGGAAGTCCGGTCTCGGCAGGGTGTCCGTGAGCGCCTGGCGGGTTCATCCGGCTTCCGCTCCACTCTAGGCCCTGGCTTCCATCCTGGGAGGTAGGCCGCAATCCGCAGGAGCGCTGAAAAGCGCTCCCCGACTCCGCGGGCTCCCCAGGTGTCAGCAGCAGGGCCAAGCAAGCCTCTGTATTGTCTTTTGGCTGGATAGGGATGGGGATATAAGGAGTTATGCCACTTTATAAGTGCCGTTTGGGGAGAGCTGAGCTGCCGCACTTCCTCTCCAGTTGCCAGCCAAGCCACGCCCCCCTTTTCAATTATTTGATATAGAAGTGGCTTTTTAATTGTATTTTATGTTGGATCTAGCTTTTTCAATGTATTTTATACCAGGGGCATGGCCAAACAGGCACAAGGTCACACCCCATTTTTGCAAGTGCGTCTTCGGCTCAAAGTCGGCTCTTTGATGTACCTAACAAGATATCTTGGCTCTTTGTCTCTGACTGGTTGGCCACCCCTGTGGTAGAGCCTTGTTGGTTTGAAGAGATGGAGGCTGGGTTGCTACTGGCTCAAGCCATAATGGTGGTGAAGGACAGAGTGGTACCAGTACGCATCTGCAACTTGGGAGACTCACCAGTCAAGATCCCCGTTAGGACCAATCTTGCCCGTTTGGAGGCTATCCCGAAGGGTCTAATCGAACCTGAACCGAGAGTTGTTTTAAGTCCTGATGCAAAGACTACTGCAATCTCCTCCTATCTGGCCTCCCTCAAAAATGCCTCTCTCCACTTCAATCTTTCCTCAATGCTGCTGCCCGTATCATCTTCCTCACCAAACGTACTACATCCACATCCCCTCTCTTGCAGGAACTTCACTGGCTACCCTTCCCATTCAGAATCCAATTCAGCTTTTCACACTCACCTACAAAACCCTCACCCACTCTTCTCCCTCTTACAGCTCTATCCTTATCTCTCTTTACATTCCCACCTGTCCTCTTCGCTCTGCTAATGCACACCGTCTCTCCTGCCAACTAATTACCTCCTTCCACTCCTACCTACAAGATTTTGCACGTGCTGCTCCCTATCTCTGGAATGCTCTATCTCTCCCCATCCGACTCTCCACCTCTCTACAAAACTTCAAACGGGCTCTCAATACCCACTTCTTCACCAAACCCAGTCAACTCTCCTCCTAACCCTTTTGTCTATGCTCACTGTCTACCCCGTCTGTGTCACTCTGGTCTGTTAGCCCATCACCTTTTAGATTGTAAGTTCGCAAGAGCAGGGACTTCTTTCCTCATGTGCCTTTTCTTACTTACACTATCTTATACTCACTTTGATGGTACGTAACCCCGGGTTTTCTATACCTGTCCTATTTTGTCCTGTACTGTAAGTGATGTTTTCTTGTTTGCTCATTTTATTATGTACTGTGTAATGGGCACTGCGGATCCCTTGTGGCGCCATATAAATAAAGGATAATAATAATAATAATGGACGTTGGCAGTGAAGATCGAGGAGAAAGAGAAGCCAACCTGTGATTGTAATGGTAGAGTCATCCTGGAGCAAGATGAAACCTAGGAAGTGTCATCTTCTGAAGTCCAGTTTGGAGTACTTGGGACATGTAGTTTCCAAAAGAGGGAGTGAGGCCTACCCCTGATAAGATTTCTGCGGTACAAGGATGGAAAACCCCAAGCACGGAAGTGAGAGCATTTCTTGGACTGGTGGGTTATTACCGCCGGTTCATCTAGGACTTCGCCAAGATCGCGGAACCTTTGCATGAGTTACTGCGAGGAGTTGCTACCGATGCACGGAATAGGGCAGTGGCATGGGGACGTGCTCAAGAGGATGCTTTCACTCATTTAAAACAGGCCCTCACCAGAGCCTCGGTAATGGCTTATGCGGATTTTGATAAGCCTTTCATACTGTACACAGATGGTAGTCTTCAAGGACTCTGGGCTGTGCTCTCACAGATCCAGGGCGGTCTAGAGCGGGTGATCACTTACGGAGGCCAGAGTCTACAGGAGTCCGAGCGGAATCCCAACAATTACAGTTCGTTCAAACTAGAGCTGCTAGCTGTCATTTGGGCGGTTACTGAAAAGTTTGCGGAGTACTTGACAGGCACTGAGTTTGAGGTTGTTACAGACAATAACCCACTGGCGCATCTGGCGACGGCCAAGTTAGGGGCTTTGGAACAACGCTGGGTCGCTCGGTTGGCAAAATTTGCGTTCAAGATACGATACCGGCCCGGCAAGTCGAATATGAATGCTGATGCCCTGTCCCATTTCCCAGAGGAGCCCCCTATAGGACCCACTGATGAGGAACAGGAAGGTCAAGAGATCCCCGATCTCACCAGGGTGAATTCTGCAACATGACTTGTTGTGGGGTTTTGTTACAGAAATCTTTGACGGATTGGAGTGTGCGGCGACGGAGTGGCGGGAAGCGGGCATGGATGAGCTTGTATCCGAGTAGCAGCATGACATACTACTCGGGGTCCTGAGCAGCCCGCTTTTCAGCAGGATTTAAATAGCTCACAATTAGTACACCCTGTATTATCCATATCACAAATGAAGAGAATTTTGTTTCCTTTACAATCCTCTTTTGTATTTAAAACACTTTATAAAATATCCATGAAACACACATACACAGTTTTGCCAGTCCAGATGGTGTAATGGTTAGCATTACTGTCTCACAACACTAAGGTTGTGGGTTTGATTCCCACCATAGCCCTAACTGTGTGGAGTTTGTATTTTCTCCCCGTACTTGCGTGGGTTTATTCTGGGTACTCCGGTTTCCTCCCACACTCCAAAAATATACTGGTAGGTTAACTGGCTCCCAACAAAAATTAACCCTAGTATGTAAGTGTGTGAGTGTAGATGGGCCAGGTGGTTCTTATCTGCCATCAAATTCTATGTTTCTATATTATTGCCCCATTTACCTCTCTGCAGTATATTGTGTTGCCAATGACATCAACGACTAAGGTATGAGTGGATTTCTCTCTCAGTGACACGGAGCAGTCCTGTCCTTCTGGCAGGTAAACCCAAGCTGTTGCTGTACCAGTGACATTTAATTTTATGTATTCTGGATCCTGAGAACAACAGAGAATAGCAGCATACATTATTTTTTTGCTCAACAAACTCACCCAGTGAAACTACAATTCTAGTTAAACATACCGCATTCCTGCCTGTCATATCTTGGGACAACGGAGGGAAGTGTGGAAGGTAAACACTAGGGGGGTAATGCCAAGTTGATCGCAGCAGGAATTTTTTATAGCAATTGGGCAAAACCATGTGCACTGCAGGGGAGGCAGATATAACATGTGCAGAGAGAGTTAGATTTGGGTGGGTTATTTTATTTCTGTGCAGGGTAAATACTGGCTGCTTTATTTTTACACTGCAAATTAGATTGCAGATTGAACACACCCCACCCAAATCTAACTCTCTCTGCACATGTTACATCTGCCCCCCCCCCCCCCCCCCCCCCTGCAGTGCACATGGTTTTGCCCAGTTGCTAACAGAATTCCTGCTGCGATCAACTTGGAATTACCCCCTAGATTTAGTAAAAGGATAATATATATAAACCAATGCAAATTATATTTATCTGAAGGTTTGTAAGACTGACAATAAATAAAATGATGATGTACCTGACTTTGCAGTGGGATTGAGGGGTTACAGCTGTCTTGTGTTTCTAACATCAGGTGCTATGTCTGCTAAACATTGGTACACTCAGAACACACAATGGATAAGGGGTCTTGGATTAAGACAGCTTTGAGCAACCCACCAAATAAACACTGCAAATGCAGTAACTGCAGCACTATATTAATACTCACTTACCCACCAAGTATACACTTTGAATCTAGAAATTACACAAAGACTTTAAGATGAAGGCAAATGAGACTTTACATTTGGCATATTTGTTCTACTGGTTGAGCCAAAATATTCTGTGCAGCTGTTAAAACTCCAGTAACATCTAGAAACCTGAACCTCCCACTACCTACAGAAACTCTCAATATAAATTCCACTTAACTACTACTGTAGGTCACTGTGTCTCACAAAGTAACCACACATAAGGGGACATGTACAAAGCTGTGAAAAGAGTGGAGAAGTGGGCTAGTAAGTTGGCCATAGCAGCCAATCAGCTTTGAGGTAACATTTATCTAAAACATGCTAACATTCTTTTAGATAAAATCTGATTGGTTGCCATGGGCAACATCTCCACTGGTCTACTTCTCCACTCTTTTCTCTGCTTCATACATATCCCTAGTTGTTTCTTGCAAGTCCATATGTACTCGCTGTTAATGCAATTGCTGTGGTCATTCTAATCATATGCATCTAAAACAAGACTTACAGTATGTAGAGATACTGTACATTAAACCTAATAAAATGGGTCAAGTGGACTAATAATAGGACATTTTCAATACATATGTAATTAATTTGTGTTGACAAATGCAACCTACATTTTATTTCTCTGTATGAACGTAAACTCTCACTAGCAGGGCCCTGTCCCCTCATGTGCTTTTCCTTCTCTTATGTAACCTGTCCTCGATTCAATCCTCCCTTCGATGGCACAAAATCCCTCCATTTTCTGCCACCCTGATATTTATTTCAGTGTTGTCTGCTGATGCAGCTATGTTTATATAGCCTGTATATTCACAGCGCTTCACTTTTTCAACATCTTGTTATGGTACAGCCTTATTCCCAAATGGAATAAATTCATTTTTGTCAACAAAATTCTACACACAATACCCCATAATGACAACATGAAAAAAGTTTTTTTGAGATTTTTGCAAATTTATTAAAAATAAAAAAATAAAAACTCACAGGTACATATGTATTCACAGCCTTTGCCATGGAGCTCAAAATTGAGCTCAGGTGCCTCCTGTTTCCTCTGATCATCCTTGAGATGCTCCTACAGCTTAATTGGAGTCCACCTGTGGTAAATTCAGTTGATTTGTAAAGGCACACACTTGTCTATATATGGTCCCACACTTGACAGTACTTGTCTGAGCACAAACCAAGCATGAAGTCAAAGGAATTGTCTGTAGACCTCCAAAACAGAATTGTCTCGAGGCACAAATCTGGGGAAGGGTACAGAAAAATATCTGCTGCTTTGAAGGTCCCAATGAGCACAGTGGCCTCCATCATCCGTAAATGGAAGACCCTTGGAACCACCAGGACTCTTCCTAAAGCTGGCTGGACATCTAAACTGAGCAATCAGGGGAGAAGGGCCCTAGTCAGGGAGGTGACCAAGAACCCGATGGTTACTCTGTTAGAGCTACAGCATTCCTCTGTGGAGAGAGGAGAACCTTCCCGAAGGACAACAATCTCTGCAGCAATCCACCAATCAGGTCTGTATGGTAGAGTGGCCAGACAGAAGCCACTCCTTAGTAAAAAGCACACGGCAGGCCACCTGGAGTTTGCTAAAATGCACCTGAAGGACTCTCAGACCATGAGAAACAAAATTCTCTGGTTTGATGAGACAAAGATTGAACTCTTTGGCGTGAATGCCAGGTGTCATGTTTGGAGGAAACCAAGTACAGCTAATCACCAGGCCAATACCATCCGTACAGTGAAGCATGGTGGTGGCAGCATCCTGCTGTGGGTATGATTTTCAGCAGCAGGAACTGGGAGACTAGTCAGGTAGAGGGAAAGATAAATGCAGCAATGTACAGAGACATCCTGTATGAAAACCTGCTCCAAAGCGCACTTAACCTCAGACTGGGGCCGCGGTTCATCTTTCAGCAGGACAATGACCCTAAGCACACAGCCAAGATATCAAAGGAGTGGCTTCAGGACAACTCTGTGAATGTCCTTGAGTGGCCCAGCCAGAGCACAGACTTGAATCCGATTTAACATCTCAGGAGAGATCTGAAAATGGCTGTGCACCGACGCTTCCCATCCAACCTGCTGGAGCTTGAGAGTGTGCCAAGCTTGTGGCATCATATTCAAAAAGACTTGAGGCTGTAATTGAGCAAAGGCTGTGAATACTTATGTACATGTGATTTCTTAGTTTTTTATATTTAATAAATTTGCAAAAATTTGAAAAAAACAACCTTTTTTTCACGTTGTCATTATGGGGTATTGTGTGTGGAATAAGGCTGTAACATAACAATATGTGGAAAAAGTGAAGTGCTGTGAATACTGAACTGTAAGTCACTGTTTTCTTGTCTTGATTCATTGTTTATGTACTCTGTAATTGGGCACTGCAAAGCCCTTGTGGTGCCATATAAAGGATAATAATAATAATAATAATAATAATAATAATAATACTTTGTAGTTCACTACGTGTGTGTGTGTGTGAGTGTGTGTGTGTGTGTGTGTGTGTGTATCTGCTTAGGCTGATGTTGTTACCTTGAAATTTGTGGTGTCCAGCATCGGCTGTGAGATGGGAGTATTTCCTGAAAGTTCAATTCTAACATCGTCTTTTGCAAAATTCAACACCTGTAAGTAACTTTCTCCAGCTTTAGGTACTGAGGGATTCGTCTCCTATTTATGACACAAAAGTAAAAGAGGTAAAATATTTCCATTGGTTAAAAAAACAAGTAGTGCGGGGAAACTCCGACCATGCCCCATTTATCTCACATACAATTTATCTGATTTGGAGGCATAAAAGAATCTCTAATATTACTATTACAAGCTGCTCCTGCCACTGATACAGATGTGTTGGATGCCCTATTACTAGTTTTTGCATGTTGCAATATATTAAGGATTCAAATCTATATTCTTATTTACTTACATCCTTAAGTTGTAAGGTCAACATTGTGGAGTGCATGGAAGAAATATTTTCCTAAATTTGAAGGCTCTATGAATTACCTGGATGCCCAGTTAGCCCAATGGTTGCACATGTAAACATTGAAGAGACCTTATACAGTATATCACTGCCTTGATGAAGCGTGAGTCGGGTCTAGGCCCTTGTGGTGAAGCTATATTTGTACATACTAAGTGGTTTTGTATATATGTGAACCCATCATATGTCTTATTAAAAAACATTTCTAACATTACTCTGGATGCAGAAGGCCATAGAGCATTTTTCTAGGCAGTTCAGGATGTGATGTCTCTATATCCATCTATAATCAGAAGGGCTGGTTACTCTTAGAGTTGGTCTTGCCCCTCATGGGCCCAAGCCATGTAATCTAGTGACTGTTGAGAGGTGCCTGGTTCTCTGCAACTCATGGAAGACAACTAATTGTGCATGAACACTCTTTTTAAATGCTCCTACAATTAAATTCCCTTCATGCCTCAGTCCTAGACTTATTGTCCTGACCTATCTTTAAACAGTTTGTATGCTGTCCTCACGTATGTGCCAGATCTATCCAGGCAACATCATGGAAGCCTTCACTGGTACATTATTCCATTATTGGTTCAGTCAAGGACTTGTAAACTTTAAATTGATGATGCTGGAAACATGTTTATACCTGTGAAATGTGGGTAATATATGTCCCTCTCCATTGACATCAGGGCTCTTGCAACATTGGGGCTTTTTGTATTGTTGATAATAAAGGGGCCTTGTGAAAACACAATAGTAGTTTGTATAGACTTTGCATACATTTCTCCTGAAACCTTATTATATATTAGTGAGTAGATTATAATGTCTACAAAAATGTGACAGATAAAACTTTGGCTTACATTAATCTTGATTTCTATAACAGAGGCAACTGCAAACGCCAGAGCAGCCAGGATCATCCCAATTGTCATCTTTGGTACATGCCTGAGGGGGAAAAGATGATTATTTTCTGGCAATGTTGTTGGAATCAGTCTCCTCTACCATTAGGTACAGTAATAGCAGGAGATTCCACCATTGCAGTTTTTCATACTCACTTTAAATTTATCTTGCACAGTTTAAAAAGAGGGTATATGCCAAGGTCAAACACAGGGATCAGGATAAGAATCAGAAGAGGATTCAGAATCTGGAGAAGAAAATATTATCATGTATTTTCTGTATATCATGGAAAGACTAACTAGTGAAATATATGGTCACCTCCTGCTATCCAGCCATTTTTTGAATGTCTACAGTATTGTATTTAAGAAAGCATAGAGGAGTTGCTCTGTACATGCTTTCACATTTCCATTAAAGTCCATCTTGTATCCCTAGTCACTGATTTAACGGAACTAAACTTTCATATTTCAACCATTTTTTGTCTTTTTATCTTCTCACTACTAGCCCCTCTGCTCTTTTCTATCTTTACCACTTCTCCTGGAAAACTAACAAGCTCATTTAGATTTCACTATCATCTCTATGTGAATGATATAGATTTACTCCATCTGTGTTGATTGCTTTCTTACTGTCTTTCTACCATTTCCTCTGTTACAATCTCAGGGGTAGGAAGTGGATGCTTGCCTGTACTTTGGGAGGACGGGGAACAGAACAGAGGAACAGAGTCTGACGTGCTGGTGGTATTCATCAGGGACTCCCGCAAGGATATGCGGACTTAGCTGTGCCTTACATGCAGGTTGCGGCCCTCTGGCTGGGTTCCCTTGTGCAAGTGCTCGTACACACTGAGGTGGAACTGGAAGTATGTCGTAAAATGCATACTTGACAAGCAGGTGCGAATCAGACAGATGGAGTAGGAAAAGGAGAGTACATGGGAGATGTCAGAATCTGGTCACAAGGAAAGCCAAGTTCGAACCAGGAATCACCAAACGCAGTACAAAGGGATAAGATTGAATCAGGTCACTGGTAATAGTCGAAGTCAGAAACAGGTAGCAGATAGCATAAAGGTCAGGTACTCTGGAGCAATGTATGAGCCTATACTCTGGCACAGGACTACTCCCAGGGACTTCCTAAAATTGGGGGTGTTCAAATCCAGAGCCAATCATAATTCCCCCTGTTGGTGTGCCTGGCCCTTTAAATGTCACACAGAGCGGCATGCACATCCCTATGGGAGCAGTGGCCGCCTATGCACTGATGCTGCTGGAGCAGGGAGCCAGAAAGAGACACCAGCAGCAGATGCTGGGGACTCCCTGCCAGCTGCTCTTCGCCAGCTCAGATGCCAGCGCTGCCTGACCAGATAGGTGGCTGCTGGGTCCAGCCGCACTGTAAACATCCTCTTAGATTTTCTCTCACCACCTCAAACTCAAATTTTTATAGCTAAAAATCCCACCAGCTAAAAGAAATTACCTGTTATATCTCTGAGACGCCGCAACAATATTATTGCTATCAATAAGTATCTAAATCATGCTACACATCCAAGAAACGACCGATATATGGCGAGCCTATTAGCAGGGGTATGCAACCTACAGTATATGTCTGTTAATGACATTGTTCACAGACAAATCGCGTTGGTCCTACAGCACCGCTGATGCCCAATATATTTACATATGTATCAGCACTTCTGCTGTGTGTACAGTACACTTGTTGCATGGACTTACATCACAGCTTGGCAGGTAAATGTAACTACCCACCTAGCTGTGATGTGAGGACCGACATATTGAGTGGCCAATTGGTAAGTGTATAAAGTTACCACAGGGAACCGTTCAATGCTGCACATGCTGCTTAACCTTCCTAGGGTGTTGCAAGGGAGCATACACCTAAGGTGTTCGGGTCAAAAATGACCCATGGTGTAATATTCAATGTTATGGAATTATAGTCACATTTTATTTAATATTAGTAATTTAATTATTTATTTATTTAGTTATTTTATTTTTTCTTCCTTGTTTTGTATTTGTGTATCATTTAACATCACCTCACAGGTAAGGTTTCATAACCATAAGGGAGTATGAATTTAATGAACCACTCTGTATTTATGGAATAAAAATGCTGTAATTCAATCATTCGCCCCTGAAAATCACTGTAAACTGTATATTATTCGTTTATTTCCTAAACTAAAATTACACAATACAGACAAAATATTTGTGAAATATTTCACTTACTGTACATCCATCAATACAATTTTAGATGTTTGAACAAACATTGAAGGGCAGTCATATAAAATTTGTAAATTCGTTAGTCTGTAAGTTGTTCCGTTATATACAGTCGTTACAAACTTGAATGAAATGTGTCTTACAAGTGAACTTTCCACATTTGAAACACTTTACAGAACTTGTGTTGTCAGTCTGTGGGCACAAGTGACATCTTCTCCTTTTGCCATAACTTGCTACACTTCCGGAAGCTTCAGGTCTGGGTTCAGGTTGTCCTGAGTTTTGAATACTCACCATCAATTCTCGGGCAGCCCTTGCTCTTGGCAGATGCTTTCTTCCTTCAATGTGGTGGGAAACCAGTCATGCCAAGCTTCTCAATGAAGATTCTCCTTTTGTGAAATAAGGTCATATTCCATGCTGGATTGATCTTGATGAACAATATGAAAGCATTATATGCGAAAATTTCTAGGATGTTGGAAAAAACTACGATGGGCCATCTGTTTGTCTTCCTCTGACAGGAATAGTGGGAGGCCAGTTTATCTAACATGTCTACTCCTCCTTTGGTGCTGTTATAATCGAAAATCATTTGAGGTTTCTTTGTATCTGTGTCTGCTATTTTTCTATCATGGTGAAGAGTGCTCTGCAGGACTACGCACTTGCCTTTCTTCGGGATGTACGATACAAGAGTTGTATCCTTCGTGAACGCAAATGTTGATGTGTACTTTGGGTCCCTTTTTGCAAGCAACTGCTGAGGAATTGTTGGTTTGTCTTTTCTGATTGTTCCAATCATTGTCAGTGTTTTTTTCATAAGAATCTGTCCAAGGTCATAGGACGTGAAAAAGTTATCACATGTTACATTATGTCCTTTCAAGCCTTGAACGAGATCGATGACAACCCTGAGACCTTGGTTTCATTCCAGTGTAGAACCAGGCTGCTTTGCAATATAAGGCTGTATATTCCAGACATTACTGGTAACTTTGACACAAAGTACCCAAAATGTTATACCGTACTTGGCTGGTTTATCTGATCATGTACTTGCGAATAATATATTGAAAATTGCGGTACTCATACATCCTATGCACTGAAAATTCAACACGGGTGAAAATTGACCCGAACAACTTATGTGTTACAATTTTTACTGTACAAAAACTGCCATTTGAAATAAAAAGTTACACATATATTTTCTATGACTATGGAAACAGTCACAATTTTTTTTTAAAAAAATTCCCAAAAATATAATAGATTTAAAAGAAATAAATTTGATATGGGTAAAAAAAGACCCGAATATCCTAGGAAGGTATTAAAGACATTCTTTCCTTGGCTGTCTATTGCTGCTACCATCCTCCTTTATAGGCAATCTTCTATAAGGAGCACTAAGGACTGTGGTTGGTTATTCTTCGCTATTGCCACTACAGTGAGGGAGCGCTGTATTTACGGCTTGTAGATATTTGTGTCATGCTTTATCAAGAGTTTTTATAAACTTTATAACTGCTTATCATAATCTTGGAGCACAATCCTTATTTTTGGAGAATTTTGCAATTATTATAAGAAAAGAGAAATCTGCTTACAACTCTCTTATTTCTTAACCTGTGACCATTTCTTCATTTATAGTGGTAAGCTATTATGACATTCATTGCTATTTGCACTATCTTCTAAGGATAATATCCTCAGGGTCAGATGCATCAAGTATCACAGCATTCTGCCACTGATTGCAGGAATGTCGCGGTTAGTAAAGTCATATGCTTGTACAATTGTGGATGAAATAAAAAAGGACAGCTATCCTGATAAGAGATTTAAGGACTTCCAGCAGAGCTGGATTAAGAGGGGGGCCCTAGGGGTAAGTACCCAGGGCACCCATTTTTGAAAGCCGCCCACCTGCTGCCGGATCTCTGGTCCGATCTGCAGCACTGCACTCCCGGGAGCTGGTGCGGCGGCACCATGTGCAGGGCAGATGAGCGATGGCTGTCCCCAGTGGCTCCCGGCTCCCCATGCCAGCGTTGAAAGGCTGGCCACTGCTGCCACACGCAGGGAGTGTGTACAGGGAAGGACAGCTGAGTAAAGGCTCAGCTGTCCAATAATCTGAGGAGCAGCAGCCTGCGGCTCAGTCATTGGCTGGGCGCTCAGGCTGCAGGTTCAGTGAACAAGGAGGATGGCACATGGAGGCAGCCAGCACCCAGCCAGCTCTCCTATTATACATTATCTGTGCAGCCTGCCAGCAAAGTAAAGCAGGGTTAGGTTCTGGGTCATCTCACATGTATGTATGTATATATCTATATATATATATATCTATATATATATAAAAGTTCCAAAGTCCGGCACTCCCCACAGCATAAGAAACTTGAGCCGGTGCCCTCACAGGTAGAGGATATACAACAAGCGCAGGTGCGGCACTCGAGCCACGATAATCAGCAAAAAATAACAGGCGGAGACTGTATAATTCAATCAATCAACGTTTCAATATATGAAAATATTGTCATCAGGATTATAATAGTAAGTGCAACACATACCTTTATAGTGCCCACCAAACAAGAAAAAAGCGGTTCCCGGGCTGGGACTGCACACCCGCCCCGTCGCCGCACACCCACTGACGTCACCCGTAAGGCGCATTCTACTACGTACATCGTTACCATGGTAACCCAATAACAAGCTGGAAAAATGCAATACAGAATTCATCATCGACACTGTAACAATACTATACAAAATCAATGCTGACATATACATAAAATACAAAACACAAGGAAGACTTACCTAAACATAGAGACAACGATAATACATTGCCTCACAATACAGACTAGCAGCAAAGATAATTTCAACGTAAACTTGCAAAGGTGATACTCTCATTTAACCCGTTAGGGGAAATGACATTTAGCCTATAGATCCATCGCGCCTCACACTTCAAAAGGCGCAGGGAGCGATCACCTCCTCGGGCATTTGGCAAAATAGTATCGATCATCCGATATCTTAAGCTTGAAAGGGTATGGTGAAATTCCGCAAAATGTCGGGCGACCGGCTGGTCGCTAGAACCGGAACCAATAGCTGCCCGAATGGCACTCCGATGGTTACCCATTCGCTCTTTAAACTTGCTCTCGGTTTTACCGATATAACTCAAACCGCAGGGGCAGATAATTTGATAAACAACAAAGGATGAATTACACGTAAAATGATGGAGGATTTTATAAGTTTTGCCTGAATGAGGATGTTGAAACGTGTCGCCAGTTAACAAAAACTGGCAAGTAGTGCATGTACACTTAAAGCAACCCATACGTGTCCTTCCGAACAAGGGGCGGTTAAGAATACTTAAGGAAGATACATCGGTTTTTACCAAAATGTCTTTTAAGTTACGTCCACGGGAGTAACAAGACCTTACATCATAATTGTCAAGTTTTAATTTAGCAATGCTTTGTACAATAGGCCATAACTTTTTAATTGTTTTATTAATAGTAGGGGAAGCAAGATTAAATTTATTGACCCACCCAAACTTCTTTCGTTTACTAATATCCGGGGTGGCTGATGTGTTTGTATTATTCACTAAAGAAATTCTATCCAGAGATAAAACTTTACTTTTACAAGCCTCTAGCAAATCCTTACTATAACCACGATCTAGGAATTTTTTTATCAATAAATCAATTTGGGATTCAGACATCACCCTATCGCTATTGATGCGGTGGATGCGAAGCATCTGGGAGTATGGAAGGCCATTTATCAAATGAATTATACAGTCTCCGCCTGTTATTTTTTGCTGATTATCGTGGCTCGAGTGCCGCACCTGCGCTTGTTGTATCTATATATATATATATCTATATATATATATATAGATATATATATATATACAGGTATACCCGCACTCTCATCTAGTAAATGACAACAGCGGGGTGCATCCAGTGGAAATACATTGAAATAATGAGTCCACAAGTATAAAGCCAATCCCTATATAGGGAGATGCACTCTCCTAAAAATAAATTGGTCCAGTCCAAATATAGTCATCTTTAATGTTCGATGTAAGAGCTCAGTATGTCAGCGTTTCGATTCCTGTATGGAATCTTTGTCAAGACGAGCATAGTTGTGACATCCAAGATTATGTGTACATTATAGGTAGTAATTCAAAAGCCCTCAAAGACAATAAATGGATCAAATAAACTACCAGTGTGGTGGCTGATGATTTCCACCAATAGGGACACCCATACATCCAGGCTAGAATCAAAGATAGTCAGCTGGCAGACATCAAGGCATCAGGACAGGGCTGCATGATGGACCTTTAAAGCAGCAGATATTTTTCTGTACCCTTCCCCAGATTTGTGCCTCGAGACAATCCTGTTTTGTAGTTCTACAGACAATTCCTTTGACTTCATTCTTCGTTTGTGCTCAGACATGCACTGTTAAGTGCGGGACCTTAGATAGGTGTGTGCCTTTCCAAATCATGTCCAATCAACTGAATTTACCACAGGTGGACTCCAATTAAGCTGTAGGAACAGCTCAAGGATGATCAGTGGAAACAGGATGCACCTGAGCTCATAGTAACATAGTAACATAGTAACTAAGGTTGAAATAAGACAATTGTCCATCGAGTTCAACCTATTTGTGGTCTCCTATGCAGTCTTATTATAGGACTAGTTATTTTTATGTTAGGACTAGTTATATTAACTATGATGCGTGCCTACGCACCATAACCCTGAATATCTTTATCCAATAGGAATTTATCTAACCCATTCTTAAAGGTGTTGACTGAGTCCGCAGTTACTACTCTCTCAGGCAGGGAATTCCAAACACGTATTGTCCTTACTGTGAAAAAACCTTTTCGCCTCAATGTGCGGAAACTCCTCTCCTCTAACCTAAGCGAGTGACCACGTGTTCTCTGTGCTGATCTTATAGAAAACAGGTCCCTCCCAAGCTCTGTGTATTGACCCCTTATATATTTGTAGATGTTGATCATGTCCCCTCTTAGTCTCCCCTTTTCCAATGTAAACATGCCTAGCCTTGCAAGCCTTTCCTCGTATTCCAGCGTCTCCATGCCCTTGATTAGTTTGGTCGCCCGCCTCCGAACCTTTTCTAGCTCCAGGATATCCTTTTTGTAATATGGTGCCCAAAATTGCACACAGTATTCAAGATGAGGCCTCACTAGTGATTTATATAATGGGAGTATAATACTCTCGTCCCTTGCATCAATTCCCCGTTTTATGCATGGTAATATCTTATTAGCCTTCTTTGCTGCACTCCTACTTTGGGTACTTCTGCTTAATTTGTTATCTATGTGAACCCCTAAGTCTTTTTCCAGTACAAAATCCCCAAATATTACCCCATTTAGTATGTAGGTCTTATTTTTGGTCTTGCCCCCACAGTGCATTACCTTACACTTGTCTGTGTTGAATCTCATTCTCCATTTTGCTGCCCAAGCTTCCAGTTTAGATAAGTCGTTCTGAAGAGACTCAGCATCCCCCTCTGTATTTATAACCTTACACAATTTGGTATCGTCTGCGAAAATTGACACCATGCTCTCTAGACCTACTGATAGGTCGTTGATGAAAATGTTGAACAAAAGTGGTCCAAGTACAGACTCTTGTGGCACACCACTTAGTACTTTAGTTCAATTTGAAAATGATCCATTGACCACAACGCGCTGCTCCCTATTATCTAACCAATTACTGACCCTAGTGCATATTGTGCTCCCTAGCCCTATTTCTTGTAGCTTGTAGATAAGATGCATGTGTGGTACAGTGTTGAAAGCTTTGCAAAGTCTAAAAAGATTATATCCACCTCCTTACCCTGATCCAGGTTCGCACTTACTGTTTCATAAAAGCCAAGTAAGTTGGTCTGACATGATCTGTCCTTCACAAATCCATGTTGGTTCCTTTTAATGACCTTATTTGCTTCAAGGAACTTTTGAATACTGTCCCTTAGAATACCTCCCAATACTTTCCCCACTATAGATGTAAGACTAACTGGTCTATAATTACCTGGTTCAGCTTTGCTCCCCTTTTTAAATATCGGCACTACCTCCGCTATACGCCAGTCTTTGGGAACCATACCCGATTTAACTGAATCCATGAAGATCAAAAATAGAGGTCTTGCTAGTTCAGCGTGCAGCTCCATAAGAACCCTTGGGTGAATTCCATCGGGACCAGGTGACTTATTAATCTTTAACTTTTTTATTCGGTCACAGACTACCTCCTTACATAAATAAGCATTTAGCAGTGGGACATTATCTTTGTTGAGATTTTGTGAAAGACCCTGCATTTGGTCCTCTCTGGTAAATACCGTTGAAAAAAACTTGTTTAGTTTGTTTGCTATGTCATTATCATTTTTGATTAAGACTCCCCTCTTGTCTTTTAAAGGGCCTATACTCTCCTTTAGTCTCTTGCTGTTGATGTACTTACAAAAAAAATTGGGATTCTCTTTGCTTTCCTTTGCTACAAGATTTCAGTTTCTACTTTAGCCGCTCTTATTCCTTTTTTGCATATTTTGTTACAGTCCTTATAGTGTTGAAATGCCTCCGCATCCCCCTCAGATTTGTATTTTTTACATGCTCATCTTTTTTTGTCCATTAATTCCTTTATATTTTTGTTAAACCACATTGGTTTGGGATTTTTATTCCGTTTTTTGCTGCTGGTGGGAATAAATTTACGAGTATTATTAATTATCAGTGATTTTAATACATCCCATTTCTCTGTAGTATTTTTTCCTTGAAACAGAATTTCCCATTCAATGTCCCTTAATGCTTCCTTCATCATGTCAGTTGGCTTTGCTAAAGTTTAGAGTCCTAGTTGAGCAAGTATAGGACTGCTTATGAAAACTGATATTGAATGTGACCATATTGTGGTTGCTGTTACCTATGGGCTCTCCTACTGCAATATTTGATACCAATTCCCCATTGTTAGTTAATACCAGGTCTAAGATTGCATTGTATCTAGTTGTTTCCTCGATTAATTGAACTCTATTTTGAGCTTCATAGCAAAGGCTGTAAATACTTATGTACATGTGATTTCTTAGTTTTTTATTTTTAATAAATTTGCAAAAATGTAAAAAAACTTTTTTCACATTGTCATTATAGGGTATTGTGTGTAGAATTTTGAGGGAAAAAATTAATTTATTCCAGTTTGGAATAAGGCTGTAACGTAACAAATGTGGAAAAAGTGAAGTGCTGTGAATACTTACCGGATGCACTATATCAAATTAAAGGAAGTTTAATGCTGAATTCAGCACAACAAACAAAGGTCAAATATTTGTCCTATCAGTATTTTGTTGGGTATCCTTTATTTATCAAGACAGCAGCACAGTGACGTGGCATGCAATGGTAGTTCACGGAGAATGACATACAGGTGCTGGGGTGGCCAGGTAACAGCCCAGACCTGAACCCCATAGAACATTTGTGGTTCCATTTGAAAAAACTGGTACATCTGAGGAGTCCATCCAATAAAATAGAATTAATTGAGGCTATCATTGTCTCATGGCACCACATAATAAAGAAGGAAGAGCTCCAAACATTGGTTGGCTCAATGCCACGTCGCTGTGCTGCTGTCTTGAAAAATAAAGGATACCCAACGAAATACTGATAGGACAGTGACATTATAAGTACACAGGGATTTTCACCCTAAGTGTTTTCACTGCATAACTTCCCTTGTAATGCAAATATTTGACCTCTGTTTATTGTGTTGAATTCAGCATTAAATTTTGTTTCATTTGATATATGAATCATGGCACTGCGTGAAGAGTAACAGTTTTTATCAGCATTCGAAGTTGAAAAACATTCAAATTTCAAAAAGTGTCTGCAATTTTGGCCACCACTGTATATATATATATACATATATATATATATATATATATATATACAGTAACAGGAAGAAAACAGCGGCACTCCAATGGTCTTATTCAAATAGTGCAGTGTATTGGCATACAAAAGGTTACCAATGTTTTGACGCTATTACAGTCACTTTTTTTTGGACCTTGACAAAGAGGCTGTAAACACCTCGAAACATTGGTAACCTTTTGTATGCCAATACATTGCACTATTTGAACAAGACCATCGGACAGCCACTGTCTTCTTTTTGCTGTACTAATTACAGAAGGCACCGCTAGCACTTGCTCCTTTTAGATATATATATATATATATATATATATACAAAGAAAAGAGGCGGCACTCCCAGCGTTTTTTAAAGTGCAAAAAATCTTTAGTCAAGAGCGACGTTTCGGGGGGTCTCACCCCATCATCAGGATAACATGTGCATCTTACATAAACTAAACACTATGAAGGAGAAAATCACAAGTTTTGGGCAAGAGCATCTGACCTCTCTGCGGCAAGATGATAAGACGAACTGGATCGATCAGTTACAACAACAGCTGGACACATACCAGAAGGATCTCCTCAAATTCAAAAAAGAAAAACTTATTAAAGTTCAACAGGACTATGCAGGACACAGAGTCTATAATTGGTTGAACACCACCAACAGACCACCAAGAGGCACAACGCACTTTACTAAAATCAGAGGCCAGAGAGCCACCACCTACTCTAGTACTTCAGCCAGTGATAGTGACCAAGCACAAGCTCCGAAAAATGTCCCTTTAGGCGTGGATACCCGAGCCTACAAGGCCGGGTCCAGAACAAACGCACGAGAGGGGGGAGGCAGGCGGAGAGGCAGAGGCGTAAGCAAGCCACCGAGGGGTCGAAGGACCTAATTTTCAATTTATCCAGCCACCCTCTGACTGAAGCTGAGACACAGGTGTTGGCGAAGGGTCTCAGTTTTGTTCCCACACATTTTCATCAAGACTTCCAGTGGAAAGTGGACAATTTTAGGTTTCATAGAAAACTTAAAATCAGAGAGTTTTTTGACAAAAGTAAAAACAAAAATAAAGGTCTCAGTGGAACGACTGAAGTGAGTGATGAAGATGGCATAGATGGTATGCAGGTTGTTAAGAAATTTAAACCTGCATCAACGTTTGACCCACAGTCATTCAATCCTTCAGTCCGGACATTCCACAGATTGTTGGACACTTGTAGCCAGGAACCCCCTGCGAATGCCCCATATATTCATCATAATCTATCAAGGGATGAGAGGTCCGCCTTGAATGATTTAAGTAAACGTCAAGACATTATCATAAGGGGAGCCGATAAGGGGGGAGCTGTGGTGGTCATGGACCTCAGCTTTTATAAGCAGGAATGTCTTAGGCTGTTGGATGATGCTAATACGTACTGTAAACTGACTTCAGATCCCACGGAGAGATTTAAGAAAGAGTTGTTGGGTATAGTACAGAATGGATTTCAGGACGGTGTGATAGACTCTGACACTAAGGCATTTTTATGTAAAGCATTTCCTGTTCCGCTTTTTTATATTATCCCTAAGCTACATAAGGATCCACAGCGCCCTCCTGGTAGACCGATTATATCAGCCAGTTAGGTTTTTGGATTTTTTTCTGCAACCAGTTATCCAGGGCACTAGAATGCACCTTAAAGACACGTCGTCACTTTTAAGAGAGTTTGAGGAGATTGGCCAATTACCTCCAGATATGATAATGGCAAGCATTGATGTCACAAGTTTATATACTTGTATTCCTCACGATCTGGGTTTGGCGGCTGTATATGAATTGATTTGTGACAATCCATTATATGAGGGACCAGAAGTAGGCTTCTTTATGAAGCTACTGGAGTTCACATTAAGGCACAACTTTTTCTTATATGATGGTAGTTTTTTTCTGCAACAAGCAGGATGTGCGATGGGGAGCCGGGTGGCCCCCTCGTATGCTAATTCATTCATGCATGTGGTGGAAGATAAATTGTTTTTTTCAGTGCCTAACACTCAAAGCTATGTATTTAAGTATTTTAGATATATAGATGATATTTTGTTGTTCTGGACAGGCAGCATTGAGTCGTTACAGGATATTATATCAGCACATAATGCGTCTTCCTGTCCAGCCAAGTTGACAGCAAATATCAGCACTGAGAGGGTACAGTTTTTAGATGTGGACATTAGCATCAGTGAGGGACAATTACGGACCAGTCTGTATGTAAAGCCCACAGACCGGAACACTCTTTTACAACATAATAGCTTTCATCCTGCTGCGACCATTGACAGTTTGCCTTTTTCCCAATTTATTAGAGCCTGTCGGATTTCCAGTGATGTTAAGGATAGAGAGGTTCAAATTGATAAAATGACCTCTAAATTCCTTGAACGAGGATATCCGCAGAAGTTGCTCACGCAGGCGAAAACGAGGGCTTTGTCATTTGATCGACTCACATTACTGAAGCAAAAAGAACCAAGAACAATAGTAACACACACAGTCCCTTGGGTTAATCGTTATACTAGTAAAAGTAAACACACATGCAAAAGGGCCAAACAGCTTTGGCCCATTATTAACTCAGAGCCTGAATTACCATCCCTACATAATTCACGTCTCCTGCCTAGCTTTACTAGGGGCCCCAACATCAAAGATCGGGTAGTCCGTACAGACATCACTGGGATGGGGCCACCTAAACAGCATTTTCTGTCCAGAAAAGGAGGTTGCTTTAAATGCACGGGGTGCACGACCTGTAGTGCATTGATTACTGGTAACAGGTTCAATCATCCATTTTCTGGGAAGGTATTTTTCATTAAACCAGCTTTGTCCTGTACCTCGAAGTTTGTGGTTTACCTTCTGTCTTGCCCCTGTGGTTTACATTACGTGGGGAAGACAGAAAGGCAATTCAAAGAAAGGATTGCCCAACATAGGACTGCCATTAGGGCAGCATTGCTGTCTGGCACCAGCGATCAAGCTGTGGCCAGGCATTTTGCGCAGGCCAGACATAGTTTAGCGGCATTGAGATACAGAATGATTGCACAGGTGCCCAAGTCATTGCGAGGAGGTGACCGGGGTAAGAAGCTGCTACAATTGGAGGCATGGTGGATTTTTACCCTTGACACCGTGAACCCCAAGGGGCTGAATTCATCTTTAAGCTTGTCTGCGTTCATTTAAATAATTCTAATAATTTACATCTTTAACTATGGGCAGATTCCATACTGTAGTTTGTTAATTGTCCAGTGTATTTGAATAGGAACATCATAGTCCAGTTCGTCATATTTTCAATTCACTGACTCTATGGCTGGTATGGCAGTAGAGTCAGCATACATAATGTAGTGTAATCAGCTAACCATGAGATATTACACTCAAGTTAAGTAAGAGTATAGGTTAAATGCAGACAGGTTTTGTTATGTTCCGGACCTGTTATTATTAAGTATCTGTATTATTAATTTTTATATATGTTGTTCAGTCCACGTTTTGTGCTTTTAATGTTTACTGTCACTATAATGTTGTTTTACACTGATTTTCATTGTGGGGCTTTTTCCTCACATCTTATTTTTGTGTTCACATGTTTTTACATATTGTTACCATGGTGATGTGTAAATGCATGCTGCTCGTTTTCCCCAGACCTTCCAGCGCAGACTCACATGACCTCACTGTTTCCGGTGACGTCAGGGTCCTGAACCCGGAAGGAGATGCAGGCGTCCGTGGACTGCGGCCGGCGGCGGGCGAGGTACGGGCGGCATGTAAGTATAAATGTTTGTTCATGTAAGATGCACATGTTATCCTGATGACGGGGTGAGACCCCCCGAAACGTTGCTCTTGACTAAAGATTTTTTGCACTTTAAAAAACGCTGGGAGTGCCGCCTCTTTTCTTTGTATATATTGGGATTTATTTTCTCATGGAGGGCACCCCAGCAAGTTATTTATAGGTGACGCTGTCCCTTTGAGTGCCGGGTTGTATCGTTATATATATATATATATATATATATAGGAAAAGAAAAGCGGCACTCGGCGTCTTTGAAGCAATTAAATTGTATTAAAGCAACACTTAGAGTGGTCCGACGTTTCGGGGCTCGCACGCCCCTTTGTCAAGGTTGTACACCTTGACAAAGGGGCGTGCGAGCCCCGAAACGTCGGACCACTCTAAGTGTTGCTTTAATACAATTTAATTGCTTCAAAGACGCCGAGTGCCGCTTTTCTTTTCCTGTATGCAAATCATGTTTGGGATGGCACCGGTGCAGCGAGACTGATTTTTTGGGAGTGCCGGTTCGTTTGTCTTCTATATATATATATATATATATATATATATATGTGTGTATGTGTGTGCTGGCACGCCCCTTTGTCAAGGTGATGAACAGTGGGCCGAGGGCTGCTGTGACTTTCACTTCTTTCTATCTTTTTCTATCAAATATTACCCTGGAGGCACCGGAGCAGTTACTCACTGTAGGTTGGAGTGCCGGTCCATACACCACTAATATATATATATATATATATATATATACTGTGTGTATGTGTGCATATATATATATATATAATTTTTATCTTTTTGTGTATCCGGCACTCCCTGGACAAGTGGTACACCCGTGTGCCTTCACGGTGTGCATTTGCTTACACCCCTGTATGCATAAATCGCTAGGACGGCACTCCCGGATTTGAAAAAGTGAAAAAATGGCCGCTTGGTCCTGATGACGGGGTATCATCCCCCAAAAGGCTGAAATAAACCACACCTTTTTTCAGTTTTTCAAATCCCAGAGTGCCTATCTATCTATCTATCTATCTATCTATCTATCTATCTATCTATCTATCTATCTATCTATCTATCTATCTAATGTATAGACATATTTATGTTATAATATATATGCATGTGTAACAATTAGTATTTATTAGTCTTATAAATCAATGTTATCGTGTGTATGTGTATATACTCGTATGCAGGGACGTAGCAAGAACATTAGGGGTAATTCAGACCTGATCCCTAGGGTGTGTTTTCTGCATCCCTGTCATCAGGTAGTCGCCGCCTACAGGGGGAGGGTATTGTGTGTCTGTAGGTGTGTGATCGCTTGTGCTGGAGAGCTGCACAAACAGCAGTGCTTACAGTCTCTGCACAGCCAGAGCTGACGTCAGAAATCCTCCCACAAAATGGCTGGTCCCTCCTGCGTTTTTCCGGACACTCCCTAGAAATGGTCAGTTGCCACCCACAAATGGCCTCTTCCTGTCAATCTCCTTGCGATTGCCAGTGCGTAAGAAATTTTCTCACCATCCCGTTGCTGACCGGCGATCCCCGTTGCTGAGGTTCGTCACGCCTGCGCATTGCAGTGCATACGCATGCGCAGTTCAGACCTGATCGCAGGCTGTGAAAAAATGCACAGCAGCGATCAGGTCTGAATCAGCCCCATTGTGCGCCCCATAGCAACATTTTGAAAGGGCCAGTTTCAATGCTCTAGAGAGACACCTCTCCTCAGCAGTTGGTTATTTTCTGCCCTATAATTGCATAGTAGTGCCTCAGTTAAGTTATGCCCCATAGATTGTTTTATGAACCACAGTAGTGCCTTATTTATATTATGTCTTATTGTAGGGCTGCCGGTACACATTATGCCACACAGTAGCCCCAATTCATATTATGACATACAGTGTACCCAGTTCATATTATGTCACATTACAGCGCTTACCTTTACAACATTCACTAGATGTTATGATTTTAATTTTAAATCTTAGACCCCCCCACCCCCTGTCTTAAGTACCCCAGGCCCCCCGAAGCCTTAATCCAGCTCTGACTTCCAGGTTTATGACCTGAGCCTTTCTGGGCTTGCACGGTTGTCGGCCAGCACATGCGCGAGCTGCTAGGGACACTGGAAGAGTTCCAATTGGACCCCTTTCCAATTGTGATTTTATTTATATATGAAGGATTCAGTAATGGTTTTATGTTTAAATATTGTGCGTTTGTGCAATAAAATTTATTAAAATTGACCTTTAGTGGTCATTTACTAAATATACAGGAGCAATCTATTTTACTCTTTGTAGTTTGGTGGGATACTAGTAGATATTTTCTAATTGCAGCCAGAATTTATAGAAACAGTTCAGTTTTAGTGCTTAAGGCATTCCTTGTCTTACAAACAGAATGCACCCACATCTATTACAAGACAGTGCAAACACTTTCATTCTTGTACTGTATGTATTATCTCACATTGACTATTGCAATCGCCTCTTTACTGGTCCCCTAAGCAGACTGTCACCCCTACAATCTATGTTGAATGCGGCTGCTAGACTGATTTTCCTCATAAAATGTTCTTCTACTTCTGCGCCACTTTGTCAGTCCCTATATTGGTTTCCTGCATTTAACAAAATCCAATATAAAATACTTATGCTAACATACAATTTTATCAACAAAACAGCATCAACATACAGTACTGTACATCTTTTCTCTTGTCTCAAAATATCTCCCAACCCAGCCCCTCTGGTCTGTACAAGATCTGTGTCTCTTATCCACACTCATTAACTGCTCTCATTCAAGGTAACATGACTTTGTTGTGCTGCACCTGTACTGTGGAATGCCCTCCCTCACACAAGAAGACTTTCTTCTATTATACAAACCTTCACAAGTTCCCTGAAAAGTCCCCTCTTTATCTTATCTTTTTCCCTCTTAACTCCAATAAACTATTTCAACCAATTACCAACAAAGCATTTCTTCTTCTTCCAAATTCAACCCCCTTGCCAAATCCAGACCAACACCTATGTGACTGGATAATACAGCTGAAGTATGTATGTATTACTGTTGCGATATGGCTGGACCAATGTGCGGTATATGACACTTAACGTCATGTATTGAACTCCTGTTCTAATATAGATTATAAACTTATGAGCATCCCTCTCTTACTGCTTTGTTGTCTATTAATACCCAGACTTTTCATTACTATTCCCAATTGTAAATTGCTATGGAGTCTGCCAGCGCTATATAAGTAAATGGTAATAAATAATAACAGTTGATATGACCATGTATATTATACCTGTATCTGGTCTGGTTGAATAACAAAACTATTCTGCAATGAAAAAAAGAACGGAAAAAGATTAAAAATAAATTATATTGTGTTTTAATGTTGTTATTATTAGTAGGATAGAAGAGGTGATGGAGGATAAATACCTCCCAGTTAATATTGAAATGTGTGGGTTTTTATCACTATAAAATGTTTTCAGTATTTGAAAACTTTTTGTAATTAACAAGTTTGATCTTTTTGTTTTGTTTTGTTTTAAAACATTTCTACCAAACAACTAACACGGTAGAAACAAATACAAAGAGAGGTAGGGTGAAAAAACAATGTGCCCATCAGTGTGGTCGTTCAATTTGTATCAATCTGATTTAATTGTAAACATTAATGTTTATGGAAAACATGTAATTAAATCCAACTGACATAATACAATAAGCATTTTCAAAATTCAGATTTTGATGGTGATGTATCAAATCTTCTATAGAGGATGAGAGAAGAAGTTGTCCATATCAACCAATCAGATTATTCTACCTAACATTGTATAGAATTTACTAGATAAATGATTGCTAGAGGCTAATTGGTTGGTATGGTTAATTCTCCACTTGTCCTCGGTAGACGGTTTCATACTGTACAACTCTCTCTTTATGAGAAAAAAAGTTTGTTTCCCAATTAATGTTCTATCAAGTCTAATATTGCATATATTGTGTAACAAATTGTATTATGCCAATCAATTAATGCCTGATTGGATATAATAAAATCTAGTTGTACTGTGAAAGGGATTTGAAAGCCATCTAATATAACAACATTCAAAATTTGTAATTTTTTTTTATATGTTGCTTATTATGCTTGAGATACTTCATAGGTTCATTAGAAAAGTCTGAAATTATGAGTTTAGGTTCAATATATCTTTTGTGAGCTTTGTGGGATAAATATAATCTGAGTTTAGCTGCAAAAATAAAAGTTTTCTACATGTTTTTGCAGATCTGTATTAATAAAGTATAGATTATTGATAACGACCATGTTACCGGTCCATCATCAAACAAAGACCTGCAGAGAAATGTAATAGGGTCCAGGTTTGCGAAGGTACAAGATTTCAGCTTAGATTGCCCGTTTGTTAAAAGTGGTAATTATTTACAAGGCACAACCAAGTTGGTTTTGCCTTGTAAATGATTGCCGGTTTAAAAATATGGGCAAATCGACTGAAATCCCGGACCTCCGCAAACTTGGACCCTATTACACTTCCCCACATATTTCAGTACATGTAGTGAAGATGGAAGTTCTTGCATGGTAAATACACATACAGATTGCACCGTTTGAAGAAAAAAATCTCTACTTACAAAATCTGAGTTCATTCTTGTTGCTTGTAAAGTCCATCTGGATCCCTGAAACATAAAACATGAAACATATTAATATATTCTTCACATTAGGGCTACAAATGGATATTTGAGAATCCTAGGTCGGTGGATTTTACAGAGCCAAACACAAGGTTACTTCTTTTAAAATATTTTAAACTACTGTTCACAACCAAAATACTGTAACAATGTTGTACCAATACATCATTCTTTACGTGTATTTCAATAGCAACATGACCATTTATTATTTGAACTGTATTTTTTAAGCAAAAGACCAAACTTGTAACATGATGTAGAAATACCTCAAACTGCAATATGAACATGCTGACTGTCCATTAATCTAAACTGCCCCATAGTTTATTGCCCTCTTGCCAGTTACCTGCTGGTCAAACAGTGCCCAGAACATTGGCAGCGGAATGTAGAGGAAAAGGACTTTCGTTACCATTTTCACTTCTGTAATCAGCTTTTTCTGCAAAGAAAATTCCATTTTGTCAGGTGTATCCAGGAAAACAGTGATAAAGGAATCTAAACACGGCTGATAATTGGCCAATCAGTACATGAGGAGACACATTACATTTACTTTGAGAGTAATCGTTATTTACTAAGGGGCAAAACAATAATTATCTTATGGAGGCAATATTTTTATATGAATATATTAAGGAGTAATAATATTTATTTATTAATTAATTATTTAATTGGGTTAATACAATCTCATTATTATTTTATTATTTTATCATTATTATTATTATTATTATTTTATGATGTAGGGACAATTTATAATGACAGAAAATAATGAGTATTAATCCGAAATTTCATGATGTGTGTCATGTCAATGTTAATAATTAGGATGGTAGTTTTAATGTATTGCTTTGCAAAGTGTTTATTGTCCATCCCCCCTTCCCCTGCAGTTTGGTCTATAGCAAATAATGAGGTTTCAAAAAAAAAAAACCCAAACAGCCTTTTCCATAAACCACCTGTAGTCTTAAAATATGTTACTATATTCATATTATATCAATTTGTTATAAGAATGAGGTTGTTATTGCTGAGATGAACAATGGTCATTCATCCATACAGCAATTTTTTAATGTTGCTTAATGTTAGACTGTTGCAATGTTTGTTCTTTATCTTTACACAGTCCAATCCACTCTCTCTCATTGTTAGATTCCAGTTTAATCAGATAAAACATTCAGTGATCATATGATTCATCTATATGTCATTGACCACAAGCATAAGACGCGGTAACTGTTCAATGTTGTGTTCTCACCGGATACTTCTCAGAGGCCCAGTCCAGCCAGTGCTCTCTCTTGGGAAATGATTTGGTGCGATGATTCCATCGGTTCTTTATGGCATACTAATACAACAAGAAACACACAGAGCTCACACTGACTTTTCAGTTTTTTTGCAAGTAGACTGGAAATAATTAGAATTTTAGAAGTAATTATTTATAAAAGTAACCAGAAAAAATGCTAAGTAATATACTGATTAAATCCTTCTGAAAAAAAAAGAAAAAGATACTGGTAACATTTATAGGGCTATACTATATTAGATAAAGGATATGAGTAATGATAAGAAAGACAGAACTGGTGTTATATAAAGGTATCAGTGCACTTGTTCATCCAGGCAAAGGAGTATCTAGTAATAACATTGAAACAGAGAATGTGACGGCAGATAAGAACCACTTGGCCCATCTAGTCTGCCCCTTTTTTTACCATTTTTTTTTTTTACCTCAAACCTTATTTGAACTTTATTTCTTTCTTTCCACTTGATGAGATCAGGGCTGCAAGGAGAAATCCTGGGCCCCGGTACACCGGAGTGGGTGTGGCCACAGTATGTATATGTATTTATCTATTTATATCTATATATATATATCTACATACTGTATATTTATATAGAAATATATATAGATCCATATATCTATATAGTAATATAGTAATATATATATATATATATATATATATAAATAACACTAATGGTACTGTATGATTGCACGTATTATTTATAAGACACAGTGCCGTGTCTGTCACTCACAGTCACAGTTCTCAGCTCACAGTGTCGCAGCCTAGCAGGCTGTAACTGAGCTGAACTGCGCCACTTCTTAAACCCACAGGCCAGGTCTAGCCAGCTGCATGCCTGCCCACCTCCCAATCCCTGCCCACCTTCCGGAGCTTGCTGATTCTGAAGAGGCCATCCAGAGCCGGCAGCAGAGAATGACTCGCGAGTTGATGATATCATCTCGCAAGATCCTAGCAGCGGTGCAGCAGGTGGAAGTGGCTGTGAGGGACGTCCATGACAAGAAACAAACAGCCAGGTGACACACACATACATACCCCCTCCCGGTGGTACGACCAGCTGCTCACCCACCTGCCCACTGATTTATAGTACAGAAAAAAAATGTATCCCACCAAAATAATGGCTGCTGGTTTGCTCTGGCCTGGGCCCCCTGGCATGTCTGGGCCCAGGTAATCTGTACCCCCTCTCCCCCTCTCTCAACACCACTGGATGAGATATGATTAATATTTACAAATATATAAAGGGGCAATGGTGGTCATTCCGAGTTGATCGCTCGCTAGCAGTTTTTAGCAGCCGTGCAAACGCTATGCCGCCGCCCACTGGGAGTGTATTTTAGCTTAGCAGAAGTGCGAATGAAAGGATCGCAGAGTGGCTACAAAATAATTTTGTGCAGTTTGTGAGTATCTTCAGACCTACTCAGCACTTGCGATCACTTCAGACTGCTCAGTTCCTATTTTGACGTCACAAACATGCCCTGCGTTCGGCCAGCCACGCCTGCGTTTTCCCTGTCATGCCTGCGTTTCTCCGCACACTCCCTGAAAACGTTCAGTTGACACCCAGACACCCAGAAGGGGGCCTTCATGGCAATCACTCTGCGGCCTGCAGTGCGACTGAAAAGCTTCGCTAGACCCTGTGTGAAACTTCATTGTTCATTGTAATAGTACGTCGCGCGTGCGCATTGCACCGCATACGCATGCGCAGAACTGCCGTTTTTTTGCCTCATCGCTGCATAGCGAACAAATGCAGCTAGTGATCAACTCGGATTGACCACCAACGTGCGGAGCTATCATGTGAGTTATTTTCTAAGCAACCTCTACACAAAACGTGTGGACACCCGTTAAGGCTTGAGGAGAGGAAATTTCGTACTCAGTGCAGGAAGGGATTCTTCACTGTAAGGGCAATACGAACATGGAATACACTTCCAGAGAAGGTTGTAATGGCGGACTAAGTCAATGCATTTAAAAATGGGTTAGACAAATTTCTAATGGAAAAAGATATACAAGGATATAGCCTTTAACCTAAATAGATGAGGGAATATAATTCAGGTTGAACTCGATGGACTACTAGTCTTTTTTCAACCTCACCGACTATGTTACTATGTTACCCTTTCTGTGAAGTAATTTTTCCTCAAATTTCCCCTGAACCTACCTCCCTCCAGTCTCAGTGCATGTCCTTGTGTTTAATTCTTCTCTTCATTTGAAGAATGTTTCCCTCCTGGACTTTGTTAAAACCTTTGATATATTTGAATGTTTCTATCAAGTCCCCCCTTTCCCTTCTCTGCTCCAAACTATACATATTGAGATTTTTTAGTCTTCCTGTGTATGTTTTGTGATATAGGTCATGCACCAGTTTAGTTGCATTTCTTTGTACAGTCTTGTACAGAGGGAAGGAATACTGATGTACAGAAGGAAGGGACATGGAAAGGTAAAGAATGGAAAAGTACATAATGCTACACAACAATAGGGATGTACAGGAGGAAGGAGTGCTGAGAGGAACAGGAGGAAGGAGTATGGAGAGGTGCAGAAGGAAGGAATATAGTGAGGTAAAGAAGAAAGGAGCATGGGGAGGTACAGGATCAAGGAGTATGGTGATGTACTGAAGGAAGGAGCACATCAGGGTACAGAAGAAATGAGTGTTAAGGTGTTCAGAAGAAGAAAGAGTACGGATAGGTACAGAAGGAAGGAGTATGGAGAGGCACAAAATATACAAGTATGAAGAGATTTTCTTTAAATAAAAAGATACAGAAATCAGGACTGTGGAGATGTTCAGGAGGAAGGAGTTCAGAGAGGTACAGAAGGGAGGAGAACAGAAAGGAGGAGTACAGAGGGGTACAGAAGGGAGGAGTACAGAAAGGAGCAGTACAGAGGGGTACAGAAGGGAGGAGTACAGAGGAGTACAGAAAGGAGGAGTACAGAGAGGTACAGAAGGGAGGAGAACAGAAAGGAGGAGTACAGAGGGGTACAGAAGGGAGGAGTACAGAAAGGAGCAGTACAGAGGGGTACAGAAAGGAGGAGTACAGAGGGGTACAGAAGGGAGGAGTACAGAAAGGAGGAGTACAGAGAGGTACAGAGGAGTACAGAAAGGAGGAGTACAGAGAGGTACAGAGGAGTACAGAAAGGAGGAGTACAGAGAGGTACAGAGGAGTACAGAAAGGAGGAGTACAGAGGAGTACAGAATGGAGGAGTACAGAAAGGAGGAGTACAGAGGGGTACAGAAGGGAGGAGTACAGAGGAGTACAGAAGGGAGGAGTACAGAGGAGTACAGAAAGGAGGAGTACAGAGAGGTACAGAAGGGAGGAGAACAGAAAGGAGGAGTACAGAGGGGTACAGAAGGGAGGAGTACAGAAAGGAGCAGTACAGAGGGGTACAGAAAGGAGGAGTACAGAGGGGTACAGAAGGGAGGGGTACAGAAAGGAGGAGTAAAGAGAGGTACAGAAGGGAGGAGTACAGAGGAGTACAGAAAGGAGGAGAACAGAGAGGTACAGAAGGCAGGAGTACAGAGGAGTACAGAGAGGAGGAGTACAGAGAGGTACAGAAGATTGGAGTTAAGTGAGGTACAGAAGGGAAGAGTACAGAGAGGTACAGAAGGGAAGAGTACAGAGAGGTACAGAAGGGAAGAGTACAGAGAGGTACAGAAGGGAAGAGTACAGAGAGGTACAGAAGGGAAGAGTACAGAGCGGTACAGGATGAAGGTGTATGAAAAGGTACAGAAGGACTGAGTATGGAGAAGTACAGAAGAAAGGAGTACAGAGGTATGTACAGGAGGAAGAAGTATGGTGAGGCATAGAAGAAAGTAGTATCTATCTAATCTATCTATCTATCTATCTATCTATCTATCTATCTATCTATCTATCTATCTATCTATCTATCTATCTATCTATCTATCTATCTATCGTTAAAGGTTAGTGTGCTGATCATTTACCATGGAGGGCTACTAAAGAAAATAGAAAATAGATAGCTAAAGAAGGAAGGATTAGGAAAGGTTCTGAAGGGAGGATTTCAAGGGGTACAGAAGATAGGGAATGCAGAGGTACAGAAGGAAGGAATACTGAGATCTACAGGAGGAAGGAATAGGGAGTGGAACAGAAGGAAGTAGTACTGAGTGCTACAGAAGGAAGGAGTACATAAAGATACAGAAGGAAGGAATACAGCAGGGTTCAGAACAAGGCATTATTCTTATTCTTATTCTTATTATTACTACCAGTTATTTATATAGCGCACACATATTCTGCAACACTTTACAGAGAATACTTGGCCATTCACATCAGTCCCTGCCCCAGTGGAGCTTACAATCTAGATTCCCTATCACATGTACACACAGACACATTCACTAGGGTTAAGTTTTGTTGGGAACCAATTAACCTACCAGTATATTTTGGGATTGTGGGAGGAAACCAGAGAACCTGGAGGAAACCCACGCAAGTACGGGGAGAATATACAAACTCCACACAGTGAGGGCCATGGTAGGAATCGAACCCATGATCTCAGTGCTGTGAGGCAGTAATGCTAACCTTTACACCATCCATACTGCCCCATCTGGATAGGTACAGAAGAGAGGAGTATGGAGAGGTACAAAAGGGAGAAATATGGAGAGGTACTGTACAGAAGTAATGTTTATTGAAGAGATACAGAAATGAAGACTGTGGAAAGGTTCAGAAAGAAGGAGTATAGTAAAGTGGGGAAAAACATGGAGAAGTACAGAGAGAAACAGGAGGAAGGAGTATGGAGAGATATAGAAGGAAGGAGTATCTATCTATCTATCTATCTATCTATCTATCTATCTATCTATCTATCTATCTATCTATCTATCTCAATCTATGTTAAAGGTTAGTGTTCTGAGATTTTACAATGGAGGTGTACTGAAGAAAGGATTACGGATAGATACAGATGGAAGTGGTACCAAAGGGAAGATTCCAAGGGGTACAGAAGGTAGAATATGCAGAGGTACTGGAGGGAGTAGTATGGAGTGGTACAGAAGGAAGGAGTATGGAAAGGTACAGAAGGGTAGATTCTGAAGGGTACACAAGGTAAGTTTTGCAGAGGTACAGAAGGAAGGAGTGCTGAGAAGCAGAGGTATCACCGGGTGTGGTGACACCCGGTGCGCACACTGGATCTCCCGTGTGTCGTAGAGCCGCACTCGCAATGAAAAAGGGGCATGACCACACATAAAGGAACGTGGTCATATAAAGAGGGGGTATGGCCTCGCGGGATCCCAAGATCATCACTCCGGGGGCGTGCCCAGCATTCCCAGAGATGCTGGGCTCTCCCGGAGACAGACTTCCTGTATTGACAGCTCCTCATCTATGACAGGAGCCGGGTGCTTCAGGAAACTGCCACACTGCAGCACCCGACTTCTGCCGGCATTTTGGTGTCTCCCCGTCCGAGGGTGAAACCCGGATGTGGGTCGCATCCCCCGCACCCCACTTATGATGCCACTGCTGAGAAGAACAGGAGGAAGGAGTATGGAAAAATACAGAAGGAAAGAGTATGCAAAGGTACAGAAGGGAAGATTCCGAGGGGTACAGAAGGTAGTGTATGCAGAGGTACAGAAGGAAGGAGTACTGAGAGATACAGGAAGAAGGAGTATGGAGTGGTATAAGATCAGAGAAGCTGGCAAGAGGTGTCTATTTACACAAGATGCCTCTACAAAATAAGCATATTATTGAACAGCCGCTGAGAACAAAGTCGTAGCGGCTTGATTTAGAGTCCATATCTGAATGAGACCCATTCCTCACAGATGCAAATAGATGCAAATACGCAGTAAAACAAGAGCAAATGTAATAAACTTTCATTGTATATACTTAGGCTTACCATACTATCCCTTTATGGATTACACAGGTTCTATGGTTGATTAAAACCAGTTGAAATGTAGGATTGAAGTCAGCCAGCCCCTGTGTAATTCATGAGTGTTCCAGTTTAAAGCAGGACAGTAGAGATCCTGGCCAGGCCCAGGTACTTTTCAGGGGTCATGGCCTAATCGAAGGAGGCGTGATCATGCACCCTTAACTAAATAATATTGAAAACATTGTATTTTAAATGCCTCCATGGTCCCACTGCAGTCTAGCACACAGTAGTCTGTGTTGGGCTGAGGATAAGAGCTGCAGCTACTGCTACAATGTGCTGGCAAGGGGGCCTGGGGCCCTCACTGGGCCCCTCCATCAGACCTGGACCCGGGTAATTTGTACCCTTCCCCCCCCCCCCCCCTCTCTCGACACCACTGGTTTAAACGAATAGTATGGCAAGCCTACTGTATGTTTTACTGTGGTTTTAGAGCATACATATCCCCCTTAGAATTAGTTAGCTTTCTATTAAGTAGTCAGTAGTTGCAGCTGTACATTAGCTACTTACTCCAATACACTTGAAGACTGAGGCTAAAATATTCCCTTGCGGAGGATATTTCTTGTACATCCCACTCCCACTGACAAACACAACTGGGGGAAAATAGAGAGAGAACAGTCAGTGATCAGAAGATGCCCTTTCATGACCCATAATCCTGTCTGCATGAAAGAAATGATTAACAAAGGATGCATTCATCTGCTCAGTGTATTGGAAACATACCTAAAAAAGGCGAGTGTGTTAGAGTAAGCATTAGTAAGGTCATGCATACACATGGGGGAGTGTATACTTTGGCATACAATAAGTGATTATAAATTGAATTAGAATAGAACTGATTGTGATATAATTCTGAACAAAATATACATAAAATCTTTTATGTACCAATGTAAAGTATAATCATCAGCTACATTCAAAGGGGCAATTTTTTTATGCTGAGTCAATTAAAATTTGGCCTTTCAGATGAATAAGTACCAGTGACATTACTGAGGCACTGATGCATTGAATACTTCAGAAATGCCAATGGCTCCAAGCACAGAAATGGAAAAAGTCTTATGCGAGGGCAGAGTCAGAGGTCCTGTTTTAACAATCTGCTGGTCTGAGGGCCTAGATAGGAGAATTCTTAAGAATCACTAGCTCCTTATGAACAATGAAGCTGATGTTATTGGGGGACGTAGAGGAGGAGAAGGCTGCGGAGGCTGCAGGGACATGGGGGGAGGGGGGTCTGCGGCTTCTGCAGAGACACGCGGTGAGCTGAGGTTAGGGAGAGATGCAGGGGTGGAGGTCAAAATAATCTTAATTAAGACAGGTTTGTCAAAACCCATATTACCTCTGTTGTATGATGACATTGGTTATATTTATACATAAATAGATATCTTCTGGACCGTGTGGTTGGTCACATGAATAGTGAATAACGACTGAGGTTATCGTCTGCCCAGGGAGGACCCATTTCTTCAAAGGTGGTTGCAGGAAAACATAGGTAAAAAAAGACTCAAGACTCACTCAAGCCAACTGACCTGATCCTAGTGGGGGAGCTCCAAGCAAAAATAGTGTACAGGACTCAAAGATTTCTGATGCCAACCCTGCTGCTGTCCATGGATGATTCTGCTTGTCTCCAGCCTTCGAAGCCAGCAACATCATCATCATCAGCAGTAGCAGCACAGCAACAGTTGTCATGCTGCTGCTGGGAAAGCGGGGGAAAGAAGAACACACAGCAAGCACAGCCAGGGCCATTGCTGATAAAAAGAGGAGGCCATCCATCTCAAGTGTCCGAGGTCCCCAAAGGCTCAATCCGGCCCTGATAAGAAGAGTTATCTGCCATGCATTGACACAAGAGTACTGTACCTGTGTACATAGCTGCAGTTTTGGATGCCTAGCTAAGTATAAGATAATGTAGCATCTTCAACACTAATTTATTTTATTTTACTTTATTTATTGAATAGCTGTAAATAGAAGAAAAGAGACTCAGGGAGAATTCAGTTACAGACGGATGACTTCACACTGCTGATTCAGCGTGGCAACAGCTGCACTTTATGGTAGGCTGGTGGGTGAGGGGCATGAGATACAGTGCTGTTCCCGGCGACTAAACGCAACGGTAATGGCAACTTGCACCCTTCGCCCCCAATTTAGTTCCCCCCTTAGAGTATATAAATCATAGGTGTCACCAGCCTAATCTTTGCACCTACTATGTCCTAGTTTTATCAAGCCTTGGAGAGTGATAAATTGCACGGTGATCAAATACCAGCCAATCAGCTCCTTACTGCCATTTTACAGGCTGCGTTTGAAAAATGACAGTTAGGAGCTGATTTGTTGGTACTGTATCACCGTGCAATTTATCACTCTCCAAGGCTTGATAAATCTGGCCATATGAGTCGCTTTCTATGTAAAAAACAAAACAAAAGTACTTTGTGATTGCAGGTCTGCCCTGGGGCTGGGTCTACTTACTGAGTGCAACAAACATCAAGGCGGCTGGAACCCCAAATGCCAATGCATAACAGTCTGTGCCGAAACACTGGACACCTCCTGCAGGACAGACAGGAATTATACTGTACATTATAGGTCAGAACATGAGATTTGTTTTACAACTGCATCTACAGAAAAGAAACTCAATACGGGGAAGCTGATGGAAATTTTGGATAAAAGTTGATGGCATCCAAACACTGGGCTCAATTCAACTGAATGCAAATTAAATAGCGCCGGGAAGGAGGTCCCAGTAATAATCAATTCAGCGCGCTGTTTAGTCCGAATAGTGGATTTCTGAAAAAAAATTGCAAAACTAGTGCAGCAATGCTGTTTTGTGCCATAGCGCGGTGCAAACAGCATCACAGCGGGGCACTTATGTCGGAGAATACCTGTTCTTGTGTTGAAACACCCTGTTTAAGGCATGAGCGCGGGCATTCTCCAACACAGCAGCACGCTGAATTGAATAATGTCAGGACCTCCTTTCTGCCGCTATTCAATTTGCGTTCAATTGAATCGAGCCCATGGTATTAAATTAACTTCTTGCCATTCAGAAGGCACAGGTGAAGGTAGCTATACTGACCACGAAGTACTGGGGTCACCAAGGTGGAAATGAGACTTCCTGCATTGATGGACAAGTAGAAGATGGAGAAGAATTTGCTTCTTTCTTTAGCCTAAAAATCCAGAATCACAGATATTTTATGTGTTACAGAGAGATAAAAGTCCAATTGGGACCTGCTACAGAGTGGGGCAGAAATCTGATTGCGTGCATGGAAATGAATGTGTATTTTCATCCATATATAAAGTTGTGGTACATTCAAACTTTAGTCATAGTTTTCAACTATGTGCACTTGACACAGACTATCGGCGGTATGTAATGTCGTTCGAGTCTGGCGACTGTGCGGGATGCCGGGACGAACTCAGACACTTTTTTAAAGGGGCAATCACTTACAAGGCAAAACCATGCCTTGTAAGTGATTGTCCCTTTGAAAACACATCCGAGTTCAGGCTCAAGCGGCATTACCTCCCACTGCATACTTGCAAATTATATTCCTGTAAACAGTCTATATGGGCCATAGATGTGTCAATATCTATCTACTGTATATATCTAAAATTATAAAATTGTTCATTTGTATGTATGTGTTGGGTAAATGCTGCAACTACTGAACTCATTTTGATGGGGTTTTCACTGAAAAGTTCCTTGAGATTTTCAAATTGTAGATATAAAATCTTACTTGATGTTCTTCAAACTGGTCCCCTCCAAAGGCAGCCACACAAGGTTTAATGCCACCTGTGCCAATGGCAATAGCGATCAGGCCGATCATGGATAGAGCTCTGTGACATATAGATTGTTGGGTTATAATCTTGTCATACTGCAGTGATCACATCTACAGGCGCGGCCTGTAATCTAAATCTTACACCAGCTGAATGAATTTAATGATTTACTGGATTTATTCAAACTTTTGATTGACTATAAAAGCCCAGCTACATTAGAGAAAGTACCACTGGATTGACTGTATATGAGCCACTTCCTACAGCTGAAATGTGTTCAAACTTAGGGCCTAATTCAGCATGAGTTTTAGTTTTGCTAGAAATCGCAAAACCACAACTCATGTCTCCAGCATGCGGGAAGGGGGGGCAGCCCTCCGCCAGGACACGGTCGCAGTTAAAGTCCTCGCGCATAAACACAGCAGCGTGTGCACATGCGCAGAAGTGCTGAAATCACCAAATAGCGATTTCAGCATTTCTGTGATCTATGCTGAATCGGGCCCTTAAATTGATACAGCCATCAAATGTGAACAGTACACGTTTAACAAAGGTTACCATGCTTTTTAATTGTTTAACATCTCATTTACATAGTGTATGAAAGTCAAAGTATTTTCATACAATAATTTTGTCTTTCAATCACAATCTGCACATAGAGAACTTCGAAACCTGAACAGCAAAGCTCAAACATGATCTACAAGCGCAAGTTAGGAACATCTAATGATTTCACAGACGGAAGCGTTATTTTTTTTCTTATTGATTTGTCACATGCAGTATCAGTATGATTACCTGCCACTATGGGTACAAACCTGTTGCAGCTTCTGTGGGGTTCTGGCAATGTTTTTGCGAGATTTCATGCATGTGCAGTGGAGGCTGGACAGGAGGTAAGACACATGCACTGTGGGGGCCAGCCAGGAGGTAAGACACATGTGCTGTGGGGGCCGGCCAGGAGGTAAGACACATGTGCTGTGGGGGCTGCCAGGAGGTAAGACACATGCACTGTAGGCGCCGGCCAGGAGGTAAGACACATGCACTGTAGGTGCCGGCCAGGAGGTAAGACACATGCACTGTAGGTGCCGGCCAGGAGGTAAGACACATGCACTGTAGGTGCCGGCCAGGAGGTAAGACACATGCGCTGTAGGTGCGGGCCAGGAGGTAAGACACATGTGCTGTGGGGGCTGCCAGGAGGTAAGACACATGCACTGTAGGTGCCGGCCAGGAGGTAAGACACATGTGCTGTAGGTGCCGGCCAGGAGGTAAGACACATGCGCTGTGGGGGCCAACTAGGAGGTAAGACACATGTGTTGTGGAGGACGGCCAGGAAGGTAAGACACATGCACTGTAGGTGCCGGCCAGGAGGTAAGACACATGCACTGCAGGTGCCGGCCAGGAGGTAAGACACATGCGCTGTGGGGGCCAACTAGGAGGTAAGACACATGTGCTGTGGGGGCTGCCAGGAGGTAAGACACATGCACTGTAGGTGCCGGCCAGGAGGTAAGACACATGTGCTGTAGGTGCCGGCCAGGAGGTAAGACACATGCGCTGTGGGGGCCAACTAGGAGGTAAGACACATGTGTTGTGGAGGACGGCCAGGAAGGTAAGACACGTGCGCTGTAGGTGCTGGCCAGGAGGTAAGACAAATGTGTTGTGGGGGGCGGCCAGGAGGTAAGATACATGCGCTGTGGCAGCCTGCTAGGAGGGAAGACACATGCACTGTGGGGGCTAGCCAGGAAGGTAAGACACATGCGCTGTGGTGGCCGGCCAGGAGGTAAGACACATGCGCTGTAGGTGCTGGCCAGAAGGTAAGACACATGCACTGTGGGGGCCACCAGGAAGGTAAGACACATGCGCTGTGGTGGCCGGCCAGGAGGTAAGACACATGCACTGTGGGGGCCGCCAGGAGGTAAGACACATGCATTGTGGGGGCCAGCCAGAAGGTAAGACACATGCGCTGTGGGGGCAGACATATGCGCTGTGGGGGCATGGCCAGGAGGGAAGACACATGGCCCCCAGAGAGTAAGACACATGCGTTGTCGATCTTACATGGGGGGAGTTTTGTCTCCTCCACTCTAGAAACAAGTGGTTAGTTCACCTAACTCTTTTCACTTAAAAAAACAACTGGGAGATATTTGTAAACAGTAATATTCAATGTCCAAGTGCCCTGGTGGTCAGACAGAAGAATCAATGTCGCAGACAGTGAGTGGAGACAAAGATAGTGCAGGATGAGTCCAAGAGAGTGGAAGGCCTGCTTAGAAGAGTAAATATATGTATATTCCTAACCTGAGGTTACATATAATGTAGAAGGACCGTTGTTTTACTTACACATGCACATCTGTGTTTCCAATGGTAGGAATGGCACCCACAGACTTTATTACGTGACCGATGACGTACAAGATGGACAACCAAAAGATGGTGCTGCAATAACAACAACTGGTCAAGCCTCAAACTGACATAACACGTTTTTATTAATTTGGGTTATGTATTGTTAAAAATAGTTAAAAATATAAAATGACAACCAAAAAAACAAAACCTTGTGTTGACCTTTTTGTGTCGACCATGTTCATGCTAAACTTTTTACCTTGTTGGACTTTTGTACCCGTTGATCTTTTATACTGTCTATCTTTTTCATGTTGAACATTTTGGGCCTAATTCAGATCTTATCGCAGCAATAAATGTGTTAGCTAATGGACAAAACCATGGAGGTCATTCCGAGTTGTTCGCTCGCAAGCGGATTTTAGCAGATTTGCTCATGCTAAGCCGCCGCCTACTGGGAGTGAATCTTAGCATCTTAAAATTGCGAACGATGTATTCGCAATATTGCGATTACACACCTCGTAGCAGTTTCTGAGTAGCTTCAGACTTACTCGGCATCTGCGATCAGTTCAGTGCTTGTCGTTCCTGGTTTGACGTCACAAACACTCCCAGCGTTCGCCCAGACACTCCCCCGTTTCTCCAGCCACTCCTGTGTTTTTTCCGGAAACGGTAGCGTTTTTTCCCACACGCCCATAAAACGGCCTGTTTCCGCCCAGTAACACCCATTTCCTGTCAATCACATTACGATCGCCAGACCGATGAAAAAGCCGTGAGTAAAATTCCTAACTGCATAGCAAATTTACTTGGCGCAGTCGCAGTGCGGACATTGCGCATGCGCATTAAGCGGAAAATCACTGCGATGCGAAGATTTTTACCGAGCAAACAACTCGGAATGAGGGCCCATGTGCACTGCAGGTGTGGCAGATATAACATGTGCAGAGAGAGGTAGATTTGGGTGGGTTATTTTGTTTCTGTGCAGGGTAAATACTAGCTGCTTTATTTTTACACTGCAATTTAGATTTCAGTGTGAACACACCCCACCCAAATCTAAAGGGTCCTACACACTTAAAGATTTCCCTTAACGATATGAACGTTCTCAAACTTGTTCATATCGTTCAGTGTGTAGGCACCAACGATGAACGATGCGCGGCCCCGCACTCATTCATTGTTGGGGCTGGGTCGCTTATGCATGCAGGCCAATATGGACAATCTCGTCCATATTAGCATGCATTGTTATGGAACCTCCCACCCGGATCACTGAGTGTGTAGGGGGCACATGTTATATCTGCCCCCCCTGCAGTGCACATGGTTTTGCCCATTAGCTAACAAATTTTCTGCTGTGATCAGATCTGAATTAGGCCCCATGTCCACTGCAGGGGGGCAGGGCTGTTGAGTGCCATATAGGCCTGGGGGAGTGGCTTATTAAGTGGGCTTGACTATGCCCTTTAGTTTAAAATTATGTGAATAATTGAATAATTGCAGGGCCGCTTGGCACCCCCACGTGCTCCACAAGAGAGGGCCCCATTTTAACATAGGGGGGAACCATTTTAACATGGGGGGGCAGGGGGGAAGGCCCCGCTTCCTACCTTACTTGATCTGGAAGCGGGTCCCTCTTCCCCGTCCAGCTCCATCTTCCCAGTGATATTTGGGAAGATGACGCTGGCGACTAGAGAGCAAAGACTTTCTATGCTTTCTATGTGCGGCACCATCTTCCAATGATATCACCAAGTGGATGTTACCGCTGCCGGCCGGCCACAGTACAGGAATCCTTGGCGGTATGGTTAGCGGACCCGGGCACCCCCTGGACCGCACCAGCAGCCTGGGCCCGGGTAATTTGTACCTGCTCCCCCTGCCTCTTGGCGCCACTGAGGGGGGGGGGGGGGGGCAGATATAACATGTGCAGAGAGAGTTAGATTTGGGAGGTGTGTGTTCAAACTGAAATCTAAATTGCAGTGTAAAAATAAAGCAGCCAGTATTTACCCTGCACAGAAACAATATAACCCACCCAAATCTAATATCTGCCTCCCCTGTAGTGCACATGGGGGGTAATTCAGACCTGATCGCTAGGCTGCGATCAGGTCTAAACTGCGCATGTGTATGCACCGCAATATGCAGGCGCATCACACGGGTACAAATCGGATCGCCGCTCAGCGATAGGTTTGTGCGAAGGATCAATTCGCACAGGTGTTCGCAAGGAGATTGACAGGCGTGTCCAAGCGTTTGCAGGGCGGGTGTCTGATGTCAATTCCGGTCCCGGACAGGCTGAAGTGATCGCAGCAGCTGAGTAAGTCCTGGGCTGTGCAGACACTGCACAAAATCTGTTTGTACAGCTCTTCTACACATGCGTTCGCACACTTGCACAGCAAAAATACACTCCCCCTGTAGGCAGCGACTATCCGATCGCAGCAGTGCAAAAATCGCCTGCTAGCGATCAGGACTGAATTAGGCCCATGGTTTTGCCCATTAGCTAACAAATTTGCTGCTACGATCAGATCTGAATTAGGCCCTTTGACTTTTGGGGCTTGATAGTGCTGGGGATCTTTTTCTACTGGGGGTTGTGAAGTAATATTACAATGGGGACCTATGGACAGGGGGGATGGGGTGCAAAACACCCCCTAGGTATATCTTTTAAAATTAACTATTTCAATATATCAAAGGATGCAATATTGTGATGAATTTCAGTGCATTTAGGGTGACATTCTTGTTTAATGGGTATCTGGAGAACCATTTTACTCCATAAAAAAATTACAAATTTAAGACATCCTCAGAAATACTGGTGATCTGGCATTGGCCATAACCATACCTCCCAACTTCTGTCCCTCAGTAATCGGGGCACACCGCGACAGAGGTGGGACAGTGGTTAAAGGGGGTGGAGCCTCACAGAAGGGGGTGTGGCCTATTGCCACAACTCCCATTTTTTCATTTTGGGGGCGTGCCCAGCGCTCTATGAGCTGTTGGGCAGCCCCTGACTCCCCTCCTTGTGTTGATAGATGCTGTGCGAGCAGCGGTGATCACTTCATCTCCCAACTGCGACCCCCGGGAGGGACAGCAGGACAGTGTCCAATTAGCGGGCGGGACAGTTGGGAGGTATGCATAACATCCATCATAAATTATCACATTTGTGATAAATCGATATCCTATTAACTGCTAAAAGTTATCAGCAATAAATCTCCATAGGGTTTATTGCGGATTTCTCTTCACCATCTTTGAGCAGGGGATAAGTAGTGCAAAATCCCTATGTTAAGTTAAAAATGTTGGAATTTGGTTCAGAACCCCTGGGACTCTCCTCTGAATGACTAATTAGGCACTTATAAAAGTTTTTAATCGTTGTTAATTGGCAAATAATGACATGTCATTTTTGGGGGCAAAAAATGCAAAGTTATGGATTTTGGGGTACAAGGTATGGGACAGGTATATTGGGGTGCTTTATGAGTGGGACAAGTGTTTTTAGGCTTGCAGGTGGGAATAATCGGTTGGTTTCCACTTTTTTTTAAAGTTCCCAAAAATGACCCAAATATATACTTATACCCATTTTTATGTACCCCCATTTTTATGTACCCCAAAATTAATGAGAGCACTTATTTTGCAGGAAAAAATATTTTTAACATTTTAATACATTTTATTTTTACATTCATAGAACAGCCATTTGACCAAATTTAATTACACCAAATAGATTTCATTATGGCCACTAAAAGACCTCTATATTAGTTTGGCTTTTTGGGGGGTACAGATAAATTTACCCATTTTCTCTATACTTATCTCAGCTTTTACCAGCAAGAATTACCACATGAATACCGTTATCGCCATTTTGGAATAGTATAGGTGCGATAAACGGAAGTGCACAGGCTGCGATAAGCGGATTTTTCTGGAGATAGATGCGATAACATTAGCCATGATTGCGTTGTTGCTGCTAATTGGATACCCCCCATAGTGCACTACTTATGGGAAATGCATGGAATAAACATTTACAGTAAGTATAAACAGTTACACATGAACTATGGAGAATATCTGACATAAGTGACATTAGTGACATACTGTAAGTGAAGCTCCACTAGGCAGTATTATAAAATGACAGTGGGCATGGGTTTCATTAAGCAGTATTATAAAGTGACAGTGGGCGGGGCTTTTACTTTTGCAGTTGCCACTTTCTCCTGCTGTGTCTGCAGTTCTGCACAGAGATTACCCTCAGCGCAGAATGTGTATCACAAATTTCCACCAACTAATTGCACCATTTGTCTGCACCATTATTAGCCTGTAAGTAACGTTTATAGGCAGAATACTGGATTGCTGTTTGTTTTTGTACATAAAGCTGTTTGATCTCTCTATACAGAAATGTTTACTGTACAGGAGACTGGGGAAAACCTTACTTGAATTTCCCAAGCCAAGCATCAGCGATAGGGGCTCCGATAATTGGGGTGAAGTAGCAGAGACCAGAGAAGGCGTGGTAGACTGTGGTGGACAGGTTCTCATCCCAATGGAGATAGTTGAGGAAGTACAAAGTGAGGACGGCTGGAAACAAGTAAAACAATGTCACTTGTACATACAGTACACAACAATAAAGGTATCCTCCAACACAAGTTATTTAATCTATCTATCTATCTATCTATCTATCTATCTATCTATCTATCTATCATTTCAATGTATAACACTGTTTCTATTGAGACAATGGATGATAGGCATATAAAATGGTAGGTGCTACTGAGCGATATATACTGTAGTATACACAAGATATCATAACACAGTGTGGTTAGAAAGATGAGACATATTGGGCCAAATGTAATAGGGTCCAAGTTTTTGTGCGGGACAAACACATGACTTCTCACACATTGGTGCGAGTTTGTCCCAAAACTCCACCAGCGTAATAGCCCAGTCACTTACAAAGCAAAACCATGCCTTGTACATGACTGCGCTTTAAAAAGGTCAGAGTTTGTCCAGCATCCTACTCAGATGCAATTACATCCCGCCGATCTAATCTGTATTAACTTGAACTTTAGGTGAGAACCGGCACCTTGTTTTCTGGGTAGCAGTACCTTTTTTTTTATTAAAAAAATAAAAAGCACTGTATAAAAGAGGTATTGCCCACATTGCGACAATACTAAATAAAAACTGTGAAGCATACAGCTGACAGATTCAAAAACACATTATTGCAGCAGCGATTACGAGGTAATAGTGAGCTGTGGCGTGAAAGGAAAAACACGGCTCCACCAATATAATGTATTTGTGTACTATATGTATATATATATATATATATATATATCTCCGTGTATTCATTTACATGCAAAATATCCCTACAATATGTTTTTATGACCAATAAAAAAAGCCAATAAAGATAAACAGATATCCAAGGTCAGGAATAAATTATATTTTGTTGATATTATTGGGCTATCTGTGGTACTTTGAACAGTTGGACTGGTTCCATCTGCGCATCTTCAGCATACCATCCGAACATGCAGAATTATTCAGATTACAGTAGATACGTGTATGCTTGATTCAGCATGGAACCTGAGGCTCTCTACGTTGTTTATCTCTGCTGTAGAAAAGGCCAGTATGGTCTTACCTTTCATTCCATAATAGGAGAACCTCTCGCAGAACTCGTTCACGATGATGAACATAATGCTCAGGGGGTAGTTGGTTCCACATATTGTCTGTAGAAAAATAGACATACTGTATACTGTATGTTAATGACTTTTTATTTCATGTGATAGACTAGAGACTGGAAACTTAAAACATTTGGTGACTGTATGACTTAGAAGCAGAAATAAGTATACTCTTAATTTTCAGAAAAGCATTAAGGATACCAAGGTAGAGAAGCGGCATCCTGAATTGTTGCCACAAAATTTCCATTATGTGATAATGTTCTGCTCTTGTTTACCTGCAGTCATTTCCAATTACAAAACAAAGACTGGATTGATACCTGCATGGACAAATTCAGGGGAGGGGGTGGGGGTGGGAGGGGGGTGGGGGTGGGGGGGATGGGGTTCCGGTTGCCCGGAAACCCTCCTCCTCTTGGCAAGTGACTCAAATTATAACAGCAATAGCAATGGCATATAATATTATTACTGGAGCTGCCACCACATCATGCAGTTTAAGGGTCGAAGCAGAGCTGCTGCACATGCACATGCACAGTGGTAGCAGCTTCTTCTACCAAGTTTGCTGTGTGTGTGAGTCTGAGTGGTGTGACATGTGCCACTGCACAGGACACCACAAGACAAGAGGCACTGTTCTGCTGTTCTGTTCTACCAAGTTTGCTGTGTGTGTGAGTCTGAGTGGTGTGACATGTGCCACTGCACAGGACACCACAAGACAAGAGGCACTGTTCTGCTGTTCTGTTCTACCAAGTTTGCTGTGTGTGTGAGTCTGAGTGGTGTGACATGTGCCACTGCACAGGACACCACAAGACAAGAGGCACTGTTCTGCTGTTCTGTTCTACCAAGTTTGCTGTGTGTGTGAGTCTGAGTGGTGTGACATGTGCCACTGCACAGGACACCACAAGACAAGAGGCACTGTTCTGCTGTTCTGTTCTACCAAGTTTGCTGTGTGTGTGAGTCTGAGTGGTGTGACATGTGCCACTGCACAGGACACCACAAGACAAGAGGCACTGTTCTGCTGTTCTGTTCTACCAAGTTTGCTGTGTGTGTGAGTCTGAGTGGTGTGACATGTGCCACTGCACAGGACACCACAAGACAAGAGGCACGGTGCTGCTGTTCTGTTCTACCAAGTTTGCTGTGTGTGTGAGTCTGAGTGGTGTGACATGTGCCACTGCACAGGACACCACAAGACAAGAGGCACTGTTCTGCTGTTCTGTTCTACCAAGTTTGCTGTGTGTGTGAGTCCTCAATCAGTGCACTGGACCATACAGTAGCTATCAGGAAGAAGAGACAGGAGCCTTACCATGAGGTGGGAGAATGTATGCTTAGAAAGTTCTGTTATATCTGTGTATTTATTTATTATGGTATGTATAACCTTTTCCTGACCACTTATCGTATTTATATTATTTAAATATGTTTGAGCAGCCTATACCTATACAGCCTATACCTTAGACCATCTATAGTGTTAAATGTTATTACAGTATCCAGTGTATAAAAAGACCAATTTTTACATTAATGTCAAGAGTTATCACTAGGTTCTTCTACAGCTCCCTCAGACTCCCACACTTGATTCAGTGTTCCGCAGAGTGGGAGATTGTGGATTGCATTTAGAAACACCCTTCTATAAATGAGATTATTAGTGTTACACATAGTGTATTAGGTATTGACTATACTACTCCTGATGCAGAATGTTTCATATAGGAAAGACCCACGGTAACATTTCACTACTAGGCCAAACAATACACCCCCTAACAAGGCTGCACTGCATCTTGGTACGAGACATTAGCAATTTCCTCTGCATTGACAAGAAATGTGTAAACATTGCTTTTCCCACCCCTGTAATGCGTATGTCTACTTACTGGCACTCTCTTTGTCGGTAATGACTCTCTGCCAAAGAACTTTTTCACAACAGATTTGTGCTCTGATGGGGAGAAAAAATAGGGGTCAGCTGTGGAGTCCACCATGGTGTAACAAATATTTTCACATTATACTCAGCTCTCCCTAACGTCTTTTCCTTCCCATCACTCCTGGGTACAAATACCTCAGACTTCCTGACAACTTTGTCTCTGGGCAGGTATTTCTCCTTCCTCTTATATAGACAGTGTTCACTAGTAGAATCTGGCATACTATGGGCTTGGCAACTTCCCAGCTTCAATCCAGATAGTCAGGTTTAAGGTTTGATGTCCTCTCCACATGTCAGAGTTCTGTTTGATTTCAAAATCTTGAGAACTGGTTATTCAGACCTGATCGTAGATGTGCTAAATTTAGCACATCTATGATCAGTTTCTCTGACATGTGGGGGGACGCCTAGCACAGGGCTTATCTGCCTCGCATGTCAGGCCATGCCCCCTGCCCCGCCCACTGGTACGAAAGCATCATACGGCGACAATGCTTTCGCACTCACCAAGTATCTCCTACCCGACACGTTCTGGGTCAAGCAGGCAGCTACCCGACACGTTCTGGGTCACAGCAGCTGCATGTGACATTACGCAGCCACCGCGTCCCGCCCACTCAAGGATCCGGACACGCCTGCATTGCCCGGACCACGTCCCACACTCGCGCCCTGCGACTGTCAATCAGGCAGAGGCGATTGCAGCCCTGAGATGCTTTTGCATCTTACTGGGTCTCATGGGGTGCGCACACGCAGTGTTCCCGTGCTCTAGCAAGGGCTTCAGGCTGCAATCGCTTTTGTACCAGCAATCGGGTCTGAAGGCAATGTCAGACTGAGAGTGATACATAAATTCAGCCATCTGCACCACTTACTATACATAGTGTATGACCATTCAAATCTAATTTGCAGTGATAGAACACAATTATTTGTATTAAGAATGACAGGGCCGCAACTAGAGTAGTGTGACATGTGCCACTGCACAGGGCACCACAAGGCAAGAGGCGCTGTTCTGCAGCACTTGTCAATTTCCTGTTTTAATCGATCTCACTTGCAACTTTCTCCTCTTTAAACCCCGCCATCACCTAGCCGCCCCGTCTTCCCCTCACATCCCTAAGCACATTCAGTCACACACTCCTTTATTGAAAGCACACATTTCAAAATATACTCTTATATTTCTTATAGCTCCAGGAGTAAGGTGTCTGACTGCAATACGGAAGGTAATAGATTTGAATCCTGGGAATTCTGAATTTTCAAATGTGTGCTCTAAATAAGGGATGATGTGACTGAAGGCCCTGCTAAGAAATGTGTGATTTAAAATAAAGGCTAATGTAACTAAATTTAACAGACCTCTCAAATTAAGTGCATAAATTATAGTATAAGAGGAGTGGTGTCCAAATCCATTTTCTTGGGAGTGTTCTGTGGCCCTCATTCCGAGTTGATCGGTCGGTATTTTTCATCGCATCGCAATGAAAATCCGCTTAGTACGCTTGCGCAATATTCGCACTGCGACTGCGCCAAGTAATTTAACAATGAAGATAGTATTTTTACTCACGGCTTTTTCATCGCTCCGGCGATCGTAATGTGATTGACAGGAAATGGGTGTTACTGGGCGGAAACACGGCGTTTTATGGGCGTGTGGATGAAAACGCTACCGTTTCCGGAAAAAACGCAGGAGTGGCTGGAGAAACGGGGGAGTGTCTGAGCGAACGCTGGGTGTGTTTGTGACGTCAAACCAGGAACGACAAGCACTGAACTGATCGCACAGGCAGAGTAAGGTTGAAGTTACTCAGAAACTGCAAAGTAGTTTGTAATCGCAATATTGCGAATACATCGGTCGCAATTTTAAGAAGCTAAGATACACTCCCAGTAGGCGTAGGCTTAGCGTGTGTAACTCTGCTAAATTCGCCTTGCGACCGATCAACTCGGAATGAGGGCCTGTAAACGTACTATATAACGTACTGAGATAGAGAGATCTATAACAGACAAAGAGGAAGGGGGGTGCAAATCCCCAACCCCCAAATTCCCTTCCGCACACTGAGAATTACCTGTAACAATCCCTGAACCTATCTGGTAATAAAATTCAGAGAATTCGTCACAAATGTTTGCAAACACATGTTTAGCTGCTGGCCACTTCACGGCTTCTCTGATACAGCAGTCCTAACCTACATAATAGCAGTGCCCACATAGGGCCATGTAATTTGTCACAGTACGCCTCATGATAAAGGCTTTTACTAAAACACTTCCATACAGAGAGCTAACTTACCCGGGAGCCACCCCCAGGATCTCCCATTGGCACTACAAGGAACAGCATGCCTTCCAAATGCTGCTCCCATTCAATGCCTCATGCAAACAAGCAGACAAACAATTAGGAAGCTGCTCAATCATACCTGGAGGTAATTATATATCAGGTGCTGGAAGGGGGAGGGGTCACAGACAAACAACAGACAAAGAGGAAGGGGGGTGCAAATCCCCAACCCCCAAATTCCCTTCCGCACACTGAGAATTACCTGTAACAATCCCTGAACCTATCTGGTAATAAAATTCAGAGAATTCGTCACAAATGTTTGCAAACACATGTTTAGCTGCTGGCCACTTCACGGCTTCTCTGATACAGCAGTCCTAACCTACATAATAGCAGTGCCCACATAGTACGCTTGCGCAATATTCGCACTGCGACTGCGCCAAGTAATTTAACAATGAAGATAGTATTTTTACTCACGGCTTTTTCATCGCTCCGGCGATCGTAATGTGATTGACAGGAAATGGGTGTTACTGGGCGGAAACACGGCGTTTTATGGGCGTGTGGATGAAAACGCTACCGTTTCCGGAAAAAACGCAGGAGTGGCTGGAGAAACGGGGGAGTGTCTGAGCGAACGCTGGGTGTGTTTGTGACGTCAAACCAGGAACGACAAGCACTGAACTGATCGCACAGGCAGAGTAAGGTTGAAGTTACTCAGAAACTGCAAAGTAGTTTGTAATCGCAATATTGCGAATACATCGGTCGCAATTTTAAGAAGCTAAGATACACTCCCAGTAGGCGTAGGCTTAGCGTGTGTAACTCTGCTAAATTCGCCTTGCGACCGATCAACTCGGAATGAGGGCCTGTAAACGTACTATATAACGTACTGAGATAGAGAGATCTATCACAGGTAACTTTATACCAGACCTCGGTACACAGAAGATACCCCTCCTAAAACCAGAGCTGGCCCTAACCAATATTATGCCCTAGGCAAGATTTTGGCTAGTGCCCCCTAGCACCGCCGCTAGTTCTGCAGGAGATGCCTGGCATGAGTCAGCTGGCAGCTCTGCTAACGTCGGGCGCCTTTTGGTTAAGAAAATGCATCTTATTTGCATTACTATGTGGCTAGGACACACAAGCAGTTTCTGCTGATTAAAATGAGATGCAGCAAGCCTACATTGTTTGTGCGACTGCTGCTGTATCTGCATACGAAATGCTACATTACAGTGATTTCCAGGAATTCACTGCAACATAGCATTTCGTATGCAGATACAGCCGCAGTCACACATAGAATATAGGCATACCGCATATCATTTTAATCAGCAGAAGCTGCTGGTGCCCCTAAGCATACCAAATGCCCTAGGCATTTGCCTAGTTTGCCTATGCCTAAGGCCACCTCTGCCTAAAACTATATTTGAGATCCGAACGGATCTCCTTATGTTGCAATATGAGGTAGCTTTTTGAACTTACATGTTCATGCCAATAGTGTACGCAAGGGTAATTGTTCTCATATATTTTCATTTACTTCTTAGCTTGCTTCATACTGTACCTAGACGTTAGCCTTTTTCACGTTTGTGAATGAATTTTGACTGATTTTATTGCACAACATCCACTGAAGTGGACATATGATTTTATATCACCTGTGAAAAAATTAATTGCGTATTTGATCAATTCATCTACTATAATATGCCCTAAAAGTTCCTTTCCTTAAATTTATTTTATTTTTTACCTGCTCTGCTATCTTTGAGTCAAAAAGATTTTACAGAAAGGCTCTGCCCCACCTGCAGTGCCCATTAGTGTGCTTTTTTTGGTTTAGCTAACAAACCTGAATAATTTTTGGGACCAGATCGCATGCTGCCATTTTTCGCAGCAGTACAATCAGGTCTGAAGTGCACCTGCGCATGGGTCGCAATGCGCAGGCGTGTCGCTCCCTAGGGAGTGATGGATCTAATGAAGATTGACAGGCAGAGGCCATTCGTGGGTGTCAACTGACCATTTTCAGGGAGTGTCCATGCGAATGCAGGCATGCCCGGCCGTTTCCAGGGAGGGATCCTGAAATCAACTCCGTCTTGGTTCATCGCAGCGGCTGAGTAAGTCCTGTGCTGTGCAGAGACTGCGCAAACTTTTGTTTGTGCAGCTGACTGCACAGTCGGTCGCACCCCTGCACAGCGAATCCCCCCTCCCCTGTGGGCGGCGATTACCTGGTCGCAGCAGTGCAAAAAATAGCATGCGTGCGACCAGGTGTGAATTAGGCCCTATGTCAGTCAGGTAATGTCGTTCCTCCTCCCTCCCTCCCTCTCTCTCCCTGATCTGCTCTCCTCTCTTTCTCTCTCGCTCTGTTCCTGCCACTATCTCTATCTACCTTTCTCTCTTCCTGACACAGTCACACACTCTCTCTCTGATGATACTGTCTCTCTCTCCCTTACACTCTCTCTCCGTGACACTGTCTCTCTCCACCCCTTTCTCTCTCCCTCACACTGTCTCTCTCCCTCTTTCCTCTTGACACTCTCTCACTGACACTGTCTCTCTCCCACACACTATCTCTCTCCCTCTTTCCTCTTGACACTGCCTCTCTCTCACTGACACTGTGTCTCTCTCTGACACTGTCTCTTTCTCTTTCTTATACTGTCTCTCTTTCTCTCCTTGACACTGTCTCTCTCTCTCTCTGACACTGTCTGTCCCTCTCTCCCCTTGAAACTCATTCTCTTCCTGACACTGTCTCTCTCCCTCTCTCTCTGATGCAGTCTCTCTGTCTCTTACACTGTCTCTCTCTCCCTGACACTGTCTCTCTCTATCTACCTGTCACTGTCTCTCTCTGACACTGTCACTCTCGCCCTCTCTCCATGCCACTGTCTCTATCTCCCTTTCTCTCTTCTTGACACTGTCACTCTCTCTCTCCCTGACACTGTCTGTCTTTCTTTTCCCCTAACACTGTCTCTCTCTCTATGACACTATCTCTCCCCCCGACACTCTCTCCCTTACACTGTATCTCTATCTTTGACACTGTCTCTCTCCCTTTCTCCCTGATACTGTCTCTCTCAACCCTTTCTCTATCTCTCCCTCACATTGTATCTCTCCCTCTCTCATCTTGACACTGTCTCTCTCTCTCTCTCTCTCCTTTAAGGTGCATACAACTTTGCCGATAAAATGAATGACGTCGTTCATTTTCTCCCTTCCTAAATGACGTAGTTCTCTTTCTCGGCAAGTATGTATGCCGGTGACGACGACCGATGCGCTTCACCGAGGGTAGTTAATGACCCATGTGTCGGCGGTGCATGCATGACCAATCTGGACTGTTGTCCAGGAACTGCCTGCACGGCCCGGCCGCTGCGTGACATTACTGAGCAATATTAATGGTCATATCGCTCAGTGTGTACAGCTGGCTGACCAACCGGCCCGGGAAGGGAAACACTAGACGACGTCGCTCATAGAGTGATGTCGTCTAGTGTGTATGCACCTTTACACTGTCTCCCTCTCTCATCACATGGTCTCTCTCCCTCTCTCCCCTTGACAATGTCTATCTCACACACTGACACTGCCTCTCTCTCAATCTGACACTGCCTCTCTCTCTCTTACACTGCCTCTCTCTCCCTCTCTCCTTGACACTGTCTCTCTTTCCCTCTCTCTCCCTGACTCTCTCTGATACTGTCCCTCTCTCCCCTGACACTTTCTCTCCCTGACACTGTCTCTCTCCCTCTCTCTGATGCTGTCTTTCTGTCTCTGACACTGTCTCTCTCTCTCCCTGACACTGTCTCTCTCTCCCTGACGCTGTCTCTCTCTGACACTGTCTCTGTATATACCTGACACTGTTTCTCTCTCTCTCTGACACTATCTCTCTCCCTTTCTCCTTGACACTCTCTTTCTCTCTCTTCCCCTGACATTGTCTCTCTTTCTTACTGTCTTCTCTCTCTCTCTCTCTCTCTCTCTCTCTCTCTCTCTCTCTCTAACCATCTCTCTCTCCCCCTGACAGGGCCTCTCTCTCCCTGATACTGTCTCTCTCTCTTGACTCTCTCTCTCACTGACACACCCTCTCCCTGACACCCTCTTTCTCTCCCTTACATCCTCTCTCACTCCCTGACACTCTCTCTCTCTCTCACTCTCTCTTGCTCCCTTCTCTTTATCCTGCTCTCCATCCCTGACACTTTCTCTCTTTCTCTCACTTCTGCTCGCTCCCCTCCCTCTCTATTGCTCCTCCTCCTTCTCTCTTACAATCTCTCTCTTTGACAACCTCTCTCTATCTCCCTGATGCCCCTTCTCTCTCTCTCTCTCTCTCCCCTCTCATTTCTTTCTCTCTCTTTCTCCCTGACACTCTCTCTCTCGCTTTCACTCCTCTCTCTTTCTCTCATTCCCTTCCAACAGCTGCAACTATCGATTTTGACAGCTGCAGGTGTCATTGCCCATAAAACACAGCCAGGGACAGTGCTGATTCTGGCTGGGGCGGCTGACGGTCCGGGCTGCATGTGAGATCTCGAGTGAATAGTGATATCTTATGCATGTGTACTGGAGCCGGCCAGGGGAGAGACACAGCGCATCAGAACAAGGCTGATGCACTGTGCGCTCTAGCAGCGATTGCTGGAGGAGGGAGTTTTCACTCCTCCGCTCCGGCAGACAAGATTATAATACATCTTGTTGATGTAGTTTCCTGCTTCGCCTCGGTAAAGAAGTCTAACAGGAAGGTTTGTACCAGCATGGTTATAATATATTCATCCCTATGTACTATGCCATGGAGAGAGATAAAGTGGACGGAGATAAAGTACCAGCCAACCAGCTTCTAACTGTAATTTTATAAACACAGCCTGTAACATGGCAGTTAGGAGCTGATTGGCTGGTACTTTTTATCTTACTGGGTAATTCTGGGAGTCTTACAAAGGTAAGTTAAACATTTACAGGCTACAACACATCACAACAGGATGAGAACTTAAATGCTGCCAGGTTGAGAACAAAATTTACAGTACAACCGCCTTTTCATTTTTAGACTAACCCATTTTGTTCCACTGTTTTAAGGCCAGGCTTTATATAAACAACCATTTGCATGGAAGGCAAAGGTGACATGTACCAGTTCTTTACTCCCCTATGCACAATGTATATAAATTATTTACAATATATATTGCAGGCACAGCATCAGCTATAAGTTCCAGTACTGTCGGGTGTTCCTGAGGGATGCCAGTGATGTCAGGGAAGGACGGAGGGAGCCGCCTGTCACTGAGCACCCATTACAAGTTGTACAGCCAAATTTTAGCCAGTCCAGAACATAAAAACGCGGTACTGTACCATCTAAAATGGTACAGTTGGAGGGTGTGCTCCCTGGACCCCTGGTGCCCATAAGCACCACACACACTGCACCCATTATAAATACGCCATTGCTCAGCAGTAAGAAGAATCACATGAAAGTATTTGGCACTATCACATCTATCAACATTTAAAAGAGAAAATTCATCAGCAGCCTGCAACCTCATTCTGATGAAGAGACACCGACATATTCTCCATATCCTTTGTGGTGGACAAATTGAGGTATTCCCACCAGATCTGTGATGATTATTAGACATTTTTGTACATAATAATCCTTATACGTAAATAGTGTAGTGTTTTATGGTGACGCTCTTCTCCTCTAGTGCATTATTCATGTTACAGTTTATCGTTAGATGACGGCATGGACTTGGTACCATTTCTACTGGTGACATGTACTGAACAGATAACAGTTTATTACATGGGCCAAAGTATCTGTGCATTACTGGTCGTCACTCCCTTCTCACATTACTGCCCACTAAAAGATTTTAGCAATTTCAGTATACAATATTTATAGGATAATTAGATCTATAAATATACAGTGGTGGAAAAGGACCATTTCTTAATGTCAATTCTATATATTAAGTCATTCATAAAAAGGCTTTATATCATGCTAACACTTATATATTGAAGGGGTGTCTGCTACATACTGCTGTCAGTATTACATTTGATTATCTTATGTTATACATTAACACGTAAAAATGCCTTACTTAATCATATTTTTAAAATAATTATTGTCTAAATACGGTGCTCACATTCTAATAGCAAGTTACTTTCCTGGATTCAGGATTGTCACACAGGAATACATATGATATCTCGGCAGACGGGATGCCAGCAGCGAGTCCCCTCGTGGGCTCTCAGCGCTCACCACACATCGGGCCCAGTGGCTCACTTCGCTCACCACAGTTTCTATTCCCACTCAGTTTGTGGCATGGACCCACCAACCGAGTGTGAATACCGAGGGTTTGTTTGGTTTACGGGCGTCGGTATTGCACCAGCTGTCGGTATTCTGGTTTCCTGAACAGGGGGGACTTTATTGTGCCCTGGACATGTTTGAACAGAGGATGAGGCCCTACATCACCTGCCTTTGGTGATATTTACATTCTTCTGTTCTATATAAATATCTGTTTCCGGCACTATAAGGAACTATTCTTTACCTAGGAACTACTTCACACAGGTCTGCATCATACTTGCCAACTTTTTTTTAATCTCCTATCCAGCAGAAGCCCAGAGAGGAGATTCTGCTAACAGCTTTGGGGGTGGACTCCCCAGGTCCCAGACTCTGTGTGTAATGGACCCAAGCAGGACAATACTGATGCCCTCCTATGTTTCCTGTGCTGAAATGCCGAGACCATGCTCTGAGGGGGCCACAGTCCATCGATGATCTCGTCTGTGAACTGCTTCTTATTAACAGGCAGATGATGTCTGATTGTAAGAACTGCTTGTTGTTAGAATCATCGGCATCAGTGTTTTTAAATAAAGAAAAATTTAACTGAAAGACGAGGTGCCCTTTCTTGAAGTGTTTGAAAGTCATTGTGGGTGTGCACCAAATGTAAGTACAGGCGTGTCCTCCCCCATGTATTTTGCATATGCAATGCGGGTACATATGCAATACGGGTACAATTATTATTGGGTATTACAGCTGCAGGAACGTAGGAAGCACAAGGTAACTTAGATTCATGTGTGTGTGTGTGTGTGTGTGTGTGTGTGTCGTAGATTTTTTTATATATATATATATATATATATATATATATATATATCCCTACAAGCTATTGTCTGAGTCTTCATTTATTTCACCCTGAGTGCCGCCATTGGAGAATATATTACACACAGCCCTGGGGTTGAATGTGAGGAAGGCACCTAATGGATAAATGTGTCGTGATGTCCTTGGTTCTTATACTGTGTTTGTTCCTACATAGTTTTTGAAGTGCTTGTTTCGATATGGAGTATTGACGCTCATCGTTATACTATACCTGAACCGGTTATGATTTAAGTAAAATCATACCCCCTTCTTTTCGCACTGTGGTGATCCTTTTAATGCTGTCGTATTCACTTGTTAAGGGTATTGTGTATTTTTTTAGTGTTTGCCCTTTGGTAAAATTGTTGTGATTGCTTGTTTGTAGTGTGATGGTTAATACTTCTATGTATGCCTGTAGAGTACATGTGTGATTGAAGCATTTAAGTGCATTATTGAAATTTTGGATATTACCACAATGGGGCCTGGGAGATTAAGACGATTTTGTTTCTTTTTCTTCTAGATGTATGCTACACGACATGTGATATGTATATGCTGTAATTTGTATGGCATTTTCTTGAGAAAGATTCCATGTTGGAATCGAAAAGTCGGATGACTATTGGGCCACATGTTTTATTCTAATAAATCTACTGAACTCTTGTGAAGATTGAGTATCTGTGAGAGTGCACCCTCTACGTTTGTGCAACTTTAGCTACATATGCAGACACAAAGATGGCCTGCTGAGAGCACCCACCACTTGAAATTTCCTTATTTCCTTATGATGCGAGTGCAGGACATTTATATATATATATATATATATATATATATATTTATATTTATATATATATAAATAGCATACAGACGGTGCGGCACTCCAAGGAATTTCTCACCAAACAGCAGTTAGATCTAACTGCTGTTTGGTGAGAAATTCCTTGGAGTGCCGCACCGTCTGTATGCTATCCATTCCTCCCTTGTGAGGGCACCCAGGACATTACCTATTTATGTGGCTGTGCCGGACCATCACCTTTTTCTATATATATAAATATATATATATATATATATATATATATATATATATACAGAAGCATATCCTTCCCCACCTGTGGCTCAGGTGTATGCGGCAAAGGAAACGAGGTGGCACTCCAAGGTCTTTGTTAAAGATTGTATTCAAATCATGGTGCAAACAGGGCAAACGTGTTCATAGCAATAAAAAGACATGGCAGGCTTACGACGTTTCAAGGCATCAAGCCTTTTCCTCAGGTAAGAATACCCATGTACAGTGAGAGCAAAAAAACCTTTTTGGTTCTTTCACTATTTTTTTGCCCATTTATTGAGGGTGTAAATGTAGCTGTCACCTCAGCAGAAAGGTGAGGTGACAGCTACATTTACACAAGGAGTATTTTTTGGTTTTAAGGTACTCCTATTGGATGAATAAATGACAAGAACGTCATCCAACACAGTGTAGTTTTGAACGTGAGTGCTTCACATTAATATCAACTGAATCTCTTTATTAACACTAAGTTTTTGGTGTTGCACCCTCAATAAATGGTAAATAAGCACATTACCTAGAAAGGGGGTAAACACAAATTTTAGTAATACTATAATATTTCTATAGCACTCAAGCACTTTTTTGCACAAATCCACTTTTTTGCAATTTTGCACAAACCAGCACTATGTCACTTTTGAGAGCACATTATTAATTTAATGTCTTGCATATGCACATACAAACTCCACACAAACATCCGGACGGATATAAGAGGAGGAGGAGTACAAACAAGGGAAGATCCTGATGCAAAGACACCTTTCATAAAGCGATTGTTCTACTCATTTCTGGTACGCATATTCGGTTGCTATCTGAGGATTTCTGAATGAATTATTTCTAAACACTGAAGGCGTGGCTGATTTACCACTAGAACATATATATATATATATATATATACACTGCTCAAAAAAAAAAAAAAAGGGAACACTTAAACAACACAATGTAACTCCAAGTCAATCACACTTCTTTGAAATCAAACTGTCCACTTAGGAAGTAACACTGATTGACAATCAATTTCACATGCTGTTGTGCAAATGGAATAGACAACAGGTGGAAATTATAGACAATTAGCAAGACACCCCCAATAAAGGAGTTGTTCTGCAGGTGGTGACCACAGACCACTTCTCAGCTTCTATGCTTTCTGGCTGATGTTTTGGTCACTTTTGAAAACTGGTGGTGCTTTCACTCTAGTGGTAGCATGAGACGGAGTCTACAAACCACACAAGTGGCTCAGGTAGTGCAGCTCATCCAGGATGGCACATCAATGCGAGCTGTGGCAAGAAGGTTTGCTGTTTCTGTCAGCGTAGTGTACAGAGCATGGAGGTGCTACCAGGAGACAGGCCAGTACATCAGGAGACGTGGAGGAGGCCGTAGGAGGGCAACAACCCAGCAGCAGGACCGCTACCTCCGCCTTTGTGCAAGGAGGAACAGGAGGAGCACTGCCAGAGCCCTGCAAAATGACCTCCAGCAAGCCACAAATGTGCATGTGTCTACTCAAACGCTCAGAAACAGACTCCATGAGGGTGGTATGAGGACCCGACGAACACAGGTGGGGGTTGTGCTTACAGCCCAACACCGTGCAGGACGTTTGGCATTTGCCAGAGAACACCAAGATTGGCAAATTCGCCACTGGCGCCCTGTGCTCTTCACAGATGAAAGCAGGTTTTCACTGAGCACATGTGACAGATGTGACAGAGTCTGGAGACGCCAAGGAGAACGTTCTACTGCCCTGCAACATCTTCCAGCATGACCGGTTTGGCAGTGGGTCAGTAATGGTGTGGGGTGGCAATTCTTTGGGGGGCTGCACAGCCCTCCATGTGCTCGCCAGAGGTAGCCAGACTGCAATTAGGTACTGAGATGAGATCCTCAGACCCCTTGTGAGACCATATGCTGGTGTGGTTGGCCCTGGGTTCCTCCTAATGCAAGACAATGCTAGACCTCATGTGGCTGGAGTGTGTCAGCAGTTCCTGCAAGACAAAAGCATTGATGCTATGGACTGGCTCGCTCGTTTCCCAGACCTGAATCCAATTGAGCACATCTGGGACATAATGTCTCGCTCCATCCACCAACGCCACGTTGCACCACAGACTGTCCAGGAGTTGGCGGATGCTTTAGTCCAGGTCTGGGAGGAGATCCCTCAGGAGACCATCCGCACCTCATCAGGAGCATGCCTAGGTGTTGTAGGGATGTCATACAGGCACGTGGAGGCCACACACACTACTGAGCCTCATTTTGACTTGTTTTAAGGACATTACATCAAAGTTGGATAAGCCTGTAGTGTGTTTTTCCACTTTAATTTTGAGTGTGACTCCAAATCCAGACCTCCATGGGTTAATAAATTTAATTTCCATTGATAATTTTTGTGTGATTTTGTTGTCAGCACATTCAAAGTATTTAATAAGAATATTTCATTCATTCAGATCTAGGATGTGTTATTTTTAGAGATGAGCGGATTCGGTTTTACTCGGTTTTACTCGGTTCTCAAAACCGAATCTTATTGGCTCACGGATGTCACGTGTTTTGGATAGCCAATAAGATTCGGTTTTGAGAACCGAGTAAAACCGAGTAAAACCGAATCCGCTCATCTCTAGTTATTTTAGTGTTCCCTTTATTTTTTTGAGCAGTATATATATATATATATATATATATATACACACACATATAAATATATATATTTTTGTGTGTGTCATGTGTCAAAGTATTACAGTTGTTACTATTCCAGTGGATAGATGGGCACATTGAAATGAAGAGTAGTGATTACCTTCCTTTGTGAGATAATATTGCCAGTAACAAAACACATGTTGCTCACATGATTCATTCAATTAGTATATACAGAATTGTCTATAAGATGCCCAAAGGCAGCTGCTAATTTATGTTACTGCTAACCATGAGCAGTAGAGCGATTATAGCCTAAAGAGAGACACATTGACTGTCATGTCATTCAAAGCTGATCCCATTATCTTACATTACATTTCAGTGTTTGTAAATCTGTCCCTTAAACCTCTCACATCAGCTGTAGGCTATATCTCCAATATGTGTGTGATCAGTGTCAGGTTCTTGATAAAGACGCTATTCTGAACTCTGCCACCATGGTGGCTATGTTGCCCTGCACTGTGGCCACAATAGTAATCGAAGGAGAACATATATGTCCACAATTACTAGAACTGTATGAGTGAAAAACACTTATAAATGTTCATGTAGTGAACTTATTTGCTCTCACCCCTTAGGAGGTGTGAGCAAATCTGAGCTAATAAAACACATGTGCTGACAAGATTATTACCACAAGTCAAGTAAAATTAATTGCACTTGATTACATTTCATGGGGCAAAATTACAAACAGTGCAGTTTGTATGTAAATACATTGCCTCCTGTGACTTTAAGGGGCAAATAGGTTCAAATACTAATTACGTTCCAGGATCCGGGAGTGTTAAAGATGGAAGTGCCACTACCAAAGGTCTCTGATGCGTCTAGGCCGCGATTAGCAGTGATCGGTTATGTCACTGGAAGTCCATGTTCCCCGATGACAAGGGACATTCCAAGAACATGGACTTTCATTGTCGGTGACGTCACCAATAGCAGTCAATCGCGTCCTATATTGCATGGTTATGTCTAAATCCAAGTTGGCTAAAGGACCTCTTCCATCACCAGGGGGAGGATCAAGGCCAGAATATGATACCCTGAAATGTACCCTCTCTCGCCACGCTTTGGCTCGGTGGCTCTCTCTGCTCCGCTCGTCACCGGATTACTAAAGGGAGTACTTGTTGATGTGGATAGTGAAAGTACTATCCCATTGGCCTTGCTCCTGCCCCTGATGCCAGAGGTCCTTTAGCCCATTTGGATCTAGCATCTACCCCAACCTCATCAGAGACCCGTGGTAGTGGCACTTCCATCTATAATGCTCCCGGGTCCTGGATATCACGGAAACCACGCTGTGCAAAGCGGATGGCCCAGATTCACCAGGTAACTGTGACAGTGAAGGTGGGCCCCTCTCAGCTCTGGGCCCTATAGCAGCTGCACTCCCTGCACCTATGGTAGTTATGCCTTTGGGTCCTGTAATATTGCTTGCAGTCCCCCTTAGCTGTACCATGATTGACATTGACCAACTGTATTTTACAAACCATATCCTACTGTATATGCGACTCCTGCTGCATTTATTTTTTGTATGGTACGGCACAGCCACTTCCCTGCAGCTATGCAATACCTTACAAACCAGAATCAGGCCCTAAGCCTCTAGCTGCATCAGTATGAATTATATTTGAGGGTACTATGAATGTATGTACTGTAGTTTTGATCCTATGTTCTGCAATGTTTTGTACTGTAACTCTTTTTTACTTTTTTCTTGTTTTGATTGCACTGCTTCTTTTTTATGTACTATACTATGTAAGGTGCTGTGGAGCACTTGCGGTGCCATATAAATAATGGATAGTAATAGTAAATATTAATAATAATAATATTTTTTTACTGGCATCCCATACAGGTGTAAGGAAAAAAATATATATATTTTTTTACCTCAATAAACAGAAATATGCAGAGCAGCATATTGCACTAGGTACTGATGGAACCTTGCGATAAACTGCCCACTTATATGTGTTGATAAAGCATGACACATCAATCTATTTGCAGATATCTGACTCTTCGTTACCTTATATCTTAGAAATCATCTTAGTACATATTCACCAAACTACTCTAAAGTTTCTCAGCTCTAGGGAGAGTTGCCAATTCTTTTATTTACAGCCTCACGATTGCCATGTTTACCATAGTTCTACAAAGCTATTGAAGATATCATAGGGTTACATTTATTTATCTGAACCAATATCTAGAAATATAAGTGCCTCTTCCTGAACACATTTGCCCATTTTCCTTACCATGGTTATGTGTGATCTTCTTTCTCTATGGCAGAACTGGGAATTTGGCATTTTATCTCATTTATCAAATATGACATCTCTATAAGACTTGTAAACATCAGTCAGTCAGTGTGAAATACAGGAATAACCTTCAGGGTGCTACTTTCAGTCTGTTCCACCTCAATTGGAAAAAGTACCAGAACTCCAGAACTTTTTTTTTTTTTAAATAAAATTCAGAAAGTTATAAAAAAAACTTCTGAACCTTTTAAACATTTCTTTCTTTACCTCTAAAATGTTGCAACAATGTATTGAAAATTTTTAAAAGTTCTCCTGGTGTTAAAATATGTAATGAAAAGCAACAAACAAATGATCTGCATGAGAACACGAAGATTTGTGGATCCAATTGTGTCAAGTACATTCCAAGCATTGTGGAATAAAATTAAGAAAAGTAAAATAATTCTGAGGCTTTTTTTTCTTCACCTTTTTCAATAATTATAGTTACAGTAAATTGGCTGCAACCTTCTCAGGTTAGACTGCCCCCCCCCCCCCCCCCCTTCATTTTGTATTACTGCTCTGCATATATGAATGTGTGAAATGATTACTTAACTTCTCATAAATTATTTAAAATAACTATTTAAATATATCCATGCATGGAGAAATGTTTTAATAGCGTTATATTGTAGCAACGACTTTCAGCTTTGATTGGTCCAGTACAAGTTAGATTAATGCCTGACTGGATTCTCTAAATTTCTAAAATAAGCAATTTACATGTAAAATTAAATGCTGCATATTCAAATGTATTTTCTGATAATAAATCAGTGACATTATAGGGGTAATTCTGAGTTGATCGCAACAGGAATTTTGTTAGCAATTGGGCAAAACCATGGCCCTCATTCCGAGTTGTTCGCTCGCTAGCTGCTTTTAGCAGCTTTGCACACGCTAAGCCGCCGCCTACTGGGAGTGAATCTTAGCATAGCAGAATTGCGAACGAAAGATTCGCAGAATTGCGAAAATAAATTTCTTTGCAGTTTCTGAGTAGCTCGAGACTTACTCTGCCACTGCGATCAGTTCAGTCAGTTTCGTTCCTGGTTTGACGTCACAAACACACCCAGCGTTCGCCCAGACACTCCCCCGTTTCTTCAGACACTCCCGCATTTTTCCCAGAAACGGCTGCGTTTTTTCGCACACGCCCAGAAAACGGCCAGTTTCCGCCCAGAAACACCCGCTTCCTGTCAATTACACTCCGATCACCAGAACGATGAAAAATCCTCGTTATGCCGTGAGTAAAATACCTAACTTTTGAGCAAAATAACTAAGCGCATGCGCTCTGCGAACCATGCGCATGCGCAGTAAGCGACTAATCGCAATATAGAGAAAATCGGCAACGAGCGAACAACTCGGAATGAGGGCCAATGTGCACTGCAGGGGAAGCAGATATAACGTGCAGAGAGAGTTAGAATTGGGTGGGTTATTTTGTTTCTGTGCAGGGTAAATACTGGCTGCTTTATTTTTACGATGCAATTTAGATTGCAGATTGAACACACCCCACCCAAATTTAACTCTCTCTGCACATGTTATATCTGCCTCCCCTGCAGTGCACATGGTTTTGCCCAACTGCTAACAAAATTCCTGCTGCGATCAACTCAGAATTACCCCCTATATGTTTTTCCTACTTCTGTAGCAGTGAGATTAATCAATGTTGGGGACAAACTTGGTTGACAGATTGGCCGGCCGACCGATCCGCCAACCAATTTGATAAGTATGCGGCACAACATACACGCTTACCAATCGGCTGACTAATATGTCTGGCCACAGGAAGCAGCGATGATGTTGTTTTTGCAGCATATGAGTCGGTCAATTACCTGTCCACAGAGGCAGATGTGCATAATATGTCTACATATATCTTGCATCTGCTGTGCTGCATGGCTGACACAATGTATATGTGAATGATGTGCCTCACAGATATTTTAGGTGTACACACCGTGGCATGGTGTATCATTCGTCCAATGTACAAATGATATATCAGCAAGTGTGTACCCAAAATTCTATATCTCAGATATTCTTAAACATAACAATCAAACTCGATTTAACAACACATAGGAAGGATATGTGTTTAATAATACCAATGCCGGAATCCCAATGGGGTACAATGACGCAGTTGGAATACGGGCGGTGTAAGTGATTGTCCCTCTGTGGGTGTCCATGACACCCATAGAGGGAGAAAAAAAATCTGTGCCCGCAGCATGGTGGGCGCAGCGAGCCTGCGCTCGCCCGACTGCCTGCATTCTACCGAACGGGATGCAGCAGTTGGTATAGTGACAGCCGGCATCCCATGCGTCAGGATTCCATACTGATCCAAATGAATCACCTACAGCAACAGAATATTGAATTGGAGAAATAGGAGGGGCCTGATTCTGAATTGGGAATAAAGTAAGAAAGTTGCCTGTGCACCTTGGCAAAACCATGCTGCACTGCAAGTATGGCAGATTAAAATATGCAGAGAGAATTAGATTTAGGTGGGGTGTATGTAAACTGGAATCTAAAGTGCAGTGTAAAAATAAATCTGATCAGCATTTGTGGACTACACCCTTATTTACACCACATATGTATTTGTACCCCTTGCAGTGCAACATGATTTATCCAGGTGTAGTTACATGTACTTGCTCTTTCTTACTATTCCCAAATCAGAATGACAGAAGGCACAGGATTCCTGAAACTGGTTACATAGAGGAAATATTCATATTATTTAGAGTTAATGTTAGTTTTTGTCATTTACTTTATACTGTAACCTAAACAAATACTGAGATTCTCATAATAATGTGTCCTGGATGTAGAACAGTAATATAGAAAAGCCATCTTTAGACAACAGAAACTAATGTGTTGTGTTAATACTTTTCTGGTTAATGCACAAAGAAGATTTCTGTTGAGAAAACTTCTCATTTAGCCCAACATCTGCAATCACTGTACGCTCCAGCAGAGCGATACTACAGTGTCATACATTGTATACTCCAAACGTGTTTTCTTAGAGGATTAGTTGCATTGTTCATTGTCTTAATTCAATAATTTCAGAACACAGTACTGTATAAGATTTGTGTGGCAAGCTTTACCTGAGGGCTTGCTGTCGTCGTCCTTCCCACCTTCTCCCATGGTTGCAACCTGTGTTCAAACTTCACACACAGTGTCCTGGACTCCTAGAGCATCTTATTTTTCCTTGTCTCCTAAACTCTTGTCAATGATTCAACAGCCAAGTCTTGCCCTTTCTTCAGGCTGCCAATAATATCTCTTTGCATTTTTTTTTACTCTAAGATGAGATTTGAGCAGTATTTATTGTTAACCTTTGTACCAGGCCGAGCTCACACACACGTTCTCTGTTTTTGAAGATGGAATCATGGGATCGAGGCTGATTATGTAAAGTCTGTGGAATAGGAGGTTGAGATAGATGTGGTTATTTGTTTACAGTACACACTGTTATATACAGTATTTCTTCTGTTTCTGTGATACAATTCTCTGTGACAAATTCATTACAAATATTGACACTGTTTTGGATGGAACAATGAGCACAGCAGGCTCTCAGGGTTCTGGGCTGTATTGTATGTGAATGTCTTGGTTCATCAAATAGGGAAATCAAGGAAGAGAAAAAAAAAAGCATACAAGGTTTTAATTACATAGATTGTTGATGTTGTGCAGCCTTTTAGTTACAAATAAATGAATAACAGTCTGACATATATGATACTGAAAAGCTCCCAGCTTATGCCAGTTACATATCACATCTATTGTATGTCTTGTGCTGCCATTAGAGATTGTGGGGCCCAGTACACATGAAGCATACAGGACCCCCACTGTTGGAGGCATACACATACATCTATAGTGCACATACACTGACTTTCAGAACACTCCAAGGGGCATCGTTTTCACAATCCACATTTTTAATGCAGATGTGATAAATATTTTTTTTCATAAATTCACAAAGTGAAAATTAATATTTTCATGATAATTTACTGTCCTGGCAAAGAGCTGGAAGCAGTGTGATAGCATAATGCTATGGCAGCGCATATGTAGCCATTGGCCAGCACATGAGCCACTGCGAATCAACAGAAAGAGAGCCAATATAGTAACCCGTAGGCTACTATTGAGTAACGCCATATGGAGATGGTGATATCCTATAAGGGCCAAGTTCGGAAGCTTAGTATAGCTGATAGCTTTGCAGTCCTCTGGGGGCAGCTATCAGAAATGGGCACATTTGGGGATCCTTAATATTTTTGGGTACCCACAAATATTATTTGATAAAGGGATTTCAACACCACATCTTTTTACGATATTCATACACTTTACTTGAAAGTAAAAATGAATGGTGTAATTTGTGAGCACATGGTCATTTAATGGGTTCACTACGATCTGCCTGCGGCCGGCCTCCCGGCAACCAGCATACCGGCGCCGGGAGGCCGGCCGCCGGCTTACCGACAGTGTGGCGAGCGCAAATGAGCCCCTTGTGGGCTCGCTGCGCTCGCCATGCTATGGGCACGCTACGCGCGCCACACTATTTTATTCTCCCTCCAGGGGGGTCGTGGACCCCCACGAGGGAGAATAAGTGTCGGTATGCCGGCTGTCGGGCTCCTGGCGCCGGTATGCTGGTCGCCGGGAGCCCGACCACCGGCATACCGAAGACCACTCCATTTAATGACATCTTTCTTTATGGGCAGTACGGATGGTGTAATAGTTAGCATTACTGCCTCACAGCACTGAGGTCATGGGTTAAATTCCCACCATGGCCCTAACTGTTTGGAGTTTGTATATTCTCCCCGTACTTGCATGGGTTTCCTCCGGGTATTCCGGTTTCCTCACACAATCCAAAAATATACTGATAGGTTAATTGGCTCCCAACAAAATTAACCTTAGCATGAATATGTGTGCATGTACATGTGGTAGGGAATATAGATTGTAAGCTCCACTGGGGCAGGGACTGATGTGAATGGACAATTATTCTCTGTAAAGCGCTGCCATTTTCAGGGGATAACCACAAATACTAAGTATCCTCTGAATGGATGTACACAAGTTTGCCGTTTTACCTTTTTTTATTTTATTTTATTTTTACAACTTTCAACTCCCATTGTGGACCACAAAAGCAACTGCCATAGATTTCTACGGGGGCTGCTTTATTGGCAAATTGACCCTGATAGATAACATCCTCTTTAGATAGTGTTAGCCATTGTAGCCTACTGGGCTACACTCTGCGGCATTAGCAATCACTTCTAAAACATCGCAGGGATGGATTCCTTTTCAGAGTCCCTGTCCCGGCATGTGATTCTGAATACATTCTGTCAAAAAATAATTTCTTATTACTGCGAATAGTAGTGCAGTGTTATAAGCAGGAGCACAGTCTCTCTCTGCCATAGCCCCAGGGCACTACATCCCAGAGACTTCCAGCAGCGAGACTCTGATCTGAGCAACTGCACATGTGCAGCCCCCTGCTGCGCCTTACTCTAGTTCCATCTACCATAACAGATGTACCCGAAGTGCTCAAAGTAACCGAGGTAATATAATAGTATGCAGACCCCATAGATCTACTGTGCAACCACAGCTGTTTAATACTTAAATCCCAATGCCACCACTGCAGTATTAGAGAGTGTGTGCACTGGCGCACCACAATGTCCAGCATACCATTAACTGCTCCTGGCTGCAACTGGATATATTGCTTCTATCTGTACCTGCTGCATATTATTGTTAATATAAACTCTATGTTATCATACAACCTGCTTCTACTGGTTAATACACCATTCCGTGGTTAAGTTGATCTGCTGGATGGACTAACCTCCACTGCACTGCTGCCACTTACCATCGTAGTGTCTACCAATAATTTATTACCAGTTATTTATATAGTGCACACATATTCTGCAGTGCTTTACAGAGAATATTTGCCCATCCCCATCCCCGCCCAGGTGGAGCTTACAATCTATATTCCCTACCACATGTACACACTTACACACTAGGGTTAATTTTTGTTGGGAGCCAATTGACCTACCAATATATTTTTGGATTGTGGTAGGGTACCCAGGCCCGGTCCTCATGGAAGGGCCCGTCAGGGGCCCGGGTATGTGCATCCCGCACCCCCTCCTTACATGTCAGCCAGCAGCCGCAGCCTTTTTCTCCAGGTCAGCACTGTGTACTGGACTGCAGTAGGTCCAGGGAGGCTACGGCCACTGAGTGCAGCAGTCTCCTCTGGTTGGAAGTGGGGGTGAGCAATTGCATTGTTTGTGCACCCTCCCTGGATCTAACCCTGGCTGAGGGGCACATGGTGCCCCCCACTGCAGGTCGGTGCCGCTTCGCAGCACATAAATAGTATTTCCTACACTTATTTGTTATGTAAAGGGACATGGCCACACCTCTGCAATTAGGCCATGCCCCTTTCATTACCGGGGCCCGGGATTCCTTCCTAAGTGTTGGCTGGCATACTAGTTCTCATTCTGCATCATCCCCAATGTCAACACACCTCTAGTCTACTTTTGGACAAAGTCAACGCTGTTATGATGGGCTTGTACTAGATTGAACTTTAAACTCTTTGAAATAAACCCCTCTGTGACAAGAAATGGCATTTCTAATAACTCCAACCACACTATTTACTATCTGAACTACCCCAGGTGCAGTACCTATGCAGGGGCTATAATGTTAGTAAGGGAATATAATAAAACTATCTGGACACAAGCGAGTATTCTTGGTGCAAATTGTAAAATGATGTATCTTTATAGAAACGGACTGCTGCAACCGCAATACTTGTGAGATTACTGCTGCGTACTGGAAGTCAGCCATAGGTCAGCCATGTGAAAGATTTACTAATGCCATTCTCATAATATTTGTTATAAGATATTAATGATAAAATTATCATCAATACTATTGTGTGTCTCATGTCAAGCTTACAGTATTCACCTCTGTTTCTTTACAATACCAAGTTCTGATAGACAGATAGATGGTTAAACAACTGAATACAATGATTGGAAACTACACACAATGGATTATTTACTTGTGAAGACAGAATTGCTAAATGTTACACACTGTACAGTACACAACCTATTGTTTTAATATTCAATAGTTTGTTTTTCCGTGCCTTGTGCAATTAATCACAAATGGTAAAAAAAACTCTCATTTATGCAAACCCCCTAAAACTGCTGCAACACTGTATTAAAAGTGTTTTACACTGCAGAGTACACGTGGTATAATACAAATAAACAGTACTTTGTATTCACCATGTTGGCCGGTACACTACTGGACAGTATAAATTGCTGTGCTAGTCGCAGAAGATTGAGAGGAATAACCAGGGCTTAAAGTGGTCCTGCAGAGGTGGTGCTCGGTCAGTTGCTGTGCTAACCTGATGCTGGAGTCCAGTCCGGGACAGGAATATCTGTCCATCGGTAAGTACGGGATCAAACATTGGGGTATATTTACTAAAATTCGTATTTTTCAGAATGAGGTTAAAGTTCAAACACGAATGACATCGAAAGTGTAAATTTGCAACTTTTTGAATTTATTACTACTAATTTACTAAGCTGTCGTATTCTGCATTTTCATGTTTTCCGATGTCGATGTCATTCGTATTTTTTGGCAGTGTTTTACGGGAGTGAATAGTAAAACACTGCCGACATTAACACAATGAATCTCGGCCGGATCTGTGAGATCCGTGCAGGGCTTCATTGTGCACCTTTCGTAAAAAAAATAAAATTGTTACAAATCTAAAAAAAAAATGCGTGGGGTCCCCCCCCCCCCTCCCCCCCCTAAGCAAAACCAGCCTCGGGCTCTTTGAGCCGGTCCTGGTTGACAAAATATGGGGGAAAAAATGACAGGGGTTCCCCCATATTTCATAAACCAGCACCGGGCTCTGCGCCTGGTCCTGGTTCCAAAAATACGGGGGACAAAAAGCATAGGGGTCCCCCGTATTTTTGAAACCAGCACCGGGCTCCACTAGCCAGGTACATAATGCCACAGCCGGGGGACACTTTTATACTGGTCCCTGCGGCCCTGGCATTACATACCCAACTAGTCACCCCTGGCCGGGGTACCCTGGAGGAGTGGGAACCCCTTAAATCAAGGGGTCCCCCCCCTCCAGCCACCCAAGGGCCAGGGGTGAAGCCCGAGGCTGTCCCCCCCCATCCAAGGGCGGCGGATGGGGGGCTGATAGCCTTTTGAAAAAAATGTGAATATTGTTTTTAGTAGCAGTACTACAAGTCCCAGCAATCCTCCCCCACAAGCTGGTACTTGGAGAACCACAAGTACCAGCATGCGGTGGAAAACCGGGCCCGCTGGTACCTGTAGTACTACTACTAAAAAAAATACCCCAAAAAAACAGGACACACACACCGTGACAGTATAAGTTTATTACATACATGCACACCTCCAAACATACATACTTACCTATGTTCCCACGAGGCTCGGTCCTCTTCTCCCTGTAGAATCCTTGGGGTACCTGTGAAAAAATAATACTCACAAAATCCAGGGTATCTTGTATTCTTTGTATAATCCACGTACTTGGCAAAACAAAAAAACGGAAACCCGACCACGCACTGAAAGGGGTCCTATGTTTTCACATGGGACTCCTTTCTCCGACTGCTAGGACCCCCCCTGACTCCTGTCAAAGAGGGTCCCTTCAGCCAATCAGGGAGCGCCATGTCGTGGCACTCTCCTGATTGGCTGTGTGCTCCTGTAGTGTCTGTGAGGCAGCACACGGCAGAGATACAATGTAGCGCCTATGCGCTCCATTGTATCCAATGGTGGGAACTTTGCGGTCAGCTTTGAGGTTACTTTCGGTCAACCGCTGACCGCAAAGTTTTTTCACGGCAGTGTTTGGCTATTGCCGGCAGTGTTCGTGAAATACACTTTTTAGTAAATCACCGAGTTGTATAAAAAACAGTCGTATTTGACCAATGGTGTATTCATTCGTATTTTTTTTCTTTGACTTCCAAAAAAATACGAATGCCCTCATCACTGCCGAGATTTGAGTTTAGTAAATTCCCGAGATGACACTTTGATGAAAAAACACCATCTCGGTCAAAATCAGGAGCTTAGTAAATATACCCCATTGTGTCTACACTTGCTATATACTGTATACACCTACCTGCTGTCTACCCTCACTATATACTGTGTACACCTATCTGCTGTCTTGCCTTACTATATACTGTATACACCTACCTGCTGTCTAGCCTTACTATATACTGTGTACACCTACCTGCTGTCTACCCTTACTGTATACTGTGTACACCTACCTGCTGTATATCCTCACTATATACTGTGTACACCTACCTGCTGTCTAGCCTCACTACATACTGTGTACACCCACCTGCTGTCTACCCGCACTATATACTGTGTACACCCACCTGCTGTCTACCCGCACTATATACTGTGTACACCCACTTGCTGTCTACCATCACTACATACTGTGTACACCTACCTGCTGTCTACCCTCACTGTATACTGTGTACACCTACCTGCTGTTTAGCCTCACTATATACTGCGTACACCTACCTGCTGTCTAGCCTCACTACATACTGTGTACACCCACCTGCTGTCTACCCTCACTGTATACTGTGTACACCCACCTGCTGTCTACCCTCACTGTATACTGTGTACACCTACCTGCTGTCTAGCCTCACTATATACTGTGTACACCTACCTGCTGTCTAGTCTCACTACATACTGTGTACACCCACCTGCTGTCTACCCTCACTGTATACTGTGTACACCCACCTGCTGTCCACCCTCACTATATACTGTGTACACCCACCTGCTGTCTGCCGTCACTATATACTGTGTACACCTACCTGCTGTCTACCCTGCTGGAGGAGGAGCCCTGCCACACCTCTCATCACCTCTCCTCTCTTCTCCTCCCTTTATTTGCCCAATCCCAGCTCTTCCAGTTTGAGGCAGTTGCGGGCTTGCAACTGTCGCCGGAGTCCACAATGTATTGATTGTCTGTGGCGCAAAATGTCAGGAAGAAGCAGCCCTCTACACACGTTGCAGCAAGCTATATTCTTCCTTTTCTGCCTAGATGGAAAGCTGACTTTACTAGGGCATGTAGCTCCCAGTAGCATTGAACCAAAAGGGACTGATAACAGAGGACAAAAGCGTGTGTTTGCCAAACACTTAGCAATGTTTCCAGTAAATATTCATATTAAAAAGAGATCTTGAGGCTTGAATGAATATCTCTAAAAGGGTACAGTGGCACTAAAGCCCTACATGCTGGTAGTGGTAAGCAGAGACCTCTCTGGCCAGTCCGGGTTCCATGTGTGCAGGTGTGACGCAGCGACACTGCACTGGAAGCATAGACTTATCACAGTAACTAGATGTTTTACCTGTTCTTCGCACAGGAATTTCTAATTTTCATGGGTGTAAATATGAATGAGTGACAAACGTTTGGTAAATCTATAGAGATGTAAATTTGAGACGTCTTAATGTAAGTAAATATTAATCCATGTTCTTGGCGTTACCCGGGGAGCACCCGTAGCAGATACTGTAAAAAGTGACAGGACCATTTTTGTAGTTTATTATTCTACCCACTGGAGTTGCAATCCAGATTTTGATCCGATTGTCCGTTTGGGCGTTACTGTTTGAGCAACACAAACCACGCATCAGTGAGGATGTCAATTTGTCAACCCCTTTTCATCACCTTAGGGGGGTTTATTAAAATTCTAATTACTTATAGTGATGTGCACCGGAAATTTTTCGGGTTTTGTGTTTTGGTTTTGGATTCGGGTCCGCGGCCGTGTTTTGGATTCGGACGCGTTTTGGCAAAACCTCCCGGAAAATTTTTTGTCGGATTCGGGTGTTTTTTTTTTTTTACAAACAACCCTCAAAAACAGCTTAAATCATAGAATTTGGGGGTCATTTTGATCCCATAGTATTACTAACCTCAATAACCATAATTTCCACTCATTTCCAGTCTATTCTGAACACCTCACACCTCACAATATTATTTTTAGTCCTAAAATTTGCACCGAGGTCGCTGGATGGCTAAGCTAAGCGACACAAGTGGCTGACACAAACACCTGGCCCATCTAGGAGTGGCACTGCAGTGTCAGGCAGGATGGCACTTCAAAAAAATTGTCCCCAAACAGCACATGATGCAAAGAAAAAAAGAGGCGCACCAAGGTCGCTGTGTGACTAAATTAATCGACACAAGTGGCCGACACAAACACCTGGCCCATCAAGGAGTGGCACTGCAGTGTCAGACAGGATGGCACTTCAAAAAAATTGTCCCCAAACAGCACATGATGCAAAGAAAAAAAATGGCGCACCAAGGTCGCTGGATGACTAAGCTAAGCAACACAAGTGGCCGACACAAACACCTGGCCCATCTAGGGGTGGCACTGCAGTGTCAGGCAGGATGGCACTTCAAAAAAATTGTCCCCAAACAGCACATGATGCAAAGAAAAAAAGAGGCGCACCAAGGTCGCTGTGTGACTAAGCTAAGCGACACAAGTGGCCGACACAAACACCTGGCCCATCTAGGAGTGGCACTGCAGTGTCAGGCAGGATGGCACTTCAAAAAAATTGTCCCTAAACAGCACATGATGCAAAGAAAAAAAGAGGCGCACCAAGGTCGCTGTGTGACTAAGCTAAGCGACACAAGTGGCCGACACAAACACCTGGCCCATCTAGGAGTGGCACTGCAGTGTCAGGCAGGATGGCACTTCAAAAAAATTGTCCCCAAACAGCACATGATGCAAAGAAAAAAAGAGGCGCACCAAGGTCGCTGTGTGACTAAGCTAAGCGACACAAGTGGCCAACACAAACACCTGGCCCATCTAGGAGTGGCACTGCAGTGTCAGGCAGGATGGCACTTCAAAAAAATTGTCCCCAAACAGCACATGATGCAAAGAAAAATGAAAGAAAAAAGAGGTGCAAGATGGAATTGTCCTTGGGCCCTCCCACCCACCCTTATGTTGTATAAACAGGACATGCACACTTTAACGAACCCATAATTTCAGCAACAGGGTCTGCCACACGACTGTGACTGAAATGACTGGTTGGTTTGGGCCCCCACCAAAAAAGAAGCAATCAATCTCTCCTTGCACAAACTGGCTCTACAGAGGCAAGATGTCCACCTCATCATCATCCTCCGATTCCTCACCCCTTTCACTGTGTACATCCCCCTCCTCACAGATTATTAATTCGTCCCCACTGGAATCCACCATCTCAGGTCCCTGTGTACTTTCTGGAGGCAATTGCTGGTGAATGTCTCCATGGAGGAATTGATTATAATTCATTTTGATGAACATCATCTTCTCCACATTTTTTGGAAGTAACCTCGTACGCCGATTGCTGACAAGGTGAGCGGCTGCACTAAACACTCTTTCGGAGTACACACTGGAGGGGGGGGCAACTTAGGTAAAATAAAGCCAGTTTCTGCAAGGGCCTCCAAATTGCCTCTTTTTCCTGCCAGTATACGTACGGACTGTCTGACGTGCCTACTTGGATGCGGTCACTCATAAAATCCTCCACCATTCTTTCAATGGTGACAGAATCATATGCAGTGACAGTAGACGACATGTCAGTAATCGTTGGCAGGTCCTTCAGTCCAGACCAGATGTCAGCACTCGCTCCAGACTGCCCTGCATCACCGCCAGCGGGTGGGCTCAGAATTCTTAGCCTTTTCCTCGCACCCCCAGTTGCGGGAGAATGTGAAGGAGGAGCTGTTGACGGGTCACGTTCTGCTTGACTTGACAATTTCCTCACCAGCAGGTCTTTGAACCTCTGCCGGAAAGAGAGATACAATGTAGGTTTTAAATCTAGGATCGAGCACGGTGGCCAAAATGTAGTGCTCTGATTTCAACAGATTGACCACCCGTGAATCCTGGTTAAGCGAATTAAGGGCTCCATCCACAAGTCCCACATGCCTAGTGGAATCGCTCTGTTTTAGCTCCTCCTTCAATGTCTCCAGCTTCTTCTGCAAAAGCCTGATGAGGGGAATGACCTGACTCAGGTTGGCAGTGTCTGAACTGACTTCACGTGTGGCAAGTTCAAAGGGTTGCAGAACCTTGCACAACGTTGAAATCATTCTCCACTGCGCTTGAGCCAGGTGCATTCCCCCTCCTTTGCCTATATCGTGGGCAGATGTATAGGCTTGAATGGCCTTTTGCTGCTCCTCCATCCTCTGAAGCATATAGAGGGTTGAATTCCACCTCGTTACCACCTCTTGCTTCAGATGATGGCAGGGCAGGTTCAGGAGTGTTTGGTGGTGCTCCAGTCTTTGGCACGCGGTGGCTGAATGCTGAAAGTGGCCCGCAATTCTTCGGGCCACCGACAGCATCTCTTGCACGCCCCTGTCGTTTTTTAAATAATTCTGCACCACCAAATTCAACGTATGTGCAAAACATGGGACGTGCTGGAATTTTCTCAGATGTAATGCACGCACAATATTGCTGGCGTTGTCTGATGTCACAAATCCCCAGGAGAGTCCAATTGGGGTAAGCCATTCTGCGATGATGTTCCTCAGTTTCCGTAAGAGGTTGTCAGCTGTGTGCCTCTTATGGAAAGCGGTGATACAAAGCGTAGCCTGCCTAGGAACGAGTTGGCGTTTGCGAGATGCTGCTACTGGTGCCGCCGCTGCTGTTCTTGCTGCGGGAGGCAATACACCTACCCAGTGGGCTGTCACAGTCATATAGTCCTGAGTCTGCCCTGCTCCACTTGTCCACATTTCCGTGGTTAAGTGGACATTGGGTACAACTGCATTTTTTAGGACACTGGTGACTCTTTTTCTGAGGTCTGTGTACATTTTCGGTATCGCCTGCCTAGAGAAATGGAACCTAGATGGTATTTGGTACCGGGGACACAGTACCTCAATCAAGTCTCTGAGTTATCCGCTTTGCAGCAGGATGACTGCTGTGATATTTCATCTTCCTCGCAAAGGACTGTTGGACAGTCAATTGCTTACTGGAAGTAGTACAAGTGGTCTTCCGACTTCCCCTCTGGGATGCCGATCGACTCCCAGCAGCAACAACAGCAGCGCCAGCAGCAGTAGGCGTTACACCCAAGGATGCATCGGAGGAATCCCAGGCAGGAGAGGACTCATCAGACTTGCCAGTGACATGGCCTGCAGGACTATTGGCTTTCCTGTGTAAGGTGGAAATTGACACTGAGGGAGTTGGTGGTGTGGTTTGCAGGAGCTTGGTTACAAGAGGAAGGGATTTAGTGGTCAGTGGACTGCTTCCGCTGTCATCCAAAGTTTTTGAACTTGTCACTGACTTCTGATGAATGCGGTCTAGGTGACGTATAAGGGAGGATGTTCCTAGGTGGTTAACGTCCTTACCCCTACTTATTACAGCTTGACAAAGGCAACACGCGGCTTGACACCTGTTGTCCGCATTTGTGTTGAAATAATTCCACACCGAAGAGGTGATTTTTTTTGTATTTTGACCAGGCATGTCAATGGCCATATTCGTCCCACGGACAACAGGTGTCTCCCCGGGTGCCTGACTTAAACAAACCACCTCACCATCAGAATCCTCCTTGTCAATTTCCTCCCCAGCGCCAGCAACACCCATATCCTCATCCTGGTGTACTTCAACAGTGACATCTTCAATTTGACTATCAGGAACTGGACTGCGGGTGCTCCTTCCAGCACTTGCAGGGGGCGTGCAAATGGTGGAAGGCGCAAGCTCTTCCCGTCCAGTGTTGGGAAGGTCAGGCATCGCAACCGACACAATTGGACTCTCCTTGGGGATTTGTGATTTAGAAGAACGCACAGTTCTTTGCTGTGCTTTTGCCAGCTTCAGTCTTTTCATTTTTCTAGCAAGAGGATGAGTGCTTCCATCCTCATGTGAATCTGAACCTCTAGCCATGAACATAGGCCAGGGCCTCAGCCGTTCCTTGCCACTCCGTGTCGTAAATGGCATATTGGCAAGTTTACGCTTCTCATCAGACGCTTTCAATTTTGATTTTTGGGTCATTTTACTGAACTTTTGTTTTTTGGATTTTACATGAACTCTACTATGACATTGGTCATCAGCCTTGGCAGACGACGTTGATGGCATTTCATCGTCTCGGCCATGACTAGTGGCAGCAGCTTCAGCACGAGGTGGAAGTGGATCTTGATCTTTCCCTAATTTAACCTCCACATTTTTGTTCTCCATTTTTTAATGTGTGGAATTATATGCCAGTATCAATAGCAATGGCCTACTACTATATATACTGCGCACAACTGAAATGCACCACAGGTATGGATGGATAGTATACTTGACGACACAGAGGTAGGTAGAGCAGTGGCCTTCCGTACTGTCCTGCTATATATACTGGTGGTTACTGTCAGCAAAACTCTGCACTGTACTCCTCCTATATAATATACTGGTGGTCCCCAGTGCCCACAATAAAGCAGTGTGAGCACAGATATATGCAGCACACTGAGCACAGATATGGAGTGTTTTTCAGGCAGACAACGTATACTGGTAGTCACTGGTCAGCAAAACTCTGCACTGTACTCCTCCTATATAATACAGCTGCTCCCCAGTCCCCACAATTAAGCAGTGTGAGCACAGATATATGCAGCACACTGAGCACAGATATCAAGTGTTTTTCAGGCAGACAACATATACTGGTGGTCACTGGTCAGCAAAACCCTGCACTGTACTCCTCCTATATAATATACTGGTGGTCCCCAGTGCCCACAATAAAGCTGTATGAGCACAGATATATGCAGCACACTGAGCACAGATATGGAGTGTTTTTCAGGCAGACAACGTATACTGGTGGTCACTGGTCAGCAAAACTCTGCACTGTACTCCTCCTATATAATATACTGGTGGTCCCCAGTGCCCACAATAAAGCAGTGTGAGCACAGATATATGCAGCACACTGAGCACAGATATGGAGTGTTTTTCAGGCAGACAACGTATACTGGTAGTCACTGGTCAGCAAAACTCTGCACTGTACTCCTCCTATATAATACAGCTGCTCCCCAGTCCCCACAATTAAGCAGTGTGAGCACAGATATATGCAGAACACTGAGCACAGATATCAAGTGTTTTTCAGGCAGACAACATATACTGGTGGTCACTGGTCAGCAAAACCCTGCACTGTACTCCTCCTATATAATATACTGGTGGTCCCCAGTGCCCACAATAAAGCTGTATGAGCACAGATATATGCAGCACACTGAGCACAGATATGGAGTGTTTTTCAGGCAGACAACGTATACTGGTGGTCACTGGTCAGCAAAACTCTGCACTGTACTCCTCCTATATAATACAGCTGCTCCCCAGTCCCCACAATTAAGCAGTGTGAGCACAGATATATGCAGCACACTGAGCACAGATATGGAGTGTTTTTCAGGCAGACAACGTATACTGGTGGTCACTGGTCAGCAAAACTCTGCACTGTACTCCTCCTATATAATATACTGGTGGTCCCCAGTGCCCACAATAAAGCAGTGTGAGCACAGATATATGCAGCACACTGAGCACAGATATGGAGTGTTTTTCAGGCAGACAACGTATACTGGTGGTCACTGGTCAGCAAAACTCTGCACTGTACTCCTCCTATATAATACAGCTGCTCCCCAGTCCCCACAATTAAGCAGTGTGAGCACAGATATATGCAGCACACTGAGCACAGATATGGAGTGTTTTTCAGGCAGACAACGTATACTGGTGGTCACTGGTCAGCAAAACTCTGCACTGTACTCCTCCTATATAATACAGCTGCTCCCCAGTCCCCACAATTAAGCAATAAGCAGCACAAATATTATTAATAAACGGAGAGAACGCCAGCCGTGTCCTCTCCCTAACATTTTCAATGCACGAGTGAAAATGGCGGCGACGCGCGGCTGCTTATATAGAATCCGAATCTCGCGAGAATCCGACAGCGGGATGATGACGTTCGGGCGCGCTCGGATTAACCGAGCCATACGGGAGAATCTGAGTATGCCTCGGACCCGTGTAAAATGGGTGAAGTTCGGGGGGGTTCGGTTTCCGAGGAACCGAACCCGTTCATCACTAATTACGTAGTTTTCCTATTACCCAACTGCAGAATACCTATGTTAAATTTCATCTTCCTAACATATCGAGTAGTAAGAGAGTCAGTGATGAGTCAGTGAGTGAGGACTTTCGCATATTTATAGTTTATTAAATTCTACACAGTGGAGGTGCAATCCAAATGTTGATTCAATTATCCGTTTGGCCGTTATCGTTCACGCAACACAAGCCACGCATCGGTAATGGCGTCATTATGTCAACCCCCTTTTTATCCCCTTAGGAGAGGTTTATTAAAAATCAAATGACGTAGTTTTCCTATTTTCCACCTGAAGAATAACTATGTTAAATTTCATCTTCGTAACATATCGAGAAGTAAGAGAATTAGGGGTCTATTCATGTAGCAGTAAAAAGCCCTGTTTTGCGTTAAACAGGGCTTTTCTCTGCCTAGTGCAATTCACAAAGCCGGTTACCGTGGAGAAGTCTCTGACTTCTCCAGTGGTTCCCCCGCTCTGTGCCTGAATCGCATCACCATACCTTTGTATGGTGAGTGCGATTCATGAAGGTGCGGAAAGCTCTGCTTTTCGCTTCTCCATGGGGTTCAGGTTCTCCATCTCAGGATGGCGTAACCCGAACTACGGTGCAGAGACGGCAGAGAAGCTCAATGCTTTCCTGCTCTCTGCTTGGCACCCGGAGCTGGCTCCGCCCCCGACCTCCCAGCAGCCACTGCGGCCTGCCGGGAGGTCAACAAGCTGCACATGCGCAAAGTGACCCGCCGTCGGACTCCGCGCATTGCAAGGAGGGACCGCTGGAGATAACCTCAGCGCAGGAGCCCCAGACACCGCAGCTCATCGTCGGAAGGGTGAGTATACATGAATTGCTACTTATTTTAAAGCTATACATCGCATCGAAGCAATGCGATGTATAGTGATAAGTAGAAATTCTGTTTTCGTTTTCTTAGTGAATAGACCCCTTAGTGATGATCAGTTAGTGATGATCAGTCAGATCAGATGGGGGAGATTCAAATGTTTGAAAAGTTGGTTGGGTGTCTGTTTTTTCCTGTCTATTAGATAGGAAAAAACAGACTCCCAACTGACTTTTCAAACATTTGAATCTCCCCCAGTGAGTGAGGGATTTAGCGTTAATATATACATAGGTTCTCAAACTCGGTCCTCAGGACCCCACACGGTGCATGTTTTGCAGGTCTCCTCACAGAATCACAAGTGAAATAATTAGCTCCACATGTGGACCTTTTAAAATGTGTCAGTGAGTAATTAATACACCTGTCTGTGCACCTGCTGGGTTACCTGCAAAACATGCACTGTGTAGGGTCCTGAGGACCGAGTTTGAGAACCTATGAATATATATATATATAGATTTAAAAAAATATCTTTTCCAATCCCTGTTTCACCATCCTGAGCTACTTGTTCAACCAATATGCTTCTTAATTGGGCTTTACAATGCAAAGGATGAATAAATTATCGCTGATTGATACCCATCTCCACCAACACCTGGGACAGAGAAATTGGCTTTTTCCCAGTTCATATCTAGACTCCTTAGTAATTTGCACTGGATAGCAGGGACGTGCAGTCAAGGGAGGCAGGGGAGGCAGTGCCTCCCCTGTCATTAATGAGTAAAATAATACAATGAAGATACTTATTACACATATTCTGTGTCATAAGTATCTCCTTTATTATTTTACTCATCATTATGGTGTTAAATGTGTTTGGGAGGCACCAATCGTGGTGCCTCCCGTTGTGAATGGGGAAAGATATGGGAGCGGGGGCGGGCGCTGGCAGGGCCAAGCAATGGGCAGGAAAAGCCCATTGAAATTGCATATGAAATCAGCACCATTAGAGGTGCCGCTTTCATACAGGGACGTGCTTTCAACCTATGAAAGCACGCCCCTCTGAGTGAGGCCACAGTGATTGGCCAGCGGATCCGTCACTGGCATGCGGTGGGATGCGGCGGCGGTGGCGGCAGCGGGACGCGGCAGTCAGGGCCATTCAGCAGAGTTTGGCAGCGGAAGCGGTACCCATTTCAAAAATGGCGCCTCAGCGTAATTTTTTTAATTCAAGATGGCCGCCGCGAGCCAATCATGGCTCGCCACGTCATCTCCCCGCCCCGTCCCATTGACTTATATAAGTCAGCGCGAGGCAGCAGCTGTCATTCCGACGGCGGAGGAGGAGCAGAGAAGACCTCCTGAAGAGAGAAGACGCCGTGGAAGTCCTGGATGGGTGGCGGCTATGCAAAAGAGCTTAACAGATGAATTTTATATATGAATTGAATACATTGCACCCTATGGGTTTAAATAACGACTTCGAACTTAAATGGTTCATATAAGAAAATGTTTCATATATTTCTTAATTAGATTTTGTTTGCATTGCATGTTTTAACTGTATGTTTTAACTGTACGATTTAGCACTTGCTCTATATATTTTTTAGAGATATGACGAGACCATCAATGTCGTTTTATGGACTGGAATAAGCTTTTGGATGTAAACTATGTATTATCTAGAGGAGCCTGTCTGAGTCACATGACCCGTCACGGCGGCGCCTTGTTAGCTAGTATAGGCGCTTCCAATGGGAGACCGTTTTGGACGCCTAGCTGCCATGGCAACCTGTGTGTGGACGGCACCCTAGCGGATGACGCTTTGATGCGCCGGGTTACCGTGGCAACGCGTATACAGACTCGCGAACGTAAGTGACGGACTTACACTTCCGGTAACCATGACAACCCGACGGTTCATTCACACCGGGAGGGTTGTACAGTAATGAGACAGCGCTTCATATGATTGGACAATGGAGACGTTAAATACCAAGGAGGGAGATGGGAGATGGTATCCAGCCTTGAAAAAGACTCCGGAAAGGAGTTGAAATGCGTCGGCACTTTTGGCATCTGTGGTCTGCGTCCAGTGGGAGTGTATGCTGATTCAAGGACCAGGGGTAATTCCAGTCACCTGCCCGGGCGGATTCTGGCGTTTAAGAACTTGATTGAGAACTTTTTATGGGTTCTCTGTCGCTCTGGTAATTGTTGCATTCATTTCCCTTGTGGCCCACACACATGGATGTCTTATACCATCTTATTCTGTTATTTGTATTTGTCCTGCATTGTGTGTTATATTAAATACTGTATTACACATGTGGCCCTCCTCTCCCCTCTGTTCTATATGCTGTTCTGCTAAGGACACCTGCTAAGAGGAGGATTTGTGAAGGTCGAGAACTGGACGCCCTTTTCCAATTGGAGGGTTGTATATTTTATACATTTACGTGTTTCCTGCTGTTATAAGAAAATTCCACCTGGGCGCCGGGTGGTTCCCGCAGCCATACTTTTTATTCTGTACTTGTTTGTTATTGTCTTTTGGAGAGACACTATTTTGGTTGTGGTAATCACGAGGCAGCCCTTTACATAGTGGCGCGACACATGAGATAAGTGGATAATTCTTTTAGTTTTTAGCTTAACAGCCCTGCCCACCAGGTGAAGACACTGGAAGCCCTGGGAAGGCGGCGGCCATGCAAAAGAGCTTAAAGGCCACTGCCTCCCAGGTAAAGACGCCGGAGGAAGACACTGGAAGCCCTGGGGAGGTGGCGCCACCCCAGGTGAAGACGCCAGAAGCTCTGGGAAGTATGTATGAACACCATCAGGATGCGTATGCGGTGCACCTCAAATGCATGGAAAATGGAAAACATTGCACAGAAAAAAAAAACCCACACATTGGCCCTCACACAAAAATAAACACACATTGTGCCTCACAGGAATGAAATAAAACACATTGGCCCTTACATGTAAAAAATAAAACACATTCGCCCTGACAGGAAAAACACACACATTGCGCGGGATGTAATGGGAGCTGATAACAGAAAAATTTCCGATGTTTGTGGCTATAGCTGCAAGCAGGGCCGGACTGGCCATCTGGCACTTCTGGCAATTGCCAGAAGGGCAGATGGCCACGTGGGCCGGTCCAGCGCTCACTGAGACACGTTGCCGCTCAGTCCGGCGGCAGCATGTCTCAGCTGTCAGGAGAGGAGAGCGTGCCAGCGCGGCTATGTCTGGCGGCATATAGTGGACTTCAAACCAGCCGCCGGTTCGTGAGCCAATCAGAGCTTGCGGACCGGCAGCCAATCAGGAGCCGCCACTGCCGGTCCGCAAGCTTTGATTGGCTCACGAACCGGCGGCTGGTTTGAAGTCTGCTACACGCCGCCAGACATAGCCGCGCTGGCGCGCTCTGAGCTCCTGACAGCCTCAGTCACATCACAGCCGGAGGAGGAGCAGCAGCAGCGGTAAGCAGCTGCAGCACTGCTGTGGGGGCAATTGGCTGGCACTGTGGGGGCAATTGTTTACCTGGCACTGTGGGGGCATTTGTATACCTGGCCCTGGGGGGGCAATTGTTTACCTGGCACTGTGGGGGCATTTGTATACCTGGCACTGTGGGGGCAATTGTTTACCTGGCACTGTGGGGGCATTTGTATACCTGGCACTGTGGGGGCAATTGGCTGGCTCTGTGGAGGCATTTGTGGATCTGGCTCTGTGGGGGCATTTGTGGATCTGGCACTGTGGGGGCATTTGTGGATCTGGCACTGTGGGGGCATTTGTATACCTGGCACTGTGGGCATTTGTTGATCTGGCACTGTGGGGGCATTTGTGGATCTGGCACTGTGGGGGCATTGGTATACCTGGCACTGTGGGGGCATTTGTATACCTGGCGCTGTGGGGCATTTGTGGATCTGGCACTGTGGGGGCATTTGAGGATCTGGCACTGTCGGGGCATTTGTATACCTGGCACTGTGGGGGCATTTGCATACCTGGCACTGTGGGGCATTTGTGGATCTGGCATTGTGGGGGCATTTGTGGATCTGGCACTGTGGGGGTATTTGTAAACCTGGCACTGTGGGGGCATTTGTATACCTGGCACTGGGGAGCATTTGTGGATCTGGCACTGTGGGGGCATTTGTGGATCTGGCACTGTCGGGGCATTTGTGGATCTGGCACTGTGGGGACATTTGTGGATCTGGCACTGTGGGGCATTTGTATACCTGGCACTGAGGGGGCATTTGTATACCTGGCACTGTGGGGGCATTTGTATACCTGGCACTGTGGTGGTATTTGTATACCTGGCATTGTGGGGGCAATTGTGGATCTGGCACTGCACTATTGGGGGAATATGTCTGTGTATCACGTCCCATTTTAATTGGCCACATCCATATTTTTGGCGCGCGCACACAGTACCTCTATGGGACACTCTCTGTCTGATTGGTCGCCGCTTAGCCCCACCGGGAGTGCACACAGACGCTCTCATTCTAGTGAATGGGGCTCGTGCGTGTCGACGCCCCTTTTCTGGAGCGCGCGCGCTTAGTTACAACCTTTATTTTTCCATACCCCCACTTCAACATTTCCACTTCAACCAATGGTTGTGATATACACTTGTATGTTGTTATAATATTAATTATATTTGTAAGAGCATAGACTAAGAAGTAGGAGGAGTCGGGAATAGTAAGGAGAGGAGTCAGATGCTGACACCGAGGTGGGCCTGTGTGCTTCAAAAATGCCAGGGCCTATATTTGGTCCCAGTCCGGCCCTGGCTGCAAGCATCTGGCATTTTGCAAAGTCTGCTAATGTATTAGCAGCCACAAACCTGATTTTTCAGATGCTTTTGGCTCTAAAGTAGACTCAATAAAAAGTCAGATACAGATGTTTTGCCCATATTAATACGTATACAACTCAGCTGATGTAAAGGTGTACAATATAGCAAGTCGGACACAAAACAGCTCTATACACAGCTATATAAACAGCTCATAGAATTTAGAGGTGATTTTTTTTTTGGGCCAAGTTGATTATGAAAATGTTGGAAATAAATTATAAGTACACTTTTCAAGCACGAAAACCAAACAATTCCTGGCGCTGTGATTACATAGATGTGTAAGCTGCTCTTTCAGGGGCAATTGGTTTTTTGCCCCTAAAATCAAAACTAAGAAAACACAAACGAGAGAGCGCTATTCACATCCAAAGTGGATTTTTATTTTTACAATTCAAATAACTCAACTTAATGCCAGCCGGCAGTACATAAACATATATTAAAAATATCAATATGACCGTAAAATCCTAAAAACCAATAAATCACTGATTATAATCAAATTGATTCCATGCATATGCATATGTAGGTATAACCGTCCCACTTACATGGATTATTTTCCTTATTCCTCAAATATCCAGAAAAATATATTTCCAATAAGCCGGATACTCTGTATATAACTTGTGTCCAACAATGTATCAATTGTACTCAGATACGCTGCTCAACAGCTTCCCAGCCTCATACTGGAACATATGGATGAGTGTTAGCTTTTATAATACTTCTGTCCATAAATCCGTTAATCTGATTGATGAAACATGTGTTAGTAATATTATATAAAGTGCATCCTTGCTACCAGCTGGTTAGTGGTTTAAAGTGATTAATGCAAAGCTGATTTTTAAGTAATAGTCACTGTGCTGCAGCAATCTGTGAATAAAAAGTAGGTATACCATACAAGCGCCTCTGTTTGATCACGATGCAGGTGATATTCCTCCTGGCTAATTTCTCATAGCCTTTTATGGAGTGGATACAACCATATGCTTTAACCACGGAAACAGGCTTTGCCCTCCCGGCCGGTGCTCGTATTCTCGGCCTTATCTGGAGTCCGTGGGTACTGTCAGTACCTCCGGTTACAAACCACAGACTACAGCGGACGGAAAGATATCAGCTGGTCGGCCGTACTATACCCTTGCAGGAGGGGAACGCTGGATCATTCATCTACCCACGGACTCCAGATAAGGCCGAGAATACGAGCACCGGCCGGGAGGGCAAAGCCTGTTTCCGTGGTTAAAGCGTATGGTTGTATCCACTCCATAAAAGGCTATCTATGAGAAATTAGCCAGGAGGAATATCACCTGCATCGTGATCAAACAGAGGCGCTTGTATGGTATACCTACTTTTTATTCACAGATTGCTGCAGCACAGTGACTATTACTTATAAATCAGCTTTGCATTAATCACTTTAAACCACTAACCAGCTGGTAGCAGGGATGCACTTTATATAATAATATTAACACGTTTCATCAATCAGATTAACGGATTTATGGACAGAAGTATTATAAAAGCTAACACTCATCCATATGTTCCAGTATGAGGCTGGGAAGCTGTTGAGCAGCGTATCTGAGTACAATTGATACATTGTTGGACACAAGTTATATACAGAGTATTCGGCTTATTGGAAATATATTTTTCTGGATATTTGCGGAATAAGGAAAATAATCCATGTAAGTGGGACGGTTATACCTACATATGCATATGCATGTAATCAATTTGATTATAATCAGTGATTTATTGGTTTTTAGGATTTTACGGTCATATTGATATTTTTAATATATGTTTATGTACTGCCGGCCGGCATTAAGTTCAGAGTCATTTGAATTGTAAAAATAAAAATCCACTTTGGATGTGAATAGCGCTCTCTCGTTTGTGTTTTCTTACTTTTCAAGCACATTTGCAATAAATAAACACTTTTCAATACATTCTGACACACACAAAAAATGAAAAATGTGATCTCTAAAAATAGTTTGTAGTGTACATGTCATTTTTGCACATTTGCACAGGAAAATGCATCTGACACACAAAGGGATCTATTAGGATGCGCAAGCAGCTTATGTTGATTTAAATATGTGGCATGGCTACTGTATATTCTGTGTGTAATTGTGACTGTATCAGCATAGCAAATTATGTTAAAGTGTTTGGTTGCAATTAGAGATGTGCGGCGGGCACTTTTCGTGTTTTGTGTTTTGGATCTTGATCCCTGCTCGTGTTTTGGAACTTGGTTGTTTTTTGCCAAAACCACCCTTTCAGGTTTTCGTTTTGGATCTGGATGATTTTTGAAAAAACAAACAAAAAACTGCTAAAATCACAGAATTTGGGGATAATTTTGATCCTACAGTATTATTACCCTCAATATCATTCATTTCCACTCATTTCCAGTCTATTCTGAGCACCTCACAATATTGTTTTTAGGCCAAAAGGTTGCACCGAGGTCGCTGGATAACTAAGCTGAGTGACCCAAGTGGGCGGCACAAACACCTGGCCCATCTAGGAGTGGCACTGCAGTGTCAGACAGGATGGCACTATTAAAAACGAGGCCCCAAAGAGCACATCATTCAAAAAAGAAAAAGAGGTACAATGAGGTCGCTGGATGACTAAGCTAAGTGACCCAAGTGGGCGGCACAAACACCTGGCCCATCTAGGAGTGGCACTGCAGTGGCAGACAGGATGGCATTTTTAAAAACTAGGCCCCAAAGATCACATAATGCAAAGAAGAAAAAGAGGTGCAACAAGGTCGCTGAATGACTAAGCTAAGCGACACAAGTGGGCGGCACAAACACCTGGCCCATGTAGGAGTGGCAGACAGGATGGCAGTTTTAAAAACTAGGCCCCAGACAGCATATAATGCAAAGAAAAAAAGAGGTGCAAGATGGAATTGTCCTTGGGCCCTCCCACCCACCCTTATGTTGTATAAACAGGACATGCACACTTTAACAAACCAATCATTTCAGCAACAGGATCTGCACATGACTGTGGCTGAAATGATTGGTTTGTTTGGGCCCCCACAAAAAAATAAGCAATTAATCCCCCCACCAAAAAGGAAGCAAGTCATCTCTCCTTGCACAAACTGGCTCTACAGAGGCAAGGTGCTGTCCTCATCCTCATCCTCTGATTCCTCACCCCTTTCACTGTGTACTTCCTCCTCCTCACAGAGTATTAATTCGTCCCCACTGGAATCCACCATCACAGGTTCCTGTGTACTTTCTGGAGGCAATTGCTGGTAAAGGTCTTCCTGGAGGAATTTATAATTAATTTTGATGAATATAATCTTCTCTACATTTTGTGGAAGCAACCTCCTACGTCGATCTCTGACAAGGTTACCAGCTGCACTAAACACTCTTTCGGAGTTCACACTGGAGGGGGGGAAGGGCAACTTAGGTAAAATAAAGCCAGTTTGTGCAAGGGCCTCCAAATTGCCTTTTTTACTTGCCAGTATACATACAGACTTTCTGACATGCCTACTTGGATGCTGTCACCCATATAATCCTCCACCAGTCTTTCAATGGTGACAGCATCATATGCAGTGACAGTAGACATGTCAGTAATTGTTGGCAGCTCCTTCAGTCTGAACCAGATGTCAACACTTGCTCCTGACTGCCCTGCATCACCACCAGCGGGTGGGCTTGGAAATTTTATCCTTTTCCTCGCAGCCCCAGTTGCAGGAGAAAATGAAGGAGGAACTGTTGACGGGTCATGTTCCGCTTGAGTTGACAATTGTCTCACTAGCAGGTCTTGAATCTCTGCAGACTTGTGTCTGCCAGAAAGAGAGATACAACATAGGCTTTAACCTGGGATCGAGCACGGTGGCCAAAATGTAGTGCTCTGATTTCAACAGATTGACCACCCTTGAATCCTGGCAAAGCGAATGAAGGGCTCCATCCACAAGCCCCACATACTTAGCGGAATCGCTCCATCCTATCTCCTCCTTCAATTTCTCCATCTGCTTCTGCAAAAGCCTGATGAGGGGAATGACTTTACTCAAGCTGGCAGTGTCTGAACTGACTTCAAGTTCACATGTGGCAAGTTCGAAAGGTTGGAGAAGACCGAAATCATTCTCCACTGTGCATGAGTCAGGTGCATTTCCCCTCCTTTGCCTATATCGTAGGTGAATGTATAGGCTTGAATGGCCTTTTGCTGCTCTTCCATCCTCTGAAGCATATAGCGTGTTGAATTCTATCTCGTTACCACCTCTTGCTTCACTGATGGCAGGGCAGGTTCAGGAGTGTTTGCTGGCGCTTTAGTCTTCAGCACGTAGTGGCTGAATGTCGAAGGAGGCCCGCAATTTTTTGGGCCACCGACAGCATCTCCTGCATGCCCCTGTCATTTTTGAAGAAATTCTGTACCACCAAATTAATTGTATGTGCAAAACATGGGACGTGCTGGATTTTGCCCAGATGTAATGCACGCACAATATTGGTGGCGTTGTCCGTTATCACAAATCCCCACGAGAGTCTAAGTGGGGTAAACCATTGTGCGATGATGTCCCTCAGTTTCCGTAAGAGGTTGTTAGTGGTGTGCCTTTTACGGAAACCGGTGATATACAGCATAGACTACCTAGGAATGAGCTGACATTTGTGAGATGCTGCTACTGGTGTCGCTGCTGTTTGTGCTGCGGGAGGCAATACAGCTACCCAGTGGAATGTCACAGTCATGTAGTCCTTAGATTGCCCCGCTCCACTTGTCCACATGTCCGTGGTTAAGTGGACACTGGGTACAATCGCATTTTTCAGGACACTGAGGACACTTACCTTAAGGTCCCTGTATAGTCCGGGTATTGCTTTCCTAGTGAAGTGGAATCTAGATCGGATTTGGTACCAGGGACACACTACCTCCATCAATTGTCTAAATCCCACTGCACTAATGGCGGATACCGGACACATGTCTAACACCAACATAGCTGTAAAGTCCTCAGTTATCTGCTTTGTAACAGGGTGACTGCTGTCATATTTCATCTTCCTTCGCAAAGGCATGTTGGGCAGTCAATTGCTTACTTGAAGTAGTACAAGTGGTCTTCCGACTTCCCCTATGGATGACGATCAACTCCCAGCAACAACAACAGCAGCAGCGGCAGCAGCAGCAACAGTAGGCGTACCACTCAAGGATCCTCCGGAGGAATCCCAGTTACGAGAGGACTTGTCAGTCATGCCAGTGACATTGCCTGCAGGACTACTAACGTTCCTGAATGAGGAGAAAATTGACGTTGAGGGAGTTGGTGGTGTGGCTTGCAGGAGCTTGGGTACAAGAGGAAGAAGATATTTAGGTGTCAGTGGACTGCTTATGCTCTTACCCAAAGTTTCTGAACTTGACAATGACTTCTGATGAATGCGCAGCAGGTGATGTATAAGGGAGGATGTTCCTAAGTGGTTAACGTCCTTACCACTACTTATTACGGATTGACAAAGGCAACACACGGCTTGACACCTGTTGTCCGGATTTGTGGAGAATAATTCCACACTGAAGAGGTGTCTTTTTTGGTATTTTGCCCAGGCTTATTCATCCCACGAACAACAACTGTCTCCCCTGGTGCCTGATTTAAACAAACCACATCACCATCAGAATCCTCCTCGTCAACTTCCTCCTCAGCACCAGCAACACCCATATCCTCATCCTGGTGTACTTCAGCAGTGACATCTTCAATTTAATATCAGAAACTGGCCTGTGGGTGCTCCTCCCAGCACTTGCAAGGAGCCACCTCTTCCCGTCCAGTGTTGGGAAGGTCAAGCATCGCAACCGCTAACATACTTGGACTCTCCTTGGGGATTTGTGATACCATTTTAGAACGCACACTCCTTTACTGTGCTTTTGCCAGCTTAACATAATTTTTCTAGCGGGAGGACGAGGGCTTCCATTGTCATGTGAAGCTGAACCACTAGTCATGAACATAGGCCAGGGCCTTAGCCGTTCTCTGCCACTCCATGTCGTAAATGGCATATTGGCAAGTTTACGTTTTTCCTCAGACGATTTAAATTTCTTTTTTTGGGTCATTTTACTGAACTTTGGATTTTTAATTTTACATGCCCTCTACTATGACATTGGGCATCGGCCTTGGCAGACGACGTTGATGGCAATTCATCCTCTATATCAGGCGTGGGGAACCTTTTTTCTACCAAGGGCCATTTGGATATTTATAAAATCCCTCGGGGGCCATACAAAAATTATCAACTTAAAAATTAGCCTGCCTCCAGTAGATATGCCCCCATTAGATATGACCCCTAGTAGTGCCGCTTACACACACACACACACACACACACACACACACACACAATCAAAAGAAAGAAAAAACACAATACTCACCAGCCACGCTCCTGCTTCTGGACCCTTGCCCTCTGCCTGGCTGCCCGCTCCTCAGAACTATGGGAGAGACGTCATGACATCTCTCCCATAGCACCGCACAGGCACACACGCACACTGCCAGAGCCGGAGCTCAGGAGTGAGCTCCTGCCTCCGGCTGCTGCTGAGGGAAAGAAGCCGGGCACCCGCTAGTAACAAAATCTCAGTGGCCGCCCGGCATCTCCCTTGGTTATGTGAGCCTGGGAGGGCCGGATCAAGTGGCTTTCCGGGCCTTATACGGCCTATGGGCCTGAGATTCCCCACCCCTGGTCTATATCATGACTAGTGGCATCAGCTTCAGCAGTAGGAGGAAGTGGTTCTTGATCTTTCCCTATTTTATCCTCCAAATTTTCGTTCTCCATTATTTTTCTGGAGTTATACAACAATATGAGGCACAGGAGAGCATACCCCTACACCACACAGAGCAAACCCTGTAAACATTATTTTGATTAAATATTAATAACCCCTTTATTTGGAGTAAATAATATACAGCACAGGACAGCACCACTGGACTTATACGGTAGTACCCCTGGACTTATACGGCAGTACCCCTGGATTTATACAGCAGTATTAATGGACTGGACTTATACGGCAGTGCCCCTGGACTTATACGGCAGCACCACTGGACTTATATGGCAGTACCACTGAACTGGACTTATACGGCAGTACCCGTGGACTTATACGGCAGCACCACTGGACTTACACGGCAGTACCACAGGACTGGACTTATACGGCAGTACCACTGGACTGGACTTATATGACAGTTCCCCTGGACTGAACTTATATGGCATTACCCCTGGACTTATACGGCAGCACCACTGGACTTATACGGCAGTACCACTGGACTTATACGGCAGTATCACTGGACTGGACTTATATGGCAGTACCCCATGACTTATATGGCAGTACCCCTGGACTAATACGGCAGTACCCCTGGACTTATACGGCAGCACCACTGGACTTATACGGCAGTACCACTGGACTTATACGGCAGTATCACTGGACTGGACTTATATGGCAGTACCCCTGGACTTATATGGCAGTACCCCTGGACTAATACGGCAGTACCCCTGGACTTATATGGCAGTACCCCTAGACTTATATGGCAGTACCCCTGGATTTATATGGCAGTACCACTGAACTGGACTTATACGGCAGTACCCCTGGACTTATACGGCAGCACCACTGGACTTATACGGCAGCACCACTGGACTTATACGGCAGTACCACTGGCCTTATATGGCAGTATCACTGGACTGGACTTATATGGCAGTACCCCTGGACTTATACGGCAGTACCCCTGGATTTATACTGCAGTACCACTGGACTGGACTTATACGGCAGCACCACTTGACTTATACGGCAGTACCCCTGGATTTATATGGCAGTACCACTGGACTGGACTTATACGGCAGTACCCCTGGACTTATACGGCAGCACCACTGGACTTACACGGCAGTACCACAGGACTGGACTTATACGGCAGTACCACTGGACTGGACTTATATGGCAGTTTTCCTGGACTGAACTTATATGGCATTACCCCTGGACTTATACGGCAGCACCACTGGACTTATACGGCAGTACCACTGGACTTATACGGCAGTATCACTGGACTGGACTTATATGGCAGTACCCCTGGACTTATATGGCAGTACCCCTGGACTAATACGGCAGTACCCCTGGACTTATACGGCAGCACCACTGGACTTATACGGCAGTACCACTGGACTTATACGGCAGTATCACTGGACTGGACTTATATGGCAGTACCCCTGGACTTATATGGCAGTACCCCTGGACTAATACGGCAGTACCCCTGGACTTATATGGCAGTAACCCTAGACTTATATGGCAGTACCCCTGGATTTATATGGCAGTACCACTGAACTGGACTTATACGGCAGTACCCCTGGACTTATACGGCAGCACCACTGGACTTATACGGCAGCACCACTGGACTTATACGGCAGTACCACTGGACTTATATGGCAGTATCACTGGACTGGACTTATATGGCAGTACCCCTGGACTTATACGGCAGTACCCCTGGATTTATACAGCAGTACCACTGGACTGGACTTATACGGCAGCACCACTGGACTTATACGGCAGTACCCCTGGATTTATACGGCAGTACCACTGGACTGGACTTATACGGCAGTACCCCTGGACTTATACGGCAGCACCACTGGACTTATACGGCAATACCACTGGACTGGACTTATACTGCAGTACCCCTGGACTTATACGGCAGTACCCTTGGACTTATATGGCAATACCCCTGGATTTATATGGAAGTACCACTGGACTGGACTTATATGGCAGTACCCCTGGACTTATACGGCAGCACCACTGGACTGCACTTATACGGCAGTACCACTGGACTGGATTTATACGTTAGCACCACTGGACTTATACGGCAGAAATACTGGACTGGACTTATGCTGCAGTACCCCTGTACTTATACGGCAGTAACCCTGGACTTAGACGGCAGTACCACTGGACTGGACTTATACGGCAGTACCCCTGGACTTATACGGCAGCACCACTGGACTTATGGCAGCACAGGACACCACCACTGGACTGATGCAGCACAACACAGTACCACTGTACTGGACTTATACAGCAGCACAACTGGACTTATGGCAGCACAGGACACCACCACTAGACTTATGGCAGCACAGGACACCACCACTGGACTGATGCAGCACAAGACAGCACCACTGCACTGGACTAGACTTATACAGCAGCACTGGACTTATGGCAGCACAGGACACCACCACTGTGACTGGACTGATGCAGCACAAGACACCTCCACTGGACTGATGCAGCACAAGACAGCACTGGATTGACACAAAAGAGCAGGTCACCACCCCACGCGCCACACCACTTTCCCGCACAGACACTGAGGAGACATGTCCTCTCGCTACACTCTCCAGGACTGGAGTGAAAATGGTGGCGATGCACGGCTCCTTATATGGAATCCAAAACCCGCAAGAATCCGACAGCGCGATGATGACATTTTGCCTCATTCTGGTTTCCGAGTCTGGGAGGAAAACCCGAGACGGACTCAGATCCGGGCTCGGGATGTAATGTTCGGGGGGGTTCCCCATTCATCCCTAGTTTTAATACACTGTACAGTAACACAACATTTTGTATGCAGATACAGTTGCTATTACACACAGAATATAGGCATGCTGCATATAATTTTAAACAGCAGAAGCTACTTGTGTGTCCTATTCGCATTGTGTTGCTTCTAAAATGAAACAATGTGAGTAGGACACACAAGCTCCTGCTGTTTTGATGAACAATGGGTGACTTTCTCTCACACTGTGGTCCTCCTATACTAAAAAGATGCATTTTCCTTAGTCTGAAAATATCGGCCCTTTTCTAGTCTAAATACCGTGACAAGAAGCCGGGAAATAAACACACGCCATTACATTGGCCGAGTTCCAGGTAATAGACGCACATTTGTAATGTCCGATGTGATGTGATAATTTCCCAGGTAACATTATATGGATGGTGTAATGGTTAGCATTACTGCCTCACAGCACTGATGCCACGGGTTCGATTCCCACCATGGCCCTAACTGTGCGGAGTTTGTATATTCTCCTCGTACTTTTGTGGGTTTCCACAGGGTACTCTGGTTCCCTCCCACAATCCAAAAATATACTGGTAGGTTAATTGGCTCCCAACAAAATTAACCCTACCGTGAATGTGTGTGCTTGTATGTGTGGTATAGAATGTAGATTGCAAGCTCCACTGGGGCAGGGACTGGTGTGAATGGGCAAATATTCTCTGTAAAGCGCTACGGAATATGTGTGCGCTATATAAATTACTGGTGATAAATAATAATAAATAAATTATCTGCTCCCATTACATCCTGGCCATTGTCCCTGACAGGGGAAAAAAAAACACGCATTTTGCCTCACATTGAAAAAATAAAACACATTGGTCCCAACAGCAAAAAAATACACATTGTGCCTCAAAAGAAAACACACATTGTCCCTCATAGGGAAATAAACACACATTGACCTGCATTTAGTACCATTTGTATGAGTAATATGGTTTCTTTAGGATAGGTGTCATCAGAAAGATTACTCTGCCCCAGCTGCACCCTTCTAATCCTGGCAGTTGCGAATAGTCTTTAGCCTCATCCAACCTCTGTCTCCCTAGCCTCATTTCCACTCCTCTCTAGCCTCATCCCCCCTGCATCTGTCCACCATGCATTTCTCCAGCAACATTACCTATGTCTCTCCAGTGCCACCCTCCTGCATCTGTCCAGTGACATTGTCCCTATCTCTCCAGTGCTTTCCAGTGTCATTTCCCCCATCTCTCCAGTACTACTTATAGTGGAGTTGGTGGATGGTGGAGGCAGAAGCTGGCTCTTACCACCGCCCTATTGGAGCATGGGACTTAGTCACCTGGATGGCCCAATATGCCCCTATATATACAGTATTTTCCCCAGGATTTGGGCAGGGCGCTGGGGTGCGGGGCAGATAACATGCAATCAAAAAGGGGGCGTGGCCGACTATTGGGGGTGGTCCGGCCCCCTCAATGTCACTAATGGGGGCGGGTCCCCGCCGTGGCTTCACTGATAGGGGCGTGCCCAGCACTTACTAAGGTGTTGGGCTTCCCCCAAGCTCTGCCTTGTGAACAGATGGCGTGCGCATGCAACGGTGGAAGGCTGTTTAGGCAGGGCCCCACCAAAGGGGCGGGGCTAATTTTGCCCTTTAAAAATTTAACAGGGCGCGGCACCTTGCTAAAACAACCTAGAATGCAGACTATATATATGTGGACTATTGGTTGTGCTGGTCCTTTCATCTTCTCATATCGCTGTGGATCTTAGGATGGATTTGCACATGTAATTCACTTTGATACCTAGCACCCATTTTATCCACCGGAGACACACACACGCAAACACACACCCTATGTATGCTGCACCCCCCCTCCATATACTGCCCCTATATACACACTGAACCCCATACCCCTCCATATAGTGTCCCCTATATACAGGGCATTCCCCTCCATACACTGCTCCCGCCATATACCGCCTCCTCCATATACTATGCTGCAAACCCAAGTTACTTGCCATCCTGGGACTCGGCAACAAGTAGCAGCAGTAACCAGGAAATGGATGCAGGAACCACCAGATGGCGGTACCAGGGACATGTGTGGCCACTTGCTGGCGGAGGGAAAAGGTGAATCAGTCTGGCAGGAAGGGGTGAGACACTGTGTGGGCTGAGCAGTGTGGTGACTGGGAGGAGGAGGGGTAGGTGCTGGGGCTGCAGGTGATGTAGGTAAGAGGCAGATAACAGTCTCAACTGCTTTACATATACTGCGCGTTGGTGGAGGGGCAGGGTCCGGTGCTTGCCTCTCCCATGCCCTACACAGGCCATGTTTAGACACCTCCGGCCAGCTGTTTGTGGCTACTGGTGACCTCTACCCCCAGACTGGCCTGGGGCTGTGCGGGGACTGGTGAGCTTACACGTGCCAGTACTGGTGTACATAGTGCCGCATCATTATAGCCTGCCCATTACAGATATACAGAATCTATAATGCCACACACACACACACACACACACACACACACACACACACACACACACACACACACACACACACACACACACACCAAGAAACCCAGCAGGTCCTGTGTGAGTAGCGATCGCCCCATCCTATATTCCGGCCCTGGTGTCCGTCATTTGATGGGCTTTTAACTAGTTCTTATATAAATTACCTGGTATCCGGACTCTAGGTCGACACCACTTACGTCAACACCAATTGGTCAACACACCTTAGGTCGACCAATTGGTGTCACATTATGGAGAAAACAACAACAAAAAAATATATAAAAAACTCATGTCAACCTTTTTCCATGTCGACTTTGTTTATGTCGACATTTTGTCCATGTTGACCTATTTCAGGTGTTGACCTAAGGTGTGTCGACCAGTTGGGGTCGACCTAAGTGGTGTTGACCTAATTGGTGTCGACCTTGAGTCCGAGACCCAAATTCCCTGAGGGGTTCTGATTGCTCCACTGAGATTGTGCCTGGATCTTAACTCCCTAAAACTAAAGTATTTGCATTATCTAACCATGGAAACTTATAGTGATGATTGTTTAAATAAAGGTTATATCAGAACTTTTGTCACTGAAAAAGAGAAAGCACATCACATGTAATGACTAAGGGGGATCTAAAAAGATTATGATAAAAGATAAAAACCCACTCCCTCTGAACTAGTGGAGCATTGTAAAACTGATATGAACTGATTTTAGATAAGCATATAAGCTTATCAGAAGTAATGGGTATATGAATGGAAAATGGCTTCAACAATTTTTAATACTTTTTCTGGTCATGATGATGAGGAGATGTACTAAGCCTTTGGGAGTGATAAAGTGGAGAGAGATAATGTACCAGCCAATCAGCTCCTAGCTGCCATGTTAAAGGCTGTGTTTGAAAAATATCAGGAGCTAGTTGCCTGGTAGTTTATCTCATTCCACTTTATCTCTCTCCAAGGCTTAGGGGGACATTTACTAAGCAATGATAAGAGCAGAGAAGTGAGCTAGTGGAGAAGTTGCCCATGGCAACCAATCAGCACTGAAGTAACATCTATAATTTGCATACTATAAAATTATACAGAGCTGTTGATTGGTTGATGGGGCAACTTCTCCACTGGCTCACTTCTCCGATCTTATCACTGCTTAGTAAATGTCCCCCTCAGTACAGTACATCTGCTCCATTATGTATTTAGTCAGGCCACTTGGGTTATGCAATGCTCCTGCCACATTCAAGACTTGGGTAAATCAGTATTTGTCTATTTGCATGGTAAATTTTATATTCTCTTCCTCTGTGGAGGATCAATCTAAGCAGTTAAGATTTGTTTTGGAAAGGTTATATTACATATATGGCATTTCTGAGAAACGTGAATTTGAGGGTCCAGGATAGTAAAGTGACATTTTTGTCTATATCGTCATATTGTTTTTGGAGCCCACCTTCCCTACACCCAAATCACACCACCAACCGAATGCTGTTGGGAAAGCTTACAGAGCCAGAGTAAGTGGGGAATTCATAAGGCACATCATTTGCATCATTAAACAAGCTGCCACCTGGATCATGGTAAACAGTGCAATACATTTCCACTTGCTCATGGGAGAAGTGACCGCCTGCCAAAATAAATACAGTAGATTGTACACTGCAAACAAATCCAAATGCTTCTTTCTCAATACGTAAGACACTAGAGGACTTATTTATCTATATATACAGTATATATATTATACAGTATATATATATATATATATATATATATATATATTTTCACACCATTCGCCGGCACTCGGTTCGCCCACTAGGCTCTCTTGCCCTGGTGCCCTCCACTGGGGTAGCAATCCCCTGTATCTATATCCAAATAATGAGGCGGCACTCAGGGACTGGAACAAGTGATTTTTAGTGAGAAAACTGCATCACAGCATCAACGTTTCGGGGCCTGTCACCCCTTCGTCAGGATAAACACACAGTGCAATAAACAACAATTTATAGAGACTCACCCCTGGCGTCCTCCCCATGTCTGGCTCCCGCCGGCCGCGCCATTCCGGGCCCGTTCGTCCGCCCACTGAGAGTGACCACTTCCGCCGGAAGTGGCGTCATATGGTGACGTCCGGGTCCCGGGCCGCGTAACCACGGCAACCCTGTAAACACAATGACGTCATAATTAAAAACAGCAATACCACTGTTTAAGTAAGAAAGTGTGATCGATTGTGCTGGTATAAAATGACACCATATCGTGTCACTAATGTTCCTATAAAAACTAGAATCTGCTGATATAAAAAAAAAAAAAAAACATCAACCTCTGTGTGCACGCAGTGCAGACAATAACACACGTGAAAAAACACGCACTCGTGTGCGACTCAATAGTGTAATTTCATTATATATATGTTGGTCGTAAAAGACCATGGTGTAATACCTAAAAAACATAGCCTGATAAGGGCTACTGAATTAATAATATAAATATTTAAATATGTGCATATAGATCACACCTGCTACAGTGGTATTGACACATAACCATAACTACCCACCCTTCAAACATTTAAAAACATGACAAGTACAGGGGTCCATCACCCCCTCTTACCCTATGTGACCAGAGAGGACATTATTATTAGGGGGGCGGATAAGGGGGGTTCAGTGGTGGTTCAGGACATTGGGGACTATGTGGCAGAATGCAACAGACTGCTTAGTGATACGGGGACTTATTGCACACTGGGGAAAGATCCCACTCAGGCTTACAAAAAGGAATTGGTTGATCTGTTAAAAAAGGCAGGTGAACAGGGGCTATTGTCCAGCAATGTCATTTTAAAATTAACCACAGATCATCCGGTAGTACCAATTTTCTACACTTTGCCCAAAGTTCACAAAGATGCACAGAGACCCCCTGGGAGACCGATTATTTCGGCCCGGGGGTCACTGTGCGAACCAGTGGCAATTTTTCTGGATGCCTATCTTCAGCCGTGCATCCAACATACATTTTCACATCTGAAAGATTCTAATGAATTGTTAAGGCATTTCCTAAGGGTAGAGAAAGTACCAGTTGATTTGCTTATGGCAACAATGGATGTAACGAGCCTCTATACCTGCATCCCCCATGAAGGAGGTGTGCAGGCGGTGAGGAGACTTCTGATAGGAAATCCACACTATACAGGACCCGATGTAGAATTGTTTATTCAATTGTTGGAGTTCACCCTTGCGCACAACTATTTTCTGTTTGGGGACAAGTTCTTCAGACAGACAACAGGGTGCGCAATGGGCTCGGCTGTGGCGCCAGCGTTCGCCAACACCTATATGTGGGATGTTGAAAAAAGTTTATTCTATGAAAATCCGGTAATTTCCAGGGATATTTTCTTATATTACCGGTACATAGATGATTTACTGATGTTCTGGACTGGAAGTGAACAGTCACTCCAGGACATCGTCATGGAACAGAACAGGTCCCTCAGTCCCATCAAATTAACCCTAAAATGCAGCCACACACATATTGAGTTTTTAGATATCTCAATTACCATATCCAACGGGGAGATTATCACTAATCTCTTTACTAAACCTACTGACAGGAACACCATCTTGAGCTTTAATAGTTTTCATCCCACCCCGTCCATCTGTGGGTTACCTTATTCACAGTTTTTAAGGGTGTGCAGAATCACCAGCCGAGCCGAAGATGTTGAGAATCAACTGAATCTCATGGAACAAAAATTTTTACAGAGGGGATATCCTTTACCTCTAGTAAAAGCAGCACGTGCTAAGGCGGCAGCACAAGACAGAGTTAAGTTACTTACTAATGTGAGTCCCACAGATAAAAAAGATAGACTCCCGTGGGTCAATACATATAACACCAATAGCCGGCACACTAGTAAAAAGGCTAAGACACTATGGCCAATGGTAGCCTCAGATCCCGATTTAAAATGCTTTAGAAACACCAGAATCATGCCCAGCTATAGGAGGGGCAAGAACATTAAGGATCTTGTGGTTAAAACCGATCTCAGCAAATTTAAAAAGAAAGTCCCGCAACATTTTTTGACAAGAGCCAACGGTTGTTATAAGTGCATTGGTTGCACAACTTGCACCTATATGTCCACAAGTGATGTCATTGGACATCCACACTCGGCCAAGAAGTTTACAATCAATTGGCCGCTGTCATGTCATTCAAAGTTTGTGGTATACGTAATTATGTGTCCTTGTGGACTCTATTACGTTGGCAAAACGGAATGTCAATTCAAGGTTAGGATGGCACAGCACAGACAGGCAATCAGGGCGGCCATCAATACCGGAGTAAGCGATCAACCTGTTGCTCGCCATTTTGCTGAATCTAAACACAACATGGCCACTCTTAGGTACCGAATAATTGACCATGTACCGGAGTCAATTAGGGGAGGAAATAGAGCCCTGAAATTACTCCAACTAGAATCCAGATGGATTTTTAGGTTGGATACCATCCGACCTAAAGGGTTAAATGAATCATTAGGCCTTAACAATTTTTTATAGGTAAAGAACATCCTGGAAAGGGAGGGGCAAGATGGCAGTAGAGTTTCTAAAACTGTTGGATTATAGGGAGAAAAATGCTCAGAGATTATATGAAATTTTCTGCTTCTGTGTGGAGTTTATATGTGCTGTCATAATAATTGTATTGTGGGGTGTAATGAATACGTACCTGTGGTCACATAGGGTAAGAGGGGGTGATGGACCCCTGTACTTGTTATGTTTTTAAATGTTTGAAGGGTGGGTAGTTATGGTTATGTGTCAATACCACTGTAGCAGGTGTGATCTATATGCACATATTTAAATATTTATATTATTAATTCAGTAGCCCTTATCAGGCTATGTTTTTTAGGTATTACACCATGGTCTTTTACGACCAACATATATATAATGAAATTACACTATTGAGTCGCACACGAGTGCGTGTTTTTTCACGTGTGTTATTGTCTGCACTGCGTGCACACAGAGGTTGATGTTTTTTTTATATCAGCAGATTCTAGTTTTTATAGGAACATTAGTGACACGATATGGTGTCATTTTATACCAGCATGATCGATCACACTTTCTTACTTAAACAGTGGTATTGCTGTTTTTAATTATGACGTCATTGTGTTTACAGGGTTGCCGTGGTTACGCGGCCCGGGACCCGGACGTCACCATATGACGCCACTTCCGGCGGAAGTGGTCACTCTCAGTGGGCGGACGAACGGGCCCGGAATGGCGCGGCCGGCGGGAGCCAGACATGGGGAGGACGCCAGGGGTGAGTCTCTATAAATTGTTGTTTATCCTGACGAAGGGGTGACAGGCCCCGAAACGTTGATGCTGTGATGCAGTTTTCTCACTAAAAATCACTTGTTCCAGTCCCTGAGTGCCGCCTCATTATTTGGATATATATATATATATATATATATATATGTGAAAGCCCTCACTCACTCACTCACTCACTCACTCACTCACTCACTCACTCACTCATCCATCACTAATTCTCTTATTTCCCAATATGTTAGGAAGCTGAAATATGACATAGGTATTCTTCAGGTGCGAAATAGGAAAACTACGTAATTAGAATTTTAATAAACCCCCCTAAAGGGATGGAAAGGGGGTTGACATAAGTACATCATTACCAATGCGTAGCTTGCGTTGTGTGAACGATAAAGCCCAAACGGCCAATTGGATCAAAATTAGGATTGCACCTCCAGTGGGTAGAAATTAATAAACTACAAAAATGATCCTGTCACTTTTACCGTATCTGCTAAGGGTGCTCTTCGGGTAACGCGATGAACCATGGATTAATATTTACTACCATTAAGATGTCTCAAATTTACACCTCTAAAGATTTACCAAGTTTTTAACACTCAATTATATTTACAACCATGAAAATCAGAAACTCCTGCGCGAAGAAGGAGTAGAACATCTAGTCGCTGAATATTTACGGTATATACCCAGAAAACACCAGTTTTAAGGGATACGTAATTACCTTCAAATATTAAGGATCCCCTGAATGTATGAAGGAGGGACCACAGCAGATATTTCTGATATCTGCTGCGGTCCCTTAATTTCTGACAGCAGCCGCGGAGGCTGCAAAGCAGTCAGATTTACCACGTTGTGTCTACAGATCACCAGGATAGGGTTTCTGCAGAAGTCTCCCGGGCAATGGCCGCCACACATGCATGGTTAGCAGACAGTGTGCTGAACAGCCCGGACTTCTGAAGCAGTTATGAAATAATTGCTTTTGTGGTCATTTTACTTCTTTACACATTGCAGGCACAGGCTCCGTGTACTTGCATGTGATTTTTAGTACATTCTTGGGAATGTTAATTTCTTATTGCCACAAACAGAGGTGCAAACAAATTTTGATTAATAAGTCTAAAACTCAATTAGAAAATATGCTGTTGAAAGAAGCCTTATTATATCATGTTAGAGTTCAATCCTTATCAAATGCTCATGTTGATGATTCCCATGGCAACAGCTGGGCTGTCCCAGAAAAAATGGAAATTGTGGGAGTTCTACACTTGTTGTGTGACAGAAACCAGTGTTTCTACTGCTAAAACAAACGTGCAACTTAATTTTCTGGATGTTGGACTGTAAATGAGTATCCAATATACAATTAATTTCTCATTGACTTTCAGATATTGCAACATTCTTAAAAATTAAGTATATAGACACAATGTCAAATCAGTGGTGTAACTAAGGCCCTCCAAGCTGTGTGGCTGTAGAGAGTGCAGACCCCTGTGGGCTGCCAGAATCGCCACTGCAGTGCCTCTGGAGTGTCCTTTGGATGCTCCAGACGTCCACACCACAGCTCTTACAGTCCTCCTGGAACATCTTGAAATGACTATCCCATGCTGATGTCCAGGGCTGGTTCTAGACCTTGTAGCACCCAGGGCGAAAGTTTCTTTTGGTGCCCCCCTACTGCCAGCCAAAGAAGGGTTAGTGTGCACCAAGGGTGGATGCCAAAAATAGGGGCGTGGATTCATAGGGAAGGGGTGTGGCCACAGAATAGTACCAATTCACATTACACCACACAGTAGTGTCCGTCAGCCACATTACACCACACAGTCGTACCCCCTATACCATGTTAGAGACCCTTACACACATTACACCACATTAGAGCAGAGCCCCTTATACATATTACGCCAGGTAGCCCCTTACACACATTGCACCAGGTAGACCCTTATACACACTGACAGGTAGCCCCTTTTACACATTGTGACAGGTAATGCCCCAGTGTAGTATTGCCCCAGTAGATATGCCCCCAGTAGTTTTGCTCCCAGTAGATATGCCCCATATAGATATGCCCCCAGTAGATATGCACCCTGTAGTTATGCCCCCAGTAGAGATGCCCCCAATACATATGCCCCCAGTAGAGATGTCCCCAGTAGAGATGCCCCCAATATATATGCCCCCTGAAGTTATTCCACCAGTAGATATGCCCCCATTAGATATGCCCCCTGTAGTTGTGCCCCCAATAGAGATGTCCCCATTAGAGATGCCCCCAGTAGAAATGTCCCCTCCCATAGCACCGCACAGCCACACACTGCCTCAGCTGGAAGCCGGATCCTGCTGCAGCCGGGGTGCGGGATACGGGGTGCGGGTGGTCAGCAGGCACCTGCGGGGTGACTGCGGCCATGCCCTCAGGCCGCAGTGCCCCGAACACCTGCCTGGCTTGCCCATGCCTACAACTGCTCCTGCTGATGCAGCTCCCCGTCATGAGACATTGCTGTGGCTCATTCCTGTTTCCATTCTGTTTATGTATTTTATGTTATATTTCTGTTTGCATGCCAGGTTTTCTCATGTACTTGTTTAGAGTACTATTGTGGGCTGCCTTTGGTGAATCTGTGTGACTACAGCCTGTCTCCTGTATGTATGGCCCATGCAGCCTCACCTGTCAGATAATTATGCCATTATGTGGTGAGGCTGTGTAACTGTAGCCTGTCTCTTGTATGTGTGGCCTGTGCTGTCTCACCTGTCAGTTAATTAGGCCATTACCTTCTGTCTGGCTTTCAGCCATACTGATTGGGGCATGCTTCCTTTATTACCCAGCTTGCCTTTCACCTGAGGCTGGTGATAGATACATGTTCCTGTCTGTACTCATATCCAGATCTTGTCCTATGGTGGAATCTTTTACCTGTGCATTCGGTGCAGTAAAACTACTTGTTAGATCATGTCTGCCTGTGTTGAACCCATGACCTGGGGACCTTGCCAGATTGATTACCTGACCAGATCCAGCCAACTTTGTATTCAGGTTTTTGCTAAGCAGTGTTTGGTGTTTCCACACAGACGCTGCCTGTCTTATATTTCTGTACTATAATATCTTAGAGCATTGTTGCTCCCACAGTTTATTTAGTTGCTTAATACATCTTATGCATTTACAATCACTCATATATTCAGTGTCTTAGCTTTCAATACTCTGTGCCTAGATGATTTTATGCATGACTTGCATGATTTTGATGCATTGGAATGATAAATCGTTCAAAATCGTGCAAACTGTGCAGGTTCCAGGAACAATATAGATCCGATGCTCGGTCCCGCGAGTCGTTTGTCATATCTTCAGATCCTCCCTACTGCAGGGAATATTTTCCAATCTTGTTAGTGTTTTGGTACAGATTGTTTGTTAGGTCGTTTGTAAAAATGAACAGTTTGCACGATATTGTTTGTCCAGTACTGCTGGGGAGCAGCCGGGGAGTACAAGGGAAATCAGTAACAATGTTGTATCATTTGCAAGTCATTTAGTGTGTGGAAAACTTTAGAGGGGATGATTTAAGATGATAGAAAATAGGAGAATATTTCTAATGCTTAGTTACATCTTGTGTTAAACAGTAGGCTTATTTCCCATTTGTGCAGACTTTTTCTGTGACCATTGCAGATTTTGTTTTTATTGTAACAACTGCTCATTGTTTAAAAAAAATTAATTACTTGGCTTAAAGCACAGCCTCCCATCACACTTGCACCTTACCCCCTTTATATACAGTAGCTGATATATAACTTAGAAAAGTAAGAAACATAAGATCTATCTATCTATCTATCTATCTATCTATCTATCTATCTATCTATCTATCTATCTATCTATCTATCTATCTATCTAGGCCATGACTAGGGTAGTGCGGCCAGTGCTGCTTCACAGAGCACAGGTCACAATGAGGGATTCACAGCACCCTGTTAGGGAGGACCTTTGGGGGGGGGGGGGGGGGGTAATGACAGGCGTTCAAATTACAAATTAGGTAGGCAGGAGCAGGGCATTATTAGAATTCAACTATTAAAAATAAATAATTTATTATTCTTTCATTTAATAGTTGAATTTCTGATGTCCCCCTTCCCCCTATGCCGAAGCTTGATCTAACAGCAGGGCTAGTGTTTTTTATTGTCAATAAAGGACACTGCTCTGTGGCATACTGTGTATATGGGGTACTACTGTGTGGCATACTATAAATAAGGGGTACTACTGTGTGGCATACTATAAATAAGGGGTACTACTGTATGGCATACTGTGTATAGGGGGTGCTACTGCATGGCATACTGTGTATAAGCAGTACTACTGTTTAGCATATGGTCTAGCAGGGACACTAATGTGTGGCGTAATGTGCATAAGGGGTACTACTGTGTGGTGTAACATGTATAAGGGGTACTACTTTATGGCATATTGTATATAAGGGGTACTACTGTGTGGCCTAACATGTAACATGTATAAGGGGCTCTACTGTGTGGCATTACATGAATAAGGGGTACCACTGTGTGCATAATGTGAATAAGAAGTACTACTGTGTGGCATAATGTGAATAAGGGGTACTACTGTGTGGCCTAACATGTACAAGGGGCTCTACTGTGTGGCATAATGTGATTAAGAGGTACTACTGTGTGACTTCCTTTGAATTGAGGGCACTGTTGTGTGACCATGCCCTTTCCAGCAAGATCACCCAATGTTTTTTGGCACACATCTTTGGCGAATGCTGTCCCTATTCAGAATATTGGGGGGGGGGGGGGGGGGGCACCAGTACTCTTTCTGGTGCAGAGCACATATCTATGTTTTGGGCCTCATTTATAGTTGGACCTAAGTAAGCTACATTCAAATATATTACAAGGTTACAATGCAGACTTTTTGACCTAGGGCCTGATTCAGACCCGCACAAAGTCAGCACGCAATGCCAGTGTTCACGTACTGGAGTGATTTTTTGCAACTGCGCATACATGAAAATTTCTGAAAACCCCTATGACACAGAGCATGCACAAAGGTGCTTTTGTGATTAATTCAGACAATTTCAGAAATGTGTAGGGAGATGTGATGGGTGTTCCTGGGTGGTGAATGAGAAGTGGCTAGTAGTGCACACAAAAATGGACCATTCAGTGGACATATTAGGTTTAGGCTGCGGGGGGAGGGTTAGGGTTGGGCTGCAGGGAGCGAGGGTTAGGTTTAGGCTGTGGGAAGGAGGGTTAGGTTTAGTCGCCCCCAGGGAGGGTTAGGGTACAGCTGCGGGGAGGGTTAGGTTTTAGGCTGAGAAAAGGGGGGTTAGGTTTAGGCGCCCTAAGGGAGGGTTAAGGTACGGTCGTGGGGAGAGAGGGTTAGGTTTTAGACAGAGAGAAGGGGGATTAGGTTTAGGAGCCACTTGGGAGGGTTAGGCTGTCAGGTGGAGGGTTATTTTTAGGCTGTGGGTAGGGAGGGTTAGGTTTAGGGGGACATTGAGGAAAGGTAACCATACTTACCTTTACACTGTTAGGATTCCCACCATTGGGATGCGGCGGTCAGTCTTCTGACCGCCGGCATCCCAAACACCAGAATTTCATACCCAACTCGTAGAGACCAATTCTTTTTTGCTGTCAAAGGGCGTAAAACCTAAAAAGCCAAAGTGCAAATGCTTCAAGTGTAACAAGTTGGTACATAAAAGCCTCAGAATGCAAAGCAGGGGAACCAGGTAGCATTTTATCATGAAAGTGTGATAAAAGAACTGAATCAGCATTAAATGTAGCAGACAATCACCGCAAGAATTGTTGGTGCATGGTTTCAGTAGAAATGAGGCACTTCAGTTGTTATGAAAGTTGGGTTAAGTCACTAAAGCCATATGATCCTGTGAACCTCAGGGGAATAGGTGACTATGTGCTTCTGAATTAAAGGCATAACAGTTGTCATGGACATAGAAAATTTACTGTTTTTACTTGACTTGGGAACCAGTCTGATTGCCATCAGTGTATTGGAGATACAAAGTCCAATTTGCAGAGGGTCCATGGGGGTAATTCAGATATGATCGTAGATGTGCTAAATTTAGCACATCTACCATCAGTTTCTCTGACATGCGGGGGGATGCCCAGCACAGGGCTAGTGGACACACTTATCAATGGACTTAAATTAAAATGTGTAATTTTGGACCCTTCAATCTTCTAAGATCTTGGTTTCTATTTTCATCCAAAATATAGTCAGACTTCATAGCATTCCTGTAAATATTGTTCTGAGAGGGGTTCACAGTTTATGTAAAGATTTTGGAGGTTGTTTTGTGATGAGCTGAAAATAAAGGCTTTTGGAAAAGGTACAGAGTTTTGGAAGAAGGTACAGTACAGTCTTCCCTTAAATATTCTATATGTATATAGTTGAAAAAAAAAAAAAACAATAGACATACTGTACTTTAGGGAAACTGCTTGTAAAGGTCAAATTTGTGACATTTATGTTATCTACTAAAAAATACTAGTATAACACAACCCTCTGCCAAGATTGGAAGGTATACCGTATTTATTCTTTTAAAATCTTCAGAAACACAAAACCATTGGAAATCCAATTAGATATCCTCCATCTATGAAAATCCTGAGAACTTTTGTCATGGCTCATTATTGAAGCCTATTATTAAACCCTAATTTCAGTAGGCATCTGTTAAAACCACCCTCATTATTATGGATGGTAAAGAAAGTACAGCATTTTAAGTATTTTTTATTTTTGTTCTTCCAAAGAACAATTGCAGTATTTTGTTCTTTGGAATGGAAAAAGTCAAGAGGAAAGTTATGGGTAAATAAAAGTTTACATCCAGACATACTTAAGAGAATATTCCATGAAAAATCTCATGAGAAAACTCAATTTAGGAGTCATCTCACCTCTCCATGAGGACAGGAGTACTTTCAGGCATGGGGCAAAATGTAATAGGGTGCGATGTTTGGAAAAGGTGTGAGTTTAGCACTAAACATGTTTCAAACTCGCACGTGTAATAGACTGCGAGAACATCAAACATGCATGTAACTCGCATAGCACTACGCACATAACATAAAACATAACACAAAACATACAACTTGCACAGAGTAATAGGGTGCGAGTTGTAAACATAGAACTGGTAAGAGAAAATCATAAATATAATAGACCTGCTTCAGATAGGCAAGATAAATGTCACACATAACTGTAAAACATCAAAATTAACTCTGAAGAAGCCCATTAACACTATTTTTATATCTATAAAAACACATTTAAGTTATGAGGCCTTTACCACTAATATAAACCTTATATACTATAGACACATTTAAGATATGAAGCCCATTACCAATAATACAACCCCTATATACCCATATTACTTATACTTTTAAAAAAAATAAACTATTTTTTTATTTACTCAACACAAAAAAATAAACAGTAATATAACAAGAAAATGTAATGGTAAACATATGAAAAAACGTGTGCGTGCACTGTGCCTTGAGGGTGGTGGTTGGTGAAACAGTTTGTGGGGTGGTATTCTGACTGCTAACTGTAGAGGTACTAGGAGCTTCCAGTGTGGCCCTTTGTGCTAGTAAGTGCCTCTGTTTGGCCTCTAGTAACTTGACTCACCTCTAAAAGGCGCATGTCAATATTATGAGCTATTCTAGCTTTTGTGCCCTCTAGAGACATTAGTTCGTTTTTGCAGCTGTTTGCTGATGGCATTCAGTTGCTGCATCTGCATGGCCATAAAGTTCACCTGGGACTGGCAAAACTTTCCAGGGATTTTGCCATCTCTTCCACATACTGTATGGGATGGTTTGAGGTGTCGGTGAAAGCTGTGGTGGAGCCAGCTGGCGTTCATGTGACTCTATGAGGAAGCCTGCTGCGATGTCCTCTGGCGACAAAACTAGATCGACGGGGTTGAAGATTATTTACTCATTATCAGTGAATTCTTCAGTCATCACCAGTATTGGGGCACCCGCACTAGAAGGAACCGGACCTGTTCATCTCTAATTTATAAGTCTCTGGCAAGTCACTGCCACATGTGACACTTTCTACCAATGAAAAAACTATTGCAAGAGACTTCCGTGTACTCCGGTATTTTGCAAACAAGGACTGGAATACGGGCGCAATTGGATAACATGGGATGGCCCAAAAACCAACCATTTACACGCATGTTTGTTCAATTTCCACTGAAACACGGTTCAGAAATATGAGTGCATACACCATTGAAAAACACGATCCCCTAAAACATGGAAACATAGTAAATTCCTGAATTTTATCTTGACAAAAAGTGGTGTGCGATCGATCACACTAAGGCAAACATGGGTCAGACACAACTTTTAGTAAATGTACAATACCTCTAGTAGAGAGGGCCTTGCTTGTGAGAGCTTATCTCTAGATGGAATGTACTGTAGAAGCAAACACAAAGGGGTCGATTCACTTGCAGGCAATGCTGGCATTGTCCATGTGTAAGTGCATTCATATGCTGCAATTACAGTAACCCCAAGAGTGTATGGACCTGCAAACAAACAATTGTGATACTGGGGTATAATCAGCACGTAATCAGAATGATGATCTATTGTGCTATTGCTGACGCCTATGCCACTCTCTGCAAATGGGCATGGTCTCAACCAAGGGGAGTGGTTTCAAAAAGAAAGGGGCATGGTCACACAATAGTATCCCCAATTCAAATGAAGCCACACTGTAGCACAATCTTATTCTCATTAAACCGCATAGTAGTGTCCCTTGTTCATGTTATGTCACACAGTAGTGCCTCTTTTACAAAATGGCCACATTAGTGACACTTATACACAATGCCCATAGTAGTAGTGCTCTAATACACATAATGCCCACAGCTGTAGTGCACCTTATGCAATGCCCACTGTAGTGGTATTGCCCCTTATGCAATGCAAACTGTAGTGGTAGTGCCCCTTAAGCAGTGCCCACAGTGATAGTGCCTCTTATGACCATAGTAGTTGCTCCCCTTATGCAGTGCCCCATTAGTAATGCCACCTGAAGTAGTGCCTCTTACACATGAATTCCACACAATACTTACCTTGAGCCCTGCAGCTGTGTCTAACAGCTGCCGTCCGTCTGGCCACCCACTCCTTGGAACTATGGGAGAGACATTGAGTCATCATAATGTCTCTCCTATAGTGCACACTGCTAGAGCCAGAAGCCGGAGCTCAGGAGTGAACTCCTGCCTCCAGCTGCCACTGTGGTGAAGGAGCTGGGCGCCCACTGGTGACAAATTCAATAGTAGGTATTACATGTTATAAAGTTGGAGGCAGCTGTTTGTGGCCTGTTCAGCTGACACAGAGATATGGATTATGTAAAAGTAGATTTTGCAGTTCAACATTTGACTAGATCTTTCTGATCTTGGAACTTATAGTGTATGTCAGTGGAAGTTCTTGTTAGAATCTTGAGGCAGGAATGGAATAAGAAATGACTTACTCATGGGAAACCTTTAGGAAAACAAACCAAAAAAATCTAATAAAAACATATATGGAACAGAACCATTCGCTAACTTTGTCCTGTGAATCATTTCCAGACATATTCATTAAGGTGAATGTGTCTGTTATACATACAGACACAACAGGACGGAATCTGCATGCATTAAGGGACCCATTCATGAGAAGTAAAGAGCCAGTTGATAATACCGGGGATTTTATGGCTGTACATGTGTCCTCAGAATTTTCTGACCCTTTACCTTTTGCTAGTTTGGCTGGGGAAGTGACAGATGGGGAGTCCAGTGAGGACCCTCTTGCCGGGAACAGGGACATAGTAGTTAGAACTGAAAGAATGCCTGACCTGGAGGTCAAGAAGGATCTGTTTGCATCTGAACAGTTAAAGGATCCTACCTTAATAAAGGCTAGAGAGAATTTTAAGATTGTTAATGGGGAACCTGTGGTACCAGGTGACAGAGTTAAGTATCCCCACATGGCCATCTGTAATGAGCTCCTGTATCACATTGTCAAAAAGGGTGAGGAGGTGGTGGAACAGCTGGTAGTTGCCCAGCCTTATAGGAGAACGGTACTATATTTAGCCCATAGTCACATTACAGCAGGACATTTAGGGGCCGAAAAAAACACTGAAAGAGTTTTACAAAGGTTATTTTGGCCAGGGGTTTATAAAGAAGTGACTGAATATTGTTCTTCCTGTCCTGAATGCCAGTATCATGCCCTAGACCCCATTTCAAGGAGCCCACTAGTTTCCATGCCTATTATAGAGGTCCCGTTTGACAGGATAGCCATGGATCTCATGGGGCCCTTGTTAAAGTCCGCTTGGGGCCATCAGAATATCCTGGTAATAATGGACTATGCCACTCGATATCCTGAGGCTGTCCCTTTACACAATATCACAACCAAGGCGATAGCTAGGGAGCTGGTGCAGGTTTTCAGTAGAGTGGGAATACCAAAATAAATTTTGACTGACCAAGGTACCCCATTTATGTCGAGGGTCAAGAAAGAATTGTGCAAATTATTTAAGGTCACTCACCTCAGGACGTCCGTCTACCATCCCCAAACTGATGGGTTGGTAGAAAGGTTTAATAAAACATTAAAAAGTATGTTAAAAAAGGTTGTTGCTAGAGATGGAAAAAACTGGGATTGTTTGTTGCCCTACTTGTTAATGGCCATCAGAGAAGTTCCTCAGTCCTCTATGGGGTTTTCTCCATTTGATTTGTTGTATGGTAGACACCCCAGAGGACTGTTGGACATTGCCAAAGAGACATGGGAAGGACAGCCCACTCCTTATAGAAGCGTTATTGAACATGTAACACAAATGCAGGATCGGATTGCAGCCGTGGTACCTATTGTCAGAGAGCACATGGAACAGGCCCAAAGTGCTCAACAGAGGGTATATAACCGGAATGCCAAGATACGGGAATTTGCTCCTGGAGATACTGTAGAGTTCTTGTTTTGGTACCCACTGTGGAAAGCAAGTTCTTAGCTAAATGGCAGGGTCCATTTGAGATTAGAGAAAAAGTGAATGAGGTTAACTACAAAGTATACCAACCGGGAAAGAGAAAACTCGAACAAATCTACCATGTTAACTTAATCAAACCCTGGAAAGATTGGTTGTCTCTGTTAGCGGAGCCTTGCCCTTCTGTGTCTTCATCTCAGTTAGTTCCCGCAGTAAAGGTGTCAGAGACATTATCAGCTGATCAGAATATTCAGGTTAAATAATTTCTCATCCAAAATAGGGAGATATTTTCAGAGCTGCCTAGCCGAACGGCCATAATAAAACATGACATTGTCACAGAACCAGGGGTCAGGGTCAATTTAAAGCCATATAGGATTCCTAAAGCTCAGCGAGAAGCTGTTTCTAAAGAAGTTAAAAACATGTTAGAACTTGGAGTCATAGCGGAATCTAACAGTGAGTGGTCCAGTCCCATAGTTCTCATCCCGAAGCCAGACGGTAGCATACGCTTCTGTAATGACTTTCGTAACTTAAATGAGGTGTCCAAATTTGACGCATACCCCATGCCCCGTGTGGATGAGCTTATAGAAAGGCTGGGAACAGCCAGGTTTCTCACCACGTTGGACCTGACCAAAGGGTACTGGCAAATACCTTTAACTGATAGCACAAAAGAAAAGACAGCCTTTTCAGTTCCGGAGGGGCTATACCAGTATAAGATGTCACCCTTTGGGTTGCATGGGGCTCCAGCAACCTTTCAATGGGCAATGGATAAGATTTTGAGGCCCCATAGAAAGTATGCAGCTGCCTATTCGGATGATGTGGTAATTCACAGTACGGACTGGGGGTCCCACTTGGTTAAAGTACAAGCCGTACTTGTCTCAATCAGAGAAGCAGGGTTAACTGCTAACCCAGAGAAGTGCTGCCTCGCAATGGAGGAGGTTAAATACTTGGGCTTCACCATAGGCAGAGGTCTTATTAGGCCTCAATTGAATAAAATTGATGCTATTCAAAACTGGCCTCATCCAGTGAATAAAAAACAGGTGAGGGCTTTTTTGGGAATAACTGGGTACTATAGACGGTTTATTCCCAATTTTGCGACCACAGTAGTGTCATTGTCTTACCTTACCAAAGGGAAGCAGTCAAATATGGTGAAATGGAACCCTGATGCAGAAAAAGCGTTCCAAGCATTAAAAGTGGCCTTGTGTTCACAACCTGTGTTGATAACACCAGATTTTTCAAAATAATTTGTTGTACAGACAGATGTCTCAGAAGTAGGGATAGGAGCTGTGTTGTCCCAAACCAGAGATGGGGATCAACACCCTATCATTTATTTGAGTAGGAAACTCAATGAGCATGAAAAAAGGTATGCCATTGTGGAAAAGGAGGCTTTGGCCATTAAGTGGGCACTAGATACCTTGAGATATTACCTCTTGGGTAGACAATTCAGACTAGTGACAGATCACATCCCTTTAAAATGGATGTATGTAAATAGAGGTCAGAATGCTTGTGTAACTAGATGGTTTCTAGCATTGCAGGATTTTAAGTTTACTGTCGAACATAGACCGGGTACACAATTGGCTAACACAGATGCATTGTCCCAAATCTTCTGTTTGGGAGCTACAAGTGTTCCGGCCCCTAGGTCGAAACAGGGGAGGGGGATATGTGACAAGAACACTGGAATAGTGTTTGAGGGCAGGTATGTTTGTCCCAGGTTCTTGTCTTAAATGTTTTAGAAAAAAGGAAAACTTCCATGAAAATGTTTTGTTTTGTTAGAACCTTTTCAGTTTATTGGAAAAGCTTGATAAGGGCCCTAAGAGAGAGAGAGAGAGAGAGAGAGAGAGAGAGAGAGAGAGAGAGAGAGAGAGAGAGGGCAAGTTCCAGACATTGGGCCCAGTTCGGGTCTTTGGCCTCACAGAGGGCTAATCAGAGTTTCAGCTGTGTTAGAGTGTTATAGGGCTGCTAGCCTGATCAGTGTGGGCAGACTGCCCGGGGAGACTGCAGCAAATCTCATCTGGGGAGAAACACGCTTCCTTATACAAGTGAGCTATACAGTGTTTACTGGAGAACTCTGTGTTTTTATTTAGAGATAGTTAGGAACGTCCTGTGTTTAGTTAGTGCCGGACAGGCAAGGTAGTTTCTTTTGATGTTTGTTTTATTTTCTGCTTAATAAAACTGGTTGCGGCCAGTTGCACTACAAACTGGACTTGTATGATTTCTCAGCTGCTGCTTGCTGCCATTTACCCCAGGAAATGGCACCTTGTTCCCCTACAGTGTTACTATATATATATATATATATATATATAGAAAAAACAGCAGGTGCCGGCTCTCCCGTCAGCTCTCAATCATGCACCGGGTGTCCGCTTATAACTAGCAGTATGTACACAACAATGAGCGGCACTCACGGCGTCTTTGTCAAATGATGCAATCGGAGACAGTCAAATCTTAGCAACGTTTCAATGCTTTATGCATTTTTCTCAAGCTTACAAACATTAAAAACTTACTCACCTAAATACCATAGACACCACCGTGCAAGTCATCGTGGAACCGGAAGGTAGTCACACCGCCCGCCTCCACGACGTAGACGTGAACCCAGCCACACGTCATCAATTGTGCGCCCATCACCATAGCAACAATACAGCAGAGCATCAATTCCTGCATATAACAAACTGTATAATCACTCTACCTGCATACAATACATCATACTTAACCAAAGCAGAAAGAGAGCAAGAACTGTAACAATGCAGTGGTAAATACAACTACATGCAAAAATAGATAAATAGCAACGTAGCACGCGGACACAATTGCATCATACCAATAATAATAAAATTAGCAAGAGAAAAACAATAACATATTTAAATATTTAAATATTGGCATGTTACATGAAGCAATTAAGCCCTAAGTGCTCGTTAAGACCCCGGGGAGACACAGTGTCCAACCGCTGGATCCACTGTGTTTCCATTCTTAATAACCGGAGCCCTCGGTTACCACCTCTAAGGGAAGGTTGTACCTGATCTATCATCCTATATCTCAAGGATGTCAGAGGATGGCGAGCCGTGGCAAAATGCCGTGCCACCGGCTGATCGCTTTTGCCCATGGTGATGGCTGCTTTAATGGCTGACCTGTGGACTGTCATACGTTCTTTAAACATTCTCTCTGTTTTGCCTATATATGACAGTCCACAGGGGCAAATCAGCTGATAGACCACATATCTGGAAGTACAAGAGAGTCGGTACCGAATGTGAAACGTCCGACCAGTATGGGGGTGTTGGAACGTGTTGCCCGATATAAGATACTGGCACGTTGTGCAGGTGCACCTATAGCAACCTTTTCTAACACCAAAAAGGGAAGGTTGTTCAGCTATATTGGAAACATCTGTTTTTACCAAGTAATCACGTAGATTTTTATTACGCTTATAACTAGGCATAAGCCTACAATTCTGTAACTGGAGGTCCCGATCTGATTGGATTACATGCCAATGTTTTTTAACTGAGCCCTGAATTAATTGACTAGCTGAATTAAAGTTATTAACCCAGGGCACAACACTAGATGAATTGGGCACCTTATGTCGCTCAAGTAACGTATGTCGGTCCATTGACCTCGCCTTACATAGAGCCTGATCAAGGAGTTTTGGGCAATAGCCCCGATTGATAAACTTCTGGTACATGACTCCCATTTGTTCCCTTGCTATTGCCGGATCAGACGTGATTCTTTGGACCCGCAAAAATTGCGAGTACGGCAATCCTCGTTTTAATGGTAAGGGATGACAGCTTGAAAAGTGTAATAAATTATTTCTATCAGTAGGTTTGGAGTAGATAGAAGTAGAAATCTTATTATCACATATAGAGATCTGCACATCCAAAAATTGAATGCTTTTAGGATCAATGGTACAAGTAAATTTAATAGGATGTGTTTTGGAGTTATGTTGATTTATGGTATCCATCAGTAGATTTTGAGGACCCTGCCATATAATTAGCAGGTCATCAATATACCTGCAAAAAAATATAATGTGGGAGGCTATTTCTGCATTAGCAAAAAATACATCCTCCTCCACACCAAACATGTAGATATTTGAATATGACAGGGCCACACTGGACCCCATCGCACACCCCCGGCATTGTAGATAATATTTGCCATCGTACAAGAAATAATTTTTTAGTAAGGTCATTTCTAATAATTTAAGGAACAGTGATATATCTGGGCCATCATAGTCAGGCTGCATATTGAGGAACAACTCTACAGCTGCTAGGCCCTCTGTGTGAGGAATCACTGTATATAGACTCTGCACATCAATTGTGCAGAGAACTACATCAGTGGGTAATGCTGGAATGGCTTCCAAACGCCTAAGCAAGGTGCTGGTGTCGAGCAAATATCTAGGCATGCGTTGTATGTAAGGCTGCAATATGTCGTCAAGGAAAATTGATACAGGCTGGAACAAAGAACCCCTGGCCGAAATAATAGGTCGACCAGGGGGCCTCTGCAACCTTTTATGTATCTTTGGTGTCGTGTAAAGCAACGGCACCACAGGGTGTGACGGAACAAGAGCATTTTTTACTTCTAAAGGGAGTAACCCCTCAGACACTGCAATGTCCAAACAGTTAGTGAGTTCCTTGAAGTATAGTCCCGTGGGATCATTAGGCAACAAGCAATAAGTGTCCCCATCACTTAATTGCAGAGCGATCTCTTCCTTATAGTCTCCCAAGTTCTGTATCACTAAGGCACCGCCTTTATCGGCAGGTCTAAATATGAGATTCTTATTTGCAGCCAGTGCAGTAAGTGCCTCTCTCTGCCCTTTGGTCAAGTTGTCACGTACCAAGGGGGGATGTTTTATTAATGGATCACAGTCTTGTTCGACCAGACGCATAAATGTGCGAATCGACGCATTGTGCGACTGGGGATCAAAGGTGGATTTAGGAAGTATCATCTTTAATTTATCTGGAATCTTGATTGGTGCGTCCTCCTTCACCGATCGTGAAGTAGTAGTTGATTTGGCAAAGAACTCCTTTAGTTTGAGTGTTCTATGCAGCTTGTGTTTCTCAATAGACCATTGGAGTGGCTGGGGTTTAGATAGAGGTACAAAGGATAGGCCCTTGTTGAGGACCTGTTTTTCAATATCATTAAGCTCATAATCGGAAAGATTGATTATCGGGCTGATTTGGCTTTGGTTGTTTTCGGGGGTTTGGCTCCCCTGCCTCTGCCCCTGCCTTTGCCTTCTCCACTGTTGACCCCGTCTGGTATGTAATCTGTGTCTTGGTCGTCTCTTACCTTGGCTCTGGTCTGTGCACCTAAAGGGCCACTTACTTGAGATGATTGAACGTGTGTATCTGATTCACTAGCTGTTGAGGTATAGTCATTCGATGAGTCCCCCTGATGTCGCTTGTCCTGACGACGGCGGAAAAAGGGTTTACGGTTGTAGCTCTGCCGTGGGTTGTCATTCCAACGGTAGACATTGTTGTTCTCATAGTCCTGATCAACCTTCATTTTTTTATCCGCTTTGAATTTAATGAGGTCTCTTTTGTAAGCCTGCAACTGGTTATTTAGTTTTTCATACCAGTTATTGACAGAATCAGCTTCCAAAGCTACTTTATGTGCAGATTCCAAAGTGGAGATTTTTTCTTTTACCAAGTTCATTTCTTTGGTGCTTTGTTCTATAATAAGTAGCATGAGATCCATAGAGCAGCGGTTCATGATCCCAACCCATTTTCTGCAAAAAATGGGATCATGTCTACCAATTGTAGGTGAGTTGGCAATTCTTAATCCCTGCGGGATCTTTTTTGCTCTATAATACTCACTCAATGATAAACAGTGGTAGAGGAAATCTATCTCTTTCCGTTTATATTTAAGCAGATTCCGGTATATAATGTCCAACGAACATGCCTCTGCTTGATCTTCCAGAGCTGCTGTATAAAGGATCTCCTCAGCTTCTGATTCAGAGAACATATGTGTAACTCCCAGGGGGCTGATGCGTGGCATAAAACCACTCATACCTTCACTATTGGAAGTGCCAGTAGCCATATTGAGACAATGGATAATATACAGCAATGTTCAGATGCACGTGATTGTTAGCCAGGGAATAAAAATCCGCGGGGATTAAGAATTGCCAACTCACCTACAATTGGTAGACATGATCCCATTTTTTGCAGAAAATGGGTTGGGATCATGAACCGCTGCTCTATGGATCTCATGCTACTTATTATAGAACAAAGCACCAAAGAAATGAACTTGGTAAAAGAAAAAATCTCCACTTTGGAATCTGCACATAAAGTAGCTTTGGAAGCTGATTCTGTCAATAACTGGTATGAAAAACTAAATAACCAGTTGCAGGCTTACAAAAGAGACCTCATTAAATTCAAAGCGGATAAAAAAATGAAGGTTGATCAGGACTATGAGAACAACAATGTCTACCGTTGGAATGACAACCCACGGCAGAGCTACAACCGTAAACCCTTTTTCCGCCGTCGTCAGGACAAGCGACATCAGGGGGACTCATCGAATGACTATACCTCAACAGCTAGTGAATCAGATACACACGTTCAATCATCTCAAGTAAGTGGCCCTTTAGGTGCACAGACCAGAGCCAAGGTAAGAGACGACCAAGACACAGATTACATACCAGACGGGGTCAACAGTGGAGAAGGCAAAGGCAGGGGCAGGGGCAGAGGCAGGGGAGCCAAACCCCCGAAAACAACCAAAGCCAAATCAGCCCGATAATCAATCTTTCCGATTATGAGCTTAATGATATTGAAAAACAGGTCCTCAACAAGGGCCTATCCTTTGTACCTCTATCTAAACCCCAGCCACTCCAATGGTCTATTGAGAAACACAAGCTGCATAGAACACTCAAACTAAAGGAGTTCTTTGCCAAATCAACTACTACTTCACGATCGGTGAAGGAGGACGCACCAATCAAGATTCCAGATAAATTAAAGATGATACTTCCTAAATCCACCTTTGATCCCCAGTCGCACAATGCGTCGATTCGCACATTTATGCGTCTGGTCGAACAAGACTGTGATCCATTAATAAAACATCCCCCCTTGGTACGTGACAACTTGACCAAAGGGCAGAGAGAGGCACTTACTGCACTGGCTGCAAATAAGAATCTCATATTTAGACCTGCCGATAAAGGCGGTGCCTTAGTGATACAGAACTTGGGAGACTATAAGGAAGAGATCGCTCTGCAATTAAGTGATGGGGACACTTATTGCTTGTTGCCTAATGATCCCACGGGACTATACTTCAAGGAACTCACTAACTGTTTGGACATTGCAGTGTCTGAGGGGTTACTCCCTTTAGAAGTAAAAAATGCTCTTGTTCCGTCACACCCTGTGGTGCCGTTGCTTTACACGACACCAAAGATACATAAAAGGTTGCAGAGGCCCCCTGGTCGACCTATTATTTCGGCCAGGGGTTCTTTGTTCCAGCCTGTATCAATTTTCCTTGACGACATATTGCAGCCTTACATACAACGCATGCCTAGATATTTGCTCGACACCAGCACCTTGCTTAGGCGTTTGGAAGCCATTCCAGCATTACCCACTGATGTAGTTCTCTGCACAATTGATGTGCAGAGTCTATATACAGTGATTCCTCACACAGAGGGCCTAGCAGCTGTAGAGTTGTTCCTCAATATGCAGCCTGACTATGATGGCCCAGATATATCACTGTTCCTTAAATTATTAGAAATGACCTTACTAAAAAATTATTTCTTGTACGATGGCAAATATTATCTACAATGCCGGGGGTGTGCGATGGGGTCCAGTGTGGCCCCGTCATATTCAAATATCTACATGTTTGGTGTGGAGGAGGATGTATTTTTTGCTAATGCAGAAATAGCCTCCCACATTATATTTTTTTGCAGGTATATTGATGACCTGCTAATTATATGGCAGGGTCCTCAAAATCTACTGATGGATACCATAAATCAACATAACTCCAAAACACATCCTATTAAATTTACTTGTACCATTGATCCTAAAAGCATTCAATTTTTGGATGTGCAGATCTCTATATGTGATAATAAGATTTCTACTTCTATCTACTCCAAACCTACTGATAGAAATAATTTATTACACTTTTCAAGCTGTCATCCCTTACCATTAAAACGAGGATTGCCGTACTCGCAATTTTTGCGGGTCCAAAGAATCACGTCTGATCCGGCAATAGCAAGGGAACAAATGGGAGTCATGTACCAGAAGTTTATCAATCGGGGCTATTGCCCAAAACTCCTTGATCAGGCTCTATGTAAGGCGATGTCAATGGACCGACATACGTTACTTGAGCGACATAAGGTGCCCAATTCATCTAGTGTTGTGCCCTGGGTTAATAACTTTAATTCAGCTAGTCAATTAATTCAGGGCTCAGTTAAAAAACATTGGCATGTAATCCAATCAGATCGGGACCTCCAGTTACAGAATTGTAGGCTTATGCCTAGTTATAAGCGTAATAAAAATCTACGTGATTACTTGGTAAAAACAGATGTTTCCAATATAGCTGAACAACCTTCCCTTTTTGGTGTTAGAAAAGGTTGCTATAGGTGCACCTGCACAACGTGCCAGTATCTTATATCGGGCAACACGTTCCAACACCCCCATACTGGTCGGACGTTTCACATTCGGTACCGACTCTCTTGTACTTCCAGATATGAGGTCTATCAGCTGATTTGCCCCTGTGGACTGTCGTATATAGGCAAAACAGAGAGAATGTTTAAAGAACGTATGACAGTCCACAGGTCAGCCATTAAAGCAGCCATCACCACGGGCAAAAGCGATCAGCCGGTGGCACGGCATTTTGCCACGGCTCGCCATCCTCTGACATCCTTGAAATATAGGATGATAGATCAGGTACAACCTTCCCTTAGAGGTGGTAACCGAGGGCTCCGGTTATTAAGAATGGAAACACAGTGGATCCAGCGGTTGGACACTGTGTCTCCCCGGGGTCTTAACGAGCACTTAGGGCTTAATTGCTTCATGTAACATGCCAATATTTAAATATTTAAATATGTTATTGTTTTTCTCTTGCTAATTTTATTATTATTGGTATGATGCAATTGTGTCCGCGTGCTACGTTGCTATTTATCTATTTTTGCATGTAGTTGTATTTACCACTGCATTGTTACAGTTCTTGCTCTCTTTCTGCTTTGGTTAAGTATGATGTATTGTATGCAGGTAGAGTGATTATACAGTTTGTTATATGCAGGAATTGATGCTCTGCTGTATTGTTGCTATGGTGATGGGCGCACAATTGATGACGTGTGGCTGGGTTCACGTCTACGTCGTGGAGGCGGGCGGTGTGACTACCTTCCGGTTCCACGATGACTTGCACGGTGGTGTCTATGGTATTTAGGTGAGTACGTTTTTAATGTTTGTAAGCTTGAGAAAAATGCATAAAGCATTGAAACGTTGCTAAGATTTGACTGTCTCCGATTGCATCATTTGACAAAGACGCCGTGAGTGCCGCTCATTGTTGTGTATATATATATATATATATATATACATACTGTGGCCACACCCACTCCAGGGGGGCCCAGGAAGTTTTTTCTCTTGGCAACCCTGATTGTAGAGACACCTGCCTCCACAGTATACAGCAATACAACATCTCCCAATCTTCCTTCACATCATAACAAATCTCCTGACAGCAGGACAGTCCTTTAAAATTGCAGGAAGGTTCAGAGGTATGCACTGGAGACTGGAGTACTTTAGTGAAGAAGTAGGACCAATCTCTATATAAATAAAGTAGTGACAAAGGCAAAATCATAACAGTCAGATTCCATGTCAGAGTTTTTTTGACTTTGGTGAAAGGTGGACTAACCTATTAATATCTACTTATTTGCAGTTGCCAAAAAAAGAAATATTGCTTTTTTGGAATGCTCTTTTATATTTTGTATATGTGATGATTAAATTGATATGATTGTTAATTTTAAAATGTAACTTTTAATATTTTTACTTAAGATAATAGGGGTAAGTAATTGTGTTTTGTGTGACTTTGTAAATAATTAAATGTATGTCACCCCCTCCTTATTCTAAATATTTATTAAAGGACAATATTTATCTCCGTGGTGATTTTTTTGTATGAATGAAATTTTTACTTAAATCCAATGTATGGATAATCAATGCCTAAGTCATACAGCTTAGATCAAAGTATCATAAATAGTTAATTTAGGGCATAGTTAGTCGTGTTTTATTTTAGCAGTGATATGTTGTGGCCACTACAGCATTTCCATGTAAGATTATAGGTTAGGAATCGGTTTTCAACCTTATTGATAATTATTTAATAAAACCTTCACCAATTAACACCTGTAAATATATCCTGAATATAAGAAGAATATCACATAGCTGTCATAGACACACTCCTATATACAATTTCACAATATAGAATCATCAGACAGTCATCAATAAAAACCCTGAGTCAACAACCCAGGCAGTGGTTCCCTGCTATGCACAACAAGGAGTGTATCACTTTCTTATAGCAGATGGACTTTAGAATTCTAAATCAGTATTGACATGATACAATATTGCTTTCGCTGTATACCTCATGATAAAGGATATAGTTTATGCATTCCAGTTACACAGATCGAGGAAAAGTATACCCTCCTAATTATGCTGCACTTTTTAATTCAATCAGTAAATACAGCTGAATACCATATAATCACGGATACATTTATGCATTGCGGCTGCATAAGAAGAGAAAAAGCATACCCTCCATATTCAGCATATCACACAGCACCTTGATGTTAAATGCAAATCAACAAATGCAAACACAAAGCAGTATAATTCCAGTGATTTTGCCATTTAATTCCAGTGATTTGGACGTATAATTCCAGTGGTTTTGCCATTTAATTCCAGTGATTTGGACGTATAATTCCAGTGATTTTGCCATTTAATTCCAGTGATTTGGACGTATCATTCCAGTGGGAATTGTTTGTGTCACTTGGCTTAGTCATACAGCTACCTCATTGCACCTCTTCTACATCTTTGCATGAGGTGCTGTTTGGGGCCTAGATTTTGAAAAGGACCATCCTGTCTGACACTACCGTATGAGTCCAGGGGTACTGCTGTATTAGTCCTGGAATTATTTTAAAATGACAGGGGCATGCTGGAGATGCTGTTAGCTAGGAGATGCTGTCAGCTAGGCAAACTAAGTTACATAGCCAGGGCTGCAAATGCAAAGATTTTGCCTTCTGAAAAACTTCTGCATCCTCTTGCATGCAGCAGACACATGCTGGCTGGCACCGAAAGGATCCGGTGAGGATACTGGCGGTCAGGATCCCGGCAGTCAGAATACCAACTGCGGAATCCTGACACTTTTCGGAATGATGACACCGGCATCCCGAATCGAGTCTCCAACCCTGCACCAGAATCCTGACAGTCAAGTGTGTGTGTGTGTGTGTGTGTGGGGGGGGAAGAGGTAAGTTTTAGGCCGCACCCCAGGGGGAAGGGGGAATGTTTGGTTTAGGCACCCCACAGGAAGATTTAGGGTTAGGCTGTGGTGTGGGGGAAGGGTTAGGTTTAGGCTGCGGGAAGGGGGGGGGGTGTTAGGTTTAAGAGCCACCAGGGAGGGTTAGGGTTAGGCTGCGGGGAGGGGAGTGTTAGGGTCGGTCTACAGAAAGGGAGGGTTAGGGGGCCAGAGGGGGAAGGTAATTATACTTACCCCTGTCTGGATTCTAATCATCAGGATGCTGCGGTCGGTATTCTGGCCACCGGCATCCTGAACGCCAGCTAATCAGTGGCGTAACTACTGCCCCCGCAGCCCTCGCGGTGGCTTGGGGGCGAGGGGCTGCGGGGGCGCCACTGATTTACAGCAGACTGACATGCGGACGAGCGTCCGCATGTCAGTCTGCGGTCTCCTTGCCTCCGCCGCTTGTTGGAGGGACACGGAGGGCACAGCGCGCCTCCCTGTGTCCCTCCTGCATCATCTCCGGCTGCCGCAGGTCTAATAGGGGGAAGTGCCGTCCGTGAGCTCTAATTGGCTCACGAACCGGCACTTCCCCCTATTAGACCCGCGGCCGCCAGAGATGATGCAGCAGGAGGGACACAGGAGAGGCGAGCTGTGCCCTCCGTGTCCCTCCAAAAAGCAGCAGCAGCGGCGCGGGGGGGGGAGGGATATCTGGCACTGGGGCATATATGGCACTGGGGGGGGAATATCTGGTACTGGGGGCATATATGGCACTGGGGGGGAATATCTGGCACTGGGGGAATATCTGGCACTGGGGGGGGAATATCTGGCACTGGGGGCATATATGGCACTGGGGGGGAATATCTGGCACTGGGGCATATATGGCACTGGGGGGGGGGGGGATATCTGGCACTGGGGGCATATTTGGCACTGGGGGGGAATATCTGGCACTGGGGGCATATATGGCACTGGGGGGGAATATCTGGCACTGGGGAAATATCTGGCACTGGGGGGGGAATATATGGCACTGGGGGCATATGTGGCACTAGGGGGGTATATGTGTACCTGGCACATGGGGGGGGGGCTATATTTGGCACTGGGGCATGTGAGTACCTGGCACCGTGGGGGAATATATGGCACTGGGGACATATGTGGTACTGGGAGCACAGCCCTAGCAACAAGGACTACCTCCTAGCAACGAGCATGACACCCAGTGCATGAAACACCTGGCAACGAGCATGACACCCAGTGCATGAAACACCTGGCAACAAGCATGACACCCAGTGCATGAAACCCCTGGCAACGAGCATGACACCCTGAGCATGAAAACCCCTGGCACCGTGCATGGAACCAAGAGCATGAAACTCCTGGCAACGAGCATGACACCCAGTGCATGAAACCCCTGACAACGAGCAGGTAATTGAAAAGTAATTAGAAGCCTTACTGTAGGACTTAATGTGTAATGGGCATTACGGTGTGTGGCATAATGTATCACGGACATTGCGGTGTGTGTCATAATGTGTCACAGGCATTACGGTGTATGGTATACTATATCGCGGGCATTGTGATATGTGGTATAATGTCTCAGGGTCATTGCAGTGTGTGGTATAATGTATCACGGGCATTGCGGTGTGTGTCATAATGTGTCAGGCATTACGGTGTGTGGTATACTATATCACGGGCATTGTGGTATGTGGTATAATGTCTCAGGGTCATTGCAGTCTGGCATAATACATAACTGGCATTGCGGTGTGTGGCATAGGGTATAACGGGAAGGGCATTGCGGTATGTGTCACAGGCATTACGGTGTATGGTATACTATATCACGGGCATTGTGGTATAATGTCTCAAGGTCATTGCAGTGTGTGGCATAATGTGTCACAGGCATTGTATGTGCTATAATGTATCGGGCATTGCAGTGTGTGGCATAATGTATCACGGACATTGCGGTGTGTGTCATAATGTGTCACAGACATTGTATGTGCTATAATGTATCAGGGGCATTGCAGTGTGTAGCATAATGTATAACGGGCATTGCGATTCCTGTCATAATGTGTCACAGGCATTACGGTGTGTGGCATAATGTGTCACAGGCATTACGGTGTGTGGCATAATGTGTCGGGGGCATTACAGTGTGTGCATATTGTGTCATGTGCATTATTGTGTGCGGCATAATGTCTAAGGGCCATTGCAGTATGTGGCATAATGTATACTGGGCATTACTATAAGGAGGAAAAATGACAAATAATGTAAGGGACATGAATCAGGATTATTTTTCTTTCCTGCGGTGGCCAACGTATGGGCGTGCAGGTTGCAAAACTGGGGTATAAGGTAGTCTTTTCCTGCAATGCCACGCCCCTTATGCGAAACCACGCCCATTCCAACGAAACCACACCCCTTTTTGCCGCGCGCGCCGAAGGCGCGCATATTTATCCCTTTCTTGCTCCCAATTATGGAGCATGAGTGGGGGGGGGGGCGCCGAAGAATTTTTTGGCTTGGGGGAGAAAAATTTCTAATTACGCCACTACAGCTAATCATACTCAACTCGCACCAAGTTAAGCTAGGTAAGCAAGTTTAGAGTAATGCAACATGTTTGTGTTAGAGAGTTTAATTACTGTTTTACTCAGCGCTACACAAATCATCCAGTCATTCACTGCACTCCATGGGCAGAAATTGCCTGTGGGTCACATTTCAGCAGACATTTTTTACTATACTGTATGTAGCAGGACAAATGTAGGTAGTCACATGACAGAGGTGAAACAAGAAAGCAAAGGATGTGCATATAAGAATTATTATTATTATTATTATTATTATACCACATTGCGCACAGTACTAGTAACTTTCTATACTTATCAAGTTCTGACTTCATATCTGTACTTTCCCCCAGGGTCAATGGTACATTTGCTTATATCAGCTCTCTGGTATCGTCATTTGTGTTTTCCTATATAATTATATTACTATGTACTATCACGGGACAATTACATTTAAAGGAACATTCTTCACTTCCAACACTGTCTACTTGCAGCTTTCTTCCTACTGAACATAATATTGTGTGACAAGATCACTGGAATAGTGGCGGAAGGCAGGTATATTTGTCCCAGGTTTCTTGCCTATGTGTTTTAAAACCCCAGAAATATTGTGTTGGTTCTGCTGAGAACTTTAGGCTTTTGATAAGAACCGGATTAGGATCACAGAAGGCCAAATAAGACTTTCAGCGGTAGGGGTGAGTTAAAGGCTGTCAGCCTGATCATGGGGCAGATGTACGAACATTCACTATGTGCTTTTTGCACATAGCGCACGCTAAGTCCCGCTGTTACCGCATCACCACTATGTATGATGCGGCTCACAGCGGGATTTTAAGGAAATCGCATAGCGCATGGTGGCGCTTCGTCTGGGGCGCTATGCCTATATGCTGGCGGCAGCTACCTAATGTATGAAGGATCTTGCTGTGCCTCACCACTCGTTAAGCCTCTTCTGTCTTTTTGGCAGGTCTGGGCTGGCACTGCTGTTGTTCTGCTGGATCGCTGTGTGTTGTTGTTTTTTTTGTTTCTTTATTGTGTAATAAAGCTCCTGTCTTCAAAATATTGACTTCTGACAGGACATTTCAACAGTGCGGCTGACCGCATTCTCCATTAAACTAAGGACTTGCAGCGTGGAACCTCCCTGCATTTGCTGGGCGCATTGAGCGGCCGCTGGCTCAGAATACTGGAGCCAGCTTACATAAATCGCCCACCACAGATCCCTGCCTCACCCTTGTCCCGGCTGCCTGGGGAGCCCAGCGTCTGTCTCCATCCAGCGTGCATGCGCAGACACCCTGGTGCGTGGAGGATGCTGGCCCACAGGCACAATGCGCATGTGCAGGGACAATGCAGGGAGACAATGAATGCCGAAGAGAGGGGTGTGACCGCATCGCCACCCCTGCACAGATCGAATTCTTAAAGGGCCGGGAGCAGCATTCATACATTAGGGAGAAGGGTGAGTTCTAAACACCGCGATAATGTTGTGAAGTGCCAAGTGCACATAAGGAACGTTAGGATACAGTTTCATACATCTGCCTCCATGTCTCCCATACTGCCTGGGGAAAGAGGAGAGACTATGGAGTCTCTGTGAGAGAGGAACTTGCTTTTAAAAACCTGTGAGCTGTGCTTGGTATTTGTTTATATCTGTCTTCTGCACAATAAAACTGTCCAAGTTGCATCAAACCAACTGACTTGTGTGATCTTTCAGCTGCTGCTGCACCCTGCTATCTACCCCAGGAGATGGTATCTGTTCCCATGACCCTGTTACAGTTGCTACCGCCAGCATGTGGCCAATAAGAACCATTGCTTTCTACAGTATTTAACTAAGCATCATTGATACAGGAGTGGTGCATTAATGGGAACTAGGGACTAAAAAAATACTGTATCCATAGGAACTACATAATTAGATATCAGGGTCGAGCTGGGGAGCAGGGTGCAATCTGACCCCCGGGGCAGTGCAATTTAAGTCTTCCATGGCTGCCTGGCTGTGGGAAACAACTGCTCCTCCTGGCCGCTGCTCAGTGAGAGAGAGAGAGAGAGAGAGAGAGAGAGAGAGAGAGAGAGAGAGAGAGAGTGTAGCAGGGGCAAACAGAAAATAGCTTTCCCCAGAACAGGCTTAAAAAGATGGCCACCGTTGACTAATGGGAAGGCAGGTTTCTTTTCCCAGAAACCCAAGAGCCTAAAGAGTGAAAAAGTGTGTGGGGCTTATTGGGGCGGGGTAATAGTGTCATGGTAAGAGAAACAGTCTGAATATTGTATGGAACCCATCGACTGGAGGAGAGAGACAGAGAGGCCAGAGGTAAGGAGTGCTCCAGAATAGAAGAGAGCCTGCTACTCTACCCATTCAGAAACCAGGTAAGTGATATGTATAGTAAGATGGGTACTTGAAATAAGGACTCGTAGGCAGACTTCTGGTGAATACACAGTGTCTTTTTACTGGCAGCAGACACTAAAGAATAGCATGCCCAGGCTTAGGCCTGGAAATACAGGTACATACAAAAAAAAGCAAACAAACATAAATAGACCCATCACTCCTCATGCTTAGCAGTCAGTCCACTGCAGTGGCCTGCAGCCACAATTTGCCCTTCCCCTTCAGCATAGCCCTTGGTTCCTGATACTACAGTCACTTCCCTACTAACTGACGTGTAGCAGGCATCAGTGTATGCTAGACTAGGTGAATGAGAGTTTTAAACTCTTCCTCTGCTGCTGATTTGCTGCAGGCTCTGTTTGACCTGGAAAACAAGGAAATCCATATTTCTGCTTGTTTTTCTCTCCCTTGGATGGAGCTGACTCCACCAGAATATGGAGAGTACTGTATATACAGATGGAGCCTACCTCATCATTGCTGTTTCTTTGTCGTGCCTTAGCTATAGCTCAGGTTGTTGAGGTGTTGCATGGAAAGGCATGTTAGGGTGCGACAACATGCACAGCATGCAATACACATCTTCACCACTGGGTGGCTAATGATTCACTAATCCAGTACTGTAAAGCAAATAGCGGTGGATTGATATACAGTACAGTACAATAATTGTCCTGTAATAGTGTACTCCTAACAAGCTCTGGCAAATGGCCGGTGACAACTGTAATGTTATACACACAGACCAACAGTCAGAGAGAGTCAATCAGGAACTTGAATTGTACAATATTGCGTACTGTAAGCATTGATACCATGATTTACTAATGGATGCTGGGCTTCAGGGACACTGTAGTAAATATTCATTCTCTGTCAGGACCCAAAAATCTATACAAAAATCAATAAATAAAAATAGTGTATACATACGCAAACTTACGTGTTAAAGCAATGATCCATTGGCATTAGGGTTATGTGAGCATCCAAGTCCCATACATAATACAGCATAATCAAAACCAATTGAAAGGGATCACTGTTTATATTTACACATGAGTTTGAGTCTGTATCACCAGGCGTTGTGGCCAAGCGGTGAGGTGTACTGGGCCCAGGGGTGTATCTAGGGGTCTGAGAGCCCCATGCAAAGTAAAGGACTGGTGTCCAGCACTCGCCCATATTTGAAATATCGAAGGCGCATGTGCAATAAGTGGCTTGGCCGATAAATAGTACCCAAATGCAAATTACACCACACAGTAGCATCCGTTACTAACATTACACAGCACAGCAATGTCCGTTGTTCACAGTTGTACCCCTTATACACATTATGCCACACAGTAGTGCCTATACAGTGGTCTCAGTGGAAATTTTGAAGTGGGGGTATGAAAAAGTGAAGGTTGTAATTATGTGTGCGATGAAGGCTCGTGTGCTCGGGGCGTGTGGGGTGTGTGTGTGGGGTGTGGTCACTCAAAAGGGGATGTGTCCTTAAGTGTAGTGTACCACATCATATACCCCTTATACACATTATGCACCACAATAGTAGGACCCCTTATACTATCTGGTACTGTTGTCCCTTATACATTATGCCACACTGCATGAGCCACAATTCACAATATACCACAAAGTATGATCCAAAATTCACATTACCCCACACAGTATGATCCAAAGTTCAGGGAAAGGGAGAGTGACAGCAGGGACACAGGGACAGAGAGAATGACAGCAGGGACATAGGGACAGGGAGAGTGACAGCAGGAACATAGGGACAGGGAGAGTGACAGGCAGAGTAACAGCAGGGACAGTGACAGAGTGACAGCAGGGACAGTGACAGAGTGACAGCAGGGACAGTGACAGAGAGAGTGACAGCAGGAAGAGTGACAAAGAGAGTGACAGCAAGGACAGGGAGAGTGACAGAGAGTGACAGCAGGGACAGAAAAGTGACAGAGAGAGGGACAGCAGGTACAGGGAGCAGTGACAGAGGGACAGAAAGAGTGACAGAGGGACAGTACTTAATGAGCAGCTGACGGGGCTGTGGTCGGTGGTGGTGCAGATTCTGAAGTCAGCGGCGGTGAGAAGAAGGCCCTGGGCAGTGGCGGTGACCAGGAGAAGGCTCTGGGCGGCAGTGCGGAGGATGACATGGGTGGCAGCGGTGGAGGACGTGGGTGGCAGCGGATGCAGCGAAAAGGAGGAAGCCCGGGACAGCGGCGGTGTGGAGATGGCCTTTGGTCCCTATGACCACGGCGCCACCATTTGAAATCTCCCTCGGATTGGCAGCCAATTAGGAGCAGCCGGGTGGCCGTTCCTGATTGGCTGCCGGTTCCAGCACTTGACAGCACGGAATTTGAAAGGTGGAGGGGGTCAGTGCTCGAAGTGCCAGTATGCCATACCGGCCCACTTCGAGCACTGTATATATATATATATATATATATACATACATACATACATACATACACACACAATATTCCCCAGCACTCCAGGATCCCCTTAGGGTAACGTGTTCCAGGGCTCTCCTAGGGGGTATATGCCCCCAAATATGCAGGCAGGAAAGAACCGGCAGCACTCGGAGAATCCAAAATAGTAAAATATCCCAACAGGGTGGTTCCATTAATCTACGTTTTGGGGATGGTCTACCATTCCTTTCTTGAAGAAGGGGTGATCACCCCCGAAACATAAATTAATAAAGCACCCTCTTGGGATATTTCACTATTTTCGAGTCTGTGAGTGCCGCATATATATATTTAGGAAGTGAAGAAAAGGGCGCCTACTAGTGTCTAGTAAGATTATATAAAGTATAAAGTATAAAACTGGTGTGACTGAGAACAGGACGCTACTTATCTGGCATATAAGAGACTTTTCCATCAGTCATAGGACCATTATAGGTACATGAAAAAAAGAAAGAACAAAATAACATAGCGCGTACTGTTTTTACGCAATTTTCAATCCACAAATCAAATGAACCAATTGTGTATAAAAAAAACTTTCTGGGTAAAAGCAAATCCCACAATTTAAAATCCACAGCCAGGGATTTTTTTAAAAGTTTTTCACAATATTTAATACAACACATAAAACATAAAAAATAGAAGTAATGCGAGCGTACAGGATAGAATATATGACAAGCTTATCTGTCCATATCAGGAATGGGATAAATCAGATTTTCCATAAACATCCAAAATAAATAGTAAAAATTCAAACGTACAAAAAATAAATATTAAAACAGCTTATCTGCTCATAAGGGAAGTTCAGGTGCATCAGTCCCAACGCGTTTCGTCGTTAATTAGACTTCATCATGGGGATATATATATATATTAGTGCTGGGCAAGATAACGCGTTATGCCATAAGGCAATAATGGCGATAATATTGTTAACGCCGTTAACGCTGCTGCGCCGGAAGCAGTAGCGGAAGAAGCCGCCGGAAGCAGTAATTCATCTCACCCCCTTGATGGAGAAGCTGCTGGATGCCGCCGGAGAAGAGGAAGCCACCGGATGCCACCGGAGAAGAGGAAGCCGCCAGCCGCCATAACCTCTTGAGACTGAGACATCTTCACAATATCTCTGTGAGTACTGGTTTTACTTTTTATACAGGGCCCTAGCAAAGGCATAGGATTCCCTTATAGCTGCTCTTTAGCATTTAGTTTTTAGTTAGATAGGTAGCGATTAACTTAGAAGTTCTAAGTAAGTTACCCAGCTCCAGGCCAGCGCGCGCTACGGGATCCCACTCACCCAGTCCCACCGCGACGCAGCTCCCGCTTGTGTTCTAAGTTAGAACACAAGAAGGAGCTGCGCCGCGGTGGGACTGGGTGAGTGGGATCCCGTAGCGCGTGCTGGCCGGAACTGGGTAACTTAGTTACGTGCGGCTGAGGAGAAACCTTGGTCGCGTGGCTTGCAGCGCGCAGGGCAGCCCTTCTCTTCTCCGGCGGGCGCCGCTGTGGGACTGGATGAGAATGGTCCCGCAGCGTGCGCGCTGGCCAGCGCGCAAGTATCAGAGACAGCGCAGGAAGCACTTCTCACCGGCGGCTATTCACTGGTTCTATCAACGCCGCTGTGGGACTGGATGTGACGGGTTTATGTACATTGGGGCTGATATTGCTTATATTAACAGGAGAGTTAGTGGATGGGATTGGAAGTTTGGGCCTCCTTCGTTCATTAAGGTCTCCCTGCTGAGCTATTATACTCCCTTTTATTGCTGGGGTGCCTAATCTGCTATATAAAAAAAATAGTTTATTTTTATTTTTATAAATTTTATTTTATTTATGTAAAAATGTTTTCACAGAAAATGGAGAAAGGAACCGAAATCTTACATGGACATTTTCATTTTAAATCTCTACCAGATGGCACAGTTGATAAAACCAAAGTTATTTGTAAACACTGCAAAGCTGAATTTTCTTATCACCGGAGAACTTCGAGTCTGAAGTATCACTTAAATGCAATACACACCGTTGATGCCAGCAACTCACCCACCCAAACAAACAGTGGAGGGAAGCTTTGGCAGACTACATTGGATACAGCGTATGGGAGAAGTATAGATAAACAAAAGCAAGAAAAGCTAACAAATAACATAGCGAAGTGGATAGCTACAAACTGCAGGTCAATTAGTATTGTCGAAGATGTCGGTCTGAGGAACGTTCTTATGATCGCAACGAATGACAGCACGTATGAGCCTCCCTCAAGACGCACCATCACAAGAAGAATACATGACTTGTATGAAAATGAGAGGACTACAAAAGCGATGGCGTTACAATGTGCACCACATGTTGCTCTCACTGGAGATTACTGGACATCGCTGGGTAACCATAATTACCTCGGAGTTACAGTGCATCATATTGATGAACACTGGGCGCTACATTCACATGCTCTGACTGTAATGAAAACAGAAGAGAGACATTTTGCTGAAACGTGCGCTGAACATTTTATTCACAGGAGTGGAACATTTCAGATAAAGTCGGCACACTTAGCACAGATAGTGCAAGAAATATGATTGTTGCTGCAACACACCTGCCTTTTGAACATGTCCCCTGCACTGCGCACAGTCTCCAGCGTTCTGTCACAGTATCTCTGCAGAACAGTGCATTTGACAATGTCCTGGCCAAATGCAGAAAAGTTGTAGGCCACTTTAAACACAGTCCAGCAAGTGCTGCAGAATTACAAAAACAACAAATTCAACATAGACAAAATAAGGAGTCGCTTATACAAGATATTCCAACCAGATGGAATTCGACTCTGGACATGATAAAAAGTGTCTGTAGAAATGAACAGCCACTGAGGGATGTCCTTACCACACACAACACCAAGATTGACATGCCAACTACAGCTGAAATGGACAAACTGCAGAGGTTGGAAACGCTACTGGAGCCCTGCAGGTATATTTTACATAGTTCATATATTTCATTTTTCCACTGTCCTGTCTGTAAAAAATATAGCATGAATGGGATGTAGTTAGGTAGGTTTAGGCACTTACTGGTGGTGGGTAGGAAGCAGGGAGGGTTAGGGTTAGTAGGGAGCAGGGAGGGTTAGGGTTAGTAGGGAGCAGGGAGGGTTAGGGTTAGTAGGGAGCAGGGAGGGTTAGGGTTTGGCTGCATGGAGGGAGAGTTAGGGTTAGGCAGCACCAGCGGACTTTTAGGGTTAGGCACTATGCAGGGAGGGTTAAGGGTAGGGAGGGTTAGTATACTTACCGGGGACTTTTGGGTATCTGGATTCCAGGATGCCGCTGTCGGTCTTCTGACCACCAGCATTCTCCTGTACCCAAAGAAATGGGTTTAATTTTTTTTGCTGTTGCAGGTATGTGACTGAACTTCTGGGAGGAGAAAAGTATGTTTCATGCCCTGTGGTTCTGCCTGCTTTTTGCCATCTCTCTCGGGTCATGGAGAGTTCAGATGATGACCCTGCCTACGTGGTCAAATTTAAGTCTACATTCAGAACAGACCTGGAGACACGCAAAGAAAATGCCAACATTGCATATCTGAAGATTGCTACCGCATTGGACCCTAGATTCAAGGACCTCAAGTGTATACCCAGAGCTGAGAGGGGTGAGGTGTGGGCCTTAGTCACCAACTTACTAAAGGAACAGAGGTTTGTTGCAGAGAAACCTGTGGAAGCAACAACATCGGAGCCACCAAATAAAAAGTTAGCCCTCCATTGCACAGAAGTACTTGGCCACACCTGCAACATCAGTACCCTGTGAAAGGTTGTTTTCTCTTGCTGGTCATATTGTACAGAAGAAGAGAGTTTCTTTATCATCTGAAAATGTAAATAACCTTGTGTGTCTTAGCAACTGGCTTGGTGCAGAGGAGTAAATAGGTTATACCCCTTTCACATCGCACAAATAACCCGGTATCGACTCGGCATATTGCCGTGTCGAACCGGGTCAGTGTGCGATGTGAAAGGTCCTTTGACGATTTAGCGGGTCGCCTGACCCGGTAATTCAACCCGGTAAAAAAGAAGGGTTTTACCCGGGTTGATTACCGGGTCAGGTGCGGTGTGAATGGGAGCGAAACGGTTCCCATTCACAGCATAGGGAGAGGCGGCGCAGGAGATGAGCTCATCTCCCAGCGCCGCCTCCACCCCCGCCCCTGCTGCTGCTGCTCCCTCTGCTGCTATGGCAACCGACCCAGTATATTGCCGGGTCGGAAAGCCAGCAGCGGAGCGCAAATGCCGGATCCCACCCGGTAAGTACACGTTTGTCTTACCGGGTAGGATCCGGCATTTGCGGTGTGAATGCGGTAATACACACCTAAAATATACCTGTCCAATCTGGTGGGAACAAAAATCTGGGAAAGAAAACAGATTTAGATTCTCAGAAAACATATTTTATTTTTAATTTAAATTTTTAACTTTTTTTAAATGCTACTGTGTTAAGGGAAAACTGCAAACCAAATGTTTTTGCAGTGTTGTTTAATGTTATTGCACTGTTATTCATATAGAAGTACTAAAAGTGCGCAATACACCACTTTTGAATTCATTATTGACTTTAGTCAGCTAACAATACGATTAATCGCTATTAATCGCATGAAATCCTGCGATTAATTGCGATTAAAAATTTTAATCGTTGCCCAGCACTAATATATATATATATATATATATATATAATATATATATATATATACTTACACACACACATATATATATATATATATATATACTGTATATATATATATATATATATATATATAAGAAGAAATATCTCTATGGAGCGCTCTTATTCTATAATCTGATATAATTAGATGACTGTTGGTGGATGTTATATAAAGAGAGGATGACCTTACACATTTATACACCCATATTAGAATCACATATATCTCTTTATTAAAACTTAATAAAACTTAATAAAACTTATCATAAAACTTTTCCTTTTCTTTTACATTGGAGATACAATTGTATATTTTAACATTATTTGTATAAGGAAAAAAACAACAATATAATGAGCTTTCACCCAACGCGTTTCATCTATATCGACTTCTTCAGGGGTGTTTTCTAAATAACAGCTCTCTGTTTATATTGGAATAACTGTAGTATTCAAAAGGTATGAAGTTCTAATTGAACCAAAGTTGTACTGAAAAATATTTATTACCAAGTTGAAAAAACTTGAAGAAAATTATTCCCAGAATATGATAGCGTTTATTGGGATTCCTTATTATAGGCCACCTAATGAATTATATTCTTCTCCAGCATGTAGATATATATTTCATTCATTTTTCTTGGCTCATTGGGTTGGCATTTCCTCAGTTTTTCAAAGTATCAGTGAAGTCCAACAGAAGGGATCCACTTGTAAACTTAGGATAAAAATATCCCTTTAATTTTCCAGCAGTTGTCCTATAGGTCTGCCTGCATAGGTATCCAATATTGGAATCACACCTAAAATATACCTGTCCAATCTGGTGGGAACAAAAATCTGGGAAAGAAAACAGATTTAGATTCTCAGAAAACATATTTTATTTTTAATTTAAATTTTTAACTTTTTTTAAATGCTACTGTGTTAAGGGAAAACTGCAAACCAAATGTTTTTGCAGTGTTGTTTAATGTTATTGCACTGTTATTCATATAGAAGTACTAAAAGTGCGCAATACACCACTTTTGAATTCTTTATTGACTTTAGTCAGCTAACAATACGATTAATCGCTATTAATCGCATGAAATCCTGCGATTAATTGCGATTAAAAATTTTAATCGTTGCCCAGCACTAATATATATATATATATATATATATATATATATAATATATATATATATATATATATATATATACTTACACACACACACATATATATATATATATATATATATATATACTGTATATATATATATATATATATATATGTGTGTGTGTGTGTATATACATACATATATATAAAATATGTATAATATATTTATTATAGTTATTTTACTTTATTCCTGTAGCTGTCCACCCCTGAGCACCCCCCCCCCCCCTTGTTAGTTCCTCACCAGCACTGACGCAAAGGATCGACCATAACAGACAGCAGTGGCAGCCACTGTAATTGGCGCCAGGGGCCCGCACTGCACTACAATCAAGAAACTACATAAACTACACCTCCCAGCATCCCTTGCTGCAGTGAGCTCCCGGCAGCAAGGGCTGCTGGGAGGTGTAGTTTATGTAGTTTCTTGATTGTAAAGCAGTGCCAGACCCAGCGCCAATTACAGTGGCTGCCACTGCTGCCTGCTATGTTCATCGGTACAGGTGACGAACTACCAGGAGGGGGACCTTGTGGGGCGAGGGCAGGAGTGGACAGCTGCTGCCATTATTATTAAATCTACCTACTGGCCGTGGGTGGCACCACTGGGTGGAACCCCTCCTAGGCTGGTGCCCCTGGCAAATGCCATCCTGGCCAATAGGTAGATACGCCCCTGCCGGGCCCCATGCTCATGGTCCCGGGTTCGAATTCTGGGAAGAGCGAATGACAATTATTTTTTTTAATTACACTTCAGTAATTTTTTTTTTTAACATTCATACATTTAAGAACGTAACATTCAATAGAATTATGAACACAGGAAAAGATCAGCTTTCATTACGAACTGGCCGAGCCAGGAAAACACTGTAACATAGAATTTCTTAAGGAGATACAGCCACAGTCTCACACTCAATATTGGCATGCCGCATATCATTTTAATCAGGAGAAGCAGCTTGTGCATATGTACTATTCACATAGTGATGCGTATAAGATATATTTACGGCAAAAATAGACACCCCACATTAGCAGAGCTACTCGGGAACTGACGGCTCACTCACGCCCAGCATGTCATGGCATGCCTTACAAATGAACATGTCTATTTAACATACAGTACTGTACTGTACAGTAAAGTAGTTCTTGCACAATGGTGATTCTTGCACTGTAGTATTTTATTGGACACTTCACACATGCGCAATGGTGATTTTCAAAAGTGACATCTGGTGGATGATCACTGGTATTACACTCAATGGTAACACCATACGCCACGCTAAGCTCTATGCCCAACCTGCGACAAAACACACCGCCTTGCGACCAGGCACACTGCGACTCCGTGGTCGGGACAAACACCATAGACAGTATAAATAAGTGAGGCTCCATCTGTATATATATATATATATATATATATATATATATATAGTCGAAAATAGAAACGGGGGCCCACAGATATCACGGTGCACTACCAATAATAAATAATAAAATATGAAATCAAGTGTATAGAGTACGTGACAGTTCCTCTAGAGTAAGAGTGGCTGCAACCTTAAACAATAAATATGTGCTTGGAAAACACATAAACAAGATTTTCAGAAAGTGAAGAAAAGGGCGCCTACTAGTGTCTAGTAAAATTATAGAGCTGGTGTGATTGAGAACAGGATACTACTTATCTGGCATAAACAGACTTTTGCTTCAGTCATAGGACCAGTACAGGTACATGAAAAAAGAAGAACAAAATAACATAGCGCGTACTGTTTTTACGCAATCACAATCTACAGATCATATAAACCAATTGTGTGTTAAAAAAACTTTCTGGGTAAAGGTAAATCCCAAAATTTAAAATCCACAGCCAGGGATTTTGTTTTAAAAGTTTTTCACAATAATAAAACACACATAAAACATAAAGGTAGAAGTATAAGATATACAGTTTTCAATCTACAGATCAAATGAACCAATTATGTGTTTAAAAAACTTTCTGGGTATAGGCAAATCCCAAAAATTGAAATCCACAGCCAGGGATTTTTTAAAAGTTTTTCACAAAATTTAATAAAACACATAAAACATAAAAGGTAGAAGTAATGCGAGCGTACAAGATAAAATTGAATGACAAGCTTATCTGTCCATATTAGGAATGGGATACATCAGATTTTTCGTAAGCATCCAAGATAAATAGTAAAAATTCAAACGTACAAAAAATATGTATTAAAACAGCTTATCTGCCCATAAGGGAAGTTCAGGTGCATCAGTCCCAACGCGTTTCGTCCTTAATTAGACTTCATCATGATGAAGTCTAATTAAGGACGAAACGCGTATATGATCTGTAGATTGTGATTGCGTAAAAACAGTACGCGCTATGTTATTTTGTTCTTCTTTTTTCATGTACCTGTACTGGTCCTATGACTGAAGCAAAAGTCTGTTTATGCCAGATAAGTAGTATCCTGTTCTCAATCACACCAGCTCTATAATTTTACTAGACACTAGTAGGCGCCCTTTTCTTCACTTTCTGAATATATATATATATATATATATATATATATATATATATTATACAGCATGCAGTTAAAATACCGGCTGCCGGGATCCTTGCATACAGGGGTCTGACACACACTGGAATCCCAACAGCCGGTGAAATACCGCTGGACAGAATCCCAACCTCCTACAGGTATTCCCACACTGTTGGTAGGTCCACACCACCAAATGAGTGGTAATATAACCTGTGGGGAGGGCAGCAAGCCACCGGCCCCGCAGCATGGCGAGCGCAGCGAGCCCGTGAGGGGACTCAATGCCTTGCTGCCAGGATTCCAACAGATGGGATTCTGCTGTTATACTGACAGCTATCATCCCATCTGTCAGTAAATATACTAATGCTATATATATATATATATATATATATATATATATTTACAGTTTCTTATATAGTGTAGCATATTCCGTTACATAGAAACATAGAATTTGATGGCAGATAAGAACCACTTGGCCCATCTAGTCTGCCCCTTTTTTACCATATTTTCACCTCAAACCTTATTTGATCCTTATTTCTTTGTAAGGGTATCCTAATGTCTATCCGATGCATGTTTAAATTGCTCTACTGTCTTAGCCTCTACCATCTCTGATGGGAGGCTATTCCACTTGTCCACTACTCTTTCTGTGAAGTAATGTTTCCTCAAATTTCCCCTGAACCTACCTCCCTCCACTTTCATTGCATGCCCTAGTTAACCCTGTTGCGTTTTACAATTGTAAACAACAGTGAAAAGACAAACTCGATAACCTGACAGCCATAGAGGTAAGAAGGCCCTGCTCGCAAGCTTACAATCTATAGGGAAATTAGAGAATACACAAGGATAGTGCAGGTGCAGGAGCAGGCAGCAGGAGATAGAGCTGCTGCTCCGGGTGTGTGTGAGGATGAGCATGAGTGTGCATGTGAGCTGGGGAGCAGTTGACCCAGAAGAGTGTGAGTGTGAGTGAGCCAGGGAGCGACTGAGCAGCAGAAGTGCGTGTGTGGGGGGGGGGGGGGGGGGGGGGAGCTGGGAGCCACCGAGCAGCAGGAGTGCGCTGCAAGGACGGAACAGCTGAAACATTGTGCAGTGCAGCTGCCGGGGAGGTGGACAGCCAAGGAGAAGACCAGCACTGTGGGAGGTCCAGTCAGTGTCCGGACATGCAAGTATCATCACTGCTAAACACTGTTTTACACTGTTACTGATTGTAGTACTATAGGTGGGTTGTAATATTATAGGAGGATTGTAGAGCTATAAAAGTATTGTAAAGGTTAATTGCAGGTTAGAGGAAGTTAGATAATCCATTCAGAATGAGTGGGAACAAGGTTGATAATCTCACCAAGTGCATACCTTGTCAGATGTATGCTTACCTGGAGCAATCGTTCCAGGATGAGTACGTCTGCACGAGATGTGAGCAAATGGTCTCTTTGGAAGCCCAGGTAACTGATCTAAAGCAGACCATTGCAACACTGAGAGACATTGCCAATCTCGAGCAAAGTCTGCAGCTCACTATGGAAGCATTGGGGGATCAGGAAAGGTCGGAGAAGAAGGTGGACGAACAGGTAGGTAGTTGGGTTACAGTTAGAAGGGATAGAGGTGGGAAAAAAAGGCAGGCCAGCTCTGAGCTGTCAAATCCCAGCAGATTCACCCAGGCCCACCATCAGGGTGGGATGCTGTGGGCACAGCTGTCCTGGGCCCTGCCTCTCTAACAGAGAAGAGAGGGCCCAGGCTGCTCATGCTGCTGTCCGCCCGCCATGATGCTCTGCCCACTTTTCATGACCAAGTTCTGACCATTTTGGCAGGGACTTTTCTATAGAGGCTTGCAGCGTACTCTCCCCCTCCTGTGACAGTGCCAGATCTTGGTCATGAAAAGGGGTGGAGCTAAATGAAATGGAGGGGGTGCAGCTACATGGGACTAGGCTGCTACCACATCTGCACTGCTACAGCTCTGGCCAGCCTGTGATAGGTAAGTTGAGGGAGAGTGAGTGGGAGAGAGAAAGTGTGTGTGTGTGTGTGTGTGTGTGTGTGTGTGTGTGTGTGTGTGTGTATATACTTATTTTTTTACGTTTGTATATATTTATATATATATATATTTATTTATTTTATTATTATTTGTTTTTTGGGGGGCCCTTGTCTATTTTGTGAGTCCCAGGCCCCAGCATTTCTGATGGCAGCCCTGGATTCGTCCGACTGGATGAAGATACTGTGGATGGCAGTGCAGATTTGGCGGAGCTGGCAGAGACTGTTTCCTCTAGCAACCAGTGAAACGGTCCCTCCAGCACAGAGGGGAAAGTTGCTGGCAAAGTACCTAGTCAGATTGCAGTGGTAGAGGACTCAATCACTAGAAAGGCGGATAGGGCAATCTGCTACTGGGACCGCTATTGTCGTACAGTATGTTGTCTTCCAGGTGCTTGGGTACGACACATTGCAGATCAGGTAGACAGATTGTTGGGAGGGGCTGAGAAAGACTCGGCAGTCTTGGTGCACGTTAGCACCAATGACAAAGTTAGTGGTAGGTGAGATGTCCTTAAAAATGATTACAGGGATCTAGGCCGCAAACTTAAGGCAAGGACATCTAAGGTAATTTTCTCTGAAATATTACCTGTGCCACGTGCAAGCCCAGGGAGACAGAGGGAGATTAGGGAGGTTACTGTGTGGCTGAAAGATTGGTGTAGGAAGGAGGGATTTGTTTTTCTGAAACACTGGGCAAACTTCTTGTCAGGTGCCATATTTTTTGTCGGGATGGATTGCACCTGAACGAGGAGGGGGCAGCAGTGCTGGGGGGAAGGATGGTTAGAGGGTTGTAGGAGATTTTAAATAGAGATGAGCGGGTTCGGTTCCTCGGAATCCGAACCCGCCCGAACTTCATGTTTTTTTTCACGGGTCCGAGCGACTCGGATCTTCCCGCCTTGCTCGGTTAACCCGAGCGCGCCCGAACGTCATCATGACGCTGTCGGATTCTCGCGAGGCTCGGATTCTATCGCGAGACTCGGATTCTATATAAGGAGCCGCGCGTCGCCGCCATTTTCACTCGTGCATTGAGATTGATAGGGAGAGGACGTGTCTGGCGTCCTCTCCATTAGAATAGAGATAGATTAGATAGAGAGAGATTGTGCAGAGTCGCAGACAGAGTTAGTTTACCACAGTCAGTGACCAGTGCAGTTGCTAGTTAACTTTTATTTAATATAATATATCCGTTCACTTCTCTCTGCTATATCCGTTCTCTGCCTGAAAAAAAAAACGATACACAGCACAGTCAGTCACACAGTGTGACTCAGTCTGTGTGCACTCAGCTCAGCCCAGTGTGCTGCACAGTCATCAATGTATAAATTAAAAGCTTATAATTAATTGTGGGGGAGACTGGGGAGCACTGCAGGTTGTTAGCAGGAGCCAGGAGTACAATTATATTAATTAACAGTGCACACTTTTGCTGCAGGAGTGGTGACCAGTGCCTGACCACCAGTATAGTATTGTTGTATACTACTAATATCTCTTTAAATATCAACCAGTCTATATTAGCAGCAGACACAGTACAGTGCGGTAGTTCACGGCTGTGGCTACCTCTGTGTCGGCACACGGCAGGCAGTCCGTCCGACCAGAATTGTATTATTTATTATTATATACCTACCACCTAACCGTGGTTTTTTTTTCATTCTTTATACCGTCATAGTGTCATCCTAATTGTTACGAGTATACTACTATCTCTTTATCAACCAGTGTACAGTGCGGTAGTTCACGGCTGTGGCTACCTCTGTGTCGGCACACGGCAGGCAGTCCGTCCGACCAGAATTGTATTATTTATTATTATATACCTACCACCTAACCGTGGTTTTTTTTCCATTCTTTATACCGTCATAGTGTCATCCTAATTGTTACGAGTATACTACTATCTCTTTATCAACCAGTGTACAGTGCGGTAGTTCACGGCTGTGGCTACCTCTGTGTCGGCACACGGCAGGCAGTCCGTCCGACCAGAATTGTATTATTTATTATTATATACCTACCACCTAACCGTGGTTTTTTTTTTCATTCTTTATACCGTCATAGTGTCATCCTAATTGTTACGAGTATACTACTATCTCTTTATCAACCAGTGTACAGTGCGGTAGTTCACGGCTGTGGCTACCTCTGTGTCGGCACACGGCAGGCAGTCCGTCCGACCAGAATTGTATTATTTATTATTATATACCTACCACCTAACCGTGGTTTTTTTTTTCATTCTTTATACCGTCATAGTGTCATCCTAATTGTTACGAGTATACTACTATCTCTTTATCAACCAGTGTACAGTGCGGTAGTTCACGGCTGTGGCTACCTCTGTGTCGGCACACGGCAGGCAGTCCGTCCGACCAGAATTGTATTATTTATTATTATATACCTACCACCTAACCGTGGTTTTTTTTTCATTCTTTATACCGTCATAGTGTCATCCTAATTGTTACGAGTATACTACTATCTCTTTATCAACCAGTGTACAGTGCGGTAGTTCACGGCTGTGGCTACCTCTGTGTCGGCACACGGCAGGCAGTCCGTCCGACCAGAATTGTATTATTTATTATTATATACCTACCACCTAACCGTGGTTTTTTTTTTCATTCTTTATACCGTCATAGTGTCATCCTAATTGTTACGAGTATACTACTATCTCTTTATCAACCAGTGTACAGTGCGGTAGTTCACGGCTGTGGCTACCTCTGTGTCGGCACACGGCAGGCAGTCCGTCCGACCAGAATTGTATTATTTATTATTATATACCTACCACCTAACCGTGTTTTTTTTTTCATTCTTTATACCGTCATAGTGTCATCCTAATTGTTACGAGTATACTACTATCTCTTTATCAACCAGTGTACAGTGCGGTAGTTCACGGCTGTGGCTACCTCTGTGTCGGCACACGGCAGGCAGTCCGTCCGACCAGAATTGTATTATTTATTATTATATACCTACCACCTAACCGTGGTTTTTTTTTCATTCTTTATACCGTCATAGTGTCATCCTAATTGTTACGAGTATACTACTATCTCTTTATCAACCAGTGTACAGTGCGGTAGTTCACGGCTGTGGCTACCTCTGTGTCGGCACACGGCAGGCAGTCCGTCCGACCAGAATTGTATTATTTATTATTATATACCTACCACCTAACCGTGGTTTTTTTTTCATTCTTTATACCGTCATAGTGTCATCCTAATTGTTACGAGTATACTACTATCTCTTTATCAACCAGTGTACAGTGCGGTAGTTCACGGCTGTGGCTACCTCTGTGTCGGCAGTCGGCAGGCAGTCCGTCCATCCATAATTGTATTATTATTATAATATATACCACCTAACCGTGGTTTTTTTTTCATTCTTTATACCGTCATAGTGTCATACTAGTTGTTACGAGTATACTACTATCTCTTTATCAACCAGTGTACAGTGCGGTAGTTCACGGCTGTGGCTACCTCTGTGTCGGCAGTCGGCAGGCAGTCCGTCCATCCATAATTGTATTATTATTATAATATATACCACCTAACTGTGGTTTTTTTTGCATTCTTTATACCGTCGTCATAGTGTCATACTAGTTGTTACGAGTATACTACTATCTCTTTATCAACCAGTGTACAGTGCGGTAGTTCACGGCTGTGGCTACCTCTGTGTCGGAACTCGGCAGGCAGTCCGTCCATCCATAATTGTATTATTATTATAATATATACCACCTAACCGTGGTTTTTTTATTGCGCCTCATTGCGCCTCTTTTTTTCTTTGCGTCATGTGCTGTTTGGGGAGGGTTTTTTGGAAGGGCCATCCTGCGTGACACTGCAGTGCCACTCCTAGATGGGCCCGGTGTTTGTGTCGGCCACTAGGGTCGCTAATCTTACTCACACAGTCAGCTACCTCATTGCGCCTCTTTTTTTCTTTGCGTCATGTGCTGTTTGGGGAGGGTTTTTTGGAAGGGCCATCCTGCGTGACACTGCAGTGCCACTCCTAGATGGGCCCGGTGTTTGTGTCGGCCACTAGGGTCGCTAATCTTACTCACACAGCTACCTCATTGCGCCTCTTTTTTTCTTTGCGTCATGTGCTGTTTGGGGAGGGTTTTTTGGAAGGGCCATCCTGCGTGACACTGCAGTGCCACTCCTAGATGGGCCCGGTGTTTGTGTCGGCCACTAGGGTCGCTAATCTTACTCACACAGCTACCTCATTGCGCCTCTTTTTTTCTTTGCGTCATGTGCTGTTTGGGGAGGGTTTTTTGGAAGGGACATCCTGCGTGACACTGCAGTGCCACTCCTAGATGGGCCCGGTGTTTGTGTCGGCCACTAGGGTCGCTAATCTTACTCACACAGCTACCTCATTGCGCCTCTTTTTTTCTTTGCGTCATGTGCTGTTTGGGGAGGGTTTTTTGGAAGGGACATCCTGCGTAACACTGCAGTGCCACTCCTAGATGGGCCCGGTGTTTGTGTCGGCCACTAGGGTCGCTAATCTTACTCACACAGCTACCTCATTGCGCCTCTTTTTTTCTTTGCGTCATGTGCTGATTGGGGAGGGTTTTTTGGAAGGGCCATCCTGCGTGACACTGCAGTGCCACTCCTAGATGGGCCCGGTGTTTGTGTCGGCCACTAGGGTCGCTAATCTTACTCACACAGCTACCTCATTGCGCCTCTTTTTTTCTTTGCGTCATGTGCTGTTTGGGGAGGGTTTTTTGGAAGGGACATCCTGCGTGACACTGCAGTGCCACTCCTAGATGGGCCCGGTGTTTGTGTCGGCCACTAGGGTCGCTTATCTTACTCACACAGCGACCTCGGTGCAAATTTTAGGACTAAAAATAATATTGTGAGGTGTGAGGTATTCAGAATAGACTGAAAATGAGTGTAAATTATGGTTTTTGAGGTTAATAATACTTTGGGATCAAAATGACCCCCAAATTCTATGATTTAAGCTGTTTTTAAGTGTTTTTTTAAAAAAACACCCGAATCCAAAACACACCCGAATCCGACAAAAAAAATTCGGTGAGGTTTTGCCAAAACGCGTTCGAACCCAAAACACGGCCGCGGAACCGAACCCAAAACCAAAACACAAAACCCGAAAAATTTCAGGCGCTCATCTCTAATTTTAAACTAGGTGCCTGGGGGGAGGGATTAAAAAGAACTAACAGGGTGATCAGAAAGAGCAGTAATGAGGGGTGTAGTAAGTATTATGGGGGGTGGAGAAGGGGGGAGGGGAAATTCAGACAGAAATGGTAAAATCAAGGAAAAGTAATTTAAGTAAGAAAAAGGTATCACCAAAAAAACATAGTGAAAAGTGAATAACTAAACTAAAGTGTATGCTTGCAAATGCTAGAAGACTATCATGTAAAATGGGAGAATAAGAAATGATTGCATTAAGAGACCAATATGATATTATAGGTATTACGGAGACATGGTGGGATGATTCTCATAACTGGGTAGCAAATTTGGAGGGATATACTCTGTTTAGCAGAGACAGGGCTAACAAAAGAGGAGGAGGTGCATGTCTTTATAGTTAACCATTCTTTATTAAAACCGTATTTGAAGGAAGTTATTTACAAGGGGACTTGTAAATAACTTCCAAACAATGGCCCTCATTCCGAGTTGATCGCTCGGTAATTTTCATCGCATCGCAGTGAAATTCCGCTTAGTACGCATGCGCAATATTCGCACTGCGACTGCGCCAAGTAATTTAACAATGAAGATAGTATTTTTACTCACGGCTTTTTCTTCGCTCCGGCGATCGTAGTGTGATTGACAGGAAATGGGTGTTACTGGGCGGAAACACTGCGTTTTATGGGCGTGTGGATCAAAACGCTACCGTTTCCGGAAAAAACGCAGGAGTGGTCGGAGAAACGGAGGAGTGTCTGGGCGAACGCTGGGTGTGTTTGTGACGTCAAACCAGGAACGACAAGCACTGAACTGATCGCAGATGCCGAGTAAGTCTGAAGCTACTCAGAAACTGCTACGAGGTGTTTAATCGCAATATTGCGAATACATCGTTCGCAATTTTAAGAAGCTAAGATTCACTCCCAGTAGGCGGCGGCTTAGCGTGTGTAACTCTGCTAAAATCGCCTTGCGAGCGATCAACTCGGAATGAGGGCCAATGTGGAGGCACTGTGGGTTGAAATTTCAAGTGGGGGTACAGGAACCAAAAAACTATTAATAGGAACATGTTACAAACCACCTGACATTAGTTTGAATGAGGGACAACTATTCCAGCAAATCGAAAAAGCAGCAGGACTGAGGGATGTCCTAATCATTGGGGATTTTAATTATCCTGACATAAATTGGAACAACATATCATGGGGGTCATTCCGAGTTGTTCGCTCGCTAGCAGTTTTTAGCAGCCGTGCAAACGCATGCCGCCTCCCACAGGGAGTGTATTTTAGCATAGCAGAAGTGCGAACGAAAGTATCGCAGAGCGGCTACACAGTTTTTTTGTGCAGTTTTAGAGTAGCTCAAAACCTACTTAGCGCTTGCGATCACTTCAGACTCTTCAGTTCCTGTTTTGGCATCACAAACACGCCCTGCGTTCGCCCAGCCATGCCTGCGTTTTTCCTGGCACGCCTGCTTTTTTCTGAACACTCCCTGAAAACGGTCGGTTGACACCGAGAAACGCCCACTTCGTGTAATTCGCTCTGTGGCAGCCAGTGTGACTGAAATGCTTCGCTAGACCCTGTGTGAAACTACATCGTTTGTTGTAATAGTACGTGTGTGTTGCGCGTGTGCATTGTGCCGCATACGCATGCGCAGAAGTGCAGTTTTTTAGCCTCATCGCTGCACAGCGAACGAATGCAGCTAGCGAACAACTCGGAATGACCACCCATGTTCTACAAGTAGGGGAAACAGGTTCTTAAATATACTTAAAGATCACAACTTGTCTCAAGTAATCGAGGAGCCTACTAGAAACCGGAATTTGCTGGACCTAGTACTAACTAATAATGTAGAGATAATAACAAATACTAAAGTGGGGGAGACATTGGGAAACAGCGATCATAATATGGTCACATTCTAAATTAGTTTTCAAAAACATCACTATTAGGGTTCTACCAAGACTTTTAACTTTAGAAAAGCAAATTTCAATGTACTGAAACAAGCACTAAAGGATATTGACTGGCAGAGGTTAAAGTGAGCCAGGCATGCACTTCCGCCTCCACTGGCTCACCTAACCTAGTGACATGTGTGCGCCCGCTGACACCGTGTTACCAGCGGGCGCCAACTCTTTCCCCCTAAGTCAGTGGTGGCCAACCCGCAGCTTTTGAGCCACATGCGGCTTTCTTCTGCCGCATGCTGCTCGGTCGGCTCCCGCAGCCCGCCTCTCACTGCCCGCCCCGCCCCAGCACACTTCATGTTGTTTTCTGATGGCACTGGTCCATGAGCCAATCAGAACTCTTGGACCAGCAGCTAAGGCTCCTGATTGGCTGCCGGGCCGCTAGCTTTGAGTGACTCACGGACTGGAACATAATTGGAAACGCAGTGACACCGCCGCCAGAGACTGGGGCGGGAGAGGCACATGTTGCACTCTCCTCTACACCAGAACAGACAGCACACGGTGAGCAACACTTGGGATGGGTGGGCACTGTGGGGACCTGTATATCTAGCACTGGCAGCATATCTGGCACTGGGGGCATATCTGGCACTGTGGGGACATGTATATCTGGCTCTGGGGGCATATCTGGCACTGGGGGTATATCTGGCACTGTGGGGACATGTGTATCTGGGAATGGGGGCATATCTGCACTGGGGACATGTGTATCTGGCACTGGGGGCATATCTGGCACTGTGGGGACATGTGTGGCACTGTGGGGGCATATATGTATCTGGCACTGTGGGGACATGTGTATCTGGCACTGGGGGCATATACTGTATGTATCTGGCACTGTGGGGGCATGTGTATCTGGCACTGGTGGCATGTCTGGCACTGTGGGGACATGTGTGGCACTGTGGGGGCATATATGTATCTGGCACTGTGGGGACATGTGTATCTGGCACTGTGGGGCATATATGTATCTGGCACTGTGGGGTATATTTGTATCTGGCACTGTCGGGGCATATATGTATCTGGCACTGTGGGGACATATGTATATGGCACTAAAGGCATATGTGAATCTGGCACTATGGGGGCATCTGTATCTGGCACTGTGGGGCATATATGTAACTGGCACTGTGGGGACATGTGTATCTGGCACTTTTGGGCATATATGTAACTGGCACAGTGGGGACCTGCCCTGTCACATGACAGGTCCTTTAGCCCACTAGGATTTAGACCTAACCCTTAGGGCAGGGGTGGCCAACCAGTCAGAGGCAAAGAGCCAAAAAAGGTCTGTAGTCAAGTGTAAGAGCCACTATCATCTGCGCAAAAATGGGGGCATGGCCTAGTTGTCACAAAGCCACACCCCATTTTGTGCGCACACCTTTTGATATGACATTTGTAGGAGTATGACCTTGTGTCATAACCCCATGTCATGTTTTACAGTGCCACATACATATAATGCCCCAGTACAGTGCCACACACATATAAAAATGCCCAAAATGGGTGCCCCCCGGTGCCAGATACACATATGTCTCCAGTGCCAGATATACATGCCCACATAGTGCCAGATACATATATGCCCCACAGTGCCAGATACCCCGTACCAGATAAGACCCACACCTTGGGGACACACTTACCTTTTATCTGTTTGTGTCTAATGATGCATGCATAAAATAAAAAATGATTTGCACTATGGGCGCATTCTCCTTAATTCTTTTTCCAGGTATCTTTCTGCTCAAAGGGATTCTGAGCCTCTGGGGAATTGCTGCGGTGTCCATTACACCAGTGCCAACAGCACAAGGTCTATTACCTGTGAACTGTGAATGAACTAATGAAAGACTACCAGCGCACCTGTACATCGTTTATTTCAGCATATATATATATATATATATATTTATATATACAGGTTGAGTATCCCTTATCCAAAATGCTTGGGACCGAAAGTATTTTGGATATCGGATTTTTCCGTATTTTGGTATAATTGCATACCATAATGAGATATCATGGTGATGGGACCTAAGTCTAAGCACAGAATGCATTTATGTTACATATACACCTTATACACACAGCCTGAAGGTCATTTTAGCCAATATTTTTAATAACTTTGTGCATTAAACAAAGTGTGTGTACATTCACACAATTCATTTATGTTTTATATACACCTTATACACACAGCCTGAAGGTCATTTAATACAATATTTTTAATAGCTTTGTGTATTAAACAAAGTTTGTGTACATTGAGCCATCTGAAAACAAAGGTTTCACTATTTCGCTCTCACTCAAAAAATTCTGTATTTCGGAATATTCCGTATTTCGGAATATAAGGATAAGGGATACTCAACCTGTATATGTGTGACTTTTAAAAGTGGTCCTGTCTCCGTACATATAGATGTATGTATGTATGTGTGTGCATATATATATATATATATATAGCAAATAAACAGGAAGCGGCACTCAGAGACGTGGTAAGTAGTGCATAAATAAAGCAACCAAGCTTTAATATATCATTTAATATATGTATATATTACACATACTTGCACATATACTGTACATACACACACACACACACACACACACACACACACACACACACACCCACGGAAACCCCCCTCGCTAAATCCTGCGTTTGCCTCTGGTGCCATTTGGCATCGTCTTTCTTTCCTTTTTCTAAAGGGCCCTACACACCCGCCGCCGAGCTGCCCGACGGCGGATACGGCCGACGAGCAACCCGGCGGCGGGGGGGGCAGTGACGGGGGGAGTGAAGTTTCTTCACTCCCCCCGTCACCCGGCTGCATTGAAGTGCAGGCAAATATGGACGAGATCGTCCATATTGGCCTGCATGCACAGCCGACGGGAGACCAGCGATGAACGAGCGCGGGGCCGCGCATCGTTCATCGCTGGAGCCTCCACACTGAAAGATATGAATGAGTTCTCGTTCATTTATGAACGAGATCGTTCATATCTTTAAAAAAATCGGCCAGTGTGTAGGGCCTATTAGCAGGGGGGGGGGGGGGGGGAGCACTTTTACATTTTCTCGCTCAGGGTGCTAGTAGGCCTGGAGCCGGCCCTGCCTATTAGTCTTTGTTTGATAGTTTCATATTTTGCTTTTAGCCTTCTAAGCTCTTGTGCTGTCTCACTATTTGAAAACATGTTGCAAGTAGCATGTGCATATGGGTGGTCATTCCGAGTTGTTCGCTATTTTTTTCGTTCGCACAAGGTATGCGCAAAATTGCGAACATGTAGCAAAATTGCGAATATCCGCCTCCAGCGTATTTTTGCTAATTCGTCCGCAGAATTACATAAAGTGGGCGTATGCCAAATGACATCGCAGTAATGCGAATCCATCGCATTAACACAAACCTCATCGTAAAAATACTAACTTTTAGTAGATTTACACATTTTTCTTAAAATTGCACACGCTTTTGTTTAAAAATGCACAGCAATGGTTTTTTTTCACTTTTAAGTTAAATAAGGCTCCACAAGCCTTCCTCAATTACGAATCCAATTAGTGTAATGATTGTTAATGGTCATGACCAATTAAGTCTCCAAATAATACCTGTCGAACACTTTGTAGGCATAATTTGCCATTAACATTCTAAATAAGTTATTTTTAATATAGATGTGTTTTTTTTTTTGTAGATGTGTAGTGTGTGAATAAATGTATTAACATGTTTTTAAAATCAATAAGCTCCTAACTATTTTTATTTTTTATTTTCGGTATAAATTTTAAATTCACATTCTTAAGTTACATGTCAGATATGTTTAAGTGAACCAATTTCTGCTAGGTAATCTGCAGTTCGTTTATTGCATACATAAACACAACACCCGCTTATCTTGAATAAAAAAAAATTTTTTTTTTTTTTTGGTTTTTTTTTGTAAGTTCTTTGTAATAATTTTTTTTTGTTAGACAAATTTTTGCATCACGTCAACTGTTGCCAGTAAATGTTGGAGTTGCTGGCGCATGCTGGCCTGAATTTGGCCCAAACTTGTGGGATCTCCAACCGCAACATCTGAAATTAAGATGCAAAATAAACATTAATAACCTCATCACATTACCTATTATACAAACAAGGCACAAAGCACACTTTAATGCAGGCATGTCCAAACTGCGGACCTCCAGCTGTTTCAAAAATACATATCCCAGCATGCCTTGACCCAGTTTTGCGGTCAGAGAATGCAAAAGCTGTGTCTGGCCATGCTGGGATGTGTAGTTTTACAACAGCTGGAGGGCCGCAGATTGGACAGGCCTGCTTTAATATCCAAGTAACTACATCATGGATGTTTTAATGTTAAAACATTAGCAGAACAACACACAAGCTTGCTCAGCAATGTTTTTTATTTTTTACTTAAACAAAGTGTACCACACCATGGGGTCCATACAGTAATATGGGAGTTATATTGTAGATGGAATGTTACCCATAGCAACCAATCAAAATCAACATATTATCTTGTTGAAGGTGATAAATATTTGTAAAGTATGATATGCTTGGTTGCTATGGACAAAATTCCAACACAAATAGTAATACCATCTTAGTAAATGTTGCCTCATGCAGGGATTCATTCACATCTGGAGTGTTTTTTTTTTGTTTTGTTTTTTTTGGCCCTGCATCATCACACTGCATATCCACATCTTCTGAAGGACCACATATCGTAGCATGCCCACACTCCATGAAAGACTGCCTTACAACATAAGGTCAAACAGCTTTCTAAATGGCAAAATCCGAAATAGTAGGAGTGTAACTTTCACAACACAAATCACTGTGTCCTTAGCCTGCCTAACAAAGTGACTCCTGCGACTTTTTTGAGAAAATATTGCAATGCCCAAGCACAATCGTAAAAGAAAAACCACACAAAAAGTACCACTCAGGTCTAAATGTTTTGCATATAATGTATCACATACAAACCCTGTTGTGCAGCCAAACCTGTCGACATAGTGATTGTCAACCAGATGTAGACACTGTACATATAATGTTCCGCACACAAATTTAAAGGCATCATCCATACCATGATGAAGAAGACAAGCATTTAACCTTGACAAAAGATTGCCCACAGTACAAAACTGCATTTATTTGACTGTTTTTTTATTTTTTAACTTTAAAAAATAAGGAATGTGTGTGAACTTACTCTCCTCTGCCACTTGGCCACCTCCCTCAAGTTGCTCCGGGGCCTCTGCTGCCCATTCTGTTGGGGGCGAAGGTGTCTGGCTGGGGGATGGAGGCTGGATGGGTGAGGTTGGCTGGATGGGGGATGGGTGCAGGATGGGGGAAGGAGGCAGGATGGGGGAAGGAGGGTCTAATTCTGTGAGTGGATGGAAGGGAGAGGTCCTTACAGAGGGGGTTTGGGAATGATAGGGTGAGGGTGGTGGAGTGGTTTTTTGGGACACAGAAGGGGATTGGGCTGGAGAGGGGGATTGGGCTGGAGAGGGGAATTGGGAAAGAGAGTGGGATTGGGCTGGAGAGGGGGTTTGGGCTGAAGAGGGGGATTGGGTGGGAGAGGGGAATTGGGAAAGAGAGTGGGATTGGGCTGGAGAGGGTGTGTGGGCTGGAGAGGGGGATTGGGCTGGAGAGGGTGATTGTGCTGGAGAGGGGGATTGGGAAAGAGAGTGGGATTGGGCTGGAGAGGGGGTTTGGGAAAGAGAGGGTGAGGTGGCTGGAGAGGGGGTGGTGGCTGGAGAGGGGGTGATGGCTGGAGAGGGGGAGTGGGCTGGAGAGAGGGTGTGGGCTGGAGAGGGGGAGTGGGCTGGAGAGGGGGAGTGGGCTGGAGAGGGGGTGTGGGCTGGAGAGGGGGAGTGGGCTGGAGAGGGGGTGGTGGCTGGAGAGGGGGATTGGGCTGGAGAGGGGGTTTGGGCTGGAGAGGGGGAGTGGGCTGGAGAGGGGGAGGGGGAGACAGAAGGGGATGGGGCTTGAGAAGTGGCCTGGTGTGGGCTCCCAGCACCAGCAGCAGCACCTTGCCGTTGTGCTCGCCCTAGAATGACATGTGTACTATTTAGGTATTAGCATATACATTTATAACATCAGCATATTCCTATTACTCTGTTCTGTCCCATGTTAAAGAGACAGGGGTAACATTACTAAGTTTGTAAAATGTTTGTACTGGTGATGTTGCCCATAACAACCAATCATATTATACATACACTTCATTAAGCTGCTTCTATCAGATAATATATAGAATCTGATTATTTGATATAGGCAACATCACCAGTTCTCAAAACCATCCACATTTTTATTATAAACCCACTGAGCAGGTTATTGGGTTCAGTTGTAAGCCTGTGTAGCAATTATGCACAACAACATTCACTTTTGCAGAAGCACCTTGATATACAGTCAGTACTGCTTGCCCTACCCACACACACTCATGTTTATTCTACAAGTTTATTGTAAGTGTGCTAATTTTCACACTCTCACTTAGTGAAAGTATGCAAAGGTTATGCTTAAAATCTGTCATGTACTGAAATGTTACTTACTGCGCCCACGTAGGGTCCGGATTTGTTGTCGCAGCTCCGCCAACAGGTCAGGCGTACGCCTGCGGAGATCGCTCCAGCGCCTCTCGAGCTGTATCACGGACCTCCGGCTGCGGACGCGGGTTCGCAATAAGCGGCGGACCTCCGCGTAGGCCTCGCGCTTCACCCTGTTTGGGACAAAGGGCCCTTCGCGGCCTACGCGGCGATCCATCACTGCCACTAGGACGCGCAGCTCGCGGCGCGTGAATGCTGCTGCGCGCATCATGGCAATGGCGTTTTCCATATATGGGCTTATATTTATAGTTTTTGGTTGCATGTGATTGGTTGGAAATGTATGGTGTCATCTGTAATCAACTTTATTGATATGTGTACATTGATGTGCAGGACAGTTTGTACAGTTCTCATGGGCAGAGATTCGCACCCGCGAACACACACACACACACACACACACACACACACACACACTCAGATATGGATTCTCATCAAAAACAGGTTAGTCTTCACATATATCTTAAAAAATAACATTTTGTTTTTACAAAAAACCATTGGATACAACAATCTTCCACAACATATATGGAAAGGAGAATATTATATAAATAAAACTACTGAAACAATATAAAATATTCTCTAAAATCACTCAGAAATGTGCTCAGAAATGTCCACCTTGCTTCATTAATTTTACGCATACACCCACACAGGTGCATGCAGGGCGTTCACATAGCCAGTGCAGCAATTACTGGACCAATTAGCAAAATATACTCCTGCGCGGAATTCCGCACCGGAAAACGCAAGCAGCTATAAATACCCGAACACTCGTGCATACACACATGCTACCAGCAACATGGCTACTCGTGAGCAGACGGCAGCAGAGATGGACGAGGTGCAGAAGCAGATGGCAGCACTAACACAGAGAAGATTAGCACTGCGGAGGCAGATGCTTGATTTTGCAAATGCAGACTCAGAAATTCCCGGACCCAGTACTATACAAACTCCTTCTGCTACCCAGGAGTTAGGAGTGAATCCCCTGCCAGACATAGCTAGTGGGGAAACTGAGGGTGATTCTGGACTAGCAGCTCAAACACAAACTACACAAGCAGCTAGTGAAGAGGAAGATGGTGATGAAGGTCAGGATGATAGCTCACAGGCTACTTCCAGAAAAAAAAAGAGACAGCCCGCATTCACTAAGAGGGAGTTACGGATTTTGGTCACACAGGCCATGCAACAAATACATCGAGGACCCAAAAACATGGGTGCTGCAACCAAAGACAGAATTTGGAGGGACATCACTAATTCTATTAATGAAGTCGGCTCAATAGTCCGCACCTCGCAGGAAGTTCGAAGACGGTAAGTGTATATTGCCAGTCCATTTTCTGTGCCAAGTATTATTAAAAAGTAACTTAGATGTGATGTTGCCTATAGCAACCAAATGCATAGCATGTGTACTATATATTAAAGCAGGTTTCCAAAATGTAACACTACCTTGCCCCTGTTTTTCACCACATATGTAGTTGGGCCGACTTCAAATCCCGCCTGAAGGGCAAGAGGTCTGCGGAGTGGAATGCCTCGAGGGCAACAGGGGGAGGACCAGCTGCCACTGTGGAATACACAGATCTGGAGGAGATAGCGATGGACTGTGTGAGCTACGAGGAGGGGGTTGGGGTGTCTTATATGGACACGGACCTGCCTGAAATACTCCATGCACATGACTTGCCAGGTAAGTTTACACACATTTTTATTTTTTATATTTTTTAATGTAAACAAAAGTCTCATATTGTTTTTATCTACTCTTTTTCCACTCATTCTTCTATTTGCTTTGCACATAACACAGCACAGGGGGTGAGCAGGTAGAGTCACAGGAGGGTTATGTGGCTGAGGCTGAGGTGGAGGTGTGGGACCACAAATCCCACTCATCCAGATTCCAACTGGCCCCCCCACCCAACCCTCTGCTATCCTGGAAATCCTGACTGAAATAGCCAGGTATGGTGAGAGCCTGAATGCTTTTCAGGACATGATGCTCCGGGAGGTAAGCCAGATACCTGTCCGGCTCACTGAGCACAGAACCAGTGTGGAGCAAGGTGTAGCTCAACTCTGCCAAGGTCTGGCAGAGATCAGGCAGGGACAAGATCAACTCGCCTCCTCCTTCCATGAACTTGCCAATTCCATTCGGCAAGGGCTCCAGGACATCGCTGTCTCCCTTGCCCACAGTGGCAGAGAGCCAGCCACATCAGCTCCCTCCCCTCCCCCTGCCCAGGAAGAACATCCCACTGGGCAGGGCCCTCGAAGGTCGCTCCGCAGACCAAGCCAAGAAGAACATCATCAGGCGGGGAAAAAAAAGAGAAAGTGATGTCTCTCCAGATGGGCAGCACCCATGTTTTACATGTTGCCTCGATGTATTTTTTGATTTTGGCTTGTGTGGCCAGAATGTAGAACTCCCTCAAAGTGAAATGTTTTGTTTTAATTGTAGCCTGTGAGTTATTTGTGCCTACACCTGAGCCATCTTCCTCTTCCTAGCGTGCTGTGTATGTTTGTGTTTGTGTGTTTGTTCCGGAATCTACCTCAGTTCCCCTAAAAGTTTAGTCTGGCTGGGGGTTCACTTACTTAATTGATAAAAACAAATTCTGGCAGAATAAGGGGTTACCATAGTACTGGGTTCTGCTATGTGCATTTACCCAATGCCATCTGCTTGCTGCTATGTCCATCTCTGTATGTGATGCTCATTTGTAGCCATGTTGTGTTGATTTTGTCCTTTATTTGAAGTTAAAAAAAATTACTTTACAATTGTTTGTGTGTTTTATTAAAGGTTATGCACTCATGAAAACTGTGCCCTGTAAACTTGATCATGGCATATTGACATTTGTGGAACAAGGGAACAATCAGAATATTAAGACAAACATTGCATAGTGTAATTTTAAATCTGTATGCCTTGCACAACACTTAAATTAACATATGCAAAAAACAAAAACAAAAAAAAAAACTTGGGTTACTAGGGGCAACATGCCATAGTATTAGATATGGACACATATTGTTAAAATAATTGTTTTTTTTTTTTAAAAATAAGTCACATTAAATGTAGGCTGCATTATGGTGCTCATGTTATTTGGTATGTACAAAGGAATATGTCTATGTTGAGAAGATTTAGCTGATGTAGTTTATTAGTTAGTTTAGTCACATTTGAGATTATAAAACAGATAATTTAAACATGCATTTAACTTCAGTTAATTTTTATTGGTTCAAAAAATACAGTGCATTATTTGTGAGTGTGTCAGATTTGTTTGGCCTAACAAAACAAATATGAAGTGGTCATATAATTGCTGCTTGTATTATTTTGTAAGAGCAGTGTTTTGCAAGTAAATGCTCAACAGGTGAATTCAGTTGCTAATTAATTGCTAATTAGAGCAGACACACACTTGTAACAGTACTTCGCAAGTGCTGAGTAGCTGCAGACTCACTCTTCTGCTGCGTGAAGATTGCGAAAATTTGTAAAGTACTTTTAACATAGGATACGCATTTTTGCCAAAAACACGCCTACTGCTGGATGCATACTCCCACACTAGCCGCCCACTTTCACGCCCATGTCGTAGGATTGCGAAGCCGTGCCTCTGCCACGCCTCCGTCACTCCCCGTTTTCGTTTGTGTATTCTGAGCAGTTTTCTTTGTAGTAATTCTGCACAAGTGTCGTATCGCTATGCTTGCGCATGCGTATTTCCGCTTTTGCGCATGCGCAGTTTGTGGTTTTCCTGCCGTTTGCGATGCGATGATCCGCTGCGAAAAACTCGGAATGAAGGCCATGGTTCTGGGTGTGTTGTTTTATACCTGCATATGCATGTTTAGCGTTAACTTGCACAGGTGATGCATACACAATTGCTTTGATTGCTAACACTATCCAAGCATGTTCTAGCCATCCGTGGTTTGTAGGTGTATGGTGGATACGGTGGCTTTTGGTGGTTTATACAAAGCAGTGGTGAGTGATTTTTGGAAGTAAATGCTTTTATTTTGTTTTTATTTCAAATATGTTAAATAAAATATTATTTTACTATTATTTCATTGGTCTAATTTTTATTTAATGTGTTATGCAGAGTCGTGCAGTGTTTGACTATATTGTATTTTTTTCTTGTAAGTATGTGGCATGGTGATGGTTGTCTGTGTCCGCAGTGTGTGTTTGCAACACATCCTTGTGTAGTTGTGTTTTGGGATGCGGTGCATTTATGGGGTGTATTGCAGTTGCACAGCGAGTAGGAAAAACAATGCATGTTGTATTTGTTTTTGATAATGGGTTATGTTTGTATTTAAGGATGTTTGTAGTGTGGATGACCAGACTGTTCTCCTAAAGTGTGTTTTTTGTTTTAATTTTGTCATTTCTTCTCAAGGGATTGCATCAGGTTTGCGTTTTTTTATTTTTGCAAAGTAGCCTTTGTTTGCATTTATATACAGGCCTTTTGCCCTTTTTTTCAACAATACACATATATGCTGGTAAGTAAATGCATGTTCCTAGTGTTGGTGTGTTCAGTGTGGGGTGGTGATGTTTTCCCTTAGTGAGCATATTATGTTTTTTGTTTTGTATTCTCAAGGGAGCAGCATTTTTTAGTTATTTTTTGCAGGCAATGTAGCCTTTGTTTAAATTTATATACATGCCGTTTGCCCTTTTTTTTTCCAACTATTCACATATCTGTTGGTAAGTATATGCATGTTCCTAGTGTTGGTGTGTTCTGTGTGGGGTGGTGATGTTTTCTGTTAGTGTGCTTATTAGTGTTTTTTTTTAATCTTCTCAAGGGAGTAGTATTTGTGATTTAATTTTTTGCAAGCAAAGTAGCCTTTTTTATTTCATATATAGGTTTTTTGTTTTTTTCTTATATATATGCATGTTCCTTATATACACTGCTCAAAAAAATAAAGGGAACACTTAAACAACACATCCTAGATCTGAATGAATGAAATATTCTTAATTATTAAATACTTTGTTCTTTACATAGTTGAATGTGCTGACAACAAAATCACACAAAAATTATCAATGGAAATCAAATTTATTAACCCATGGAGGTCTGGATTTGGAGTCACACTCAAAATTAAAGTGGAAAAACATACTACAGGCTGATCCAACTTTGATGTAATGTCCTTAAAACAAGTCAAAATGAGGCTCAGTAGTGTGTGTGGCCTCCACGTGCCTGTATGACCTCCCTACAACGTCTGGGCATGCTCCTGATGAGGTGGCGGATGGTGTCCTGAGGGATCTCCTCCCAGACCTGGACTAAAGCATCCGCCAACTCCTGGACATCCAGGAGGCGTTGGTGGATGGAGCGAGACATGATGTCCCAGATGTGCTCAATTGGATTCAGGTCTGGGGAATGGTGGGCCAGTCCATAGCATCAATGACTTCGTCTTGCAGGAACTGCTGACACACTCCAGCCACATGATGTCTAGCATTGTCTTGCATTAGGAGGAACCCAGGGCCAACCGCACCAGCATATGGTCTCACAAGGGGCCTGAGGATCTCATCTCGGTACCTAATGGCAGTCAGGCTACCTCTGGCGAGCACATGGAGGGCTGTGTGGCCCCCCAAAGAAATGCCACCCCACACCATTACTGACCCACTGCCAAACCGGTCATGCTGGAGGATGTTGCAGGCAGCAGAACGTTCTCCTTGGCGTCTCCAGTCTCTGTCACATTTGTCACATGTGCTCAGTGAGAACCTGCTTTCATCTGTGAAGAGCACAGGGCGCCAGTGGCGAATTTGCCAATCTTGGTGTTCTCTGGCAAATGCCAAACATCCTGCATGGTGTTGGGCTGTAAGCACAACCCCCACCTGTGGACGTCGGGCCCTCATACCACCCTCATGGAGTCTGTTTCTGATCGTTTGAGTAGACACATGCACATTTGTGGCTTGCTGGAGGTCATTTTGCAGTGCTCCTCCTGTTCCTCCTTGCACAAAGGCGGAGGTAGCGGTCCTGCTGCTGGGTTGTTGCCCTCCTATGGCCTCCTCCACGTCTCCTGATGTACTGGCTTGTCTCCTGGTAGTGCCTCCATGCTCTGGACACTATGCTGACAGACACAGCCAACCTTCTTGCCACAGCCCGCATTGATGTGCCATCCCGGATGAGCTGCACTACCTGAGCCACTTGTGTGGGTTGTAGACTCCGTCTCATGCTACCACTAGAGTGAAAGCACCGCCAGCTTTCAAAAGTGACCAAAACATCAGCCAGAAAGCATAGGAGCTGAGAAGTGGTCTGTGGTCACCACCTGCAGAACAACTCCTTTATTGGGGGTGTCTTGCTAATTGTCTATAATTTCCACCTGTTGTCTATTCCATTTGCACAACAGCATGTGAAATTGATTGTCAATCAGTGTTGCTTCCTAAGTGGACAGTTTGATTTCACAGAAGTGTGATTGACTTTGAGTTACATTGTGTTGTTTAAGTGTTCCCTTTATTTTTTTGAGCAGTGTATATGTTGGTAAGTATATGCATGTTCCTAGTTGTGTGTTCTGTGTGGGGTGGTGATGTTTTCTCTTACTGTGTTTATTAAGTGCCTTTTTTATCTTCTCCAGGAAGCAGTCCTTGTGATTTAATATTTTGCAGGCAAAGTAGCCTTTTTTTTATTTCATATACAGGCCTTTTGCCTTTTTTTTTGTTTTTTCTTATATATCTGCGGGTAAGTATATGCATGTTGCTAGTGTTGGTGTGTTCTGTGTGGTGGGGTATTGTCTCGTCTTAGTGTGCTTACTTTGCTTTCTGGTGTTTATCTTTTCTTCTCAAGGGTATTTCTTTTAATTGTTTGTTATCCAAATTTGGCATTTTTGTTTTGTAACAGCCTTTTGCTGTTTCTGTTGGTGTTTGTTTTTGTCTGGTAAGTATATGCATGCTCATTGTGGTGGTTTGGTGTGTGTGTGTAGTCTTTTTGTTCTTTACTTGTATTGGTATTTTTGGAAATGTATACAATGTTCCTTTCCTCCTGTTGTGCACAATTTAGAGATGGATTACACCACACCTGTAAGTAGATTGTAGACATTAATTTTCAAATTTCATGAATGTTTGGTAACAATAATTGGTTTAGAAAATAACACTCTGAAAAATGTGTTTTTTCAGTTTGCTACGACGGCATACCTGTATGCCTTTTATGAGCAACCCCAACCTACCCCTCACCCTCAAAGGCAAAGGAGGCATGCATGGCCTAGGATTTTTTGAACCCGTGTCACCCTTTTTGGAATGCCAGATGATGAGGTGGTGCAGCGCTATAGGCTGCCCCCTCATGTCATCCCAGAAATGCTCTCAATAATAGAGAGTGATCTAGAGAGTACAATTCACATTCCTACAGCAATTCCATCACTGACACAATTCATTGCTGTCTTACATTTTTGTGCCTTACGGTCCTACCAGCATATAGTTGGAGTCTTGGGTGGCATCTCTCAGGCCTCATCCTCCAGGATCCTGAGGCACGTCATTGCAGCCTTCCTCAAAAGAACTAAGTAGTTCATATCAATGCCTTTGGATGTGGAGTCCCTAGCTGTGGTGAAGCGCCAATTTTGTGAATAGGGTCACTTCCCACATGTTATTGGGGTAGTGGATGGTACACATGTTCCACTTGTGGTACCAACACATAATTAAATGATCTTTAGGAACAGAAGATTGTTCCACTCTTTGAATGTGATGGTTGTTTGTGGTCCATCCCTCCAAATCCTTTCCCTGAATGCCCGGTACCCAAGTAGTGCCCATGATTCCCACGTGATTCGGCTATCAGGGATATGGCAAAAATTAAGCATATTGGAAGGCACAGATGTTTGGATCTTGGGTGAGTTTGAGCCACATCATGTTATAAAGTTTCAGTTGTGTTGTATAATTGCAAAACATATTTATGTGTTTTTGCAGAAGATCGTGGATTTGCTTGCACCCGCTGGCTCATGACTCCTTACTACACACCAACACCAGGACCACAATCGGCAATTAACTATGCCCTTACAGCCACCAGAGAGGTGGTGGAGCACACAATTGGGCTCCAAAAAGGGCGTTTCCGTGTGCTCCACCGTACTGGTGGCGACCTCCTGTAATCGCCGGAAATGGTTAGTAAGATAATGGTCCTGTATGCAATACTCTAAGGAGGCATGTGGAGCTGGCCCAAAACCAAATTTTGGGCCCAGAGGATGAGGAGCCAGGGGTTGGCTGTACATGGATGTGCAGCTCCAAAAAACAACGTGGCCATGCCCTTAGGGACAGAATAGTGTCTCAATATTTCAGGTATGTTAGCGCTATGAGCACGTCAGACAAGTGTTTATTGGTGTTGTTAAATCCATATTTGTTTTTTGTGTTATTTGAATATTTATCTACTCTAAAAAAAAAACATACAACATTGATGGTAGATTGTAAGTTTGTTCAAAACATTATTACTGCATTTGTGTCTAAAATATTCCTATTTACAGCAATGCTGGTTGCTGTAGCTAACTTTTTTTTGGGGTGGTTTGAAATTAATAATTTTGTGAGTTCATGAACACCATTACAGTACAAGTAGTGTTTTGTCGGCAACATAGATTTTTTTTAATGAACAATGAAGCTATGTGTTTCCTGCAAAGTATAGTAAGTCATTTTCGAATACACTACTTACAGTAGCATACACTCGCAATTGTGTTCACAACTGAGAACACAGACTATACTGTTAATGTAAAGATGGAGCCTCCCTCATAGTTGCTGTATCGCTGCCTAAATGGAGGATTAGTCACACCTAAGCGATAGGACAGGTGGTTCAGTTGTTGCACGGACAGGCGCATTGAGACATGACTACATATGCAGCATGCAATGCACAGCTTCACCACTGGGTGGCTAATGCTCCACTAATCCAGCACTGTAAAGCAAATAGTGGCGGATTGATCTACAAGCTCTGGCAAATATTCAGTGATGACTGTAATGTTACTGTATACTGTACACACAGACCATTGGTCAGATGGAGAGAGTAAATTTAAAAAGAAGAAACCAATAAATCAATAAATAAAAATAGTGTATACAGATGCAAACGAACGTGTTAAAGCAATGGTCCATTGACGTTAGGCATACAATACTGTAGGTGAGCATCCAAGTCTAGTAGCCAATACAGCAAAACCCATGGGAAGGGATCACTGCTTACATTTACATATGAGCTTGTGTCTCTATCACCAGGCATTGTGGCCAACTAGTGAAGTGTCCCACACCCCATGCTCAGAGTCCCGGCTTTGATTCCCAAAGTGCGAATGTCTTTGTTTTTATTATTTTTTTCTTCTTGACACGTTATTTTTTTTTTATAGCATTCATATATTTAAGAATGTTACATTCAATAGAATTATGCACACTGGAAAAGACCTGTTTCCATAACTACTGTAACTGTCTACAGCAGCAAGTGTTATCTTTATAAGTATAATGGGGAGAGATAAAAGATACTCCCTAAGTTCCTGGATCCCAAAACACTGTGCTTAGCATCTCTGTACAGTATTTTCTATTTGAGTATTAAGTAGCATAAACAGCTTGTAATGTATTCTGCTCTAAAAGCTACAGAGGCAAGTATTATCTTTATAAGTATAATGGGGAGAGATAAAAGTTCCTACCTATGTTCCTGGATGCCAAAACACAGTGCTTAGCAACTCTGTACAGTATTTTCTATTTGAGTACTAAGTAGCATGAACAGCTTGTAACGTACTCTTCTCTAAAGGCTACAGTGGCAAGTGTTATCTTTTTAAGTATAATGGGGAGAGGTAAAAGCTCCTCCCTAAGTTCCTGGATGCCAAAATACCATGCTTATTGTCTCTGTACAGTATTTTCTATCTAGCCAGAAACCCTGCACCCCGTGCAAGCTGGTCGGACAATTGGAGGGGAATCGACACACGATTGCTTTCCATTTCCCTTTGTTGTGTCACACAAACTAGTGACCAGTCTGCCCTGAAAGCCAAGATTCTCCTCTTTCGTATGGTACTGGTCTCGAGTCTCTGGGACACCCAGAACCGGAGATATCTGGGCACAAATTTGACCCATTTTCCCATAGACTATAAGGGGCCTGTTAATTTAGATCCACCATGGGTTCTGATGCTTGCCATTAGCCTTGTGGGGGTCACAGAAACTTGGGGTTGGTATCGTCTGGTAGCTATTCATTAGAGATGAGCGGATTCGGTTTTACTCGGTTTTACTCGCTTCTCAAAACCGAATCTTATTGGCTATCCAAAACACGTGACATCCGTGAGCCAATAAGATTCGGTTTTGAGAACCGAGTAAAACCGAGTAAAACCGAATCCGCTCATCTCTACTATTCATCTCTCCCTCCATACCTGGTTCTGAGTCAATTGGACCCCCAGAACTGGAGATATTAAGCTTTAAGCCCATTTTAATTTAATTTAATTTAATAGCTCACATAAACCTAACATCAATGGACCATTGCTTTAGCACACTTTCGTTTGCGTATGTACACACTATTTTTTGTTATTAGTTTGTCTATGGGACCTCATTGCTGCAGTGTATTTTAAATAGCGTAATGATACGCGCATACAGCATTGCCCATACAATGTACAGTGAAGTAGTTCTTGCACTATAGTGTACTGTATATAAATAGAGACCACACACATGCGCAATAGTTATTTTAAAATAGAAGAGTACAAGGACAGCGCTGGCACATTCACATTAAAAATAGTTATTTTTAATAACACATATAAAAATGCATTCACATATACACGCCTATATATTACTTAATAAAAATCATTAAGATATACAATTCAAGATATTTCTACCTTTTGTTACCAACCAGAGAATTTAATTGCTCCTAACTATTAGAAAGTGTCTGCAGCTGAACACTTAACCTAGGTGATGTTATCCGATACTATTGTCCTAAATGTAACTTCTTTCATCAGTCTGTTACAATAGTAACTGATATCTCGGTTTCTTTAGTTCGATACAATGGTAACTTGTACAGCTGCTTATCAAGCCTAAATAAACTTCTCACGTTGCAGTTCTTAAGCACACGGTAAATTAGAAAGCGGTTTCCAAACAGAATTTCTCCATACACTTATGCTGATAACCACTGTACTTCCAGTTTTATAGTAAGTTATAGTCACCTCACTCTGTGAGCCTCCCTACAACTAAGCACGCCGCCTTGCGCCCAGGCACGCTGCAACTCCATGATCAGGACTAACGCCATAGACAGCATAGATGAGCGAGGCTCCTTCTGTATATTAATAGCAATAAAGCTTATTTGAATTTCTGAGCATCACAGCTGTCAGAGCCGGCCCTAACCAATATGATGCCCTTAGCAAGATTTTGGCTGGTGCCCCCTAGCACCACCGCTGGTTCCGCCTCTGACCTTGCACCTCTTTTCCAGCACCATCACCCCTCTCCCATAGCAGTCCTTATTTTGGTGTTTGTACCCCCTATATTTTAAATACAGTAGGAACAGTTCGCACATTTGACGAACAGCCCAAAAAGGAGTGTGTTTTTGCTGGCAAGGGTCATGGCGCACAATAGTAACCCCAATTCTAATTCCACCACACAGTACTGCAACTTTATTCACATTTTATCATGCGATAGTGTCCATAATTCATATTACATCACACAATAGTTTCACTTTACCTTATAAACATTACTCCTCACAGTAGAGCCCCTTATTCACATTACACCACACCCTATTGCTCTTTATTCACATTAGACGACACAGTAGTGCCCTTTCTATACACAATGCCGCATAGTAGAGAACCTTATACACATAATGCCACACATTAGTAATGCATTTATACACATAATTCCACACAGTAATGCCCCTTAGACATATGAGACACATTATTAATGTCCTTATAAACATAATGTGCCTTACACATTATGACAACCTTTATTAATGCCCTTTTACTCATAATGTCCCTTACACATATTCCGCACATTATTAATGCCCTTATACACATAATGACACACATAGTGCCCCCTACACATTTGCTACACATTATTAGTGCCCCTATACACATAATGACACACATACAGTAGTACCCTGTTACACATATGCTGCACATTATTAATGCCCTTATACACATAATGACACACATAGTGCCCTTTACACATATGTTGCACATTATTAATGCAGTTTTACATGACACACATAATGCTCCTTACACATATTTCAAACACTACTGCACAACCAACCCACTCACATACACATAGCACTTACACTGCCACTAACACTGTGACCTCTGCCTCTGCTTGGAAACAGATGTGTCCTCATAAATCTTGCCTCAATGCTAACGTTGGGCACACCTTTTTTTTAATGAAAATGCATGTTATTTGCATTGCTATGTGGCTAGGATGCACAAGCAGCTTCTGCTGATTAAAATGATATACAGCATGCCTATATACTGTGTGAGACTGAAATGCTACACACAGAATATAGGCATGCCGTATATCATTTTAATCAGCAGAAGCTGCTGATGCCCCTAGGCATATCAAATGCCCTAGGCAATTGCCTAGTTTGCCTATGCCTATGGCCGGCTCTGACAGCTGTTAACCAATCAACAACAGCCAGACAGTATAAATATTTGCAATTATGGTTAATACGCCATTGGCGAGCTGCCGCATTTACAGTGAGGGAGCTACGGCTCCTCACTACAGTTATGGACCGCGACGTAGGCCATACAGGTCCTTACGTGTCAAACGCCCGTAAGCGTGCGGCCTATGCGGAGGTCCGTCGAAAGCTGCAGGTGAAGCACTGCAGCAGGCGGACCATCATTCAATTAGAAAGATAGTGATCCGACATGCGCTGAAGACAGCCGTAGTTGCTGGCGGAGTTACGGCAGCAAATTCGCGACCATAAGTAATGCATAAGTGTAGCATTTGTGTGCGTATCAGTGTGTTTGCAGTTTAAAGTTTTGTAATATTTACATCCATAAGTGTGTATATGTTGTTTAGCCTGTAGATCTGGAAAATGTATGTTGGTATGCATAGATGTATAAAGTATGTGTGTGGGTTTTATGTTGAGTACTGTACAAACATTAGATCTGACATAATAACTAGAGATGAGCGCCGGAAATTTTTCGGGTTTTGTGTTTTGGTTTTGGGTTCGGTTCCGCGGCCGTGTTTTGGGTTCGACCGCGTTTTGGCAAAACCTCACCGAATTTTTTTTGTCGGATTCGGGTGTGTTTTGGATTCGGGTGTTTTTTTCAAAAAACCCTAAAAAACAGCTTAAATCATAGAATTTGGGGGTAATTTTGATCCCAAAGTATTATTAACCTCAAAAAACATAATTTACACTCATTTTCAGCCTATTCTGAACACATCACACCTCACAATATTATTTTTAGTCCTAAAATTTGCACCGAGGTCGCTGTGTGAGTAAGATAAGCGACCCTAGTGGCCGACACAAACACCGGGCCCATCTAGGAGTGGCACTGCAGTGTCACGCAGGATGGCCCTTCCAAAAAACCCTCCCCAAACAGCACATGACGCAAAGAAAAAAAGAGGCGCAATGAGGTAGCTGACTGTGTGAGTAAGATTAGCGACCCTAGTGGCCGACACAAACACCGGGCCCATCTAGGAGTGGCACTGCAGTGGCACGCAGGATGTCCCTTCCAAAAAACCCTCCCCAAACAGCACATGACGCAAAGAAAAAAAGAGGCTTTTTACTGATATTTGGTGTTTTGGATTTGACATGCTCTGTACTATGACATTGGGCATCGGCCTTGGCAGACGACGTTGCTGGCATTTCATCGTCTCGGCCATGACTAGTGGCAGCAGCTTCAGCACGAGGTGGAAGTGGATCTTGATCTTTCCCTAATTTTGGAACCTCAACTTTTTTGTTCTCCATATTTTATAGGCAGAACTAAAAGGCACCTCAGGTAAACAATGGAGATGGATGGATTGGATACTAGTATACAATTATGGACGGACTGCCACGGTTAGGTGGTATAAAAAAACCACGGTTAGGTGGTATATATTATAATAATAATACAATTATGGATGGACGGACTGCCTGCCGACTGCCGACACAGAGGTAGCCACAGCCGTGAACTACCGCACTGTACACTGGTTGATAAAGAGATAGTAGTATACTCGTAACAACTAGTATGACACTATGACGACGGTATAAAGAATGAAAAAAAAACCACGGTTAGGTGGTAGGTATATAATAATAAATAATACAATTCTGGTCGGACGGACTGCCTGCCGTGTGCCGACACAGAGGTAGCCACAGCCGTGAACTACCGCACTGTACACTGGTTGATAAAGAGATAGTAGTATACTCGTAACAATTAGGATGACACTATGACGGTATAAAGAATGAAAAAAAAACCACGGTTAGGTGGTAGGTATATAATAATAAATAATACAATTCTGGTCGGACGGACTGCCTGCCGTGTGCCGACACAGAGGTAGCCACAGCCGTGAACTACCGCACTGTACACTGGTTGATAAAGAGATAGTAGTATACTCGTAACAATTAGGATGACACTATGACGGTATAAAGAATGAAAAAAAAACCACGGTTAGGTGGTATATATTATAATAATAATACAATTATGGATGGACGGACTGCCTGCCGACTGCCGACACAGAGGTAGCCACAGCCGTGAACTACCGCACTGTACACTGGTTGATAAAGAGATAGTAGTATACTCGTAACAATTAGGATGACACTATGACGGTATAAAGAATGAAAAAAAAACCACGGTTAGGTGGTAGGTATATAATAATAAATAATACAATTCTGGTCGGACGGACTGCCTGCCGTGTGCCGACACAGAGGTAGCCACAGCCGTGAACTACCGCACTGTACTGTGTCTGCTGCTAATATAGACTGGTTGATATTTAAAGAGATATTAGTAGTATACAACAATACTATACTGGTGGTCAGGCACTGGTCACCACTCCTGCAGCAAAAGTGTGCACTGTTAATTAATATAATTGTACTCCTGGCTCCTGCTAACAACCTGCAGTGCTCCCCAGTCTCCCCCACAATTAATTATAAGCTTTTAATTTATACATTGATGACTGTGCAGCACACTGGGCTGAGCTGAGTGCACACAGACTGAGTCACACTGTGTGACTGACTGTGCTGTGTATCGTTTTTTTTTTCAGGCAGAGAACGGATATAGCAGAGAGAAGTGAACGGATATATTATATTAAATAAAAGTTAACTAGCAACTGCACTGGTCACTGACTGTGGTAAACTAACTCTGTCTGCGACTCTGCACAATCTCTCTCTATCTAATCTATCTCTATTCTAATGGAGAGGACGCCAGACACGTCCTCTCCCTATCAATCTCAATGCACGAGTGAAAATGGCGGCGACGCGCGGCTCCTTATATAGAATCCGAGTCTCGCGATAGAATCCGAGCCTCGCGAGAATCCGACAGCATCATGATGACGTTCGGGCGCGCTCGGGTTAACCGAGCAAGGCGGGAAGATCCGAGTCGCTCGGACCCGTGAAAAAAAACATGAAGTTCGGGCGGGTTCGGATTCCGAGGAACCGAACCCGCTCATCTCTAATAATAACATGTATTATTTTGCATACCAGTAATAAGTGTGTGTTTATTTGTAGTATAATAATGTTTTATTTTGTTTTTTAAATGGAAAATAAAATGTACATTTCATGTTGATTATTTTTTTGTAAAGAAATTCTTCCAAAAAAGCAAAAACTGTGTTCCTCTCTCCTTAGGAAGAGCAGAAAGAAGAAGTGGCCGTCACCTACAACCTCCCTCCCCCATTCAAACCTCCTCTCCCTCTCAACCTCCCTCTCCTCCTCAGCAACCATCCCCCATTCAACCTCCCTCTCCCAATCAACCACCCTCTCCCTCTCAACCACCCTCTCCCCCTCAGCAGCCATCCCCATTCAACCTCCATCTCCCCCTCAAACCCGCCCCCATTCAACCACCCTCTCCCCCTCAACCTCCCCCTCCCATTCAACCTCCCTCTCCCTCTCAACCTCCCGCTCCCTTTCAAGTCCCTTTCCCCATCCAAGAACCAACCCCCCCGGTGGGGAAGAAGAGGAGGAAGAGTCTGGGCCTATGGAGGAGTGCAAGTACAGGTTTTATTTGGCCTTTAAAAAGATACTACAACATGTGTCTTCAACCTGTGGCTATCCAGCTGCTGTGAAACTACACAGCCCATCATGCTCTGCAACAGTTGTGCAATTTGGGAATGTTTAAACTTTTGCAGGACATGCTGGGATGTGTAGTTCAACAACAGATGGAGAGCCGCAGTTTGCTGACCCTGGACCTAGTCCAGGGATGGGTAAACTTTGGTCCTCAAGCTGTTATTGAACGACACATCCCAGCATGCCCTGCTACAGTTTTTGCATGGCCAAATTGCTGAACTCTTGAAGGGCATGCTGGGCTATGTAGTTCCACGTCAGCTGGATAGCCAAAGGTTCACTATGCCTGACCTAGAGAGTGAGCCGTTGAAGTGTGCTTTGTACATTTCTTCTACAGTTCATTGCATAATGACTGAAATTGTTTATGCTAAATATCTTTTTCAGATGCTGAATTTGGAGTTCGCCATGCGGACATACCGCCAACATCTCCCGGTGGTGATGAAGAGGAGGAGGAGTATGGCCCTATGGAGGAGAGTAAGGTTTTTTTTAGTTTTACTTCATAGATATTTTTTTTAATTAAAAAATAATTGAGAAAATATCAATATACTACAACTTGTGTCTTCAACCTGCGCCTATCCTGCTGCTGCAACAGTTTTTCCCTTTGGTCATGCTAAAACTGTTGCAGGGCATGCTGGTATGTGTAATTCAACAACAGCAAAGGGCCACAGTTTGCTGATCCAGGAGCTAGACCGGGGATGGGGAACCTTTGGCTCTCCAGCCGCTGTGGAACTACACATCCCAGCGTGTCCTACAACAGTTTTTCTATTAAGGCATGCTGAAACTGCATTTTTTCCACCATGTCCTGCAACAGTTTATCTATTAGCAAGCCTTAAAAGAAAAACTGTTGCAGGGTATGGTGGTATGTGTAGTTCAACAACAGCTGGATAGCCACAGGATCACCATCCCTGACCTACACAGGTTGTTGAAGTATGTTTTGTACATTGCTTCTGTAATGCATAATGTCTGAAATAAATTATAATAATTGTTCAAACATTCTTTACAGATGCTGAGGTTAGAGATCCAAATGCCCCAATACGTTTGTCCCTGCGCAGTATGGAGCAACATGTTACAGGCGTCCTTGGGAAATACATTTTTTGTTAAATATTTTTCTGGATTTTTTTTGATAATGCTAATTATTTTAGTTTTAAGTTACATTATAAGTAAAAACTTATTCAACAAAATTTTGTGTTGTGTTTTTTAAAGGGCAATATCATATATGTTGAGCTGAAACATCACTTTGTAAGTGTTAAAATGGAGAGTGATAAAGTTGCATAAAAAACTTAAATGCCATTTTAAATACACAGACTGTGACATGGTATATAGGAGCAGAATGTATGCTACTTTATTACCCCGCTTTTCAACACTTACAAGAAGATGTAGCATATATGCAAAAGTAATTAATGTGTGTATAATGTATGTCATACATTCACGGTTTAATCAATATCTGGAAAAAATACCATATTGTTTTAAAAAATAAATAAAAATAAAACCCTCAAAATTTCTGGGTATTGTGCAAATAGGACAACAAACATATTAAACTGATATGTTTGTTGCCTTAATTGCTGAATGTTATTGGGCAATTAGGTTGTCAAACTCTTCATTTTGCAGTGTTTGATCACTTCATTGTTCAATCACATTATAATTCCTTAGGGTAATTGTTTTCTTAAATTGAAAAAAACAGACTTCCGGTTCCGGCGTTGCATGGAGTGACACGCAGCTCGTGTAGCTCCGGTGCCTGCCGCCACTAACAACCCCACACCGCCCGTTCTGGGCATCCACTGAGCGGCCTGCCATACCCGCTCACCCCCTGCAGCTCCGGCCACCCTGTATGGACCGTTTTCTGGCCCCCGTGATGCAGAGAAAGAACTCATGCACCAGGTCTGAGGTCCACGGCTCAGCTTCTAAAATGGCCGCTGCGGCCTCCATGGACGCCGGAGCCCGCTCAGCGGCTGCACCCGCTGCTCCTGCAGCCCTTCCCCCCTCCAGCTCCCCTGCCCTGGTGGGCTCCACGGCTGTGGGTACCCCATCGCCCTTAGATGTACCTGGGCACCCGTTATCCTATGCTGACATTGTCAGGGCGGTAAAAGAAACTGTCCAGCCTTTATTCCAGGAACAAACACAGTTGCATGCTGCTGCATTACAGCAGGCTGTCCTGGATATCAAAAGCCAATACAAACAGCTGTCTAAACGTGTTTTACAAGTGGAACATACTGCTGGTGAGAATTTCCAACAAATCGCCGAACTTTCTGATATCTCTGCTAAACTGCAGAAATCTGAAAACCTGGTATGGTCAAAGGTCGACGACCTGGAAAATAGGTCGGTTTCGTAATAACCTTCGGCTTATCGGGCTCCCAGAGTCGGTTAAGGGACAGGCTCTTTATCATTTCCTCTGACATACTCTTCCTGATCTTCTTGGAATACCAGATGTCTGCTCGGACTTAGTGGTGGAACGTGCACATAGAACGGGCCCCACCCGCGCCTCCTCCACTTCACCATGACCGCGTGCTGTGCTGTTCCGGTGTCTCAACTTTCTCCATAAAGAGGCTCTCTGGTCGGCTTCCCGTCGTGTACGGGATCTTGTTTGGGAAGATGCCAAATTGTTACTCTTCCAGGTTTTTTCTTCGGAGCTCACCAGTCTCCGCAAGGCATTCTCACCTGTATGCTCTAAATTGGTCCAGGAGGGCCGAAAATTCGCACTGCTCTACCCTGCGCGCCTGAGGATCTTTGACGGCACATCCTTTAAGGACTTTCATAGCCCAGAGGATGCTGCTGCTTATCTTTCGGAAGCCGCCACCTCTGACCCATCGCTGAAATAGCTGTGCTCTCCTGAATCTGATCTTGAACTCTCCTCCCCCCTTGTTGCTCTGTTGCCGCATATTTTTCTTTCCCTAAACTTGTGGACTATGTGATCCTCTGTTGGTCTATTTGGACATGTTCACCACATCCACGCTGGTCCTATAGGTGATGTATATGTACCTCTGGAGTAACATAAGTGCATTCTCTCTTATGCGTTCCCATGTATACATGTTTGTTCTTGTGAAGTTATATGTCCATGCTACTTTTTTTCAGTTCAACCTCCACCTGTTTGATATTATCTTGGCCCTCACCTACATGCCCCCATCTCCCCCCCCCCCCTTCTCCTCCCATCCCCCCCCCCTCCCCTATGCTGCTCGATATAGTGGTATTGGCTAGGAGCAATGTCCTCCTCGCTGTATACGGTTACTGCCCCAGTTGACTTACCGTGAAGTCACATTCTCATTGTTATTGTGGGACCCCCCGGTGGGTCTTGTTTCTTTTTCTCGTTTCTATGTCTATATTGCCTTTTTGTCTACCCCTTCCCTCCCTCCCTCCCTCCCTCCCTCCCTCGAGTGTCTCTCTCTCCTCTCCATTACCTGTGGGATTGTAAGATGTCTTAATTTGTGATTGCCCCCAGTCATATGTCTTATGTCTGCCATTAAAGTGGGTACGTGGAACGTGGGGGGTATTCACTCTCCCATCAAACGGAAGAAAATACTGCTTTATTTAAATAAAATGCATATGGATCTAATGTTTTTGCAGAAAACGCACCTTCTTTACCCGGAGGCCCAAAAGCTGGGTGTCCTCGGTTGGCAGGTGCTTTCTGATGCTCCTTACTCCTCTAAGGCGAGGGGTGTACTTATCCTTGATAAACGCAACCTGCATATAGAGGTTCTCACCTCTTTGTGTGATCCTGCTGGCAGATTCCTTATTCTTGAGATTTTACTTCATAACACCAAATATGTTTTATGTACTGTTTATGCCCCAAATTCTTATTCAAAGGTATTTTTCAAGAGTCTTATTACTAAATTGTGCCCATTTATGTCTCTCCCAATGATTGTGGGCGGAGACTTCAATGATTTGGTATCTGCTTATATGGACTCGAATTCCTCCGCTCGTGCACGCCCTCCCCCTGCCCTAGGTGTCCCCTTCTTTGTTCAGCAATTACATCTGACTGATGCTTGGAGATTCCTTCACCCTACTGATAGGGAGTACTCGTGTCTCTCGGCTGCCCATGGCACCTTGTCCAGAATTGATTTTTTATTTCTGTCGGATTCTCTGATCCCTCAAAGTAGTGAGGATCAGATGGAAACGATATCCCTTTCTGATCATGCCTTGGTCTGGGCTTGCTTAACTACTTTGCTAGATCGCGGCTCTTTTAAGTGTTGGCATTTCCCGACTTCCTTCACCTCCTCATTGCAGTTTCGGAATAGGTTGGAGGCATTTTGGGAGGAGTTCAGACTGGATAATGCAAGCACTTTTGAGACTGATCCTTTACTGTTTTGGCAGACCTCCAAGGCAGTTCTCCGGGGTAGGCTTGTGGAATATGTTTCCTCGAGAAAGAAGCAGTTTCTTTCTGAATTTAAAACATCTCAACGATGCTTAACGATGCTTACCAACAATTTAAACAGTCTCCCTCTCCTGCCTCAAAGAAAACATACTTAGAATGTAAATCCCAATTTAACACTGTATTAGCACTAGTGGGAGATCGTCATACCTTTCACAAAAACCACAGTTTTTACAGATTTGGCAATAAAACAGGCCGTCTCCTTTCTAATCTTCTGCGGGGATCTGTGCCTTCCTCGGTGATCCAGTCGCTTAAACGCGGTGATGGCTCGTTGGCTACTAAGTCTGTAGACATGGCGCAACTCCTCTCAGAATTTTACAAGGACATTTATGCCCATTACCCTGTTGATGTCCCCACTAAAACTTCTTTCTGGCATTCTGTCTCCCTACCCCAAATCCCGCCCTCGGTTGCTGAGGGCTTCTGCTCCCCAATTACTGCTCGGGAGGTGGAAGCTGCTATCAAACATTTAAAACCCTTAAAAGCCCCTGGACCTGATGGGTTCTCTGACGAATTCTATAAAATGCTCCAGCCTAAACTGCTGGATATTTTGGTTCTGGTGTTTAATGCAATTCTAACCTCTCCCTCCCTTTATACTTTAATGATGCTCTGGTCCGTCTTCTTCCCAAGCCCAGGAGGGATCCCCATCTCCCCGGCTCCTACCGCCCCATTTCTCTCCTCAATGTTGACTATAAACTTTTTACAAAAATTATTGCTGACAGATTAAAGGGAGTGCTTCCCTCAATTATTCATCCGGATCAAACCGGTTTCATCTCGGGTAGGCATTCCACTAATAATATCCGTAAAGTTCTTGCAGCGGCTAGCTGGTTGCACTCCAGCGGAGACCCAGACCCCCAATATGTCCTTACATTGGACGCGGAGAAGGCGTTTGACCTTGTTACTTGGGATCACCTGCATACCACGCTGGAGAGGTTTGTGTTTCCGCTGGACCTGATCAACATGCTCCGAAATTTAAATTCCCCCTCCTCTTCCCGTATTATGTGTAATGGCTACTTATCTGCACCCATTCCCCTTCACAGGGGCACCAGACAGGGCTGCCCCCTCTCCCCACTCTTATTTGCCATCGCCATAGAGCCCTTGGCTATTAAGTTGCGTCACCTTCCCGGATACTCTGGAGTTCTGGTCCATGACCATGAGCTTCGTGTGAGTTTATTCGCGGATGATATGCTCCTCTTTATTTCAAATCCTGAGACCTCTATCCCACCAATTATGCAAGTCATTACTGAGTTTGGTACCTTTGCAGGGTATCGTGTTAATGCTTCCAAGTCTGAACTCTTCCCACTCACTCCGGCTGCTTGTACGCGCACCTCCTCACCTGTCCTTACTCAATTCCAGATGAATACTACGAAACTCAAATATTTGGGTATATATTTTCCAGTAAATATCTCAGATTTATATTCGGCCAACTATACAGAGGTTTTTAACAGGGTGTCACAGTTGCTGTCCACCTGGTCCTCTCTACCTGTCTCTCTATTAGGGAGAGTAGCCATCCTGAAGAGCATTGTGTTTCCTAAAATCTCTTATCTCCTCCAGATGATCCCTATCCAGCCCCCTAGCAAAGATTTATTGTTATATGATAAACTGTTTTCTAAATTCCTTTGGAACCATAAGAGATCTCTGATCTCCCTTCCTAAGCTTAAGCTTCCTCGCGCTAAGGGTGGGCTGGCTGTCCCTGACCTCTTGGCATTCTTCCAGGCTGTAAATTTTAGATATATCTCGGATTGGCTGTTAGGTACCTCCTCATATGTTAATTAGGATGTTGAGCAAGATCTTGTGTATCCCTATGATCTCAGAGCGCTGCTACACACCCCAAAACCCCTCCTCCCATCTCTGGCGCGTTCTAATATTCTTTTTTGGGATACTTACCGCTCTTGGGGAGCCATAAACAAAGCTCTACACCGAAACCCAGAATATTCCCCTTTTATTCCATTTTGCGGAAACCCCTGTTTCACTCCACCTTTTGACAATACCAAATTCCTTGCGTGGAAGTCTAGGGGCATTGCCCTTATTCGTGACGTATTTGACCCGGGTGGACTTGTGCTGTCATTTGCGGAATTAGCCGAGAGGCATCTGATTTCTTTGTTTCTCCAAGTTCGTCATTTTGTACAATCTCTCCCCATCCCTTCTGTGCACGAGCGGAGGATGGACCCTCTGTCCCCCTTATTGGTCACGTTACCGACTCTTTCATACAAAGTCAGCTGGTTGTACCAGGGTTTGTTACCTAGCAAGCCTGATGTTCTCTGGCCCCCTATGTTATCTAAATGGTCAAGTGAGTGGTCCTGGGGTCCGGAGGTGAACTGCTTCCTTTACCCCCCCCCCTCTATCCTGAAAGCCCTGCATTCTGCTCAGCTTCAGGAAATCCACTTTAAATTCTTACACCGGGCTTATATTGCCCCAGGACAGCATAAATATATGGTCTCTACAGACTCTGGACACTGTCTCAAGTGTAAAGCACCGAATGCCCTTTTTATGCACAATTTCTGGCACTGTCCCAAGATTAAAAGGTTCTGGAATAAGATACTGTGGTATGTAAGATCTACTTTCCAGATTGTGCTCCCTCTGGACCCAGCAGCGCTCCTTGGCCTTACCACTACAGCCTGGTGTTTACCCCCCTCTCAAGCTCATTATGTCCCGTTTCTGTATGTTTTGCTGACTTTGGGAAAGAAATTAATTTTAAATCATTGGATATATAGAACTTCTACCTCTCTTGCTAACCTCAAGTCCCTTCTTACTACTACGTTATATTTTGAGCGTCAATCTACTCTCCCAGACCTTGACCGTAATGCTTTGCGTTTCTACAAGAAGTGGGGACCGTATATTGACTCTCTGCCATCTCCCCAACAACTCCACGTTCTAAAAATATTTGACTCCCTTAGTTGGGATTCTTATCGCAAATTATGTATTTCTATTGGTGATAATCCCCTTCTGGCCCCTAGGTGACACTCGATCCCTTCCCATTGGCACGGAGCGGGATGGTCCCTTCGCTACTTATGTGTGTGCCGTGCTTCACAGGTTTTAGCATCTGCAACCCCCCTTCCTCCTCCTCCCTATTAATTCATATCCATGGGGGTCATTCCGAGCTGTTCGCTCGGTAAATTTCTTCGCATCGCAGCGTTTTTCCGCTTAGTGCGCATGCGCAATGTTCGCACTGCGACTGCGCCAAGTAAATTTGCTATGCAGTTAGGAATTTTACTCACTGCTTTTTCATCGTTCTGGTGATCGTAATGTGATTGACAGGAAGTGGGTGTTTCTGGGCGGAAACAGGCCGTTTTATGGGAGTGTGTGAAAAAACGCTACCGTTTCTGGGAAAAACGCGGGAGTGGCCGGAGAAACGGAGGAGTGTCTGGGCGAACGCTGGGTGTGTTTGTGACGTCAAACCAGGAACGACAAGCACTGAACTGATCGCAGATGCCGAGTAAGTCTCGAGTTACTCAGAAACTGCACAGAGATGTCTTATCGCAATATTGCGAATCTTTCGTTCACAATTTTAAGATGCTAAGATTCACTCCCAGTAGGCGGCGGCTTAGCGTGTGCAAAGCTGCTAAAAGCAAAGTTGCTAAAAGCAGCTTGCGAGCGAACAACTCGGAATGAGGGCCCCTGTCTGTAGTTCTGCTCTTTTTCTTTCTCTGTTGCTGTATTATTAATTTCGTTAGTATGTATTAGTGTGCAGATTTTATACTGTATATTGCACTTTGGGTCTGGACTTTTGACAATATGTACTACTGTTGGTGTGAAGCTGCATTGACATGGTTTCCCACGCTGTTTAAATTTACCCACAGCGTCAGTGGTGGTTTTCAATGCTTAGTCTTACCCTCTGTTGCCTACCTGTACCAGGCATATATTTCATCTGCACTTTGTATTGTACTGTACTGCATTGTTTTTCTATGTCTTTTGTGGAAAAAACCCAATAAATATATTAAAAAAAAAAACCCCCATTGTGCGATTATTTGCAAGCTAGCGAATGCAACGCACATGTACGACAATCTCCATGTTACAAGCGATGCTTATAGCAACCTTGCAAACCTCCCATGCAAAGCAAAATAGTAAACACCTCTTTTGTGCACTGCTGCACATTTTTGTGCACTCGTGCGTGGTGGGCGTGATTTTCTGTCTGATTGCAACACCCATCGTTCAGGTCTGAATTAGGCCCTATATTTGTATTTTCGGTTGCTGGCATTTACAGGGGGCGGGGTGGGATTATATTTTTTCCTTCCAATGGATACAGCACAGATAGTTTTAACCAAGGAAAGTATATGATTCTGCAAAATGTAAAAATGAGATTTCACACTGCGGACAGAGATATTTAAATGGGATTCTGGGACTGGAGACTAAACCCTTATAGGGTCTTTGGGCACAATTTACAATTGACTGTTTTTACCCAAGTTGGGAAGGTGGAATTAAGTAGCGTAAATATCTAATATCCTAATATATATTCTTTCTATCAATGATTCTTTCAGTATCTTGTTTTGTTTTTCAATGTGTGATGCATACTTGATTTCTTTGTGCTGTAAAAGCTGCAATTTTGTATCCATCAGACCACAGAATATGGCTAGATAACTCTGCTATGTTTATAACAATGTAACTTTTATTAATAAGAATATTGTGTTTCTCCTGCTTCTTATAACAGATGTCACTAATACTATAAACAAATCCTGAAAGTAGCACTCAGCACTACTCAGCTATTCAGCGGCTCATTGCTAATAACACAGTTTAATCTTGTATTATGTGTTTTTCTACTCAGAATAGTTGTAAGGTCTTTAATCATCCAGCCTCTTTGGATAAATTTGTTATCTGCACATTTTTTCTGTTTGCACTCTTCTTATTTCCTCATCAGTTAGACCTTGAAACCTATCTCGAACTGGCAATTTACACTGAGCAGAGAGACTGGAAAATGGCTTTATGGAATTTACTGTGACGCTAGAGCCCATTCTGGCGATTATTTTGCATTGCCAGCAGCTGTGAAGAAAAGTGTTCTGTCAGTGTATACAATGGAATGCTACAAAATAGGCTATTAGCTTTATTTCCCTGTCTGTACATAAAGTATTAATAACTTGCTACAGGGTACTAGGCAAGAGACAAAGGGCGCTTTACCTAACAGAACAAGAGAGATCAGTAGAAATACTGTACAGATGTAGCCATGCCCTTCTTTACTGCGACGCAGCTCGCTGCATAGCGACTATTCACAGCCAGCGATCGCTTCATTAATTCCTTTAATCAATTAAATGATCGCCAGCTGCGAAAAGTCATAGCCTGGTGCGCCATGCAGCATGCCGTGATGCAGTATGTCGCATCACAGTAAGATGAGCATGGCTACATCTGTATGTCTGCCTCTATGTCAACAAATGTATGTATATGGTGCATGTTGACTTTATATAGTTATTGCATTTACTCAATGTAAATTCTTAACTACAGTCAAACCTGGATAAGTGGGATCTGAATAAGTGGGAAACCTCTATTACTGGGACTAATTGAGATGTCCCAGCATTTTTACACCAAAAAAATATTGTTAGTGAGACTGTGAAACCTCTTTCTGAGACTGATTTTTCCTGATTATTAGGAATAATCACCTCTATAACTGAGATGACTGTTGTGAGAACCTCTTTAAGTGAGATTAGTGCAGTTTATTAACCTTTATAAATGAGACGACCTCCTTTAGAACCTCTGTTACTGGGATTAGTTCAGCTTTTGATAAGTCTTTATGTGATACCCCACTAAAGTACCCTGTACCCTGACTTACAGGGGTATCCTGTTTGATCCTACATAAGTGAGAACCTCTATAAGTGAACCAAACATTTCTTGAACCTGTATAAGTGAGAAACCGCATAAGTGAGATAGCTCTTTTAAGGGGTCTATTCATAAAGCAGTGAAAAGAGTGGAGAAGTGTGTCTGTGGAGAAGTTGCCCATGGCAAGCAATCAACTGCTCCGTACAAATGTATAGTATGCAAATTATAAATGTTATTTCAATGCTGATTGGTTGCCATAGGCAACTTCTCTACTGGCTCACTTCTCCATGCTTTTCACTGCTTCATGAATAGACCCTTTAAGTGAGACTAAACGTGCCATCCCTTGAGATCACACTTAACCAGGTTTGACTGTATTTGTCTAAAAATATCTAATATTTTGGTTGCATCTTGTAAAGAAATATCTAGTTTGTGGACACCATTAAATGATACTCATCAATAAGATGGAAGTAAAAGAGGGGGTAATTTTTGTCTTCTGTCCAGTAAAATGATTCTGGTTGTTAGTCATTTGTTTATGCTTATTATCAGTGAATTGTCATTACTGTTTATATGATGGATTGCATGCATATGGTGATAAGGAATATACACAGTTGTTTTACAAAGTGTTTCCTTGTGAAATTAGAGAGCTCTGTGGCATGGTGGCTGTGCACCACGCCATCTGGCTCTCCTTTATTTCTATTCAGCATGGGCAGCACCATTTACCAACATCTGAAGATGCTATATATTGTGTAAATGTGGAGATGTGCCCTGTACCCCAGGACATATCCCAGCAGCAGCATGCAGGGGATCTGTGTTCCCTGCGGGAAAACATGTATGACAGCGCTGGGATAGTGTGTCTGTCCCCAGCGCCTGTCAGTGTGCGGCAGCGGCGGGTGTCTGGTGCAGGGATCAGACGTTTCCCTGCACCAGACTGTCAGCGGCGTCAGGCAGCACTGCGGCAGTGGCGCTTTAAACTTGGCACCAGTCTGGCCATCAAATCGCGGCTTGCGGGGCACCGGACAATCAGGAGAAGACACGGTGAGCCAATTGGCGCTCACCGCGTCATAGGCCCCACCCCCGGCATCTGAGGTCAGATGCCAGGTGGGAGCCGAAGACCAGGAGTGCGCGGAAGAGCGTTGAAGAGGAGGCCACCAGGAGAGGACGGGAGGCCGCGACGAAGAGCGGTGAAGAGTTCTGGTGGCCGCGGAAGAGGCCAGAAGATGCCAGGCTCAAGGAAGAAGATGTCCAGTGGCGGCTGGACGCGGAGAGGCGACGGCGGCGCCGCTGGCCAGGATGGGCCAGCGGCCAAAGACTGAAGAGGAGCACCGGAGAGGCCACCAGGGGTGCCTCTCCCACCGGGTCAGGTAGGCCCTTCTCAGGTGCCCCTGTACCCTCTCTCTCCTCCCTAGACCACCAGGTGTTCGGGCATTAGGTCCATGGGCACAGTCATGCCCTCCCGGCCCGTGGGCACTTATAGTCAGGCCCCCGGCCCGTGGGCACTTATAGTCATTGCCCCCCCCCCCCCCCCCCGGCCCGTGGCCCGATTAGCCGGGCACTGGGCTCGTGGGACAAAAACAGGCATTAGGCCTGAGCCGCAATAGAGGGCATTAGGCCCTAGTTCACTGGGCCGTTAGGTATATATAAGGTGACCCTGGGCATTAGGCCCAGGTCACCCAACTGGCCACTAGTTAGGCGGGCATTAGGCCCGAGGGGCAATACCAGGCACTAGGCCTGAGGGGCATTAGAGGGAATTAGGCCCTAGTTCATGCACGGCCGCTTAGGGAAACAAGGTGACCCTGGGCATTAGGCCCAGGTCACCCAAACGGGCACAAAGTTAGGCGGGCGCCAGGCCCGAGGGTGAAGCCAGGCCTCGGGCCTGTGGATAAATAGGGGGCAGTTGGCCCGCTAAGGAAGTGTACAGGAGGTGGGCAGGCTGTACGGCGCCCACCCCCCAGCGGCAGGTAGGGATTTAAAAGGGACAGTACCGTTTTATCTTGTACTCTGATATTGTGATGTATGTTGTTACCGTGCAGGGCAAAGTGTTTGTTTTAAAGTTTGTGTCTAGTTTTGTTGCATCACACCCACAGAGCTAGGTTGAGGGCTCTGCCGTTGTAGTTAGTATAGGGGTGTTACACTAGGTTAGAGTTAGGCCCTGCATGGCTGTTGTTTGTTTGCCTCCTTACAGGGACCTGTGAGTGGAGAAGTCTGCAGTGCAGAACCAATGGTGAGTAACATCTGTGTCCGTCTGTCCCTTTGTCTGTCCCCGGGCACCAGATTAGGTGCTCATGGACGTGAGAACCCCTTTATCACACTACGCGCGAGAGTGCGAGTGTGTGACAATTGGGTGGCTGAGGCTTTGTGCCGGTGATGACCTTAAACACCCCCTGGGGTATCCCCTTTTCTGGTGGAAGAAGGGTTGATAACTTAGTTTACTTTCCCCCCAGTTCGTCCGTCGTCAGCTTCGAGAGGGGATCGCCGTGTCCGGTTCAACTGAAGATTTCCAGGTCCGTTGAAGGTTCCGGTACCTGAAGGTGAGAGAGTGCAGCGCCTGGTAAGTGGTGAATCTACACCTGCACGGCAGCAGGCACTACACCGCACTGCCACCCTCTTACATAATCTGTACATAAAATTCATTCTCCTTCTGCTCTGTACCCGGTTTTAGACCTGCTATTGTGACAGCTAGGTGGTCAATTTTCTGCCCAGCTGCTCTTTTTCCTTGTCACTATTTAGAACCTGATTCTGAGTCAGACACTGTGGCAATGTCAGACACAGTCAGCGATGTTTTCTGCACATGATTCTGAGTCACCCCACTTGCAACCCGATTTTGTTTGTATAGTCGGTCTGATAAGTGACAAAACTTGTGAGTGGTGGGCCTAGGTGCAAAAATATAATTTGGATCCCCCTCCTCCATCCCAACCCAAGTTCACAATATGCCACACGGTAATGTGGGAGGCAGTGGGTGACAGGTGTACAAGCACAATGTCCTGCGCAGTGTTGAGAACAGGGGCCATGTACCTTAGTAGGGGCAAAAGCACAGTGGTCACTGCTCTATCTATGACAAGGGCCCCCACCCTTTGTGCTTTCCTCAGTTTGGCAGTGCCAGTTACACTGATTGTGAGCTGCCTTTAATTCACAGACACAAGTGAATCAAACAAAATGTACAGCTGTCTGGTAGTTAGAGGTAGTTCCACCCCTGGGTCTGATTCATGTTTGTAAGTAAAGCAAAAAAGCAAGCAACTAGGCAAAACCATGCTGCACTGCAGGTGGGCAGATGTAACATGTGCAGAGAGATTTAGACTTGGGTGGGGTGTGTTCAAACTGAAATCTAAATTGCAGTTAAGAAATAATGCTGTCTAACAGTTGTGGGTTATATGTAGAGATGAGCGGGTTCGGTTCTCAGAGAACCGAACCCTACCGTACTTCGCCCTCCGAGCCCGGATCTGAGTCAGGCTCGGGTTTTCCCGCCTGACTCGGAAACCAGAGCGAGGCAAAATGTCATCATCCCGCTGTCAGATTCTCGCGGGGTTTGGATTCCATATAAGGAGCCGCGCGTCACCGCCATTTTCACTCCGGCATTGGAGAGTGTAGAGAGAGGACGTGTCTCCGTTCTCTCAGTGTCCTCAATGTCCGTGTCTTGTGCTGCATCTGTCCAGTCACAGTGGTTGTGTCCTCTGCTGACATATGTCCAGTACTGCTGTATAGGGTGCTGTGTTGTGCTGCATCAGTTCAGTGGTGGTGTATTGTGCTGCATCAGTCCAGTCACAGTGGTATCCTCTTCTGCCATATGTCCAGTGCTGCTGTATAATAACAAGTCCCTTACAGTGTTGCTGTGTTGTCCAGCATCAGACCAGTAGTAGTGTTCTGTGCATCAGTCAGTCCAGTGACCAGTCACAGTGGTATCCTCTGCTGCCATATGTCCAGTGCTGCTGTATAATAATAATAATAATAATAATAATAACAACAACAACAACAACAACAACAACAACAACAACAACAACAAGACCCTTACAGTGTTGCTCTGCTGTCCTGCATCAGACCAGTGGTAGTGTTCTGTGCATCAGTCAGTCCAGTGACCAGTCACAGTGGTATCCTCTACTGCCATATGTCCAGTGCTCCTGTGCCGCATATTGTGTTATATAACTCCAGAAAAATAATGGAGAACAAAAATTTGGAGGATAAAATAGTGAAAGATCAAGAACCACTTCCTCCTAGTACTGAAGCTGCTGCCACTAGTCATGACATAGACGACGAAATGCCATCAACGTCGTCTGCCAAGGCCAATGCCCAATGTGATAGTAGAGGGCATGTAAAATCCAAAAAGCCAACGTTCAGTAAAAAGAACAAAAACAAGAAATTTAAATGGTCTGAGGAGAAACGTAAACTTGCCAATATGCCATTTACGACATGGAGTGGCAAGGAACGGTTAAGGCCCTGGCCTATGTTCATGACTAGTGGTTCAGCTTCACATAACGATGGAAGCCCTCATCCTCCCACTAGAAAAATCAAAAGAGTTAAGCTGGAAAACGCACAGAAAAGAACTCTGCGTTCTAAGATGGTATCACAAATCCCCAAGGAGAGTCCAAGTGTGTTGGCGGTTGCGATGCCTGACCTTCCCAACACTGGACGGGAAGAGGTGGCTCCTTCCACCATTTGCATGCCACCTGCAAGTGCTGGAAGGAGCACCCACAGTCCAGTTTCTGATATTCAAATTGAAGATATCACTGTTGAAGTACTCCAGGATGAGGATATGGGTGTTGCTGGTGCTGAGGAGGAAGTGACAATGAGGATTCTGATGGTGATGTGGTTTGTTTAAATAAGGCAATGGGGGAAACACCAGTTGTCTGTGGGATGAAGAAGCCCATTGTGATGCCTGGGCAAATCACCAAAAAAGCCACCTCTTCGGTGGGGAATTATTTCTCCACAAATCTGGACAACAGGTGTCAAGCCGTGTGTTGCCTCTGTCAATCTGTAATAAGTAGGGGTAAGGATGTAAACCACCTAGGAACATCCTCCTTTAACTGTACTTCATCTGCAGTGCATTCATCAGAAGTCAGTGTCAAGTTGTGAAACTTTGGGGGTCATTCCGAGTTGATCGCTTGCTGGTTAGTTTTAGCAGCCATGCCAACTCTATGCCACCGCCCACTGGGGAGTGTATTTTAGCTTAGCAGAAGTGTGAACGCATGTGCAGCTGAGCTCTGCAAAAACAGTTTGTGCAGTTTCTGAGTAGCCTGCCTGCGTTTTTTCAGACACGCCTGTGTTTTTGCAAACCCTCCCTGAAAACGGTCAGTTGACACCCAGAAACTCCCCCTCTCTGTCAAGCTTCTTGCGTCCGTCAGTGCGACTGAAAACTTCGCTAGAACCTGTGCACAACCACAACGGGCTTTATACCCGTACGTAGCGTGTGTGCATCGTGGGGCATACGCATGTGCAAAAATGCAATTTTTTAGCCTGATCGCTGCGCTGCGAACAACGGCAGCTAGTGATCAACTCGGAATGAACCCCTTTGGGTAAGAGCATAAGCAGTCCACTGACACCTAAATCCCTTCTTCCTGTTGTACCCAAGCTCCTGCAAGCCACACCACCAACTCCCTCAACGTCAACTTTCTCCTCAGCCATGAACATCAGTAGTCCTGCAGGCCATGTCCCTGGCAAGACTGATGAGTCCTCTCCTAACCAGGATTCCTCGGGAGGACCTTTGAGTGGTACGCCTACTGCTGCTGTTGCTGCCGCCGCTGCTGTTGCTGCTGTTGGTAGTCAATTGTCATCCCAGAGGGCAAGTTTGAAGACCACTTGTACTACTTCAACTAAGCAATTGACTGTCCAACAGTTCTTTGTGAGGAAGATAAAATATGACAGCAGTCATCCTGTTGCAAAACAGATAACTGAGGCCATGACACTTATGTTGGTGTTAGACATGCGTCCGGTATCCGCCATTAGTGCAGTGGGATTTAGACAATTGATGGAGGTATTGTGTCCCCGGTACCAAATCCCATCTAGATTCCACTTCACTAGGCAGGCGATACCGAGAATGTACAAAAACGTCAGAAAAAGTGTCGCCAGTGTCCTAAAAAATGCGGTTGTATCCATTGTCCACTTAACCGCGGACATGTGGACAAATGGAACAGGGCAGACTAAGGACTATATGACTGTGACAGAACACTGGGTAGATGTATTGCCTCCCGCAGAAACAACAGCCGCAGCGGCACCAGTAGCACCATCTTGCAAATCCAAACTCGTTTCTAGGCAGGCTATGCTGTGTATCACCGCTTTCCGTAAGAGGCACACCACTGACAACCTTTTACAGAAACTGAGGGACATCATTGCGCATTACCTTACTCCACTAATAGTCTCCTGGGGATTTGTGATTTCGGACAACGACATTACAACTAGAGATGAGCGGGTTCGGTTTCTCTGAAACCGAACCCGCACGAACTTCATGTTTTTTTCACGGGTCCGAGCAGACTCGGATCCTCCCGCCTTGCTCGGTTAACCCGAGCGCGCCCGAACGTCATCATGACGCTGTCGGATTCTCGCGAGACTCGGATTCTATATAAGGAGCCGCGCGTCGCCGCCATTTTCACACGTGCATTGAGATTGATAGGGAGAGGACGTGGCTGGCGTCCTCTCCATTAGAAATTAGATTAGAAGAGAGAGAGAGATTGTGCAGAGTCAGACAGAGTTTACCACAGTGACCAGTGCAGTTGTTGTTAGTTAACTTTTATTTATTTTAATATATATCCGTTCTCTGCTATATCCGTTCTCTGCCTGAAAAAAAACGATACACAGCAGCAGCCAGTCACACAGTGTGACTCAGTCTGTGTGCACTCAGCTCAGCCCAGTGTGCTGCACATCAATGTATAAAAGGCAAAGCTTATAATAATTGTGGGGGAGACTGGGGAGCACTGCAGGTTGTTATAGCAGGAGCCCCCAGGAGTACATAATATTATATTAATTTAAAATTAAACAGTGCACACTTTTGCTGCAGGAGTGCCACTGCCAGTGTGACTAGTGGTGACCAGTGCCTGACCACCAGTATAGTAGTATATTGTTGTATGTATTGTATACTATCTCTTTATCAACCAGTCTATATTAGCAGCAGACACAGTACAGTGCGGTAGTTCACGGCTGTGGCTACCTCTGTGTCGGCAGTCGGAACTCGGCAGGCAGTCCGTCCATCCATAATTGTATTACAATATATACCACCTAACCGTGGTATTTTTTTTTCTTTCTTTATACCGTCATAGTGTCATACTAGTTGTTACGAGTATACTACTATCTCTTTATCAACCAGTGTACAGTGCGGTAGTTCACGGCTGTGGCTACCTCTGTGTCGGCAGTCGGCAGGCAGTCCGTCCATCCATAATTGTATTATTATTATAATATATACCACCTAACCGTGGTTTTTTTTCCATTCTTTATACCGTCGTCATAGTGTCATACTAGTTGTTACGAGTATACTACTATCTCTTTATCAACCAGTGTACAGTGCGGTAGTTCACGGCTGTGGCTACCTCTGTGTCGGCAGTCGGCAGGCAGTCCGTCCATCCATAATTGTATTATTATTATAATATATACCACCTAACCGTGGTTTTTTTTTCATTCTTTATACCGTCGTCATAGTGTCATACTAGTTGTTACGAGTATACTACTATCTCTTTATCAACCAGTGTACAGTGCGGTAGTTCACGGCTGTGGCTACCTCTGTGTCGGCAGTCGGCAGGCAGTCCGTCCATCCATAATTGTATTATTATTATAATATATACCACCTAACCGTGGTTTTTTTTTCATTCTTTATACCGTCGTCATAGTGTCATACTAGTTGTTACGAGTATACTACTATCTCTTTATCAACCAGTGTACAGTGCGGTAGTTCACGGCTGTGGCTACCTCTGTGTCGGCAGTCGGCAGGCAGTCCGTCCATCCATAATTGTATTATTATTATAATATATACCACCTAACCGTGGTTTTTTTTCCATTCTTTATACCGTCGTCATAGTGTCATACTAGTTGTTACGAGTATACTACTATCTCTTTATCAACCAGTGTACAGTGCGGTAGTTCACGGCTGTGGCTACCTCTGTGTCGGCAGTCGGCAGGCAGTCCGTCCATCCATAATTGTATTATTATTATAATATATACCACCTAACCGTGGTTTTTTTTTCATTCTTTATACCGTCGTCATAGTGTCATACTAGTTGTTACGAGTATACTACTATCTCTTTATCAACCAGTGTACAGTGCGGTAGTTCACGGCTGTGGCTACCTCTGTGTCGGCAGTCGGCAGGCAGTCCGTCCATCCATAATTGTATTATTATTATAATATATACCACCTAACCGTGGTTTTTTTTTCATTCTTTATACCGTCGTCATAGTGTCATACTAGTTGTTACGAGTATACTACTATCTCTTTATCAACCAGTGTACAGTGCGGTAGTTCACGGCTGTGGCTACCTCTGTGTCGGCAGTCGGCAGGCAGTCCGTCCATCCATAATTGTATTATTATTATAATATATACCACCTAACCGTGGTTTTTTTATACCACCTAACCGTGGCAGTCCGTCCATAATTGTATACTAGTAAACTATCCAATCCATCCATCTCCATTGTTTACCTGAGGTGCCTTTTAGTTCTGCCTATAAAATATGGAGAACAAAAAAGTTGAGGTTCCAAAATTAGGGAAAGATCAAGATCCACTTCCACCTCGTGCTGAAGCTGCTGCCACTAGTCATGGCAGAGACGATGAAATGCCAGCAACGTCGTCTGCCAAGGCCGATGCCCAATGTCATAGTACAGAGCATGTCAAATCCAAAACACCAAATATCAGAAAAAAAAGGACTCCAAAACCTAAAATAAAATTGTCGGAGGAGAAGCGTAAACTTGCCAATATGCCATTTACCACACGGAGTGGCAAGGAACGGCTGAGGCCCTGGCCTATGTTCATGGCTAGTGGTTCAGCTTCACATGAGGATGGAAGCACTCAGCCTCTCGCTAGAAAACTGAAAAGACTCAAGCTGGCAAAAGCACCGCAAAGAACTGTGCGTTCTTTGAAATCCCAAATCCACAAGGAGAGTCCAATTGTGTCGTTTGCGATGCCTGACCTTCCCAACACTGGACGTGAAGAGCATGCGCCTTCCACTATTTGCATGCCCCCTGCAAGTGCTGGAAGGAGCACCCGCAGTCCAGTTCCTGATAGTCAGATTGAAGATGTCAGTGTTGAAGTACACCAGGATGAGGAGGATATGGGTGTTGCTGGCGCTGGGGAGGAAATTGACCAGGAGGATTCTGATGGTGAGGTGGTTTGTTTAAGTCAGGCACCCGGGGAGACACCTGTTGTCCGTGGGAGGAATATGGCCGTTGACATGCCAGGTGAAAATACCAAAAAAATCAGCTCTTCGGTGTGGAGGTATTTCACCAGAAATGCGGACAACAGGTGTCAAGCCGTGTGTTCCCTTTGTCAAGCTGTAATAAGTAGGGGTAAGGACGTTAACCACCTCGGAACATCCTCCCTTATACGTCACCTGCAGCGCATTCATAATAAGTCAGTGACAAGTTCAAAAACTTTGGGTGACAGCGGAAGCAGTCCACTGACCAGTAAATCCCTTCCTCTTGTAACCAAGCTCACGCAAACCACCCCACCAACTCCCTCAGTGTCAATTTCCTCCTTCCCCAGGAATGCCAATAGTCCTGCAGGCCATGTCACTGGCAAGTCTGACGAGTCCTCTCCTGCCTGGGATTCCTCCGATGCATCCTTGCGTGTAACGCCTACTGCTGCTGGCGCTGCTGTTGTTGCCGCTGGGAGTCGATGGTCATCCCAGAGGGGAAGTCTTAAGCCCACTTGTACTACTTCCAGTAAGCAATTGACTGTTCAACAGTCCTTTGCGAGGAAGATGAAATATCACAGCAGTCATCCTACTGCAAAGCGGATAACTGAGTCCTTGACAACTATGTTGGTGTTAGACGTGCGTCCGGTATCCGCCGTTAGTTCACAGGGAACTAGACAATTTATTGAGGCAGTGTGCCCCCGTTACCAAATACCATCTAGGTTCCACTTCTCTAGGCAGGCGATACCGAGAATGTACACGGACGTCAGAAAAAGACTCACCAGTGTCCTAAAAAATGCAGTTGTACCCAATGTCCACTTAACCACGGACATGTGGACAAGTGGAGCAGGGCAGGGTCAGGACTATATGACTGTGACAGCCCACTGGGTAGATGTATGGACTCCCGCCGCAAGAACAGCAGCGGCGGCACCAGTAGCAGCATCTCGCAAACGCCAACTCTTTCCTAGGCAGGCTACGCTTTGTATCACCGCTTTCCAGAATACGCACACAGCTGAAAACCTCTTACGGCAACTGAGGAAGATCATCGCGGAATGGCTTACCCCAATTGGACTCTCCTGTGGATTTGTGGCATCGGACAACGCCAGCAATATTGTGTGTGCATTAAATATGGGCAAATTCCAGCACGTCCCATGTTTTGCACATACCTTGAATTTGGTGGTGCAGAATTTTTTAAAAAACGACAGGGGCGTGCAAGAGATGCTGTCGGTGGCCAGAAAAATTGCGGGACACTTTCGGCGTACAGGCACCACGTACAGAAGACTGGAGCACCACCAAAAACTACTGAACCTGCCCTGCCATCATCTGAAGCAAGAAGTGGTAACGAGGTGGAATTCAACCCTCTATATGCTTCAGAGGTTGGAGGAGCAGCAAAAGGCCATTCAAGCCTATACAATTGAGCACGATATAGGAGATGGAATGCACCTGTCTCAAGTGCAGTGGAGAATGATTTCAACGTTGTGCAAGGTTCTGATGCCCTTTGAACTTGCCACACGTGAAGTCAGTTCAGACACTGCCAGCCTGAGTCAGGTCATTCCCCTCATCAGGCTTTTGCAGAAGAAGCTGGAGGCATTGAAGAAGGAGCTAACACGGAGCGATTCCGCTAGGCATGTGGGACTTGTGGATGCAGCCCTTAATTCGCTTAACAAGGATTCACGGGTGGTCAATCTGTTGAAATCAGAGCACTACATTTTGGCCACCGTGCTCGATCCTAGATTTAAAGCCTACCTTGGATCTCTCTTTCCGGCAGACACAGGTCTGCTGGGGTTGAAAGACCTGCTGGTGACAAAATTGTCAAGTCAAGCGGAACGCGACCTGTCAACATCTCCTCCTTCACATTCTCCCGCAACTGGGGGTGCGAGGAAAAGGCTCAGAATTCCGAGCCCACCCGCTGGCGGTGATGCAGGGCAGTCTGGAGCGACTGCTGATGCTGACATCTGGTCCGGACTGAAGGACCTGACAACGATTACGGACATGTCGTCTACTGTCACTGCATATGATTCTCTCAACATTGATAGAATGGTGGAGGATTATATGAGTGACCGCATCCAAGTAGGCACGTCACACAGTCCGTACTTATACTGGCAGGAAAAAGAGGCAATTTGGAGGCCCTTGCACAAACTGGCTTTATTCTACCTAAGTTGCCCTCCCACAAGTGTGTACTCCGAAAGAGTGTTTAGTGCCGCCGCTCACCTTGTCAGCAATCGGCGTACGAGGTTACATCCAGAAAATGTGGAGAAGATGATGTTCATTAAAATGAATTATAATCAATTCCTCCGCGGAGACATTGACCAGCAGCAATTGCCTCCACAAAGTACACAGGGAGCTGAGATGGTGGATTCCAGTGGGGACGAATTGATAATCTGTGAGGAGGGGGATGTACACGGTGATATATCGGAGGGTGAAGATGAGGTGGACATCTTGCCTCTGTAGAGCCAGTTTGTGCAAGGAGAGATTAATTGCTTCTTTTTTGGGGGGGGTCCAAACCAACCCGTCATATCAGTCACAGTCGTGTGGCAGACCCTGTCACTGAAATGATGGGTTGGTTAAAGTGTGCATGTCCTGTTTTGTTTATACAACATAAGGGTGGGTGGGAGGGCCCAAGGATAATTCCATCTTGCACCTCTTTTTTCTTTTCTTTTTCTTTGCATCATGTGCTGATTGGGGAGGGTTTTTTGGAAGGGACATCCTGCGTGACACTGCAGTGCCACTCCTAGATGGGCCCGGTGTTTGTGTCGGCCACTAGGGTCGCTAATCTTACTCACACAGCTACCTCATTGCGCCTCTTTTTTTCTTTGCGTCATGTGCTGTTTGGGGAGGGTTTTTTGGAAGGGCCATCCTGCGTGACACTGCAGTGCCACTCCTAGATGGGCCCGGTGTTTGTGTCGGCCACTAGGGTCGCTAATCTTACTCACACAGCTACCTCATTGCGCCTCTTTTTTTCTTTGCGTCATGTGCTGTTTGGGGAGGGTTTTTTGGAAGGGACATCCTGCGTGACACTGCAGTGCCACTCCTAGATGGGCCCGGTGTTTGTGTCGGCCACTAGGGTCGCTTATCTTTCTCACACAGCTACCTCATTGCGCCTCTTTTTTTCTTTGCGTCATGTGCTGTTTGGGGAGGGTTTTTTGGAAGGGACATCCTGCGTGACACTGCAGTGCCACTCCTAGATGGGCCCGGTGTTTGTGTCGGCCACTAGGGTCGCTTATCTTTCTCACACAGTCAGCTACCTCATTGCGCCTCTTTTTTTCTTTGCGTCATGTGCTGTTTGGGGAGGGTTTTTTGGAAGGGACATCCTGCGTGACACTGCAGTGCCACTCCTAGATGGGCCCGGTGTTTGTGTCGGCCACTAGGGTCGCTTATCTTACTCACACAGCGACCTCGGTGCAAATTTTAGGACTAAAAATAATATTGTGAGGTGTGATGTGTTCAGAATAGGCTGAAAATGAGTGTAAATTATGTTTTTTGAGGTTAATAATACTTTGGGATCAAAATTACCCCCAAATTCTATGATTTAAGCTGTTTTTTAGGGTTTTTTGAAAAAAACACCCGAATCCAAAACACACCCGAATCCGACAAAAATAATTCGGTGAGGTTTTGCCAAAACGCGTTCGAACCCAAAACACGGCCGCGGAACCGAACCCAAAACCAAAACACAAAACCCGAAAAATTTCAGGCGCTCATCTCTAATTACAACTAGGCAAATTCCAGCACGTCCCTTGTTTTGCACATACAATTAATTTGGTGGTACAGAATCTTTTTAAAAATGACAGGGGTGTACAGGAGATACTGTCAGTGGCCCGAAAAATTGCGGCCCACTTTCGACATTCTGCCACTGAGTGCCGAAGACTGGAACACCAGCAAACACTCCTGAACCTGCCCTGCCATCAACTGAAGCAAGAGGTGGTAACGAGGTTGAATTCAACACTCTATATGCTTCAGAGGATGGAGGAGCAGCAAAAGGCCATTCAAGCCTATACATCCATCTATGATACAGGCAAAGGAGGGGGAATGCACCTGACTCAAGCGCAGTGGACAATGATTTTCATGTTGTGTAAGGTTCTCCAACCCTTTGAACTTGCCACACGTGAAGTCAGTTCAGACACTGCCAGCTTGAGTCAGGTCATTCCCCTCATCAGGGTTTTGCAGAAGCAGCTGGAGAAATTAAAGGAGGAGCTAAGAAGGAGCGATTCCACTAAGTATGTGGGACTTGTGGATGGAGCCCTTTATTTGCTTTGCCAGGATTCAAGGGTGGTCAATCTGTTACATTTGGCCACCGTGCTCGATCCTAGGTTTAAAGCCTACGTTGTATCTCTCTTTCCAGCAGACACGAGTGTGCAGAGGTGCAAAGACCTGCTGGTGAGTACATTGTCAACTCAAGCGGAATGTGACCCGTCAATAGCTCTTCCTTCAATTTCTCCCATCATTGGGGCTGCAAGGAAAAGATTTCCTAGCCCACCCGTTGGTGGTGATGCAGGGCAGTCGGGAGCGAAAGCTGACATCTGGTTCGGACTGAAGGACCTGCCAATGATTACTGACATGTCTACTGTCATTGCATATGATTCTGTCACCATTGAAAGAATGGTGGAGGATTATATGAGTGACAGCATCCAAGTAGGCATGTCAGACAGTCCGTATGCATACTGGCAGGAAAAAGAGGCAATTTGGATTTTTCCAAAGTTGCCCCCCCTGAAGTGTGTACTCTGAAAGAGTGTTTAGTGCAACCGGTAATCTTGTCAGCAATCGGCATAGGAGGTTACTTCCACAAAATGTGGAGAAGATGATGTTCATCAAAATGAATTATAAATTCCTCCAGGAAGATCTTGACCAGCAATTGTCTCCGGAAAGTACACAGGGACCTGTGATGGTGGATTCCAGTGGGGACGAATTATTACTCTGTGAGGAGGGGGATGTACACAGCAAAAGGGGTGAGTAATCGAAGGATGAGGATGAGGTGGACATCTTGCCTCTGTAGAGCCAGTTTGTGCAAGGAGAGATTGATTGCTTCTTTTTTGGTGGGGGCCCAAACAAACCAGTCATTTGAGCCACAGTCGTGTGGCAGACCCCTGTCGCTGAAATGATGGGTTTGTTAAAGTGTGCATGTACTGCTTATACAACATAAGGGTGGGTGGGAGGGCCCAAGGACAATTCCATCTTGCACCTCTTTTTCTTCTTTGCATCATGTGCTGTTTGGGGACTATTTTTTTGAAGTGCCATCCCGTCTGACACTTCCATATATGTCCAGTGGTACTGCCATATAATTCCAGTGATACTGCCGTATATGTCCAGTGGTACTGCCATATAATTCCAGTGATATTGCCATATAATTCCACTGATATTGCTGTAGAATTCCAGTGGGAATTGTTTGTGTTGCTTGGCTTAGTCATACAGCTACCTCATTGCACCTCTTCTACATATTTGCATCATGCGCTGTTTGGGCCTTTTTTTTAGATCTGCCCTCCTGTCTGACACTGCAGTGCCACTCCTAGATGGACCAGGTGTTTGTGTTGTCCACTTGTGTCGCTTAGCTTAGTCATCCAGCAACCTCGGTGCAACCTTTTGGCCTAAACACAATATTGTGAGGTGTGAGGTGTTCAGAATAGACTGGAAATTAGTGGAAATGAATGTTATTGAGGTTAATAATACCGTAGTTTCAAAATTACCCCCAAATTCTGTGATTTTAGACATTTTTATGCTTATTTTCAAAAATCATCCAGATCCAAACCCAAAACACGAAAGAGTGGTTTTGGCTAAACCAAGCCAAAACCAAAACACAAAACATGAAAAGTACCAGCCACACATCTCTAGTTATATGCAAAAGCAGTCAGTATTTTCCCTGCACTGAAACAGTACAATATCCCTTTCAGACATGCTCTAAATTCCCAGGATTTTGCACATGAATGCGTATCAATCCGGGATTTTAGTATGTCTGAAAGACACCGACCTGGGAATGTGATCTGGGTCGCTAACCATGCAATTGACCTGGGGTTGGCTTCCCGGGTTAAGTCTGAAAGGCGCTCTCTGGCTGCATGAAAAGGTTTTCATAGGTCAGGGAAGGCCACCTGGTGCCTGCTGATGACCTCATCAGTGGCAGATGGAGGGGAACAGATGCCACAGCAGCATGGAAGGAAGCAGAGAGCTTTGCAGTGAATTGTGGAGTGCAGAAGGTACACAGAGCTGTGCATGTATGTGTGCCAGTGCCAGAGGATGCCAGAGTAACACAGAGCTGTGCAGAGAAGTCTGCAGAAGTGTGCCAGAGGGTGGTAGTAAAGAGACTGCAATTTTGTTCATAAAGACTCACTGGAAGGAGGAGGAGGAGGAGGTCCAGGAGCTACTACATGTGAGGGATGAGGAGGAAATAAAATCACAAATAACAAATAATAAGGATGCAATGATCTATGGCAACATTGCAAAGATCCTGTCCAGCAGAGGTATTGTAAAGACACAACAGCAAGTTCTTAACAAACTAAAGTCCCTTAAGAAACAATATACCAAGGTCCATGACCACAATCGAAATCGCAATGGTATGGGAAGGATGGAGTGGCCCTTATATGAACTGTGCAGCAACGTGTTTGGCCATACGGCACTTAGCAATCCTGTTGCCCTATCCTCATCTAGTGATGCTGGCACGCTGTCTGCTATACCATCAGCCACGGCTCCATCGTCTCCAGAGTGCAGCCAGCAGAGCCCGGCATCATCGCAGATCCTATTTGATGATGATCCATACGTTGATTCGGATGTCACCATCATCATCGATCCAAACAAGGCCACAGATGTGACAGCATCGTCGCAGAGCAAGGGGGACAATTCACTTTTGGTGATTCTCACCAGTATACGTAGCAAGCCCAGTCTCCAACATCCTTTATTTCATCCTCGAATACATTGAAGAATAGACAAAGAGGTCCAGTATTTGGAGATTCATTACCTAATACAACTCCAGGGGAATCTACTTCCAGCAATAAACCACAGTACCAAATTCTATCATTTATACTGTGCACAAAAATGTTTATTCTATGTTTATTGGGCGGGTATTGCGCCCATAACTTTATTTTTGGTTAACGTTTTGTTTGTGAAATGCATATATTTAAAATGCATGCTTGTTTTAAAAAAATTCATGGATTGCGCATACGCTCATAATTATTAGTGATGTGCACCGGAAATTTTTCGGGTTTTGTGTTTTGGTTTTGGATTCGGTTCCGCGGCCGTGTTTTGGATTCAGACGCATTTTGGCAAAACTTTCCTGAAAATTTTTTGTCGGATTAGGGTGTGTTTTGGATTTGGGTGTTTTTTTTAAAAAAAACCCATCAAAAACAGTTTAAATCATAGAATTTGGGGGTCATTTTGAATTTGATCCCATAGTATTATTAACCTCAATAACCATAATTTCCATTCATTTCCAGTCTATTCTGAACACCTCACACCTCACAATATTATTTTTAGTCCTAAAATTTGCAACGAGGTCGCTGGATGACTAAGCTAAGTGACCCAAGTGGCCGACACAAACACCTGGCCCATTTAGGAGTGGCACTGCAGTGTCAGACAGGATGGCCAATTTAAAAAATAGTCCCCAAACAGCACATGATGCAAAGAAAAAAAGAGGTGCACCAAGGTCGCTGGATGGCTAAGCTAAGCGACCCAAGTGGCCGACACAAACACCTGGCCCATCTAGGAGTGGCACTGCAGTGTCAGACAGGATGGCAGATTTAAAAGATAGTCCCCAAACAGCACATGATGCAAAGAAAAAAAGAGGTGCACCAAGGTCGCTGGATGGCTAAGCTAAGCGACCCAAGTGGCCGACACAAACACCTGGCCGATCTAGGAGTGGCACTGCAGTGTCAGACAGGATGGCACTTCAAAAAATAGTCCCTAAACAGCACATGATACAAAGAAAAAAAGAGGTGCACCAAGGTCGCTGGATGGCTAAGCTAAGCGACCCAAGTGGCCGACACAAACACCTGGCCCATCTAGGAGTGGCACTGCAGTGTCAGACAGGATGGCACTTCAAAAAATTGTCCCCAAACAGCACATGATGCAAAGATAAATGAAAGAAAAAAGAGGTGCAAGATGGAATTGTCCTTGGGCCCTCCCACCCACCCTTATGTTGTATAAACAGGACATGCACACTTTAACAAACCCATCATTTCAGCGACAGGGTCTGCCACACGACTGTGACTGAAATGACTGGTTGGTTTGGGCACCCACCAAAAAAGAAGCAATCAATCTCTCCTTGTACAAACTGGCTCTACAGAGGCAAGATGTCCACCTCCTCCTCATCGTCCGATTCCTCACCCCTTTCACTGTGTACATCCCTCTCCTCACAGATTATTAATTCGTCCCCACTGGAATCCACCATCTCAGGTCCCTGTGTACTTTGTGGAGGCAATTGCTGGTGTATGTCTCGACGGATGAATTGATTATAATTCATTTTAATGAACGTCATCTTCTCCACATTTTCTGGAAGTAACCTCGTATGCCGATTGCTGACAAGGTGAGCGGCTGCACTAAACACTCTTTCGGAGTACACACTGGAGGGGGGGCAACTTAGGAAAAATAAAGCCAGTTTGTTCAAGGGCCTCCAGATTGCCTCTTTTTCCTGCCGGTATACGTATGGACTGTCTGACGTGCCTACTTGGATGCGGTAACTCATATAATCCTCCACCATTCTTTCAATGGTGACAGAATCATATGCAGTGACAGTAGACGACATGTCAGTAATCGTTGGTAGGTCCTTCAGTCCGGACCAGATGTCAGCACTCGCTCCAGACTGCCCTGCATCACTGCCAGCGGGTGGGCTCAGAATTCTTAGCCTTTTCCTTGCAGCCCCAGTTGTGGGAGAATGTGAAGGAGGAGCTGTTGACGGGTCACGTTCCGCTTGACTTGACAAGTGTCTCACCAGCAGGTCTTTGCACCTCTGCAGACTTGTGTCTGCCGGAAAGAGAGATACAACGTAGGCTTTAAACCTAGGATCGAGCACGGTGGCCAAAATGTAGTGCTCTGATTTCAACAGATTGACCACCCGTGAATCCTGGTTAAGCGAATGAAGGGCTCCATCCACAAGTCCCACATGCCTAGTGGAATCGCTCCATTTTAGCTCCTCCTTCAATCTCTACAGCTTCTTCTGCAAAAGCCTGATGAGGGGAATGACCTGACTCAGGCAGGCAGTGTCTGAACTGACTTCACGTGTGGCAAGTTCAAAGGGTTGCAGAACCTTGCACAACGTTGAAATCATTCTCCACTGCACTTGAGTCAGGTGCATTCCCCCTCCTTTGCCTATATCGTAGGCAGATGTATAGGCTTGAATGGCCTTCTGCTGCTCCTCCATCCTCTGAAGCATATAGAGGGTTGAATTCCACCTCGTTACCACCTCTTGCTTCAGATGATGGCGGGGCAGGTTCAGGAGTGTTTGCTGGTGCTCCAGTCTTCGGCACGCGGTGGCTGAATGCCGAAAGTGGCCCGCAATTCTTCGGGCCACCGACAGCATCTCTTGCACGCCCCTGTCATTTTTAAAAAAATTCTGCACCACCAAATTCAATGTATGTGCAAAACATGGGACGTGCTGGAATTTGCCCACATGTAATGCACGCACAATATTGGTGGCGTTGTCCGATGTCACAAATCCCCAGGAGAGTCCAATTGGGGTAAGCCATTCTGCGATGATGTTCCTCAGTTTCCGTAAGAGGTTGTCAGCTGTGTGCCTCTTATGGAAAGCGGTGATACAAAGCGTAGCCTGCCTAGGAACGAGTTGGCGTTTGCGAGATGCTGCTACTGGTGCCGCCGCTGCTGTTCTTGCTGCGGGAGGCAATACATCTACTCAGTGGGGTGTCACAGTCATATAATCCTGAGTCTGCCCTGCTCCACTTGTCCACATGTCCGTGGTTAAGTGGACAGTGGGTACAATTGCATTTTTTAGGACACTGGTGGCTCTTTTTCTGAGGTCTGTGTACATTCTCGGTATCGCCTGTCTAGAGAAGTGGTACCTATTTGGTACCGGGGACACAATAACTCAATATATTGTCTAATTCCCTGTAAATTTAACGGTGGATACCGGACACACGTTTAACACCACCCAGGCTGCCAAGACCTGAGTTATCTGCTTTGCAGCAGGATGACTGCTGTGATATTTCATCTTCCTCGCAAAGGACTGTTGGACAGTCAATTGCTTACTGGAAGTAGTACAAGTGGTCTTCCGACTTCCCCTCTGGGATGACGATCGACTCCCAGCAGCAACAGCAGCAGCGCCAGCAGCAGTAGGCGTTACACTCAAGGATGCATCGGAGGAATCCCAGTTAGGAGAGGACTCGTCAGACTTGCCAGTGACATGGCCTGCAGGACTATTGGCTTTTCTGTCTAAGGAGGAAATTGACACTAAGGGAGTTGGTGGTGTGGTTTGCAGGAGCTTGGTTACAAGAGGAAGGGATTTAGTTGTCAGTGGACTGCTTCCGCTATCACCTAACGTTTTTGAACTTGTCAATGACTTCTGATGAATGCTCTCCAGGTGACGTATAAGGGAGGATGTTCCTAGGTGGTTAACGTCCTTACCCCTACTTATTACAGCTTGACAAAGGCAACACACGGCTTGACACCTGTTGTCCACATTTCTGTTGAAATAATTCCACACCGAAGAGGTGATATTTTTTGTAATTTGACCAGGCATGTCAATGGCCATATTCATCCCACGGACAACAGGTGTCTCCCCGGGTGCCTGACTTAAACAAACCACCTCATCATCAGAATCCTCCTTGTCAATTTCCTCCTCATCGCCAGCAACACCCATATCCTCATCCTGGTGTACTTCAACAGTGACATCTTCAATTTGACTATCAAGAACTGGACTGCGGGTGCTCCTTCCAGCACTTGCAGGGGGCGTGCAAATGGTGGAAGGCACCACCTCTTCCCGTCCAGTGTTGGGAAGGTCAGGCATCGCAACTGACACAATTGGACTCTCCTTGGGGATTTGTGATTTAGAAGAACGTACAGTTCTTTGCTGTGCTTTTGCCAGCTTAAGTCTTTTCATTTTTCTAGCGGGAGGATGAGTGCTTCCATCCTCATGTGAAGCTGAACCACTAGCCATGAACATAGGACAGGGCCTCAGCCGTTCCTTGCCACTCCGTGTCGTAAATGGCATATTGGCCAGTTTACGCTTCTCATCAGACGCTTTTAATTTTGATTTTTGGGTCATTTTACTGAACTTTTGTTTTTTGGATTTTACATGCTCTCTACTACGACATTGGGCATCGGCCTTGGCAGACGACGTTGATGGCATTTCATCGTCTCGGCCATGACTAGTGGCAGCAGCTTCAGTACGAGGTGGAAGTGGATCTTGATCTTTCCCTATTTTACCCTCCACATTTTTGTTCTCCATTTTTTAATGTGTGGAATTATATGCCAGTAATATATCAATAGCAATGGCCTACTGTACCGTACTGCTATATATTATATACTGGTGGTCAGCAAAATTCTGCACTGTCCTCCTACTATATAATACTGCGCACAACTAAAATGCACCACAGGTATGGATGGATAGTATACTTGACGACACAGAGGTAGGTAGAGCAGTGGCCTACTGTACCGTACTGCTATATATTATATACGGGTGGTCAGCAAAATTCTGCACTGTCCTCCTACTATATATACTGCGCACAACTAAAATGCACCACAGGTATGGATGGATTGTATACTTGACGACACAGAGGTAGAGCAGTGGACGACTGTACCGTACTGCTATATATTATATACTGGTGGTCAGCAAAATTCTGCACTGTCCTCCTACTATATATACTGTGCACAACTAAAATGCACCACAGGTATGGATGGATAGTATACTTGACGACACAGAGGTATGTGGAGCAGTGGCCTACTGTACCATACTGCTATATATTATATACTGGTGGTCAGCAAAATTCGGCACTGTCCTCCTACTATATATACTGCGCACAACTAAAATGCACCACAGGTATGGATGGATAGTATACTTGACGACACAGAGGTAGGTAGAGCAGTGGCCTACTGTACCGTACTGCTATATATTATATACTGGTGGTCAGCAAAATTCTGTACTGTCCTCCTACTATATAATACTGCGCACAACTAAAATGCACCACAGGTATGGATGGATAGTATACTTGACGACACAGAGGTAGGTAGAGCAGTGGCCTACTGTACTGTACTGCTATATATTATATACTGGTGGTCAGCAAAATTCTGCACTGTCCTCCTACTATATATACTGCGCACAACTAAAATGCACCACAGGTATGGATGGATAGTATACTTGACGACACAGAGGTAGGTAGAGCAGTGGCCTACTGTACCATACTGCTATATATTATATACTGGTGGTCAGCAAAATTCTGCACTGTCCTCCTACTATATATACTGCGCACAACTAAAATGCACCACAGGTATGGATGGATAGTATACTTGACGACACAGAGGTAGGTAGAGCAGTGGACTACTGTACCGTACTGCTACATATTATATACTGGTGGTCAGCAAAATTCTGCACTGTCCTCCTACTATATAATACTGCGCACAACTAAAATGCACCACAGGTATGGATGGATAGTATACTTGACGACACAGAGGTAGAGCAGTGGACTATTGTACCATACTGCTATATATTATATACTGGTGGTCAGCAAAATTCTGCACTGTCCTCCTACTATATAATACTGCGCACAACTAAAATGCACCACAGGTATGGATGGATAGTATACTTGACGACACAGAGGTAGGTAGAGCAGTGGACTACTGTACCGTACTGCTATATATTATATACTGGTGGTCAGCAAAATTCTGGACTGTCCTTCTACTATATATACTGCGCACAACTAAATGCACCACAGGTATGGATGGATAGTATACTTGACGACACAGAGGTAGGTAGAGCAGTGGACAACTGTACCGTACTGCTATATAATACTGGTGGTCACTGGTCAGCAACATTCTGCACTGTCCTCCTATACTACAATGCAGCACAGATATGGAGCGTTTTTCAGGCAGAGAACTTAGATATTTTCAGCACACTGAGCACAGATATTTGCAAGCACACTGAGCACAGATATTTGCAGCACACTGAGCACAGATATTTGCAGCACACTGAACACAGAAACTGAGAGAACGCTGCACGTCCTCTCCATATCATCTCCAATGCACGAGTGAAAATGGCGGCGACGCGCGGCTCCTTATATAGAATACGAATCTCGTGAGAATCCGACAGCGGGATGATGATGTTCGGGCGCGCTCGGATTAACCGAGCAAGGCGGGAAGATCCGAGTCTGCCTCGGAACTGTGTAAAATGGGTGAAGTTCAGGGGGGTTCGGATTCCGAGAAACCGATCCCGCTCATCACTAATAATTATGAGTATATCATACACCTTGGTCTTATGACTGTCTCGTTTGTATTTTGCACTGCAATACTGATAATGCTGATATTATCTTAGACCGTAAAGCTATACCTCTAGATACACTTTTACCGTGGAGTCGCTATGGCCGCTAGACTGAATACACGTGCTACGCACTTTGTAGGCTATTTGCGTACAGAGTCCAGCACGTGGTACGTACTTGGCGTACACACGCCGCGCTGAGTGTACAGAGTACACACAGCATGCGCACACCCAATTGATAACCTTTAAACCTTGATAGTGATACAATGCAATGATATGATTATACTTTAAACCCTTAGCAGCAAAGTACTGCAACGATGTAATACCTTAAACCTTAAGTAGCGCTGACGGTATAAAGTACCCGCAGTGCGTACACCTTATCAATACTTATAAACCTTATACAGATAAATACACTTTAAAACCCTTGCAGGAAAGTGAAGACACAACACCGATTTGTAGTTGAAACCACAGGGTTCTAAGGCCACCGTGGATTATTCCAAAAGGTAAAATCGTACAAATCATACACTACAGGCTAACAAGATAAATCTAAACAGAATAATGGCTACAGAGAATGTACATACGTGAGAACGTTCGCAAGCGCAACCCGGCCGGTCCTCCGCTAGTCAGATAGAAAGCGTTCAGAGTCTTCTGACCGGCCAGGCAACAATGGGCTTTTTATACACAACTTACATACACAATACAATGGTCACTGTAATCTCATTGTCCATTGGACACAGAGATGTGTCTTTTCATTACAGAAGAGGTCATAGGTTGATTTGACCAGATGGGCGATGTCTTTCCCCAACTGCTCTTGTGGGTGGTATCCTCTGGATTCCCGCCGCATACATAATATACAGTAAATACAGTTAATATCTATATTCTACTTCTGCACATAACTATACGCTGGAACATGCGATCTTTCTCTAACCAACACCGGAATGTTACCCTCAAAATACCCTACAGCTGGATACTAGACATCACCTTCCAACCTTTATCTGACCCTTCCTATCATGCAAAGGCGAATCCCTTAGTCCTGGAACTGTTAAAACTATTGATACTCGCTGATGTGGTGCAAGGGAGTTATATCTAAAGTGTATACTATTTGGGTTAAATATGTAATGTTCTAATAACCCTCTACACGCTCACAAACTCCGCCGTAAATACCCATATCACGCGCATGATCGCAGGAGCGATCCTAAGCAAATTGCGGATATGTGCACGCACGGCGGACTGAGTGCACGAGCAGCGGGCATGTGCATGGGGTTAGTACAGGGCATATGCATTACAATATTTTTTGACTTTGATAGTCCACCCTTTGGCAGTCAACAATAACTGCCACTATCTAAACATTAAACAGAAAAATATACAATACAATATCTACAGATGGTTGGATAAAAATATACAATACATTATCCATAGATGAGTGGATGGTAGGAGGAGAGGTGTAGGCGGGAAATGTATGACCTAGTGGGATAGTAAAAGCATGTATGTATGAAATCCATGTCTGAGGGGCATGTATCATCGTGCCGTATATGTTCTAGATAAGCTTCGAGGTATTGCGAAGTATACATTAAATCCTTCTCATCCCGTATTAAGGGTGTGTAAGTGGGCCAACAAACACTACCGAGCTCTTTTCGGCTTCTTGTTCCAACAAATGGGGTGCACATTTAGTTGATGATACATGGAGGGGGAACACATGTGAATGCTAATATGTGGGTATCACCTGTCGACTATGTGTATCACTACCTGAAGGTTGTAGAGATGAAGATAAGAAACATATCAAAAATACATTCACATAACATTTTCGTAATCATTCTTGGGTGTTGATTGAAGTCTTCTCCGGATGGGTGTATTTTTGCTAAGGGAAAACAAAGGAGAAACGGGTGAAAGAAACGGACTGTGGAATCACGTCTTATCACAACATTGTCTCTATTGATGGGTCATAAATTAAACCAGTTTCTGTAACAATGCCCCCGCTCCTCAAACTCATCACTTTGGTACCGCGCTTGCACCGCGTTAAAATTCGAACACACCTAAATATCAAACCAATCATTATGACAACTCCCAGTATACAAAGGAGAAACTTTCCTACACTCACGATAACATTTTGAGCCCATTTTCCTAAACCTGAGAACCAATTGCGTGGGTTCAACCATGAGACCCAGCCGGTCAGTTCATTACTCACAGCAGTAAGGGTAAGGTTGTGTCTCCTCCGGAACTCCCACTTCAACTGCAAGATATCATCCATCTTTTGATCTATGACCTCGGTTGGGTCATCAGTGCTGTTTGTAATGTACGTGCAGCACTTCACACCATACTGAGTTGCCAAGGTGACACAGTACCCGCCTATCACCGCTGTGATATAATTTAGAACCATCCTGTGCTGGATCAGTTCCGTTTTGTAAGCTTGCAACTCCCTCCCTGTTTACCTGAAGGTGTCATCATACATCTCGGTGATATTATCTATTAGGTTCGCTAGCGCGTGAATATACCTATAATTTATAATTCCTCTGGCGGTACGGGTGATATCTAACGCGAGTAGGTATTGAATCCCGGTGGATTTGTGGATCAAATCAGAGGCTGCGTGCTCTGTCCTATCTATAAGGTGTCTCTTAACGATGTGTTCATAGTGAGTGTGAGTGTAAGGAGCTTGAGCATTGCGGTGAACGTCTTTCATCTTATTATGGGTTATGGTCATAACTTCTGGCAACACTCTTCCACTGTAACACAATCCCTCTGAGTTTGGGACAAGCCACTTATACGCCTTCCTCCCGCATATGAAATATGCATTATCGGGGAGAACATATGGGACAGAATATGACATTACCATATTGCAAACCTTCCAAGTGAAAAATCCTATCCCTAACTCTCTCATCTGTTCAGTACACGTATCATGCTGTATGATATGCGCACAGTACCCTGGTGATACTTCTCCAACCCGCATGGTCCTACTTCCTAGAGTATACCTGTACCGAAAATACCTTCCACCGTTGGCTATTTGGCGAATAAGTTCTGAGTCTACGGGTATTCTGTCGGCTCTGTGTGAAAATGCCATGGTTTGGTTATTCCATGTCACTTCCCAATTTCCCGGCTTTCGGGAATTGGAAATGTTGAAACATACTAAGGATCTATCCACATGATATTAGTGTAGCTTCAAACTAGGGGGCCTCGAAATATTAAATTTCTTGTCCACCGGTCTCCCACCCCGTAATTCAAGTACCTCATCTATTGTTAAAGGATACGGTACTAGTCCTGGTTCAATGTCATGACAATTATTGTTTGGTAGGTCAGGAATCACCAGCTTTAGATTTCTGTTTTGATTCCTCAGCTGCTGGCTCATCTTAACCATATATTTTACAGTCACCTCATTATTGCATTTCAAATCATCCTGGTGGTCAATCATTACATGGGGTTGTCGACCAAAAAGAATCTCAAAGGGTGATAGGTTAAGGGGGGACCTGGGAGTGGTTCTGATGCTGTACAATACAAGTGGCAAAGCTTCTGGCCATAACAATCCAGTTTCAGCCATCACTTTGCTCAACTTGTTCTTAATAGTGCTGTTTACTCTTTCCACTTTCGCACTTGCCTGTGGGCGGTACGGAGTATGCAGCTTACTATTAATTCCAATCAGTTTGCACATAACCTGAAAGACTTCACCTGTAAAATGGGTACCCCTATCGCTTTCAATTATCCTAGGGATACCATATCTGCACACAAATTCCTGCACAATTTTCTTTGCAGTGAACGTAGCAGTATTTGTGGCAGCGGGGAACGCTTCTACCCAATTTGAAAACACGTCAATACAAACTAACACATATTTTACATTTCTGCAGGGTGGCAACTGTATGAAATCAATTTGTATTACCTGAAAAGGGCCGTCTGTCGGCGGGATATGGGATGGTTCTGTTGGTATTGACTTTCCAATATTCTTCCTCAATCAGATAAGACATGTCATTGCTCTCTTACCCGCATGAGAAGAGAATCCTGGCGCACACCAGTAGGCTCTCACCAGCTTACACATACCCTCTTTGCCCAGATGAGTCAGACCGTGTGCCACCTCAGCTAAGCTTGGAAGATATGCTCTGGGGGCTACTGGCTTACCCTGTCCATTTGTCCAGCGTCCTGAGGACTCCTGGCCATATCCTTTTGACCTCCAGACTGCCTTTTCCTGTGGAGAACACAAATTTTGCATTTCACTTAATTTTTTTGTGTTGATGGTATTGAATACCATCAGTTGTGTGATATCTGTCTGTATGGGGGTGCTGGCTGCTGATTTAGCAGCTTCGTCTGCCCGGCTGTTACCAAGTGACACTGGGTCTTGACTGTAAGTGTGGGCTTTGCACTTGATAACAGACACTCTGTCAGGTTCCTGTATCACTGTTAGAAGCCTTTTTACATGGGATGCATGCGCTACAGGTGTGCCAGCTGCCGTCATGAAATTTCTGAGGCGCCATAGGGCCCCGAAATCATGCACTATTCCAAAGGCATACCTAGAATCTGTATATATATTGGCTGACTTACCCTTAGCCAATTCACATGCTCTGGTTAGGGCGACCAGCTCAGCAACTTGTGCTGAGTGCGGTGGGCCCAGGGGTTCAGCTTCTATGATACCTTTGTCATCTACGACTGCGTATCCAGTACACAAGTCTCCCGAGTCCGTCTGTCTGTGGCAACTACCGTCGGTGTAAAAAGTAAAATCTACGCCTTCCAGTGGGTTGTCACTAATGTCAGGTCTTGCAGTGAAAGTTTGGTTCAGATATTCCATACAATCATGTGTGTCAGTGTCTGTACTAAATCCTCCTTCACCATCACTCTCATCCTCCACCCTTTGTGCCTGTCCAGGCACACCTGGGAGATAAGTTGCAGGATTTAGTGCGCTGCATCTCTTTATGGTGATGTTTACAGGTGCCATTAGTGCTGATTCCCACCTTGTAAACCGTGCTGATGAGACATGTCTGGTTTGGGCAGAGTTCAGTAAGGCTGATACTGCATGAGGTGTATGGATGGTCAGGTTGTGTCCCAACACTACATCTTCACTTTTACTCACTAGCAATGCTATCGCTGCAACACTTCGCAAGCATGTGGGGAGAGACCGTGCTACGGTGTCCAACTGTGCACTGTAGTAAGCTACCGGCCTGCTGGCATCACCATGTCTCTGGGTTAGGACACCTGCCACACACACAGCACTTTCCGTACCGTACAACTCAAAAGGTTTCCCATAATCTGGCATGCCTAATGCAGGTGCCTGTGATAGGCACTGTTTAAGTCTCTCAAATACCAGTTCGGACGCATCTGTGTGAGAGATCCGATCTGGTTTGTTCGAGGAGACCATTTCCTGCAAAGGTAAAGCCAGTATGGAGAACCATGGGATCCAGTTTCGGCAGAGCCCACACATTCCAAGGAAAGTGCAAATCTGCTGCTGGGTTTGTGGCAGAGTCATGTCGCGAATCGCCTGTATTCTATCAGCGGTGAGGTGTCTAAGTCCTTGCGTCAAGCAATGTCCCAAATATTTCACCTTGGTCTGGCACAACTGTAACTTATCCTTTGAAACCTTGTGTCCCGTATTAGAAAGGTGAAACAGAAGCTGTTTTGTGTCTTTCAAGGACGACTCAAGTGAATCTGAACACAGCAGTAAGTCATCTACATACTGTATTAATACTGATCCGCTCTCAGGTTGAAAGGATTGTAAACAGTCATGCAAAGCCTGGGAGAAAATACTTGGGCTGTCAATGAAACCTTGGGGTAGGCGAGTCCAGGTGTACTGTACTCCCCTGTATGTAAATGCAAACAAATATTGGCTGTCAGGGTGCAGAGGGACCGAAAAGAAAGCAGAACAGAGGTCAATGACAGTGAAAAATTTTGCAGTAGGGGCAATTTGCATGAGGATGACAGCTGGATTTGGCACTACGGGGAATTGGCTTTCAACTATCTTGTTTATCCCCCTTAGATCCTGCACTAGCCTGAAACCCCTCCCCCCACTCTTTTTCACAGGGAAGATGGGACTATTGGCAGTACTGGACATCCTAACTATGATGCCCTGTTGTAGCAAGCGCTCTATGACTGGGTACACTCCTAATTCCACCTCTGGCTTCAGAGGATACTGTGGGATTTTTGGAGCTATCCTACCATCTTTTACTTGCACTACTACAGGAGCTACATTTGCCATCAATCCAGTGTCTTGTCCATCTTTGGTCCAAAGGGATTCCGGTATCTGGGAGATCATTTCCTCTACCTTGGATGGACACCTGTCTATTACAGCAGAGTGTGACATTAGCCTTTGAGGGGTGTATAACATATCCTGCCCTTCCTGAACGTGATTCTCGGGTATATCTAAGAAGACACCCTCAGGAGTACAATATATGACACACCTCATCTTACACAATAAATCTCTCCCAAGTAGATTAGTCGGAGCCGATACAGCCAGCAAAAAGGAGTGCTTGGTCTGCAAAGGCCCTATCGTAATCTCCGCTGGTCTACTTAAAGGGTAGTGTTGCACTACTCCTGTTACCCCCATTGCTGAAATTGTTTTACCCGTGGTTTTCATACCTACCGTTGAATTTAACACTGACCTGGCCGCCCCTGTATCTACAAGGAAAGGTAGTGATCTACCAGCTGCATCAACTGTAACCTCGGGTTCATTTCCAAGGCTAGCAATCAACTTCACTGGCTGCAGACTACAGGTGTGGCCTAACCCCTATTGTATGTTGTGACCCTCCCGCAGCGCGCTGGCAGCTACAATATGTGAGGGGGGTAGCTGAGAATTTCCAGAGGTCTGCTAGTCCCTCCTAGGTGGGTACCTCCTTGTTTCCCCTGCGTGTGGCTCATAATTCCTCCTGTGCGATCCCTGATCCCAATTACGAGTGTTATGCTGTGAGTCATGTTCTGGTCTAGGGGGTCGATATACCTTATGTGTGTCTTTATAATTACAGTTCCGTGCGTAATGTCCTTCCCTCTGACAATTATAACATTTCACTACATACGACTTACCATCAGGGGTCTGGGGTTTTGGCTGATGTGGCTTCATTGTCAGGGCTTTTATACTTACTGTCATCAGCTTATCCCCCTGTGACTCCCTGTGCTTAATGATGTTCCGATCGTGCTCGATAGCGGACTCTCTTAATGCAGCCACCGAAATACCTCTCCAGTTAGGTTGAGTGGTTTGTACCCTTGTTCTCAACGTTTCTTTCAAGCCGTCCATTAATACGGACACAGCTACCTCTCTATGATGTACATTTTCCTTAATGTCCTCGACCCCAGTGTATCTAGCCATTTCCTGCAGTGCTCGATGGAAATATTCAGAAGCAGTTTCACCTTCTTTTTATCTTATGGAAAAGATTTTATTCCACTTGACAACAGTAGGGAAATATACTCCTAACTGCAGATTGATCTGTTGTACATTCTCCTGAGTGTATTCATCAGTGAGAGGTACTTCTGCGTCTAATTTACAATCAGCAATGAATTTCACAGGGTCAATATTGGAGGGCAAACATGCCCGTAGCACTGTCCGCCAATCTTTGTTTGTGGGTTCGGTGGCGTTACCTAATTCTCTAATAAACCTCTGACTTGCGGCTAGATCCTTTCTGGGATCGGGAAATTCAGACATAATTGTCCTCAATTCTGTCCGGGACCAAGAACAATGCATAGCAATGTTCCTGGCGGGAGTGATTCCCTGAGCGTCAGTCTTCTCATTGGGGACTGCGATCACCCTGACAGAATTTAGTTCAATTACATCATTCTGAGTTGCTTCTACAATGTGAGGTGCAATTGTCTCTGCATAATGTACTGTACCGTACTTACCTGTGGACACGACCTCACCTGTCCCTCCGCTAGGGGCCTTTGCTACTGTTCTTACTGGTTGGGCCGTGCCCACTTGTGTGTCTTGTATGGTGACTGCTAGAGAGAGTGCCAATATCGTGCTGGGCTCATCTTCTTGCTCGCAGTCCTGAGGGAAGTTTAAGATGGGATACAACTTGCACGGGTTAGCATTAATACATTTATCAAGTTCACTCTTATCATAAATTAGTACGCCATTGTCTGTAGCCACTTTCTCCCCTGTAATATACGGTGGTGGTGGTGCAGTTGCTATCAGTTTCCTGCTAGGGTTGGAACCGGCTGCGTGAGCTAGTTCCCTCTTCATATCACTTTCTCGTTGCCATAAATGTAAACAGTTTGAGTGTCTGATCCTTTGTTTTCGGGATTTTAACAGACATATCCTAATCCTTAAATTCTGCAACACCTCTGGATTAAAACTGCCTACCTTAGGGAATGGTTCCCTATCTTCCGCAGTCATACGTTCCCATTCATTGCATAAAACCTCTGCGTGTGATCCATATTTCTCACACATTATGTACCTCGCCGACCCCTTGGGCCGCGGAATATCAACCTGAACCCTGGTTGATCGTCCCTTACTTGAGCAACTGGCCCCCATCTTTTGCAGGTATTGCCTTCTCAGCTAATTCCTACAAAAAAAACAAAATACTCAAAATAAGGCAACGGTGAAACTTCAACGAGTGCTCTCACCCACTCACGCCCACGTTGGCCAATACACCTAAACACTGTCGTCAGCGCCGGTACGTACCCAACCTAGGGCCCCTGTGTAACCTCTATTCACTGGAAATATACAGGAGTGACTTACCCTTCCCAGTAAATATTGGCCGTTGGAGATTTCCTGAGTGACCAGAGAAACTCCCTTAAAATAAAAAAACTGTTACACAAATCACGTTGCGTGTGCTACACCTAGCGCTTATGATCCCGCGATTTTACGCAAAGCTCGTAAAAGGGTATCACGTTGAGCTAAGTTTTGCACCCACGAACGCGCGGCCCAATCGCACAGCGTATAGGTAACTGTTACTTATCCGCCGTACGACCAATGGAATCGTTTTTCAGGCTACGAAACCTCAGCCGGAGCGTATCTGAACGGGCCTATATGGGTTCTATGCCAACCACCTGGGCTGCGCTCTCTAAACAAAAACCTCGCTGACCTTTGGTCTGCGGTACTCTATACCTTCGCTGACCTTTGGTCTGCGATATCTACTTACTTTGCTCCTTTGTACCTTAATCAATGTTAACGTGAGCAAGCCACTCTCACGCCACCAAGTGTCCACTCACCTGGTGTGGTCTCCTACGGGATCCCGAATTCCCTGGGTCCACAAAACCTTTATTGTTTGCATACTCACGCTCGTTCACTCATATACACTTTGGTTTTTCTGTACAGAAAATTAACTTTCATTCAGATAAAACAGCCTTAGTTCCAGAGGTAATACAGTAAAAAAGGTTTTTAAACTAAATATTGGAAACTGATCAATTTGTGCTATTATCGCGTGGCTACTGTCTCGCACCTAAACTAAAACAATGCTATTGTGTGATTTGTACTTAGCGGTCGTACTTTTACGCACGTTGCGTGAACACGCCACGTGTGTATGCCTTTACGTTGCGTACGCAGTCCCGTACTCTGTCCGAGACACGTGTACAAAGGCCGTGCGTCCGCAGTACTACAAATCCCACACTTCTATAAATGTAAACGATATTTAACTATAATCGCTTACTTAACACAACACACAGTTTCTTCTGTATAAACCTTTCAACTAGGCCAGGCTGCGTGTGCGTCTTACACTTACTTCCTTAACTATTAACTCTATATTTTAACTAAATAGCAACAAATTTTCTCAGTACAGGTCAAAATGAATCTAGTAATCAATGCTTATTGCAATAATGCGAGCAGATATGCAAAGTACAAAATACAGGTGTATGTGTGTGTTGTGTGCGCATTTGGCGCCAAACAGAAATTTGCAGATTTTAAAAATAGCTTTTGCATTCTTACCTTACGGATCCCTCCAGCATCCCTTCAAACCATGCAGGGCAGACGCTTATCTAATCAGCACTAGTGTATCCACCAACCAAGAGAAGGTTTACGGGGGATACCTTTCCGCCCTTTGCTGATAGATAAAGTCTGCGTAAACCTGCTAGGCTGCAGGTATGAGGAAGAACCGGACGAGCTCCCAATTGATAATGCTGATATTATCTTAGACCGTAAAGCTATACCTCTAGATACACTTTTACCGTGGAGTCGCTATGGCCGCTAGACTGAATACACGTGCTACGCACTTTGTACGCTATTTGCATACAGAGTCCTGCATGTGGTACGTACTTGGCGTACACACGCCACGCTGAGTGTACAGAGTACACACAGCGTGCGCACACACAATTGATAACCTTTAAACCTTGATAGTGATACAATGCAATGATATGATTATACTTTAAACCCTTAGCAGCAAAGTACTGCAACGATGTAATACCTTAAACCTTAAGTAGCGCTGACGGTATAAAGTACCCGCAGTGCGTACACCTTATCAATACTTATAAACCTTATACAGATAAATACACTTTAAAACCCTTGCAGGAAAGTGAAGACACAACACTGATGTGTAGTTGAAACCACAGGGTTCTAAGGCCACCGTGGATTATTCCAAAAGGTAAAACAGTACAAATCATACACTACAGGCTAACAAGATAAATCTAAACAGAATAATGGCTACAGAGAATGTACATATGTGAGAATGTTCGCAAGCGCAACCCGGCCGGTCCTCCGCTAGTCAGATAGAAAGCGTTCAGAGTCTTCTGACCGGCCAGGCAACAATGGGCTTTTTATACACAACTTACATACACAATACAATGGTCACTGTAATCTCATTGTCCATTGGACACAGAGATGTGTCTTTTCATTACAGAAGAGGTCATAGGTTGATTTGAATAGATGGGCGATGTCTTTCCCCAACTGCTCTTGTGGGTGGTATCCTCTGGATTCCCGCCGCATACATAATATACAGTAAATACAGTTAATATCTATATTCTACTTCTGCACATAACTATACGCTGGAACATGCGATCTTTCTCTAACCAACACCGGAATGTTACCCTCAAAATACCCTACAGCTGGATACTAGACATCACCTTCCAACCTTTATCTGACCCTTCCTATCATGCAAAGGCGAATCCCTTAGTCCTGGAACTGTTTAAACCATTGATACTCGCTGATGTGGTGCAAGGGAGTTATATCTAAAGTGTACACTATTTGGGTTAAATATGTAATGTTCTAATAACCCTCTACGCGCTCACAAACTCCGCCGTAAATACCCATATCACGCGCATGATCGCAGGAGCGATCCTACGCAAATTGCGGATATGTGCACGCACGGCGGACTGAGTGCACGAGCAGCGGGCATGTGCATGGGGTTAGTACAGGGCATATGCGTTACAATATTTTTTTACTTTGACAATACCGCAGCACATTTTTTTCCCTGTACAACAGGGGTCTTCAACCTTTGCCCTGCAGCTGTTATGGAACTACACTTCCCAGCATTTTTTTGCCACCATTTAGCATGGGCTAAGATCTAAAATGTGGATGGGCATGCTGGGAAATGTAGTTCCATAAAAGCTGCCGGGCAAAGGTTTAAGAGCCTTGTGATACATCATGCCCTTCGGCAAAACTACTATTTAAGTACAGGACGCATAAGAAACACTTATCACATAAAGCACATCCCTTATTTCTGAGGGAAGAAGGTATCCTTCGTATGGAGACTTGAGAACTTCTCTGGTTTATATTCTTCCTCTCGAAGTATCGTGCAGTGATCCCAATGTTCATAAAAGACAAAAGGCAAAGGAAACAAATGTGTAGAACAGTTTCACACCACTCTGAATATTTCCACAACTCAGAAAACAGAAGGGCGTACCCCACTCACACAGAAACAAGTGAGTGGAAACCCATAAAGGTATCTTTGGTAAATGGATGTCCTTATGATATTAAGGTACAAATCTCAGGAGCGTACCAAAACTCACACTGGAGGTATGGTGATAAATCATATAAAGGTATCTTTAGAATCTGTCAGATGCGTACCCCAACTTACACAATTTGCATTTGAAACATATATATATAAAGGTATCATTTATTTCTTAACACCAATAATATACGTACCACAACTCACTGAGTGTGTGGATAGTTGACTCCTATCAAGGTATCTTTATCCGAAGTCACGTAAGTCCCAACACAACGTTAGTCCACATAGGATACACAGGAAAAATAAAAGAAGTTCCTCTTTGTATGTTTAAAAAGGGGGGAATTTATTTCCAAAATTCCAAAGTGCATGAGAAAGTGCTTACAGATAAATTAAAAAAAAAAAAAAAAGATAAAAATTCTAGCAGTAAAAACGGATCCAACTTTAGTCATCCATGGCTACTCACAGTACTGTTTGTTCAACGCGTTTCGGTCTTAAGCAGGACCTTTATCAAGAACTACCTGTACTGTGAGGAGTCTCCATATTTATGATACAAACATCCAATCAATGAGGAGCAGGAAATTACATTGTTAATTGAACACATTGCTCAATTTCTTTAAAAAATAATCAAACTATATAAATACATCATACAATAAACCTCTATGAGCTATTAAACCCCAATAGAAGAAACCCGAATGATTTATAAGACTCAAATTCTTAATCTAACGCACAATTGAAAATCCCTTTTTGTGACTTATGTTATGGCTAAAGTGGGTGTAATGCGCATGTTGGCCCTCATTCCGAGTTGATCGCTCGCTAGCTGCTTTTAGCAGAAATGCACACGCTAAGCCACCGCCCTCTGGGAGTGTATCTTAGCTTAGCAGAATTGCGAACGAAAGATTAGCAGAATTGCTACTAAAAAATGCCATGCCGTTTCTGAGTAGCTCCAGACCTACTGCTATCTTGCGATCACTGCAGTCTGTTTAGTTCCTGGTTTGACGTCACAAACACGCCCTGTGTTCGGCCAACCACTCCCCCTTTTCTCCAGCCACTCCTGCGTTTTTGCCTGGCACGCCTGCGTTTTTTAGCACACTCCCTGAAAACGCTCAGTTACCACCCAGAAACACCCACTTCCTGTCAATCACCGATAAGCAGAGCGATTGAAAAGCGTCGCTTGGCCGTGTGAAATTACTTAGCGCGTGCGCCCTGCGGCCCATACGCATGCGCAGAACAGCCGATTTTTAGCCTGATTGCTATGCTGCAAAAAACGGCAGCGAGTAATCAACTCAGAATAACCACCGTCATTCCTAAAAATGTTCTATACTGTACCATATATGATACAATATATGTCCTCATAATTCGGAGGATCCCATTGAAGATGTAAAAGATGTGCACACATGTTTTACAACTTGAACAAAAAACTTATTCTTTCTAGAATAAACAATTTTGGAAAAGAAAAACTGGTCTGCTATTTCTTGTTGTGTGTAAATATATATATATATATTATATATATTATATATTATATATATAATATATATATATATATGGGATTACTGTGTTCCTAACATGGAATTTAAATTATTAACAATCATGGTTCGTATTAATTCTGCTGCACTGTGAGTACTTTGGCCAAAAGAGGGGGTGGTCAGGGGAGCAGGATCATTCCCAACAGACTCCTCCAAGACATCCCACTCTGACAGGTATTGGTCCCTCTGCATCTCACTGATGTTATGTAGGATGCAGCAAGTAGCACCAACATCAGTCACAAAGTGAATATCCACATCATTGCGCTTTGATAGACAGCGCCAACGTCCCTTCAGCTGTCCAAATGCATTCTCTACCACCATTCGGGCAGAGCTGAGGGTATGAAAGCTGAACCTGTTGGCTGAATCCTTTCATAAGCCACCTTCGTAATGGGTAAGCGGCATCCCCAATTATATGAACAGATACCTCCACACCGTCCACAAACTTTGACGTCTTCAAAAGAAAATAGTTTTACTAAATATTATATGCATATATTTGCTCATAAAAGCTAATCAGAATAGTACATATGTTTGCCTCACGAGGAAACAGCCACCCATTTTGTCTCTCCTCCACAATCTTGAACAGATCCGAATTGGCTAGCACACGAGTGTCATGTGCACGACCAGGCCAGCCAATAAAGACATCAGTAAAGCTGGGTTATACAGATATTATATTGTTACAAATATACACATATAGTCCTTTTACACTGCATGCAAGTATCCATCCAAATTAAAAATATGAAGGTGACTTACCAATATCAACGACCACTTTTAGAATAATCGAATACCACCCCTTACTGTTGTGGTAGTCAGCTGGGCTGTCTGGGAGAGCTATTATAGGGATGTGGGTGCCATCAATTGCTCCGGCACACTGTGGGTAACTGCAAAGCAAAAACCCAGACACAGTCTCAGCCAGTCGCTACCCCTGGGGTGGGGCAATAAACCGGTGATACAAGGTGTCCTGGGTTGCCTTGGTCATATCATGTAACAAAACACACAGAGTGGAGATTCTGACACCAAACAAGCAGGAGACGGTGCGGTACTCGCCAGGGGTGGCATACCACCACAAAACGTTCGCTAATCTCCTGCTTGGGAAAATGGGCTGTCTCCAGCGGGTGGTGTTCCTGGTAAGTGCCGGGGTGATGAGTCCCAGGTGGTAATTAAAGGTGCCATGCAACATCCTAAAATGTGCCTTCCACTGGTTCTCTGTAAATGCCTCCACCGTAGCCCAAAAGGCCTCACCATGTCTGCGATCTCGAGCCCACAGTGTGCGAGATGACCCTCCGGTTATCCGCAATATGGACGAGACGCTGGTCATGATCAAGGCCCCTCTCCGGCGTAAAATGTCGACAGTTGGTCTCCCTCTCCTCCAAAAATATCTCCCTTCTCCTTTTCAGCTCAGTCTGTGCAATTAAGAACAGGGTGAGCATCTTCATGAGAGCATCATTTGCTGTGTAAAACAGCAACTCCACCACAGCAAAAAACTCTCCATGCTACACAAATGCTTGTCAGCCATGAATCCAGCAATGCATTATGGGCACCACACCCAGTCCATTTATAGGCTGCCCTCCCCTTTACATTACCTCATTATTGTGTGCCTGCAAACCGTCCTCTTAAAATGATGAGACTGCCCTCAAAACTGGGAAAAACAGCTTATGTCTGAAAGGGGCCAACGCGGGAATTTCCCAGGTCTGTGGTGTAGTATGAAAGGGGGTCTGTAGAAAAACCCGGGTTTTTGCTGAAGAGAAAATCCCGGGACTGAAGCAGGGAATTTCCCGGGTCATATGTCTGAAAGGGGTATAAATGTATTTGCTTTCCTTGAATGGCAACATGTTTTGTTCCAGACACAAAGTTGCTTGCTTTTTTGCTTTACTTACAAACATGAACAAGGCCCAGAGTCATAGTACAAATTTAGATGCACAATAGCAGAAATGCATAGGACATTCCTGCATTTTGACTGGGAGATAAAAGGGGGTGGCTAAACATATGCATGGAGAAGTTACATCTAATCAGTAGCGGATCTTGCCACGGGCAAGCAGGACTTTTGCTCGGGGCGCCGCCTTCCGGAAGGCACTGGAGCCTTCCGGAGGGCGCCGCACCGTGGCAAGATCCGCCACTGCTGCCCGCTGTGTCCCCCGTCCGCCTCCGCTGCCGTCCCCGTCCGCCTCCTGTGAAGGGAACTAGACGCTATGCGTCTAGTTTCCCTTCGTGGAGAGTAACTTTGCTGAGCGGTGCGCGATGACGTCATCGCGCATCGCACAGCAAAGGTCCTCTCCACGAAGGGAACTAGACGCATAGCGTCTAATTTCCCTTCGTGGAGAGGACCTTTTGCTATGCGGTGCGCGATGACGTCATCGCGCACCGCTCAGCATTCAAGCGGCGCTAGCAATGTACAGGGGGCATAGCTGACCACGCCCCCTGTATTAGGCCACACCCCTTTTCTGCCCGGGGCGCAGAGCGCCCTTGAACCGGCCCTGCATCTAATGGGATTGTTGTGGGCGCAGGCCCGGCGCTACCCGCTCAGCAAAGGGATGCAGTGCAGGTAGGCGCCAGGCAGGAGAGGCGCTCTATCTGCTCTGCATCCCCGCTGCTGCACCGCCCTGTCCCCACTGCTGCTGCTGCTGGCTACTGTGCCTGTCACAGTTTGACAGGCAGCAGCGCTGGCAGCTTCTAGCTCCACTTACCCCCCTAACAGAGTCATCTGCAGTGCCTGTCCAGGGAGAAAAGGAGGCAGGGCTAAACATGACAAAGGGGTGGAGCTAAATGGGATGAGGGGAGCTGAGCTAAACTGGTCCAGGCTGCTGCAGATCCTGCTAGCCAGACTACTGTAATATGTAAGAAAGACTGAGAAAGTTCCCTAATCTCCAGCACATTACTTATTGGTATAGGAGGTACTGTAGTTGTGGTAACAGTGTGCGTGTTTACTCTACGGTCTGCTATGCAGCGGCCCCAATCCATATTCACTACTATACATGCTGAAAATAGATAACTGAGAGCTCCTGATTGTCCCTATAATGTGGCAGCCTTGCATGTCCCGATTTTCCCTATATCAGTGTATCATTAGTTTTTCCCCTGTTGTATTTCATTCCAATTACATGAACCAATCTGTAAGTGGGACTTATGCCATCACAAACGTGTCCATCGAGATCAGTGTAATAATAACATTAGTAGTATGATAAATGTAATGGTATATGCACTGTGAATGGCTGCTCTAGTGGTGCAATGTGTAACCATAGTGATATGCAGTGTTAATTGTGATAAAGCTAAATATTTATCTTATTTAAAACCCTTTAAGAGGCCTAAGAACACTGTACGCTATTGACGTATGGAGTACCGTAAGGGTACGCACGTTGCGTAGCAATCGCTTAGCCGAGGTCGAGACGCTCAAGCGTCACGTTCGCTCACGGCCAAGAGATCACAGGCAGGCACACTATTGGCTGCTGACTAACGTAATGGTTCGCTATAGCGTGGCGGACGCTCGGGACCACGAGGAGATCACCAGCGGCGCAGACGCTCACAATGTTAAACCTTTATATCTAAACCATAAACAATGTAATATGCTGTAAAACCTTAGTGTAGAGATAGGGTGTAGAGGCAACACAGTGTAACCTTATTAACTTAAAAGCTGTTTGAGCGTCACCGACGCTCTGTGAATACTTAACACTATAAGAAATACACAGATACCGTGCTTAGGGTCTAACGCCTTATATGAATGTTATACTTGCAAAAAGAATAATACAATACAAGTCACACACTACAATATAATATAGACTAACTAACCAGGTAACTACACATGAAATACAATACAATACTATTACGTTTAAGAGAATACGAGAGAAAGAGAAGAGAGAGAGAGAGAGATATGGCCCATAATAACAAGAAAGACAATATGATTGCGGAGAAAACTTACGCACAAGGGGAACGATCGCATGCGCCTCTGGACATCCAGCTCCCGATTTTCAGCAATGAGAACCGTTGAAGAGTGAGCTGGATGTGATCGGCTTGTCTATTTATGCCCCACACACAATACAATTCAATGGTCCCTACAATCTCATTGTTCATTGGACACAGGAATTCCTCCTCGCATTATAACAAAAGGTCATAGGTTGATTCATACAGGTGGGCTGTGACGATTTCCAACTGCTCAGGTGGGTGGGAAACTGGGTTTCCCGCCGCATGGATAAGTAAGTGCAAATAATAGTAAATGGACATAAACTTCTTATGTCCATAACTATTCGCACGAGCGATTAATCCGCTTCAAACCAACACCGGAATACTGCTAATTAAATATTCTTCTAATGGATACTAAACACCACTGTATTACTCCTGTCTGACCCTTCGTATCAAACAAAGAGGGATTTCTCTGTCCATGAACATGCTACATTAACTAAACTTTCAGATTCTATCAAAGGGACCATAATCTACAAAATACATTATATAGTGAAAATATGTAACGATTGAGTCGCACGCTACGAACACATGAACTCTACCGTAAATGCACATACTGCGCGCCCGCGGGTGCCCGCAACAGCGAGTATGCGCACGCACGGGAGAGCGCACGCATGCGCAGCGCGGACCTGTATGAGGTGCAAATATGGCAGTGTGCATCGTGCTATTTTTCTGACTTTGACAGTCCACCCTTTGGCAGTCAACAATAACTGCCACTTCCTAAAACATTTCAAAAAGAGAAAAATATATGTCAGGGGTTAATACATTTACATGGTCGGGTAGGGGAGGAGAGGAGAAGGTAGGAAAAGGGTATGACCTAGTGAGATAGCAGAAGCATGTGTGTATGAATCCGTGTTTGGGGGTCATGTATCATCGTGCCGTACGTGTTTTAAATCAAGCTTCGAGGCATTGCGAAGTATACATTTGAATTCCTTCTTATCCCGTGGTACGGGTCTGTGGATGGGCTGTCAAACTTTACCGAGCTCTTTTCGGCTGTGGTTGTAACAAAATGGGGAGCACATTTTAGTTGATGATACATGAATGGGGGAATATGTGATTGCTGATATCTGTGCCCGTATTCCCTATCGACTATGTGTGTAATTACCTGAAGGTTGTAGAGATGAAGAAAAGACATAATTACGGTAAATGCAGTGGTATTCTATGTCAGGTAAATGAACATTTGTCGGTTGAAGTCTTGTTCGGTGTCTGTTGAATGCAGTCTTCTTTGTGCTTTTGCCAAAAGGCGTGTGGGCAAAAAGCTTTGTCAATGTCCATAGACTTACAAAAGTGTTGGGCTAGCGTAATTTTAAAATTTCTAGGGAAACTGGGGGTCTATGGCAAAGTTCATCAAATATCTGTGTATAAGGTTGTCAAAACTTCTTCTTTAATCCATCAGTTGTCTGTATACAGGATCATCAAATTCCTCGTCCAAGTGGGTCTTTTTACCTTGGAGAAAACGGAAAAACAGGTGAAAGAAACGGACCGTAGAAATCGCATTTTCATCACATCATTGTTTCTACATTTGGGTCATAAATCAAATCCATTGGAATTACAATTTCCTCACTCCTTAAACTCATCACCCTGGTACTTCGTTTACACTTCGTTAAAGCCTGACCGCATCTAAATATCAAGCCAATCGTTATGATAACACCTAAGATACATAGGAGAAACTTCCCAACATCCATTATGACTCCTTGAGCCCATTCTCCTAAACCAGAGAACCAATTTCGCGGGTTCAACCATGACACCCAACCAGTCAGCTCATTACCTACAGCAGCAAGAGTGAGATTGTGTCTCCTGCGAAATTCCCACTTCAGTTGGAGAATATCGTCCATCTTTTGGTCTATGACCTCGACCGGGTCCTCGGTACTATTTGTAATATATGTGCAACATTTCACGCCGTACTGCGTTGCCAGTGTGACACAATATCCACCTGTCACTGCCGTGAGATAATTAAGAATCATTCTATGCTGAACCAGTTCTGTTTTATAAGCTTGAAGTTCTCTTCCAGTATACCTAAACGTGTCATCATACATTTCTGTGATATTGTCTAACAAATTTGCGAGCGCAGATATGTATTTATAATTCAACACTCCTCTGGCGGTGCGAGTGATGTCTAACGCGATTAGAAACTGAATCCCGGTGGATTCATGGATCATGTCAGAGGCCGGATGCTCTGTTCTTTCTATCAGGTGCCGTTTAACTACGTGCTCGTAATGGGTGTGAGTATAAGGAGCTTGGGCAACACGGTGTATATCTTTCATTTTGGCATGTGATACAGTCATTACTTCAGGCAATACTTTTCCAATATAACACAATCCTTCAGAGTTTGGGGCAAGCCACTTATACGCCTTCCTCCCGCATATGAAATATGCATCATCGGGGAGAACATATGGGACGGAGTAGGACATAACCATATTACACATCTTCCATGTGAAATCTCCTAACCCTAATTCTCCCATCTGTCTAGTACACGTATCAGCTTGTACGATATGTGCACAATATCCTGGTGATACCTCTCCAACTCTCGTAATCCTATTTCCTAGGGTATACCTATATCGGAAAGATTTTCCTCTACTGGCTATGTGGCGTATAAGCTCTGTATCTGTCGGCATTCTATCTGCTCTATATGAAAAGGTCATGGTTTGGTTACTCCATGACACTTCCCAATTTCCCGGCTTTCGGGGATTGGAAATGTTAAAACATATGAGGGATCTATCCACATGATATTGGTGGAGCTTCAAACTAGGAGGACTGGAGATATTAAACCTCCTGTCCACCGGCCTCCCACCACTTAGCTCAAGTACCTCCCCTATCGTTAAAGGAAATGGTACTAGTCCTGATTTGCTATGACCTTGAGGTACTTGAGAGCATACCCAACAATCTGTTTGATTTAGCACACTACCCACTAAGGAGTGATAGTCACTCAAGGGATGCCGGTCCAAGTGGATATTAAAACTGGATTGGCATTTCTTGATGCATCCATCCTCAACTACATTGTCACAGAGCCTACTGATACAGTTTTCTTCAGCTAACAATCCTTCACAATTCCTTCTATGGTCAATGCTATTGGATCGTTTTCTGATACTCGCCTTTGCTTGTTGATTATGTTGTTCTCGGAAAACTACGCCTCCATCTCTGTCATCAGAACCCATTCCAGAACCTCTCTCGACCTCCATGGTACTCTCGCCGGAACAGACTGCTCTGGTCAACATCATGGTCAACAGGAAAATCCGGATCACAGTCTCTTGGGGCAAGTCCATCTTATAGGAGGAAACGAAGAAGAATGAGAAGGGGGAAAAATAATTTGAGGGAGGGGGGATGGGAAGTGGAGAAAAACAATAAAAGTGAACAGGGAATCGACAACTGCTTTTGATCTTGTGATTCTCAATGCTCAGGTGCCGCCTCAGTCCTCCTGGAACAGACACTCCAGTGATACAACTTCCTCTACCGTCTGTTCCTTATCACGGGACCTCTCTGGATCAGCAACCTTCTTACAATGGGACGAATGAACCCAAGTCTCTCTCTCGGCAACTTTCAATGCTGTAGTGCTAGTCAATAAGACTTGGTATGGTCCTTCCCATCTGTCAATAAGGCAACCTGAGCGTAGAAAATTCCGTATCATTACATAATCCCCAGGTTCAATGTCATGACAATTACTATCTGGTAAATCAGGAATCACCAACTTCAAATTATCATTTTGATTCCTTAGCTGTTTACTCATGTTAATCAAGTACTTTACAGTCACTTCATTGTTACACTTCAAATCATCCTGAGGGTTAATCATAACATGCGGTTGTCGACCAAACAAGATTTCAAAGGGAGACAGATTAAGAGGGGACCTGGGAGTGGTTCTGATGCTGTACAGTACAATGGGTAGAGCTTCTGGCCATGTCAATCCTGTTTCTGCCATAACTTTGCTCAGTTTATTTTTAATAGTGCTGTTCACTCTTTCAACCTTCGCACTCGCCTGTGGACGGTATGGAGTGTGCAGCTTGCTATCAATTCCCATCAACTTACACATTCCTTGAAAGACATCACCTGTAAAATGGGTACCCCTATCACTTTCAATTATTCTAGGGATACCATATCTACATACAAATTCCTGCACAATTTTCTTAGCAGTAAACATGGCGGTATTTGTGGCCGCAGGAAATGCTTCGACCCAATTTGAGAATACATCTATACAAACAAGTACATATTTCAAATTTCGACAAGGGGGTAATTGAATAAAGTCAATCTGTATTACCTGAAAAGGACCGCCTGTAGGTGGGATATGAGATGGTTCTGTTGGTATTGCCTTTCCGATATTCTTTCTCAAGCATGTAAGGCATGACATTGCTCTCTTACTTGCATGAGATGAAAATCCTGGGGCGCACCAATATGCTCTTACCAACTTGCACATTCCTTCCTTGCCCAGATGAGTCAGCCCGTGAGCTGCCTCAGCTAAACATGGGAGATATGCTCTCGGGGCCACCGGTTTACCTTGTCCATCCGTCCAGAGTCCTGAGGACTCCTGGCCATATCCCTTTGCCTTCCAGACTGCCTTTTCCTGTGTGGAACACAAATTTTGCATCTCACACAACTTCTGTGTGTTGATGGTATTAAATACCATCAGTTGTGTGGTGTCTGTCTGTCTGGGGGTCCCAGCTGCTAACTTAGCTGCTTCGTCTGCTCGGCTGTTACCAAGTGATACTGGGTCTTGGCTATATGTGTGTGCTTTACACTTGATAACAGCCACTCTGTCGGGTTCCTGTATCGCTGTTAGAAGCCTTTTGATGTGAGCTGCATGCGCTACCGGTGTACCAGCTGCCGTCATGAAATTTCTGAGGCGCCATAGGGCTCCGAAATCATGGACTACCCCGAATGCGTATCTAGAATCGGTGTAGATATTGGCTGATTTGCCCTTAGCCAATTCACATGCTCTGGTTAGGGCGACCAGTTCAGCAACCTGGGCTGAGTGAGGTGGGCCTAGCGGTTCCGCTTCTATGGTGCCTTGGTCATCTACGACTGCGTATCCAGTACACAAGTCTCCCGAGTCTGTCTGTCTGTGACAACTACCGTCCGTGTAGAAAGTTAGATCTACATCTTCCAGTGGGTTGTCACTGATGTCAGGCCTTGCGGTAAAATTTTGGGTCAAATATTCCATACAATCATGTGTGTCCTCCTTTGTATTAAATTCTCCTTCCCCACCACTCTCATCCTCCACCCTTTGTGCCTGTCCAGGCACACCTGGGAGATATGTTGCAGGATTTAATGCACTGCATCTCCTTATGGTGATGTTTACGGGGGCCATTAGTGCCAATTCCCATCTTGTAAACCGCGCTGATGAGACGTGCCTGGTTTGGGCAGAATTTAGCAAGGCTGACACTGCATGTGGTGTATGAATTGTGAGGTTGTGACCTAGCACTACATCTTCGCTTTTCGTTACTAGCAATGCTATCGCAGCAACGCTTCGCAAGCATGTGGGGAGGGATCGCGCTACCGTGTCTAGCTGAGCGCTGTAGTATGCTACTGGCCTGCTGGCATCACCGTGCTTTTGGGTTAAGACGCCTGCCGCGCAACCAGCACTTTCTGTTCCATACAGCTCAAAGGGTTTCCCATAGTCTGGCATACCTAATGCTGGTGCCTGCGTTAGGCACTGTTTAAGTCTCTCAAATGCCATCTCGGACTCGTCTGTATGCGAAATCCGATCAGGTTTGTTTGAGGAGACCATCTCCTGCAAAGGTAACGCTAGAATGGAAAACCCTGGGATCCAGTTACGGCAATACCCACACATTCCTAAAAATGTTCTGATCTGTTGCTGGGTTTGTGGCAGAGTCATGTCTCTAATTGCTTGAATTCTATCGGCGGTCAGGTGTCTCAGTCCTTGTGTTAGACAGTGTCCCAAATATTTTACCTTAGTTTGGCATAATTGCAACTTGTCTTTGGAAACCTTGTGTCCTGTGTCTGAAAGATGAAACAGGAGCTGTTTTGTATCCTTCAGGGATGCTTCCAATGAATCAGAACGCAGTAGTAGATCATCCACGTACTGTATTAATACTGATCCACTCTCTGGTTGGAAAGACTGTAAACAATCATGCAAAGCCTGGGAAAACATACTTGGACTGTCTATGAAACCTTGTGGTAATCGAGTCCATGTGTATTGGACTCCTCTGTATGTGAATGCAAACAAATATTGGCTGTCAGGGTGCAGGGGTACCGAAAAGAAAGCGGAGCAGAGGTCAATAACAGTGAAAAATTTTGCAGTGGGAGGGATTTGCATAAGGATGACAGCTGGATTTGGCACTACGGGGAACTGACTCTCAACTATTTTGTTAATCCCCCTTAGATCCTGCACTAGCCGGTAACCCCTCCCCCCACTCTTTTTCACAGGGAAGATGGGACTATTGGCAGTACTGGACGTTCTTACCAGAATGCCCTGTTGTAGCAAGCGCTCTATTACTGGGTAAACTCCTAACTCCACCTCTGGCTTCAGAGGGTACTGTGGGATTTTTGGAGCTATCCTACCATCTTTTACTTGTACAACTACTGGAGCTACGTTTGCCATCAATCCAGCGTCTTGTCCGTCTTTAGTCCAAAGTGACTCTGGTATCTGGGATGTCATTTCTTCTACTTGGGATGGAGTCCTATTTGTCATAATGGTATGTGACATTAATTTTGATGGGGAGTCTAACATGTCTTGCACTTCCTGAGCGTGATTCTCAGGTATGTCCAAGAATACACCTTCAGGAGTACAATAGATGACGCACCCCATTTTACACAATAAGTCTCTTCCCAGGAGATTAGTCGGTGCCGATGCAGCCAGCAAAAAGGAATGCTTGGTATGTAAAGGCCCTACTGTAATCTCGGCTGGTTTGCTAACAGGGTAGTGCTGGACTACTCCCGTTACTCCCATGGCTGGAATTGTCTTACCAGTGGTTCTCATGCCCACTGTTGAATTTATCACTGATTTGGCCGCCCCTGTATCTACAAGAAAGTTTAATGATTTACCAGCTACATTGATTGCAATTTCGGGTTCACTTCCAAGATTTGCAATCAATTTTACTGGCTGCAGATTCCAGGTATGGCCACACCCCTATTGGGTATGGTGACCTCCCTGAATCCCGCTGGCAGCAACTACTTGTGAAGGGGTCAAATGGGAACTGCCAGAGGCCTGCCAGTCTCTGTTCGGGGGGTATCTTTTTGTTTCCCCTGCATGTGGCTCATAACTCCGTTTCTGCGGACCCTGCTCCCAATGTCGTGTGTCGTGTCGTTGTCTAGGGGGTTGATATGAGTTTTGTGAATTTTTCACTCTACAGTCTCGTGCCATGTGTCCCTGTCTATGACATGAAAAACAAGTTACCACATTTGACTTACCCACAGGGTTTGGTGATTTATACAAAGGCTGCCTTGTGGTCAGGGCCTGTATACTTACGGCCATTAACTTATCACCTTGTGACTCCCTGTGTCGGGTGATATTCCGGTCGTGATCAATAGCAGCCTCTCTCAAAGTAGCCACCGACAGACCTCGCCAACATGGTTGCGTGGTCTGTACCCTTGTCTTTAATGTCTCTTTTAAACCATCCATTAGTACAGATACTGCTACTTCTCGATGGTTTATGTTTGTTTTAATGTCCTCTATACCTGTGTATTTTGCCATTTCTAGTAATGCCCTGTGAAAATATTCTGCAGCAGTTTCTGACTCTTTCTGTCTAATGGAGAAAATCTTGTTCCACTTAACTACCGCTGGAAAATACTCCTTTAACTGTAAACTTATTCTTTTTACGTTATCTTTGTTGTACACATCTGTAAGAGGTACATCCTGATCTAATCCACAGTCAGCTAAAAATTGAGCTGCGTCGACATTGGAGGGTAAACATGCCCTCAGCAATACCTGCCAGTCTTTGTTATTGGGCTCTAAAGTGTTTCCTAGGTCTCTGATGTATTTCTGGCTAGCAACTAAATCTTTTCTAGGATCAGGGAATTCAGACACTATGGTTCTTAATTCCATTCGGGAAAACGGGCTGTACATGGCAATGTTCCTAACAGGTGTGATTCCTGTCGTGTCAGTTTTCCCATTTGGCACTGCTATTACCCTAACAGGATTAAGTCTACTAACATCACTCTGTGTAGGTTCTACAGCCTGTGGTGAAATGGTTTCAGCGTAGTGTATGGTGCCGTACTTACCTGTAGATACGACCTCACCTATCCCTCTGCTAGGGGCTTTTGTTACTAATCTCGTGGGTGGAGCCGTGCCTACTGTTGTCTCTGCTATTGTGGCTGCTAGAGAGAGCGCCGATATTGTTGCCGATTCGTCCTCTTGATCACACTCCTGGGGAAAGTTCAAAACAGGGTACAACTTGCACGGGTTAATACTTGCATTTGTTAACTTATTAACATTCACACAGTTGCTAAGTGTTTGTTTGTTACACCCTAATGCGTCATTCTCCGCAACCAATTTCTCTCCTGATATGTATGGTGGCGGCAGGGCCGTCGCTATCAATTTCTTGATAGGATTAGATCCCGCTGCCAGAGCCAATCCTCTCTGTATTTCACCCTCCTGTTGCCATAACTGCAAATAATCATAATGTTGGATTCGTCTCTTTGTTGATTTAATGAGACATATCCTCCTCCTTAAATTTTGCAACACTTCTGGGCTAAAGCTACCTACTCTTGGGAATTTCTCCCCGTCATGCACTGTCATTCTCTCCCATTCATCACATAAAACCTCTGTATGTGTACCATATTTTTCACACATTACGTACCTTGCCGACCCGACTGGTCGGTTTACTGAATCAACCCGAACCGAGGTTGATCGCCCCCTTCCTGAACAATTGGCCCCCATAACTTGCAGGCGTTGCTTTCACCACCTCTGACCTTCAATCAGGGTCTTCAGCGAACCCTTACAAAAACCAAAATGTTCACGATAGGCTGACGGTGGCGGTTTACCGAGTACCCCACTCACTCGCCCACGCCGACCAATACGACCCACACACTGCCTTAGCGCTGGCGTACTCGACCCAGGGCCCCTATGAACCTCTATTTACTGGAACATGCGAGGGATATCCGCAGAACACTTACTCTTTCCAGTAACTATTGGTTGTTGGACAATTCCTGAGTGACCAGCGAACTTCCCTTCAGAAAATAAAAAATTACACAAATCACATCAGAGTGTACAAATAGTTTTATGACCGGGTTCGTACACAAATGGTACTGGTCAGATTAACTAATGTACACAATTACGTGCGGTACAATCGTTCAGCACATAAGCAACTAATCTTATGTGCTGAGCGACCAGTGGAATCGAAAATTTCGGCTGCGAATTCCTTCAGCCAGAGCTTTATTGGCCTATATGGGTTTTGCACCAACCCCCTGGGTTGTGCCCTTTTCTCTTATTTATGGCAGACTTCTTAGTCTGCTGTACCTGGACCTCCTGGTCTGTAGTATGACCTCCTGGTCTGTAGTATGACCTCCTGGTCTACTATACTCTACTGCTCAAATTTTATGTTTAACCAGAGATGCCTCCCTAGCCACCATGCACGTCACTTACATGTATGTACTCCTGCGAGAACTCGACTTCTTGTGGTTCAACCTCAAAAATTGTATAAACTTAAAAACACTCACTCATCACATGTACACTTTTTGTTTCTATTTCTATTTCTGCGCAGAAATTTTCTTTAGACCAGATGTGTTGTGAATTTGGAGAAGGATCTGTTAATCTAAATTTCGGACACTAAAATAGACTTGCGCTACTTTGCCACCTTTCCGCCTGTTGCAATAACACTATCGTGTGATTTTGAGTTACGTGGGCGTACCCGGACGCTCCGTTGCGTAATTTACGCTGCGTGCGTCGGCCTTTGAGTTGCGTACGCGAGTCTCACCCTTTGTTAGAGACACGTGTACGCAAAGCAAATATCCACCGTAACACAACTAACACGTTTTATCAATGTAGATGATCCTCGATCGTCTACCGCGCAACACACCAATCTCTCCTTATACCTTAGGTAGAGTTGCGTGTGGGCTTTACACTTTATCCCTTTATATATTACATTTACACTTTAACTATGAAATCTCTCTTAGCACGTTTTATCAATTATAAAATGGCAAACAGGAGAGTGATATGAAAATACATGAATGAAAAAGAAATGCAGATATGTGCGTGTGTACGCAAGACAGAAATAAACAGTTTTAAAAGACACTAGCGTGTTGTTCTTACCTCCGGTTCCGGATTCCTTCAGCACCCTTTACTAAGCGAAGCAGACGCTTATCCAAACAGCACTACGAGGAATATGACCTCCCGCCCTTTGCTGCTGGATAATGTCTGCTGAAATTACCTAGCAGAGATATGTGAAGGACAGGACGAGCCGCCAATTGATAAAGCTAAATATTTATCTTATTTAAAACCCTTTAAGAGGCCTAAGAACACTGTACGCTATTGACGTATGGAGTACCGTAAGGGTACACACGTTGCGTAGCAATCGCTTAGCCGAGGTCGAGACGCTCAAGCGTCACGTTCGCTCACGGCCAAGAGATCACAGGCAGGCACACTATTGGCTGCTGACTAACGTAATGGTTCGCTATAGCGTGGCGGACGCTCGGGACCACGAGGAGATCACCAGCGGCGCAGACGCTCACAATGTTAAACCTTTATATCTAAACCATAAACAATGTAATATGCTGTAAAACCTTAGTGTAGAGATAGGGTGTAGATGCAACACAGTGTAACCTTATTAACTTAAAAGCTGTTTGAGCGTCACCGACGCTCTGTGAATACTTAACACTATAAGAAATACACAGATACCGTGCTTAGGGTCTAACGCCTTATATGAATGTTATACTTGCAAAAAGAATAATACAATACAAGTCACACACTACAATATAACATAGACTAACTAACCAGGTAACTACACATGAAATACAATACAATACTATTACGTTTAAGAGAATACGAGAGAAAGAGAAGAGAGAGAGAGAGAGATATGGCCCATAATAACAAGAAAGACAATATGATTGCGGAGAAAACTTACGCACAAGGGGAACGATCGCATGCGCCTCTGGACATCCAGCTCCCGATTTTCAGCAATGAGAACCGTTGAAGAGTGAGCTGGATGTGATCGGCTTGTCTATTTATGCCCCACACACAATACAATTCAATGGTCCCTACAATCTCATTGTTCATTGGACACAGGAATTCCTCCTCGCATTATAACAAAAGGTCATAGGTTGATTCATACAGGTGGGCTGTGACGATTTCCAACTGCTCAGGTGGGTGGGAAACTGGGTTTCCCGCCGCATGGATAAGTAAGTGCAAATAATAGTAAATGGACATAAACTTCTTATGTCCATAACTATTCGCACGAGCGATTAATCCGCTTCAAACCAACACCGGAATACTGCTAATTAAATATTCTTCCGATGGATACTAAACACCACTGTATTACTCCTGTCTGACCCTTCGTATCAAACAAAGAGGGATTTCTCTGTCCATGAACATGCTACATTAACTAAACTTTCAGATTCTATCAAAGGGACCATAATCTACAAAATACATTATATAGTGAAAATATGTAACGATTGAGTCGCACGCTACGAACACATGAACTCTACCGTAAATGCACATACTGCGCGCCCGCGGGTGCCCGCAACAGCGAGTATGCGCACGCACGGGAGAGCGCACGCATGCGCAGCGCGGACCTGTATGAGGTGCAAATATGGCAGTGTGCATCGGGCTATTTTTCTGACTTTGACAATTGTATGATACAGATATGCGATACGTAGGGTAAATGATATGCAGTGTACCGTAAGCAATGTGTGGTGTATAAAGTAAGTAGTGGATGGAAAGGCTGTGAGTGTATATGTGTGTGTGTGTATGTGTGTGTATATATGTGTGTGTGTTTAGCTATTACGTGTATAAGTGGCACTTCTGCGGGCATTATACATAAGCGCACTACTTCTGCGGGCATTATACATAAGCGCACTACTACTGGGGGCATTATACATAAGCGCACTACTACTGGGGGCATTATACATAAGCGCACTACTACTGGGGGCATTATGCATAAGCAGCACTATTACTGAGGGAATTATGCATAAGCAGCGCTACTACTGGGGGCATTATGTGTATAAGCAGCACTAGTACATGCGGTGTAATATAAATAAGATTGTGCTACTGTGCGGGTTAGGAGTACTATTGTATGGCCACACCCCTTCTTTGTGAGACCACACCCATTTGGAGCATACCTTTGTAAAGTATGGGAGGGCGCAAATGTATAGTTTGCAGGGGGGTGCCGAGCACCCTAGCACCGGCCCTGTGTGAACGTGTCACTAATATTGGTTGTGATCATAGATGCATAATTGGTCACATAGGAGGCCATATATATACCATACCTCCCAACTTTCCAGAGTTTTGTGGAACGGTTGTGCTATCCCACCCGCGGGTCACAGTGTCCCACTATGCGGGTGGAAGGCATTTGGGTGGCCCCCTCTCACTTGCTGCTCTACTTAGAGCTGTGGTGAATAGATGCTGTTTTCATGCGCAATGCGTCTATTCGCCAAAAGAGAGGGGCTGGGGGCATGGCTAGCAGCTCACTGAGAGCTGGGCATGCCCCCACAGATATAAAAACAGAGACATGGCTTGCGATCGCAGTATTCCCGTGAAGCCACACACTATTCTGGGCACGAGTCCTGATTCAGGGGACAAGTATGTTGGGAGGTGTGTATATACTATAATTACACTAATGGGGAGATGTACTAAGCAGTGATAAGAGTGGAGAAGTGAGCCATTGGAGAAGTTGCCCATGGCAACCAATCAGCTGCTCTATACAATGTTATACTATGCAAATTATAAATGTTACTTCAATGCTGATTGGTTGCCATGTGCAACTTCACTGGTTCATTCTCTGCTCTTTTCACTGCTTAGTACATCTCCCCCTAAGGCTAGAATGGTGGATCGAAGGCCAGCGAATCTTGAAGCTGATGATAACTGCTAAACTACAATAAAAGCCCTATTGCCCTTTTTCACTCTCTGATCAATATAGTTATTTGTCAGTGTGTGCATCAATATCAGTATCAATATCAATGTCTTCCCATTGGTGGGAGCTGTACCTCATTCACTAGAATAGGTGAGCAAAACATTTCATGTTTCTGACAGTTTTCTTGTTTTGCAAAGGTCAGAAAGGTCAGAATGGGGATAATGCAGAATATTATATTTACATTATTGTTTTCAGACAGGCTGGTCTGTTAAAAGTAAAAAATTTTAAAAACAAAAGATTATAAAAAAAATCATAAAAAGATGACTTTGAACATATTTATGTTATACACTACTTTTTATTCCATTAAAATATATTTTCTATTTGAATCAGGAATAAAAAATTACTCCCTGGAAATATAACTATATGCCTAAAATAAAAATTGCCCCAATAAACTTAACCACAAGAGAGTCGCTGTTCTTGGTGTCATAAAGTTTGCTCTCTGTAACGATAGATCCTAAATATTCTACCAAGTGAGTCCTTTCATTTCCTAGGAATGTGAAATGATTTCTTATAGCCTATCAATTTATAGAAAGGGTATGCATCATTCCTTATAAAATGTAAAATGGGATTTAAAACCAGAATCAATGTACAGCGTTAATGTCATTTGGGATTTGACAGTAAATGGGTAACAGATGGAGTGTATGTAGAAAGTACATGTCTTATGCTGGCTATACACTGCAAGATTAAACATGATCTGACCAATGGGGCAATGGGCTTAGTAATGATTTTGCACACCCTCACACACTGAACATTATATGGGCTTGTTATTAGCTGAAGTGAATGACAACTGCAGAACAATGGTCCAGGCCAGTGGTTCTCAAACTGTGTGCCATGGTACCCTGGGGTGCCTCAGGACACTTGCGGGAGTGCCATGGATTGGTGGTTCAGGACTAATTCAAATTATTTGATAAGTCAGTCATACACTGAATGATTATTATTGAGATCCACCTGATGGTTCAGTGTATGTACAACTGAACATGTTTGATAGGGATGCGGTCAAGATCCCGCCGGATGGGATCCCGACGGTCGGAATACAGACACTGGTATCCCGACCGGCACAATCCCGACATATTATCCCTCTGTGGGTGTCGGGATTGTACTGGTCGGGATCCTGGTGTCGGTATTCCGACCTCCGGGATCCCATCCGGCAGGAGCTCGCACTGATCCCGTTTGATAAGCTGGCCATACATTGAATGATTATCATTCATTTCCAGACGATGATTCAGTGTATGTACAGTACATGAATAATAATCGTTAAATGCTTTAAAATTGCAGAAAAGTGGTCTCGATCATTTTACAAGGTTTGTTTGCCCAGACCATTGTTCTACTGTTTTTGTTCACTGAATTTATGACAATATTCATACATTATTCAGTGTATTGACTGGAATGCAAAATTGATACATCACTATGCCCACTGCCCCTATTGGTCAGCTTTTCTTCTTTAATTGTGCAGGATGTGGCCAGCGAAAATCAAATCAAACTATTCTGAACGCTTTTCCACTGTTTTCAAGCGTTTAAGGATTATTGTTCATATACATACAATGAATGATTAACATAACGATCATTAGATCGTGTGGATCTAATGATAATTGTTCAATGTATGGATGGCTTTACTCCTTAGGCATAGTGTATAGAAACAGTTCTCTTTCCTGTTCCCAACACTGATTCACCAAAACCTTCAAAGCTTCAATGAAATACAACATTAAGTTTTGGGGTGTTAAAGTTGGTAAATATTGGTAAATATTCCATTGCTACGCATTCCCCTACTCCATTACATTACAATAATATTTATGTGTTTTACTCTAGAAATTAGTATTTCATTATCATTAATGCTGTTGACAGCATAATGCCTTCAGGAGAACTTTAAACGTGATGGTTTACGATCATGTTTAAAGTTATAACATTTAAACAGTTAATAACCTTTAAATAACATTAGAACCATATTGGCATTCTCCTGGTGGCGTAATTATGTCAACATATTGATTGTTGACAGCATTAGTGTTTCCCCTTCTTTTCCCTAGTCTTTTATATTTGTCATACGTTTTTTTCATTTACTCTATTTATCATTTCAAACTGTAATTTTTATTGGCAGATGCCTACAAGTTGGTAGGTGCATAGTAGATGTGAGCAACGAGTTTAGTCCATACGTTGATTCCAAACCAAAGTAGGTTTTATTAAATATAACAGAATATATGTGACAATAGACAAACAGCAGCCCATACAATAATGTATAAACCTATCATGGGCTAAGTTACTGTACAGCTGTACAGCACTCTGGCGTTCCAGTAACAAAGTGAAAGACTTGTGCACGTGCAGATACTTTTCTAGAGGTATGTAAACAAGTCTTGTACCTGGAATCTAGACTCTGTAGACAGATAGTTTGGTGAATAATATTCACTCAGACATGTGATGTTATTTAGACAGATGAGTCATGACCACAGTTAAAGAGACATCACATAATTAATGATTCACCATTTAACTACTTATCATCAATTTTTATAACAATATTTTTGCAAAACAAAGCACTGGCCATTCCCCTCAGTGACCAAAATGGGATGCATAGCCTGCGATCACGCAAAACCACACCCCTTTTGTTAGGCCACAACCCCTATTTTGCCGGGTGCGGCTTTGCAGCGCAAGGAAGTCCCGACTCCCCTATCTTTAATTTTGGGAGGTATGGTATCATGTACTGTATATACAGTATACTCAGACAATTATTAACCCTTATTAGGGATATTATGTGTGTGTGTCATATTTAGAGTAGCTGTAAGTGAGCCTCGGGATGAAGTTTACAGTGTTTTCTGAAAACTATCTTTTCTGTTGCTGATTCTAGGGATGAGTGGGTTCGGTTCTCAGAGAACCAAACCCCTCCCCCCCCTGAACCTTGGAGATCCAGGGCGATCCGAGCCACAGCTCAGATCTCCCTGCCTGCCCCGGATCCCCAATCGAGGCAAAACCTCAGGATCCCGCTGTCGGATCCTGAGGTTTTGCCTCAGACGCTGGCCTCCATAGTAACCTATGGAAGACCGCTGATTGGCTGAGAAATCCATCTGTCACGGCTCTCAGCCAATCAGTGTGTCCCCATAGGCTACAATGGGCAAGATGGATGCCCCCACAGTGCTAATAGCACTGCCGCCTGCACACCTCCGGCACTCCCGCACTGCTGAAACTGCCGGCATCCCTGCACCGAGGACACTGCCGGCACTCCTGCACTGAGGACACCTCCAGCACTCCAGCACTGCTGACACACCTGCTCTGAGGACACCTCCGGCACTCCCACACTGCCAACACTGCCGGCACCCCTGCACTGATGACACTGCTGGCACTCCTGCACTGAAGACACCTCCAGTACTCCCGCACTGCAGACACTGCCAACACTGCCGGCACCCCTGCACTGAGGACACCACCAGCACTCCTGCATTGCCGACACTGCTGGCACTGCTGCATTGAAGGCCCTGCTGACATTCCTGCACTGAGGACACCTCCGCACTCCTGCATTGCCAACACTGCTGGCACCCCTGCACTGACGACACTACCAGCACTCCTGCACTGAGGACACCTACAGCACTCCTGCACTGCCGACACTGCTGGCACCCCTGCACTGCCGACAGTGATGGATCCACCGCACTGATGACACTGCTGGCACACGTGCACTGCTGACACTGTCGGCACCACCGCACTGAGGAAACCACTGGCACCCCTGCACTACCAACACTGTCGATACCAATGCACTGACAACACTGCCAGCACTCCTGCACTGTGGACACCTCTAGCACTCCTGCACTGCCAGCACCCCTGCACTGAGGACACTGCCAGCACCCCTGCACTGCCGACAGTGCTGGATCCATCGCACTGATGACACTGCTGGTACCCTTGCACTGTCGGCACTACCGCACTGAGGACACAGCTGACACTCCTGCACTACTGTCACTACCACTCTAAGGACACCACTGGCACCCCTGCACTGCCGACACTGCCGGCACCACCGCACTGAGGACACCGCTGTCATCAATTGGACTGCTGACACCGCAGCATTGAGAACACCGCTGGCACCCCTGCACTGCCAACACTGCTGGCACCACTGCACTGTCAGCACTACCACTCTAAGGACACCGCTGGCACCCCTGCACTGCCAATACTGCTTGCAGCACCACACTGAAGACACCGCTGTCAATCCCGCACTGAGGACCCTCTGTCACAGTAAGTGCACTATTGGTGTAGCTAACCTGCACTGTATCCAACCTGCCCTGTAACCTGTGCTGTATCTGACCCACACTATATCCGACCCACATTGTATTTGACCTGCACTACCGACACCGTGCTGTATCTGAACCACACTGTATCCGACCTGCACTGTATCCAACCCACACTGTAACTGACCCACACTGTAGCCTGCCCTTTATCTGGCCCACGCTGACCCGTACTGTATCTGACCTGCACTGTATCTTGCACTGTATCCGACGCACACTGCATCTGACATTTCACTGTAGCTAACCCTCACTGTATGCGACACGCATTGTATCCAAAATGCACGGTAGCCTACACTGTATCCAACCTGTACTGTATCCGACCAAAACTGTATCCCGCATTGTATCTCACACTGTATCTGACCTTGCACTGTGGCCAACGCGCACTATATCCAACCCACACTCCGACCTGCACTGTATCTAACCTGCACTATAGTCCTTAAGAAAGACTATAGGGACTTAGGAAAGAAACTGAAGGCAAGGACATCTAAGGTAATATTCTCGGAATTATTACCCGTGCCACGTGCTAGTCCAGGGAGGCAGAGGGAGATTAGGGAGGTAAATGTGTGGCTTAGGGATTGGTGCAGGAAAGAGGGGTTTGTGTTCTTGGAACACTGGGCAGACTTCTCAGTCAGGCGCCATCTCTTTTGTCGTGACGGATTGCACCTGAATGAGGAGGGGGCAGCGGTGCTGGGGGGAAGGATGGTTAGAAGGTTGGAGGAGATTTTAAACTAGGAGCCTGGAGGGAGGGTTTAGCTAGAAACTACGGGTCATGCAGTGAGTATAGTGGGGATGGCGGTAGTAAACAAAATGGGGGAGAAGTTGGGGGGAGGGTAAGAGCAGGCGGTAAGGTTACTAACATGGGTACTAAAAGGGATTTTACCAAAGCACTAACCAATGACGATTACAGGTCATCATTGCTACATAAGGTGAAAGATGTCCCTAACGCAAGGGAAAATACTTATCTTAGTTGTATGTATGTAAACGCCAGAAGCATTACTGGTAAAAAGGGTGAACTAGAAATACTTGCAGCAAGCAAACAGTATGATATTATAGGCATTACTGAAACTTGGTGGGATGAATCTCATGATTGGACAGTCAATCTGGAGGGCTATACACTGTTTAGGAGAGACAGACTAAATAAAAAGGGTGGAGGGGTGTGTCTTTACGTAAAGCCGTTTTTAAAACCTGATATACGGGAAGATATTCAGGAGGGGACTGTAGACACTGTTGAGACATTATGGGTAGAAATTGCATGCGGGGAAAAAGGAATAAAAAAGTTAGTATTGAGTGTATGCTATAGGCCGCCTGTTATCAACGCATCTGATGAGGAATTGTTACTAAAGCAAATTGAAAGAGCAGCAGGAGTAGGAGACATAGTAGTGATGGGAGATTTTAACTATCCAGAGATAAACTGGAAAAACGATTCATGTGATACTGCTAGGGGAAATATGTTTTTAAACACACTTAATGATAACTACTTAGTCCAACTAATTGAGGACCCAACTAGGTACAATGCAATCTTAGACCTGGTATTAACAAATAATGAGGATTTGGTATCAGGTATTATAGTAGGGGACAAAGAGGAAGGGGGTGCAAATCCCCACCCCCAAATTCCCTTCCGCACACTGAAAATTACCTGTAACCATCCCTGAATCTATCTGGTAATAAAATTCAGAGAATTCGTCACAAATGTTTGCAAACACATGTTTAGCTGCTGGCCACTTCACGGCTTCTCTGATACAGCAGTCCTAACTACTTGATAGCAGTGCCCACATTGGGCCATGTAATTTATCACGGTACGCCTCATAATAAAGGCCATTACTAAAATAGTTCCAGACTGAGAGCTAACTTACCAGGGAGCCACCCCCAGGATCTACCATTGGCACTACAAGGAACAGCATGCCTTCCAAATGCTGCTCCCATTCAATGCCTCATGCACACTAGCAGACAAACAATTTGGAAGCTGCTCAATCATACCTGGAGATAATTATATATCAGGTGCTGGAAGGGGGAGGGGTCACAGACAAACAAACAAAGAGGAAGGGGGGTGCAAATCCCCACCCCCAAATTCCCTTCCGCACACTGAAAATTACCTGTAACCATCCCTGAATCTATCTGGTAATAAAATTCAGAGAATTCGTCACAAATGTTTGCAAACACATGTTTAGCTGCTGGCCACTTCACGGCTTCTCTGATACAGCAGTCCTAACTACTTGATAGCAGTGCCCAGATTGGGCCATGTAATTTGTCACAGTACACCTCATAATAAAGGCCATTACTAAAACAGTTCCAGACTGAGAGCTAACTTACCAGGGAGCCACCCCCAGGATCTCCCATTGGCACTACAAGGAACAGCATGCCTTCCAAATGCTGCTCCCATTCAATGCCTCATGCACACAAGCAGACAAACAATTTGGAAGCTGCTCAATCATACCTGGAGATAAGCAAAATGAAAGAGCAGAAGGAGTAGGAGACATAGTAGTGATGGGAGATTTTAACTATCCAGAGGTAAACTGGAAAAACGATTCATGTGATACTGATAGGGGCAATATGTTTTTAAACACACTTAATGATAACTACTTAGTTCAACTAATTGAGGAACCAACTAGGTACAGTGCAATCTTAGTCCTGGTATTAACAAACAATGGGGATTTGGTATCAGATATTATAGTAGGGGGAACCCATAGGAAACAGCGACCACAATATGGTCACATTCAATATCAGTTTCCATAAACAGCCCTATACTGGCTCAACTAGGACTCTAAACTTTAGCAAAGCAAATTTTGAAAAGATGAGGGTATTTTTCAGGGATATTGAATGGGAAGGTTTGTTTTTAGGAAAAAATACTACGGAGAAATGGGAGGTACTAAAAGTCCTGCTAGCTAAAAATACACTCAAATTTATTCCTATGAGTAGCAAAAAAAGGAATAAAAATCATAAACCGATGTGGCTTAACAAAAAGATTAAGGAACTTACGGGCAAGAAAAGGCGAGCATTTAAAAAATACAAATCTGACGGGGAAGCAGAGTCATTTCAGCACTATAAGGATTGTAACAAAATTTGCAAAAAGGAAATAAGAGCGGTTAAAGTAGAAACTGAAAAACTAGTAGCAAAGGAAAGCAAAGCGAATACCAAAACATTCTTTAAATACATTAATAGCAAGAGATTAAAGAAGGAGAGTATAGGCCCTTTAAAAGACAAGTTGGGAGTCTTAAGCAAAAATGATAATGACATAGCGGACACACTAAATGAGTTTTTTTCAACAGTATTCACTAGAGAGGACCCATTTCAGGGACTGACATACAATCTCAATAATGAGAATATCCCACTGATAGGTACTTATTTAAGCGAGGAAGTAGTCTGTGACCGATTAAAACATTTAAAGATTAATAAATCACCAGGGCCCGATGGTATTCACCCAAGGGTTCTAATGGAGCTTCACTCTGAACTGGCAAAACCGCTATCTTTGATCTTTAAGGATTCAGTTATATCAGGTATGGTTCCCAAAGACTGGCGTATAGCGGAAGTAGTGCCTATATTCAAAAAGGGAAGTAAAGCTAAACCAGGTAATTATAGACCAGTTAGTCTTACATCTATAGTGGGGAAAGTATTGGAAGGTATTCTAAGAGATAGTATTCAGAAGTTCCTTGGAGTCAATAAGGTCATTAAAAGGAATCAACATGGGTTTATGAAGGACAGATCCTGTCAAACCAACTTACTTGGATTTTATGAAACAGTAAGCGCAAACCTAGATCAGGGTAAAGACGTGGATGTAATCTTTTTAGACTTTGCCAAAGCGTTCGATACTGTACCACACATGAGACTTATCTACAAGCTACAAGAATCAGGCCTAGGAAGCACAATATGCACTTGGGTCAAAAACTGGTTAGATAATAGGGAGCAGCGCGTTGTGGTTAATGGATCTTTTTCAACTTGGACTGAAGTGCTAAGTGGTGTGCCGCAAGGCTCAGTATTAGGACCGCTATTGTTCAATATTTTCATTAACGACCGAACAGAAGGTCTAGAGAGCATGGTGTCAATTTTTGCAGATGATACCAAATTGTGTAAGGCTATAAATACAGAGGAGGATGCCGAGTCTCTTCAGAACGACTTAGTTAAATTAGAAGCATGGGCAGCCAAATGGAGAATGCGCTTCAACACAGACAAGTGTAAGGTAATGCACTGTGGTAACAAGAACAAAAATTACACCTACCTACTAAATGGGGTAAAATTAGGGGATTCTGTACTGGAAAAGGACTTGGGTGTCCTCATAGATAGCAAGCTAAGCAGTAGTACCCAAAGTAGGACTGCAGCAAAGAAGGCTAATAAGATATTAGCATGCATAAAACGGGGTATTGATGCTAGGGACGAGAGTATTATAGTCCCGTTATATAAATCACTAGTGAGGCCACACCTTGAATACTGTGTACAATTCTGGGCACCGTACTACAAAAAGGATATCCTGGAGCTTGAAAAGGTACAGAGGAGGGCGACCAAACTAATTAAGGGCATGGAGACGATGGAACACAAGGAAAGGCTTGAAAGATTAGGCATATTTACATTGGAAAAGCGGAGACTAAGAGGGGATATGGGCCCTCATTCCGAGTTGATCGCTCGCAAGGCGAATTTAGCAGAGTTGCTCAGGCTAAGCCTACGCCTACTGGGAGTGTATCTTAGCTTCTTAAAATTGCGACCGATGTATTCGCAATATTGCGATTACAAACTACTTAGCAGTTTCAGAGTAGCTTCAGACTTACTCGGCATCTGCGATCAGTTCAGTGCTTGTCGTTCCTGGTTTGACGTCACAAACACACCCAGCGTTCGCCCAGACACTCCCCCGTTTCTCCGGCCACTCCTGCGTTTTTTCCGGAAACGGTAGCGTTTTTATCCACACGCCCCGAAAACGCTGTGTTTCCGCCCAGTAACACCCATTTCCTGTCAATCACACTACGATCGCCGGAGCGAAGAAAAAGCCGTGAGTAAAAATACTATCTTCATTGTAAAATTACTTGGCGCAGTCGCAGTGCGATTATTGCGCATGCGTACTAAGCGGAATTTCACTGCGATGCGATGAAAATTACCGAGCGAACGACTCGGAATGAGGGCCATGATCAACATCTACAAATATATAAGAGGACAATACACAGAGCTTGCGCGGGACCTGTTTTTGGTTAGATCAACACAGAGGACTCGTGGACACTCGCTCAAGTTAGAGGAGAGGAGATTCCGCACAATACGGCGTAAAGGCTTTTTCACGGTAAGGACAATACGTGTTTGGAATTCCCTGCCCGAGGGAGTTGTAATGGCGGAATCTGTCAACACCTTTAAGAATGGGTTAGATAAATTCCTAATGGATAAGGATATCCAGGGGTATGGTGCATAGTCATGCATTATAGTTACTATAAATAGGGATAAAATGCAACGGCTGACAGCAGCATCAGTCAGAAATTTTAGTCAAATCATCATGCATAGGAGACCACAAATAGGTTGAACTCGATGGACAATTGTCTTTTTTCAACCTCAGATACTATGTTACTATGTTACAACCCGCACTGTAACCTGCACTGTATATGACCCACACTGTATCCAACCCACACTGTATCCAACTTGCACTGTATGCGATCTGCACTATATACAATCTGCAATGAATTCCATCTACACTGTATCCGACCTGCCCTGTATCCACCTGCACTGTATCTGACCCACACTGTAACCTGAATTTTATCCGACCCGCTTTGTATCCAACCTGCACTGTAATCCGCACTGCATCCGACCAGCACTGTAACCTGGTCAATATTTAACTGTGTGTCCCAAAGTATTTCGCACTGTCCTACACAGATATTGAATGCTTTTTTTTTTGTGATTGGGGAGATTTTGGGGAGCTGCTCGACAAAATGGCTGATTAATCAAGGTTTTACATGGGCACAGAGGGCCAGTCATCAGTGACCCTGGGCCCCCAGGAGGGAGGTACAGACTGGGCACTGAGAATAGGCATGGCTGGGGGCATGCATGGAGGCTTTGGCCTATGTTGGTGAGTAATATTGTGAACAGACTGTAAATGAGTGGAAATTAATGTTATTGAGGTTAATAATACTGTAGGAACAAAAACACTCCCAATTTCTGTGATTTTAGCTGTTTTTATGTTTTGTTTTGTTCTCAAACAAATACAGATCCAAAACCAAAACCCGAAAGGGTGGTTTTGGCAAAACCAATCCAGATCCAAAACACAAAAGCAGATCCAGATCCAAAACCAAAACACAAAACCCGAAAAGTGTCCGGTGCACATCTCTAATTCTAACCAATGACTCATGGGTCTATATTTACTAATGGGCAGTTTGTTAAGGACAAGTGGCTTTGACCAATAATTTTAAAATGGTAACAGGAATCAGTGCTATTATTAACATATGGGTGACATTTATTGATAAATTGCATCAGTTACAGGTTTTTTTAGAGCTGTGATAAAAACAGTCATCCTTATCGTCACTAAATGGGATGTAAACAGGCCCCAGAATAATGGGGGTAATTCCAAGTTGATCGCAGCAGGAATTTTTTTAGCAGTTGGGCAAAACCATGTGCACTGCAGGGGGGGCAGATATAACATGTGCAGAGAGAGTTAGATTTGGGTGGAGTGTGTTCAATCTGCAATCTAAATTGCAGTGTAAAAATAAAGCAACCAGTATTTACCTTGCACAGAAACAAAATAACCCACCCAAATCTAACTCTCTCTGCACATGTTATATCTGCCCCCCTGCAGTGCACATGGTTTTGCCCAATTGCTAACAAACTTGCTGCTGCGATCAATTCAGAATTACCCCCCATGTGCACTGCAGGGGGGGCAGATATAACATGTGCAGAGAGAGTTAGATTTGGGTGTGGTGTGTTCAATCTGCAATCTAATTTGCAGTGTAAAAATAAAGCAGCCAGTATTTACCCTGCACAGAAATAAAATAACCCACCCAAATCTAACTCTTTCTGCACATGTTATATCTGCCTCCCCTGCAGTGCACATGGTTTTGCCCAACTGCTAAAAAATTTCCTGCTGCGATCCACTTGGAATTACCCCCTATGAGCATTACATTTATGTGTTCTGGCAGTTTTCATCATTAGAGGGTGACACAAATAATTGCACAGATATATTACCTGTACTGTAGAGTATTGGCTACAACAGTAACCAGCCTTCCCTACACTGTGTATAATTGTGGTCATGGTGATATTTACAGCATCATTTTAACACTGATTAATCATAATTAAAAGAAACCTTTGTGTTTTAAATGAATAGTTTTACATTTCAGGAATATTTAACAGTTACTGTCAAAACACAGCAGTAGAACCTTTGCAAAAACATAATATGCCACGTAATTTTTTTATTATATTACCAGTTATTTATATACTGCCAGCAGCAGCCAACACAAAGTGCCCCAGTTGTCTGCCTTGGATGGTTCCTAGTGGGAAAGATGTGTTACATGTGGATCTACTGATACGTGGGGTTGGGTATGCGTTACCGCCACTGGAGATCCTGGCGGTCAGCATACCAACTGTAGGATCCCGCGGTGGAATGCCGGCAGGGGGTGGGAGTGTTGAGCGCATCAAGCCCCTTGCGCGCTCGCTGCACTCACCACAGGTTCTATTTCCACTCTCTGCGTGTCATGGACACCCACGAGTGGGAATAGTCCTTGTTAGTCGGCATGCCAACTGTTGGGATTTAGGGGGCAGGATGTAGCCGTTGGTAATGTGTCTGACAGCCATCTGCCCACTGGTCACATAACTACAGGATATATCCTACTACTACACTTCTAAGTTCTCCCACATGTGCCTCAGGTTCTTGTATGGCTCACATCCCACAGTACAACCTTCCTAGTGCACCCGATGTGACTGCCTCACCTGGTACACTTGTGAATGGGATGATAAATACATGGACCTGACAACCATGCTGGGACACTACTTTTAGGATGCTGCAACCACCCATGTTGTTTTATCTCTTCTAGGTGTGTCTTATCCCACCCAGGGTAATCCTACGCAGTGCACCCAGTGGTGTCAAGAGAGGGGGGAGGGGGTACAGATTACCTGGGCCCAGACATGCCAGGGGGCCCAGGCCAGAGCACAACAGTAGCCACTTTGATAAAGCTAAATATTTACCTTTTAACATAAGCTATTTACTAATACCGTAAAGCCTTAATGGCCGCTAAACCTCGTGCACGTGCTACGTACTTTGTACGCTATTTGCGTACAAAGACCTCACACGTGGTACGCAAGTTACGTACACACGCTGCGCTGGGTGTACGGAATACACACAGCGAGCGTACACACAGACAGTAACCTTTATAAACTTTAAACACAGAATATGCTTACACTGTAAACCTTAATACCGTGGTACTATAATGGTGTAACACTGAACCTTTGTGAGTATGCAAGCTGTTTGAGCAATTGAGATGCTCTGTAACCCTTTATACTAACTAGTGAAACACACACTCCTTGCTAAGGTTCCAACACCTTTACTGACGATATTTAGTACGTAAAAAGGGGAAAACAGATACAGTTCATACACTACAGACCTGACATTAATACCTAAACACAATAACTAAGCAGAAATACAAACACTAGCAAACGATTGCAAATACAAATAAACAGAAAGAGGATAAATGGCAAATACTTATAGGTTAGCTACAAAAGAACAATTGCATACATACAGAGTAACGAAATGGCCACAGAGAAAAACTTACACACGTGGGGATGAATCACATGCGCTATCTGGAAACCAGCTCTCAGTCATCACGGGGAAAACCTTTTGGAGAGAAGTGAGGCTGGTCTGGCTGTGGGGGTCTTTATATATACAACATACTGTACAATACAATGGGCCCTACAATCTCATTGTTCATTGGACACAGGAATGTCTCTCTGCACTATGACAAAAGGTCATAGGTGGATTTGAACAGGTGGGCTGTGACTATTTCAAACTGCTCAAATGGGAGGTATCTTCAAGATTCCCGCCACATGGATAATGAACCGCAAATACAGTAAATGTCCATAAACTACTCATAGACATAACTATACGCAGGATCGATTAATCTCTACCTAACCAGCACCGGATTGTTTCTAATAAAATACTCTTCAGTTAGGTACCAGACACCACTGTTCAACCTTTGTCAGACCCTTTGTATCGTGAAAAGAGGAATTCCCAGGTCCCTGAACCATTTACACTAAACATACTTGTAGACATTATTAAGGGGATTAATACCTACAAAACGCACTATTTTAGTTAACTATGTTATAAACGAGTCGCCGCTACAAGCTCATAAACTCTACCGTAAATACGCATATCTGAGGGGTCATGTATCATCGTGCCGTACGTGTTTTAAAGCAAGCTTCGAGGTATTGCGAAGTATACATTTGAATCCTTCTTATCCCGTATTAAGGTTCTGTGGATGGGCTGTCAAACTCTACCGAGCTCTTTTCGGCTTTTGGTTGCAACAAATGGGGTGCACATTAGTTGATGATACATGAAGGGGGAGAGTATGTGGATGCTAGTATGTGAATATCACCTGTCGACTATGTGGGATACTACCTGGAGGTTGTAGAGATGAAGATAAGAAACAAGCGTTATAAATGCAGTCATATAACTATGTGAGTTTTAGTAGACAGTCGCCGATTGGGGTCTTGTTGAGGTCTTGTCTGATGTACGTGTTGTCTGATGTCTCGCGGTGCTTTTGCTGTAAGTGGTGAGCAAAAGCTTTACCAGTGTCCATAAAATTACAGTCTCTAAAGTATTTGGTTTCCAGTAGATAGTTAAAGTCACTAAAAGTATTGGGTGTCTGTGACATAGTTCATCAATGGTCTGCATAAAAGAGGTTGTCATATTCTTCTTCCAAGTGGATGTCCTTGTACCTTGGAGGAAAACAAAGGAGAAACGGGTGAAAGAAACGGACCGAGGAATCACATTTTCATCACAACATTGTCTCTATTGATGGATCATAAATTAAATTAGTTCTTGTTATTACAGTGTCCTCGCTCCTCAGACTCATCACTCTGGTACTACGTTTACACTTCGTTAAAGTCCGAACGCATCTAAATATCAGACCAATCAATATGATGACTCCCAGAATACACAAGAGAAATTTCCCTACATCCATGATGACGCTCTAAGCCCATTCTCCTAAACCTGAAAACCAATTTCGTGGGTTCAACCATGACACCCAGCCGGTCAGTTAATTACCCACAGCAGCGAGAGTAAGGTTATGCCTCCTTCGAAACTCCCACTTTAATTGCAATATATCATCCATTTTTCGATCTATAACCTCGGCCGGGTCCTTAGTGCTGTTTGTAATATACGTGCAGCACTTTACACCATACTGAGTTGCTAGGGTAACACAATACCCGCCTGTCATTGCTGTGAGGTAATTGAGAATCATCCTATGCTGAACCAGCTCTGTTTTGTAGGCTTGTAGCTCTCTCCCAGTATACCTGAACGTGTCGTCATACATTTCGGTGATACTGTCTATCAGGTTCGCAAGTGCGTTTATATACCTAAAGTTTATCACTCCTCTGGCGGTACGAGTGATATCTAACGCGAGTAGGAATTGAATCCCGGTGGATTCATGGATCAGATCAGAGGCCGGATGCTCTGTCCTCTCTATCAGGTGCCTTTTAACGATGTGTTCGTAATGAGTGTGAGTGTAAGCTGATAAAGCTAATTATTTATCTTATAACACAAGCTATTTCCTAACTAGAGACAACATACGCAATAGGCGCACGAGGTGCCGTAACGGTACGCACTTAGCGTAGCAGACGCTAGGCCGTGGTCGAGACGCACGATCGGCACGTTCGCTCACGGCTTACGCTTGGTATCGAGCACGCTATAGGCGGCCGACTACCGTAATGCTACGCTACTAGCGTAGCGGACGCTGTGCCCACGAGAGGAACACGAGCGGCGCAGACGCTCACAGGATGACAAACAGTAAACCTTGTATGCGACACACTGAAAGGCTAAGCTTATACTGTAAACCTTACTACTGAAATACTGTAATGATATAACGCTTCTTAACCTTGTTAATATAATAGCTGCTTGAGCGACTGAGACGCTCAGTATACCCTTAGCAATGTAATGATAAACACACGATACCTTGTAAGGTTCCAAAACCTTTATCTAGATGATTTTAGTATGTAAAAAGGGGAAAACAGTTACAGCTTATACACTACAAAACTAACATTAATACCTAAACAGAATAACTATACATAAATATACAATAGCGGCTCAATCGCAAACAATAACATACAAAGAGAAAGAGTAAATGGCTAACACAGGCGGAGAACAAAGATGGTCACAGAGAAACTTACACTCGTGGGAATGATCGCTAGCGCAGTCCTGGAAACCAGCTCTCAGTTAGTCAATGATGAAAACCTTGTGGAGAGAAGTGAGTGAGCTGGCCCAGGCTGGCTGCCTTATATACACAACATACAGTACACTACAAAGGGCCCTACAATCTTATTGTTCATTGGACACAGGAATGTCTCTCTGCATTATAACAAAAGGTCATAGGTGGATTCGAACAGGTGGGCTGTGACTATTTCAAACTGCTCAGATGGGAGGTGTCCTTAGGATTCCCGCCGCATGGATAATGAACCGCAAATACAGTAAATGTCCATAACCTACTCATAGACATAACTATACGCAGGAGCGATTAATCTCTACCTAACCAGCACCGGATTGTGTCTAATAAAATACTCTTCAGTTAGGTACCAGACACCACTGTTCAACCTGTGTCAGACCCTTCGTATCATGAAAAGAGGAATTCCCAAGTCCCTGAACCATTTACACTAAACATACTTGCAGATATGATTAAGGGGATTATTACCTATAAAACACACCATATTGGTTAAATATGTAACGATCGAGTCGCTCGCTAATCGCACACAAACACCGCCGTAAATACCCATCTCCATGCGCAGGCGACGTCAGAGCGTCCCCTACGCAACCTGTGGGGATGCGTACGCACGGGGGAGTCGGTGCACGAGCAGCGGGCACGTGCATTGGGGTTAGTACAAGGCAATAGTGAATCATGATATTTTTCGACTTTGACAGTCCACCCTTTGGCAGTCATCAATAACTGCCACTTCCTAAACAATTCAAACAGAAAAATATATGTCATCATGTAAATACCTTTTTATGATTGGGTAAAAGGAGGAGAGGAGAAGGTGGGAAAGATATGACCTAGTGAGATAGTAAAAGCATGTGTGTATGAATCCATGTCTGAGGGGTCATGTATCATCGTGCCGTACGTGTTTTAAATCAAGCTTCGAGGTATTGCGAAGTATACATTTGAATCCTTCTTATCCTGTATTAAGGGTCTGTGGATGGGCTGTCAAACTCTACCGAGCTCTTTTCGGCTTTTGGTTACAACAAATGGGGTGCACATTAGTTGATGATACATGAAGGGGGAGAATATGTGAATGCTAATATGTGAGAATCACCTGTCGACTATGTGAGATACTACCTGGAGGTTGTAGAGATGAAGATAAGAAACAAGCGTTATAAATGCAGTCATGTAACTATGTGGGATTTAGTGTACAGTCTCCGATTGAGGTCTTGTCTGATGTCTTGTCTGATGTACATGTTGTCTGATGTCTCACGGTGCTTTTGCTGTAAGTGGCGAACAAAAGCTGTTCCAGTGTCCATAAAATTACAGTCTCTAAAATATTGGGTTTCCAGTAGAAAGTTAAAGTCACTAAAAGTATTGGGTGTCTGTGACACAGTTCATCAGTGGTCTGTATAAAAGAGGTTGTCAAATTCTTCTTCCAAGCGGATGCCTTTGTACCTTGGAGGAAAACAAAGGAGAAACGGGTGAAAGAAACGGACCGTGGAATCACATTTTCATCACAACATTGTCTCTATTGATGGATCATAAATTAAATTAGTTGTTGTTATTACAGTGTCCTCGCTCCTCAGACTCATCACTCTGGTACTACGTTTACACTTCGTTAAAGTCCGAACGCATCTAAATATCAGACCAATCAATATGACGACTCCCAGAATACACAAGAGAAATTTCCCTACTTCCATGATGACGCTCTGAGCCCATTCTCCTAAACCTGAAAACCAATTTCGTGGGTTCAACCATGACACCCAGCCGGTCAGTTAATTACCCACAGCAGCAAGAGTAAGGTTATGCCTCCTTCGAAACTCCCACTTTAATTGCAATATATCATCCATTTTTCGATCTATAACCTCGGCCGGGTCCTAAGTGCTGTTTGTAATATACGTGCAGCACTTTACACCATACTGAGTTGCTAGGGTAACACAATACCCGCCTGTCATTGCTGTGAGGTAATTGAGAATCATCCTATGCTGAACCAGCTCTGTTTTGTAGGCTTGTAGCTCTCTCCCAGTATACCTGAACGTGTCGTCAACATTTCGGTGATATTGTCTATCAGGTTCGCAAGTGCGTTTATATACCTAAAGTTTATCACTCCTCTGGCGGTACGAGTGATATCTAACGCGAGTAGGAATTGAATCCCGGTGGATTCATGGATCAGATCAGAGGCCGGATGCTCTGTCCTCTCTATCAGGTGCCTTTTAATGATGTGTTCGTAATGAGTGTGAGTGTAAGGCGCTTGGGCACCGCGGTGAATGTCTTTCATATTGTTATGGGATACAGTCATTACTTCAGGCAGTACTTTTCCAACGTAACACAATCCCTCTGAGTTTGGGGCAAGCCACTGATAAAGCTAATTATTTATCTTATAACACAAGCTATTTCCTAACTAGAGACAACATACGCAATAGGCGCACGAGGTGCCGTAACGGTACGCACTTAGCGTAGCAGACGCTAGGCCGTGGTCGAGACGCACGATCGGCACGTTCGCTCACGGCTTACGCTTGGTATCGAGCACACTATAGGCGGCCGACTACCGTAATGCTACGCTACTAGCGTAGCGGACGCTGTGCCCACGAGAGGAACACGAGCGGCGCAGACGCTCACAGGATGACAAACAGTAAACCTTGTATGCAACACACTGAAAGGCTAAGCTTATACTGTAAACCTTACTACTGAAATACTGTAATGATATAACGCTTCTTAACCTTGTTAATATAAAAGCTGCTTGAGCGACTGAGACGCTCAGTATACCCTTAGCAATGTAATGATAAACACACGATACCTTGCAAGGTTCCAAAACCTTTATCTAGATGATTTTAGTATGTAAAAAGGGGAAAACAGTTACAGCTTATACACTACAAAACTAACATTAATAACTAAACAGAATAACTATACATAAATATACAATAGCGGCTCAATCGCAAACAATAACATACAAAGAGAAAGAATAAATGGCTAACACAGGCGGAGAACAAAGATGGTCACAGAGAAACTTACACACGTGGGAATGATCGCTAGCGCAGTCCTGGAAACCAGCTCTCAGTTAGTCAATGATGAAAACCTTGTGGAGAGAAGTGAGTGAGCTGGCCCAGGCTGGCTGCCTTATATACACAACATACAGTACACTACAAAGGGCCCTACAATCTTATTGTTCATTGGACACAGGAATGTCTCTCTGCATTATAACAAAAGGTCATAGGTGGATTCGAACAGGTGGGCTGTGACTATTTCAAACTGCTCAGATGGGAGGTGTCCTTAGGATTCCCGCCGCATGGATAATGAACCGCAAATACAGTAAATGTCCATAACCTACTCATAGACATAACTATACGCAGGAGCGATTAATCTCTACCTAACCAGCACCGGATTGTGTCTAATAAAATACTCTTCAGTTAGGTACCAGACACCACTGTTCAACCTGTGTCAGACCCTTCGTATCATGAAAAGAGGAATTCCCAAGTCCCTGAACCATTTACACTAAACATACTTGCAGATATGATTAAGGGGATTATTACCTATAAAACACACCATATTGGTTAAATATGTAACGATCGAGTCGCTCGCTAATCGCACACAAACACCGCCGTAAATACCCATCTCCATGCGCAGGCGACGTCAGAGCGTCCCCTACGCAACCTGAGGGGATGCGTACGCACGGGGGAGTCGGTGCACGAGCAGCGGGCACGTGCATTGGGGTTAGTACAAGGCAATAGTGAATCATGATATTTTTCGACTTTGACAGTCCACCCTTTGGCAGTCATCAATAACTGCCACTTCCTAAACAATTCAAACAGAAAAATATATGTCATCATGTAAATACCTTTTTATGATTGGGTAAAAGGAGGAGAGGAGAAGGTGGGAAAGATATGACCTAGTGAGATAGTAAAAGCATGTGTGTATGAATCCATGTCTGAGGGGTCATGTATCATCGTGCCGTACGTGTTTTAAATCAAGCTTCGAGGTATTGCGAAGTATACATTTGAATCCTTCTTATCCCGTATTAAGGGTCTGTGGATGGGCTGTCAAACTCTGCCGAGCTCTTTTCGGCTTTTGGTTACAACAAATGGGGTGCACATTAGTTGATGATACATGAAGGGGGAGAATATGTGAATGCTAATATGTGAGAATCACCTGTCGACTATGTGAGATACTACCTGGAGGTTGTAGAGATGAAGATAAGAAACAAGCGTTATAAATGCAGTCATGTAACTATGTGGGATTTAGTGTACAGTCGCCGATTGGGGTCTTGTCTGATGTCTTGTCTGATGTACATGTTGTCTGATGTCTCACGGTGCTTTTGCTGTAAGTGGCGAACAAAAGCTGTTCCAGTGTCCATAAAATTACAGTCTCTAAAATATTGGGTTTCCAGTAGAAAGTTAAAGTCACTAAAAGTATTGGGTGTCTGTGACACAGTTCATCAGTGGTCTGTATAAAAGAGGTTGTCAAATTCTTCTTCCAAGCGGATGCCTTTGTACCTTGGAGGAAAACAAAGGAGAAACGGGTGAAAGAAACGGACCGTGGAATCACATTTTCATCACAACATTGTCTCTATCGTTGGGTCATAAATTAAATTAGTTGTTGTTATTACAGTGTCCTCGCTCCTCAGACTCATCACTCTGGTACTACCTTTACACTTCGTTAAAGTCCGAACGCATCTAAATATCAGACCAACCAATATGACGACTCCCAGAATACACAAGAGAAATTTCCCTACATCCATGATAATGCCTTGGGCCCATTCTCCTAAACCAGAGAACCAATTTCGTGGGTTCAACCATGACACCCAGCCGGTCAATTCATTACCCACAGCAGCGAGTGTAAGATTATGCCTCCTTCGAAACTCCCACTTTAATTGCAAAATGTCATCCATCTTTTGGTCTATGACCTCGGCCGGGTCCTCAGTGCTGTTTGTCAGCACTATACACCATACTGAGTTGCTAGGGTAACACAATACCCACCTGTCACTGCTGTGAGGTAATTGAGAATCATCCTATGCTGAACCAGCTCTGTTTTGTAGGCTTGTAACTCTCTCCCAGTATACCTGAACGTGTCGTCATACATTTCGGTGATATTGTCTAACAAGTTTGCTAGCGCAGATATATACCTAAAGTTTATCACTCCTCTGGCGGTACGAGTGATATCTAATGCGAATAGGAATTGAATCCCGGTGGATTCATGGATCAGATCAGAGGCCGGATGCTCTGTCCTCTCTATCAGGTGCCTTTTAATAACGTGCTCGTAATGAGTGTGAGTATAAGGAGCTTGGGCACCGCGGTGAATGTCTTTCATTTTGTTATGGGATACAGTCATTACTTCAGGCAGTACCTTTCCAATGTAACATAATCCCTCTGGGTTTGGGGCAAGCCACTTATACGCCTTCCTCCCGCATATGAAATATGCATCATCGGGGAGAACATATGGGACGGAGTATGACATAACCATGTTACAAACTTTCCATGTGAAATCTCCTAACCCTAATTCTCCCATCTGTCTAGTACACATATCTGGTTGTACGATATGTGCACAGTATCCTGGTGATACTTCTCCAACTCGCATGGTCCTACTTCCTAGAGTATATCTATACCGGAAAAATTTTCCACTGTCGGCTATCTGGCGTATAAGCTTTGAATCTATGGGCATTCTATCGGCTCTATGTGAAAATGTCATGGTTTGATTACTCCATGACACTTCCCAATTTCCCGGCTTTCGGGGATTGGAAATGTTAAAGCATACTAAGGACCTATCCACATGATATTGGTGGAGCTTCAAACTAGAAGGACTAGAGATATTAAACCTCTTGTCCACCGGCCTCCCACCACTTAACTCAAGTACCTCTCCTACAGTTAAAGGGAATGGTACTAGTCCTGATTTTCTATGACCTTGAGGTACTTGAGAGCATACCCAACAGTCTGTCTGGTTTAACACTTTACCCACTAAGGAGTGATAGTCACTCAATGGATGCCGGTCCATGTGGATATTAAAACTGGACTGACATTCCTTGATGCAATCGTCCTCAACTATATTTTCACAATGCCTACAAATGCAGTTCTCTTCAGCTAACAATCCTTCACAATTCCTTCTATTGTCAATGCTACCAGATCGTTTTCTGATACTCGCCTTTACTCGGTGATTGTGTTGCTCTTGGAAATCTACAAGCCCGTCTTTGTCATCAGAACCCATACCAGATCCTTTCTCGACCTCCATGGTACTCTCACCGAAACAGACTGCTCTGGTCAACAATAGGGTCAACAGGAAAATCCCGATCACAGTCTCTTGGGGTAAGTCCATCTTATAGGAGGAAAAAAAGAAATTTGTAATGGGGGTATAGAAAATAATTGAGGGGAAAGAAAAATGTTACGATGTCTTCTAGTCTTGTTGTTCTTCTTGCTCTGTCGTCATCTAAAAGGTGCTGTCTCTCAGTCTTCCAAACGAACATTCCGGTGATGCATTATTCTTTCCGACTCAGCGATCTTTCTGTAAGGAGCAAAAATCTTGCATTACCATTTGTCTAACTGATGTGTGACATACCATCTGTGAAGCATGAGAACATGAGAAAAAAACTAAAGAGAGAGAGAACAATATATATATGTTACATAAGACACAACCCAAAAAAAAAAACATTGTCAGATCTTTTGTTCACCATCAGGCTGTCATTTCAACACGTCCATTGGTATCTTTGCACAGTCTCCCCCACCAGTATTTCCACACTGCACCCTTTTGTGCCTGGCCAGGACACAACGATGCTGGTAGGACATACTGGGGTTGGGTAGACCTCTGAAAAGACCAAGTAGTCATGTGACGTTGGAGCTGTCGTGGTGAACGTCAGAGATGGGAAAAAGAAACATTTACAGATAAATTACAAAGCTTACCCGGCCGTCCCTGTGTTTACAAGGAATGACCTCCCAATTACATTGACTGTAACCTCAGGCTTACTATCAAGGTTAATGACCAACTTTCCTGATCATAAATTATAGGTGTAGCTCAAAATTTTACATATGTGGTATCTGATTACAATTTCATTTTTTTTTCATGTCGTTGCCTAGGGGTTTTATATGACTTTTGTGTATCTCTCAATCTACAATCTCTTGCAAAATGTCCCTTTTTGTGACAGTTATAACAAGCTAACACATTTGAATTACTCACAGGGGTTTGGGGCTTAAGCTGGTGTGGCTTCGTTGTCAGGGCTTGTCTACTGATTGTCATTTGCTTACTGCTCTATGACTCCAGGTGTCTTTTGATGTTCCATTCATGGTCAATAGCAGACTCTCTCAAAACAGCCACCGAGATACCTCTCCAGTTAGGTAGAGAGGTTTGTACCCTTGTTCTCAACACTTCCTTTAAACCATCCATTAATACCTTAACCGCTATATCTCTATGCTGTGCATTTTTCTCAATGTCCATGATCCCAGTGTCTCTAGCCATTACTTGCAGTGCTCGATTGAAATAATTAGAAGTACTTTCCCCTTCTCTTTGTCTTATGGAGAAGATTTTGTTCCACTCGACAACGGCTGGGAAATATACTCCTAACTGTAGGTTGATCTGCTTAATATTTTCCTGATTGTATTCCTCCGTATGAGGTACTTCTGTGTCTAATTTACAATCAGTAATAAATTTCGCAGGGTCAACACTGGAGGGCAAACATGCCCTCAGCACTGTCCGCCAACCTTTGTTGGTGGGTTCGGCGGAGTTTCCTAGTTCTTTAATAAACCTCTGACATGCGGCTAGATCTCTCCTAGGATCAGGAAATTCAGACATAATTGTCCCTAATTCTGTCCGGGACCAGGGGCAGGGCATTGCACTGTTCCTGGCGGGAATGATTCCCTGAGCGTCAGTCTTCCCATTGGGGACTGTGATCACCTGACATGATTAAATTCAACCACATCATCTTGTGTTGGTTCTACAATATGAGGTACATTTGTTTGTGCGTGATATATAACACCGTACTTACCTGTGGACACGACCTCACCTGACCCTCCGTTAGGGGGTTTGACTACTGCCTTTACCGATTGGGTCGCGTCCACCTGGATGTCTTGTATGATGGATGCTGGAAAAGGTGCCGACATCGTGCTGGGCTCACTTTCTTGCTTGTAATCCTGAGGGAAGTTTAACATGGGGTGCAACTTGCACGGGTTAACAGTTGAACATTTAACAGTTTTACTTTTATCATTGTTACATTTACAACTACCATAATTATTAATACAGTTGCTAAGTGCATTTTTATCATATACCAGTGTGCCATTCTCTGCAGCCATTTGTTCTCCTGTTGCCATATTTTTCTTACCAAAGTGAGAGTCAGCTGTGTAAGCTAATCCTCCTTGTATCTCACCTTCCCGTTGCCATAACTGTAAACAATCATAATGCCTAATCCTCTGTTTTGCAGATGTTATTAGACATATCCTTTTCTTTAAATTTTGTAACACCTCAGGACTAAAACAGCCTACTCTTGGGGACTTTTCCCCGTTATGCACAGTCACTCTTTCCCATTCATTGAAAACCTCTGTGTGTGATCCATTTTGGACCTCCTGGTCTGTATCACACGTTATATACCTTGCCGACCTTATGGGCCGGTTTACTAAATCAACCTGAACCAGGGTTGATCGCCCCCTACCTGAACAACTGGCCCCCATCTTTGCAGGTGTTGCTTTCACTACCTCTGACCTTCAAATCAGGGTCTTCAGCGAACCCTTACAAAAACCAAGTTATCCAGGGTAGGCCGACGGTGAAAGTTTACCGAGTACCTTCACACACTCGCCCACGTCGCCCAATATGCCCACAAGCTGCCTTAGCGCTGGCGTACTCAACCTAGGGCCCCTGCAACCTGAACCTCTATTTACTGGAAGGTGTGGGTGTGATCCGCAGAGCACTTACCCTTCCCAGTAAATATCAGTTGCTGGAGAATTCCTGAGTGATCAGCAAACCTCCCTTAAAATAAAAAAATTACACAAATCACGTTAGAATGTACAAATAGCGTTTATGACCCCACTAGCGTACGCAAATGGTACTGGGTCAAGTTACAAACTAATGCACACAATTACATGCGGTACAGTCGCACTGTGTATAAATAACTATTATTTATACGCCTTACGACCAGCGGAATCGATAATTGCGGCTGCGAATTCCTTTCAGCTTGAGCTTGATGGCCTATATGGGTATACTCTATCTATAGCGGACTTCCTAGTCTGCTGTACCTAGACCTCCTGGTCTGTCTCCGAAGGATTCTGGACCTCCTGGTCTGTGACCTCCTGGTCTATGTCTACAGTAGACCTCCTAATCTGCTATACTCTAATGCTCTTATTACAAGACTAACAAGGGATGCCTCCCAAGCCACCACGTGCTATCACTCACACGGATGTACCTCTACGAGAACTCGATTTCCTAGGTTCCAACCAAAATGAGAAACTTATATATATGCACACACTCTTTCACCTCATATACTCTTTACTTTCTTTTCTGTACAGAAAATTCCTTTCATGCAGTAACACAGGCTAGTCCCAGAGGAGTTGCAACTAGAGAAGGATTAAAATTTTGGACACTGAGATTAACTTGCGCTATTATCGCTTTGCCTCCGTATCGCCTACTAAAACAATACTATCGTGTGATTTGTATTAAGTGGGTGTACCCATACGCTCCGTTGCGTAATATACGCTACGTGTATCGACCTTTGCGTCGCGTACGCTTATCCCGCCCTTTGTTAGGGAAACGTGTACACAGGCCAGACACGTCCACAGTAACACAAGTAACACGTTTCTATCAATGCAAATGATATTTAACTGTAATCATTTACCGAGCACCACACAGATCTCCCTTGTATCTTAGCAAAGCTGTGTGCGTGTTTTTTACAAATTACTCCCTTATGTATTAATATTACTTTTAACTACCAATAGCAACAAATCTTTCTCAGCACATTATCAATGATAAATGGCAAACAGGAAAGTGAGATATGTGAACGTACACAAATGAAAATGCAGGTGTGTGCGTGTATTTCGTACGCAATGTGTATCAAACAGAAATAAACAGTTTTAAAAGACAATAGCGTACTGTTCTTACCTTCCGGTTCCGGATTCCACCAGCACTCCTACAACTAAGCGAAGCAGATGCTTATCTGATCAGCACTACCGTATCCCCAACCACCAACACGGATACAAAGGGATACTACCTTCCCGCCCTTTGCTGACAGATAAAGTCTGCTTGTGTTCGCTAGTGCGGATATGTGGAGGACGGACGAGCTCTCAATTGATAAAGCTAATTATTTATCTTATAACACAAGCTATTTCCTAACTAGAGACAACATACGCAATAGGCGCACGAGGTGCCGTAACGGTACGCACTTAGCGTAGCAGATGCTAGGCCGTGGTCGAGACGCACGATCGGCACGTTCGCTCACGGCTTACGCTTGGTATCGAGCACGCTATAGGTGGCCGACTACAGTAATGCTACGCTACTAGCGTAGCGGACGCTGTGCCCACGAGAGGAACACAGTAAACCTTGTATGCAACACACTGAAAGGCTAAGCTTATACTGTAAACCTTACTACTGAAATACTGTAATGATATAACGCTTCTTAACCTTGTTAATATAAAAGCTGCTTGAGCGACTGAGACGCTCAGTATACCCTTAGCAATGTAATGATAAACACACGATACCTTGTAAGGTTCCAAAACCTTTATCTAGATGATTTTAGTATGTAAAAAGGGGAAAACAGTTACAGCTTATACACTACAAAACTAACATTAATACCTAAACAGAATAACTATACATAAATATACAATAGCAGCTCAATCGCAAACAATAACATACAAAGAGAAAGAGTAAATGGCTAACACAGGCGGAGAACAAAGATGGTCACAGAGAAACTTACACACGTGGGAATGATCGCTAGCGCAGTCCTGGAAACCAGCTCTCAGTTAGTCAATGATGAAAACCTTGTGGAGAGAAGTGAGTGAGCTGGCCCAGGCTGGCTGCCTTATATACACAACATACAGTACACTACAAAGGACCCTACAATCTTATTGTTCATTGGACACAGGAATGTCTCTCTGCATTATAACAAAAGGGTCATAGGTGGATTCGAACAGGTGGGCTGTGACTATTTCAAACTGCTCAGATGGGAGGTGTCCTTAGGATTCCCGCCGCATGGATAATGAACCGCAAATACAGTAAATGTCCATAACCTACTCATAGACATAACTATACGCAGGAGCGATTAATCTCTACCTAACCAGCACCGGATTGTGTCTAATAAAATACTCTTCAGTTAGGTACCAGACACCACTGTTCAACCTGTGTCAGACCCTTCGTATCATGAAAAGAGGAATTCCCAAGTCCCTGAACCATTTACACTAAACATACTTGCAGATATGATTAAGGGGATTATTACCTATAAAACACACCATATTGGTTAAATATGTAATGATCGAGTCGCTCGCTAATCGCACACAAACACCGCCGTAAATACCCATCTCCATGCGCAGGCGACGTCAGAGCGTCCCCTACGCAACCTGAGGGGATGCGTACGCACGGGGGAGTCGGTGCACGAGCAGCGGGCACGTGCATTGGGGTTAGTACAAGGCAATAGTGAATCATGATATTTTTCGACTTTGACACCACTTATACGCCTTCCTCCCGCATATGAAATATGCATCATCGGGGAGAACATATGGGACGGAGTATGACATAACCATGTTACAAACTTTCCATGTGAAATCTCCTAACCCTAATTCTCCCATCTGTCTAGTACACATATCCGGTTGTACGATTGTGCACAGTATCCTGGTGATACTTCTCCAACTCGCATGGTCCTACTTCCTAGAGTGTACCTATACCGGAAATATTTTCCACTGTCGGCTATCTGGCGTATAAACTCTGAGTCTATGGGCATTCTATCGGCTCTGTGTGAAAATGTCATGGTTTGGTTGTTCCATGACACTTCCCAATTTCCCGGCTTTCGGGGATTGGAAATGTTAAAACATATTAGGGACCTATCTACATGGTATTGATGGAGCTTTAAACTAGGAGGACTAGAAATATTAAATCTCTTGTCCACCGGTCTCCCACCACTTAACTCAAGTACCTCATCTACCGTTAAAGGATATGGCACTAGTCCTGACTTTCTATGGCCTTGAGGTACTTGTGAGCATACCCAACAGTCACTCAATGGATGCCGGTCCATGTTGATATTAAAACTGGACTGACATTCCTTGATGCAATCGTCCTCAACTATATTTTTACAATTTCTACAGATGCAGTTCTCTTCAGCTAACAATCCTTCACAATGTCTACTAATGTCATGGCTACCAGATCGTTTTCTGATACTCGCCTTTGCTCGGTGATTGTGTTGCTCTTGGAATTCTACGCCTCCATCCTGATCATCAGATCCCATTCCAGATCCCTCTTTGGCCTCTCTGGTACTCTCGCCGAAACAGACTGCTCTGGTCAACAACAGGGTCAACAGGAAAACACGGACTGCAGTCTCTTGGGGCGAGTCCATCTTACAGGAGGAGAAAGGGAAAGTTGTAATGGGGGTACAGAAAAATAATTGAAGGGGGAAAAAAACTTGTTACGATGATTTGTCCTCTGGTCTTGTTGTTCTTCTTGCTCAGATGTCATCTCAAAGGTGCTGTCTCTCAGTCTTCCCAAAACGAACACTCCGGTGATACAATATTCTTTCCGACTCAGCGATCTTTCTGTAAGGAGCATAAAATCTTGCATTACCATTTGTCTAACTTTTGTGTGACATACCATCCGTAAAACATGAAAGAACAAAAAGAGAGAGAACAATTTGGAAAGGGAAAAAAAACATTATCGGATTTTCATCAACAGGCTGTCACATCAACATGTCCACCAGTATCTCTGCATAGTCTCCCCCCCCCCCCCCACCAGTACTTCCCCTCTCCACCCTTTGCATCTGGCCAAACACAACGATGTTGGTAAGACATACTGGGGTTAGGTAGACTTCTGAAAAGACCAAGTAGCTATGTGATGTTTGAGTTCTGCTGATGAAAGTTACAGATGAGAAGAAAACATTCAAAGATAAATTACAAAGTTTACCCGGCCGTTCCTGTGTCTACAAGGAACTGACCTCCCAATTTTATTAACTGTAACCTTAGGCTTACTGTCATGACTAATGATCAACTTTACTGACTGCACATTACAGGTGCAGCCCAAACTTCTTCCTAGGTGATTCTTGATTACAATTTCGTGTGTCATGACTTTGCTCGTGTTTTTGTCTAGGGGGTTTATTTACCTTGTGTGTATCTTCAAAACCTACAATTTCGTGCAAAATGACCTTCCCTCTGGCAATTATAACATCTTATCACCTTTGACTTACCCACAGGGATCTGAGGCTTCTTACCTCCCTGTGCTTGCTGATGTTTTGATCATGCCCAACAGCGGACTTTCTTAATGCAGCCACCGAGATATTTCTCCAGTTTGGGTTGGTGGTCTGTACCCTTGTTCTCAATACTACCTTTAAACCATCCATTAATACATAAACTACTACTTTATGAGGTGCATTTGTCTGTGTATGATATATAACACCGTACTTACCTGTGGACACGACCTCACCTGACCCTCCGTTAGGGGGTTTGACTACTGCCTTTACCGATTGGGTCGCGTCCACCTGGATGTCTTGTATGATGGCTGCTGGAAAAGGTGCCGATATCGTGCTGGGCTCACTTTCTTGCTTGTAATCCTGAGGGAAGTTTAACATGGAGTGCAACTTGCACGGGTTAGAATTTGTACATTTATCAGTTTTCCTTCTATCATTATTACATTTGTTACAATTATTCTTATTAATAATACAGTTGCTAAGTGCACAATTATCATATACCAGTGTGTCATTCTCTGCAGCCATTTGTTCTCTATTTGCCATGTTTTTCTTACCAACGTGAGAGTCAGCTGTGTAAGCTAATCCTCCTTGTATCTCACCTTCCCGTTGCCATAACTGTAAACAATCATAATGCCTAATCCTCTGTTTTGCAGATGTTATTAGACATATCCTTTTTCTTAGATTTTGCAATACTTCAGGATTCAAACTGCCCATCCTGGGAAACTGTTCCCCATCATCCTCAGTCATTCATTCCCATTCTTTGCATAATACCTGACCGTGCTGACCCTTTGGGCCAACAAACGCCAACGTGAGCCCTTGTTGGACGTCCCTTTCTTGAGCAACTGGCCCCCATTGTTTGCAGATATTGCTGTTTCAGCGAATTCTTACAAAACAAACCAAGTTCCCAGAGATAAGGCGACGGTGAAAGTTCAACGAGTGCCTTCACTCACTCACGCCCCTATTGGCCAATACGAATTCCAGCAATGTGCCCACCACTGGTCGTACCCAATCTCGGGATCTTTTTGTAACCTCTATTTACTGGGGCGTGTGGGAGTATGCTACCCTCCCCAGGAAATATTGGTTGTTGGAGATTTCCTGAGTGAACAGCGAAACTCCCTTAAAATAACAAAAACCTACACAAATCACGTTAAAATGTACAAATAGCGTCTATGATCCCACAGTAAATTTTAGTGGGTATCAAGGTGACCTAACTAATGTACATAGTAGCGTGCGGTCCAGTCGCACTTCGTATAAATAACTATTATTTATTCGCCGTGCGACCAATGGAATCGGTTGATTAGGCTGCGAAACCTTCAGCCGGAGCGTTTTCTCAACTTGTGCCTATATGGGTGCTACGCCAACCCCCTGGGCTGCGCTTTAACTTTCGCAGTTCTTTTTGTCTGCGAATACTACTTGCTCCTTTTTACCTTATATAATGTTAACGCGGGCAAGCCAGTCCCACGCCACCAAGTGTCCACTCACCTGATGTGGTCTCCGACGGGATCCCGATTTCTGGGTTCACAAAAAGAATACCTTTATTTGCACACTCACTCCTATTCACTCATATGCACACTGATTTTTCTGTACAGAAATTCCTTTAATTCAGGCAGTAGTTCAATCCCCGGGTTTTGCAATAGAAAAAGGTTCTCTTTAAACTAAAACTTTTGGAAACTGAACAAACTTGTGCTATTATCGCGTGGCTGCTATACCTGCCCACACTAAACAATGCTATCGTGTGATTTGAATTTAGTGGGCGTATCCGTACGCCCGCTGCGTAATATACGCCACGTGTGTACGCCTTTGCGTCACATACGTAATCTCGCACGTTGCCCGAGATACGTATGCACAAAGTCCAGATACGCTCACAGTAATGCAAATAACACGCTTCTATAAATGTAAACAATGTTCAACTGTAATCGCTTACCGAGCACCACACAGTATCTTGTTATGCTGTGTGCGTGCTTTTTATAATTACTCCCTTTAAATATTACTCTTTATAATATCAACTAAATAGCACCAAATTTCCTCAGCACATGTCTACCAATCAATTCTTATGGCAACAAGAGAGTAACTATGCGAAAATACACAAATAAAAATACAGGTGTGTGTGCGTGTATTGTGTGCGCAATTGGCGCCAAACAGAGAGAGAGAGAGAGAGGACAAAAAAAACAGATTTAAAACAATAGCTGTATGTTCTTACCTTCCTCGGATTCCACCAGCATCCCTACAAACCAAGAGAAGCAGACACAGACGCACATCCGATCAGCACTACAAGATACTACCTATCCGCCCTTTGCTGATCGATAAAGTCTACGTGTTTTCGCCTGACTGCGGATATGAGGTGGACTGGACTAGCCCCCAATTGATAAAGCTAAATATTTACCTTTTAACATAAGCTATTTACTAATACCGTAAAGCCGTAATGGCCGCTAAACCTCGTGCACGTGCTAAGTACTTTGTACGCTATTTGCGTACAAAGACCTCACACGTGGTACACAAGTTACGTACACACGCTGCGCTGGGTGTACGGAATACACACAGCGAGCGTACACACAGACAGTAACCTTTATAAACTTTAAACACAGAATATGCTTACACTGTAAACCTTAATACCGTGGTACTATAATGGTGTAACACTGAACCTTTGTGAGTATGCAAGCTGTTTGAGCAATTGAGATGCTTTGTAACCCTTTATGCTAACTAGTGAAACACACACTCCTTGCTAAGGTTCCAACACCTTTACTGACGATATTTAGTACGTAAAAAGGGGAAAACAGATACAGTTCATACACTACAGACCTGACATTAATACCTAAACACAATAACTAAGCAGAAATACAAACACTAGCAAACGATTGCAAATACAAATAAACAGAAAGAGGATAAATGGCAAATACTTATAGGTTAGCTACAAAAGAACAATTGCATACATACAGAGTAACGAAATGGCCACAGAGAAAAACTTACACGCGTGGGGATGAATCACATGCGCTATCTGGAAACCAGCTCTCAGTCATCACGGGGAAAACCTTTTGGAGAGAAGTGAGGCTGGTCTGGCTGTGGGGGTCTTTATATACACAACATACTGTACAATACAATGGGCCCTACAATCTCATTGTTCATTGGACACAGGAATGTCTCTCTGCACTATGACAAAAGGTCATAGGTGGATTTGAACAGGTGGGCTGTGACTATTTCAAACTGCTCAAATGGGAGGTATCTTCAAGATTCCCGCCGCATGGATAATGAACCGCAAATACAGTAAATGTCCATAAACTACTCATAGACATAACTATACGCAGGAGCGATTAATCTCTACCTAACCAGCACCGAATTGTTTCTAATAAAATACTCTTCAGTTAGGTACCAGACACCACTGTTCAACCTTTGTCAGACCCTTTGTATCGTGAAAAGAGGAATTCCCAGGTCCCTGAACCATTTACACTAAACATACTTGCAGACATTATTAAGGGGATTAATACCTACAAAACGCACTATTTTAGTTAACTATGTTATAAACGAGTCGCCCGCTACAAGCTCATAAACTCTACCGTAAATACGCATATACCACGCGTAATCGCCGGAGCGAGTGTACGCAATTTGCAGACATGTGCACGTACGGCAGACTGAATGCACGAGCAGCGGGCATGTGCATGGGGTTGGAAATGGGAGAAAATAGAAGCGCTCAACACTTTCTGACACTGTATTCCTGGATCAGTTCACAACCAAAGGGTCAAAAAATTTTTTTTTGATATTAAAAATAATTTATTATGATACAGTATAAAATACACTATACACAAGATATATATCTAACATAAAAACCCTATCCTCACTGAATTGCTACATAAGTAATGTTTTGAACTCACATCAATTGCATATGTGTATCAACAGACAATGCCAACTAGGTGACTAGCAGCAGAGTGATTGTAACAACTGTTGCAGTAATGTTACCAAGGCTGTTATTTGACATTGTTAAAGGTAAAGTGAAACACAGTTGCTAAATGTGAAAAATAAGGTTATTGGGTGTAATCATGGGCTCTATAATCAAGAGCAATAGTCTGAAACGTCTCAAAGGACTCCTCCCCCTTATTCCTCACTGATTGATTGCATTTTCTGGGACTGCTCGCACGGCTCCAGTTTATCATCCGCAAGAGCAAACAGTGCGGGTTCCAGCACAGGACAAAGCCGTACTCTCAGCTCCGTGCGGCGTCACTGGATAACCATCAGCCTCTCTCCCCTTCATTTCCAACGGACGGTGCCAGTCCAGGGAGATCGAGGCGCCCCACCAAGCATCTGATCCCTGCAGCGGGCTTCTCATTACAGCAGCCGCACGCCTGTTTCTCCCCACACACTGCAGCGGGCGGCGCACGCCCAGGGAAAACAGGTCTAAACAGTGGGATCCCGGCCAGCACGGCTTTTCAAATCTGCAATCCTTTTTGGGCTTTCTGGACTCACCCGAGGACGCTCGGGACCTCTCAGCCCTATTGGAGAGGTAATTTAACAATTTACTTTCACCTACATCGGCTCCTGGAACTTTGAGACGTTTCAGACTATTGCTCTTGATTATAGAGCCCATGATTACACCCAATTGATGTGAGTTCAAAACATTACTTATGTAGCAATTCAGTGAGGATAGGGTTTTTATGTTAGATATATATCTTGTATATAGTGTATTTTATACTGTATCATAATAAATTATTTTTAATATCAAAAAAATTTTTTTTGACCCTTTGGTTGTGAACTGATCCAGGAATACAGTGTCAGAAAGTGTTGAGCGCTTCTATTTTCTCCCATTTCTTTTCCAGCTCATCAGCATAGGAGTAACACACTACTCCTTATAGAGGCGCACACACATTCGACACCTGTAATCCTATGTTTAAGACATCAGTTCTGTTTTAATTCATTTAAGATAATTGATAGACATAGGCGCAGCAAAAAATCTCCCTTCCCCCTATGTGCATGGGGTTAGTATATGGCAATGTGAAGCACGCTATTTTTCGACTTTGACAACTTTTTTAGTGGGATACTTTTTTTTCTGTATTATAAATCAGTGGGTGGGTGGGCGAGCAGCTGGGCGGGCCACCGGGAGGGGGGATGTATGTGTGTGTCACCTGGCTGTTTGTTCCTTGTCATGGACGTCCCTCACAGCCACTTCCACCTGCTGCACCGCTGCTAGGATCTCGCAAGATGATATCATCAACTCGTGAGTCATTCTCTGCTGCCGGCTCTGGATGGCCTCTTCAGAATCAGCAAGCTCCGGAAGGTGGGCAGGGATTGGGAGGTGGGCAGGCATGCAGCTGGCTAGACCTGGCCTGTGGGTTTAAGAAGTGACGCAGCTCAGCTCAATTATAGCCTGTTAGGCTGCGACACTGTGAGCTGAGAACTGTGACTGTGAGTGACAGACACAGCACTGTGTCTTATACCTGTCAATTCTATATAAATTTTCTATAATACGTGCAACCATACATTACCATTAGTGTTATAGATTTCTCTTGGCAGCCCTGAGTGCACCCAAGTTGGCTGTCACCTGGTGCCTTTCATGGGTGGAATATACAACCCCTGGAATGTATTACCCAAAATGTTTGCACCGTCCCTGCAATATGCTTATTGTGCTCTCTCGGTTTTGTTGTTGTAATTCTTTTTGTGTTGTGCTGTACTTGCTGTAATACCTAATGTCTGTAATGCCTGCAAAGTGGCTTTGAATCCTGCTGGAGAATATATATATATATATATATATATATATATATATATATATAAATTTGTAACAAGCGACCTTACATCAGACAAGACGCTGGCACAGTTTTGGGGAAAGGCAGTCGGTTTACTTTCACAGCACAGTAAACAGGTCTTTATCACAGCAAGTTTACCGGGTACCTTAACTAGGCACTGGCCCACAAACAGCATATAGACATATCTCAGGCTCACTGTCTCTAACCCACTGGTCCGCCCTCTATCGCCTGGCCATCAGGAGCCCTGAGCCCTTGCCCTAACAAGCTTTATAAAAGTGTGGCACAGGTGTGCCTGATTGCTGGGAGTGCTTGCTCCAACACCTGGACCGGACCTGCATGGATTTCATGTATGAAATTGCAGGGTATTTCTGTGTATCAACAGCAATCAATAATATAATTTCTAACTGCCACACAATCTTTGACACAATTTTAAAGAGACAACCTGAATGTACCCAACACCCCCCTGGGGCTTCCCCTTGGCCCTGTTCTAAACCCAGGCCGCTTTAGCCCGGGGCACACAAACTATTGTGCCCTGTCCTTCAAAACCCGGGGTGGCATCCGGACTGGACTGCCACATATCTTCCCTCTAAGCTTCGAACCTACGGGTGAAGCCGAGTCTTTCTTTGGCGTACATACCTGCTAGCCAGGCTCAGCAGGCATACTCCTTTTCTTACAATTGTTTTTTTTGAGCCAATTAACCTAACAGTATATCTTTGGATTGTGGGAAGAAATAGCAGTACTCACAGGAAACCCACGCAAGCACGGGGAGAATATACACACTCCACACAGTTAGGACCATGGTTGGAATTGAGCCAATGACCTCAGTGCTGTGAGGCAGTAATGCTAACCATTACACCAGCCGTGCTGCATTATTTTATCTGACTAGCATGCAATGCAATTCTCCTAGGTGAGCATAATATTATTGTTATATGTTTTAGTGACTAGATAAACAAAGGTATATGAGTAACTTAGTTACTTTTTACATGTCACATATTTTTATATTATTGGTTAACTTGGTTTTCCTATTGGACTAATGAATGAAAGGCAAACATTGAGTTTTATTGGATGCATAGTTTTTAAATAACATGCTAATTACTATTTTCAGTGACTGTGTAGTCAGAGGAGATTGATAAATAACCAATTTTTTTTTCTTTCTATTTTCCTATATTAGATATGTGGAGAGGTGACACATGGTAAACGGCTAAAGCTGATGTCATAGAGGCTTTCTGAATTCCAGCCAGAAAAACAGATCGGGAGTATATTTACTAAAAGTTCGGTTTGGATTTTCTAGGGATTTGGCATTCGATTTCTATTCTATTTCCTTTCGATTTTGATTGAAGAGATTTACTAAAGGCAAAATCGAATGCCAAATCGAATCTAAAACTGAATTCAACTCAAATTCCACTTAAAATCGAATATCTGAAAAACATCAATGTTTTCCCATAGTCGACTATAAGATCCCCTCATTTACTAAAATTTAATTTGAAATCGAACTCTAAATCAAACTTTGAATTGAACTTCAAATCCCCAAATGAATTGAATCATGTTAGACGTTCGATTTGTGCTTGTAAACACCATTCTGTTGGCAGGAAAGTGATTGTGATGACTTTTAAAGTAGCCAAAAGTATGTGGCACCATGTGGCTGTAGGAATAATAGCTGTCCAAGGTTATGGTATGTTGGGCATCTACCTGCAGTATGCTAATCATCACCTTACTGAGAGAACCCAGGAGCATTAATCATAGCAACATCAGCAGCTTCAAGAAGAACGCCAGTTGCGGCCGAAACGCGTTGGAAACAGATCCATGCAGACACCTCAAGCTTGCCAGCACATCACCGCAAACTACATCCACAAGACTCCTCGCCAGCCGGCGAGTGGAGCGGCCGTTGAGACCGCACAGGACATAGGAAGAAGCGGAGCGTTGCGGCAACGCAACTTCCGGTTGTTCAGTGCGGCTTCCGGCGGGACCCGGCAGCCTAGCAGCAGAGCCAGGAAGGCTTCCAGCCCTGTCTGCTGAGGAGCACCACCGGGGACGGATACAGCGGAAACAGCGCAAGTGGCCACATCACCACTCACCACAGAGTGAACAAAGAGAACTAAACATCACATCGTGAGGGTAAGTTGCACCTGGCAGGCCGGGACGCCGGCCTCCCAGAACACGACCTCCACCTACGATCAATTATTGACAAAAGAACCGCCTCTGGGCACACTGTTTAGACTCACACTGAGGGGAAAGGAAATCCCTTCAGATAAAGACTGACTCCTATATATCTGGAACAAAGATACTCCTTTTCTCACAAGACTTTTTTTTTTTTTTAGGATATTCATCAAGCAGTAATACTATATTTTATTTCATCTTGTGTTTAATTTCCCTATACATCGGATGTTCACACAATATGCATGTTACTTTTTGCAAATAAGGGCATTTATGTGTAATCACAAAATCATCAATTCTATATGAATTATTGTACCATCTGTTATACTAAGCATTGTGACTTATAAAGGTATTTACAGATCATAGAGATACATCATTTCTCACATACAAACACCAAATAGAGGGTGAGCGCAGGTATCCAAAACCTGTACGATAACCGGCAAACAATGCCTGCAGGCGCTGTCAGAGCTACGGAGCCTGCACAAGTACAAAATTATAACAAAGTGAAGCATTAAAATACACATATATCAACAGTGATCATCACAATAGTACATCTACCTATTGCACCTTCATATTGCAGCAATGTTATTACTCCTAAATCTACCTATTAAGATTATGTAATAATTATCTTTAACTTCATTTTAACTATTAGGATTTGATGGAAGCCTATATAGAATGGAAGGCCTAATACTTTCTATTTAAATATGAATCTATTCCCCATACAGAGGGATATATCTAATCAATTACTCAAAATCATAAAAAGCATTGCAGTCCCAAATTTTCATTAAGACCGCCGGGGTACTGGGTGCCCAGATTAAATATCCACGAGACTCCTTCTGAAGGAGCAACCGGTCCCTATTTCCACCCCTCAAGGTGGGAGGGGTATGGTCAATAAGGATGACCCTAATGCTAGCCACCCCATGTTTAGCCCCTAAGCAATGACGGGCAAACGGTTGGTCACTGGACCCTTTCTCAAACGCTTTTTTTTATAGCGCTTCTATGGAGTGCCATCCTTTCTCTAAATTGTCGTATGGTCTTGCCCACATAGGCAAGACCAGACAGACAGGTGAGCATGTAAACAAAGTATGTTGACGTGCACGTAAGACGATGTTTAATAGGTAGCTTCCTGCCAGTTTGCGGATGATTAAATGTTGTACCTGTCATTAGGGTATTGCACGTGGCACAACCCAGACACCTATAACATCCTGTTTTTGGTCTAAGAAAGTGTGTCAGATTGGACCTAGTCATGTTAGTAACATCTAGTTTTACCACAAAATTACCTATATTATTACCTCGAGTGTGACTGGGCAATAAACTAGTGTCTGATAGACATTTCAAAGCTGGCTCATATTGAATAATTGGCCACAATTGTTTAACTTTCTTAACCGCACGTCTAGAGCTGGTAGAGAATTTACTAACCCATGGTAGTTTATTCGCTATGGTTGTTGTACTATTCCCCATAGACAAAATCTCTTCTCTAGATTTTTTCAAAACAGCCTCCTTAGATTGTTGCAACTCCCTAACTGGATACCCTCTCTGCACAAATTTCTTAAGCATGTCATCTAAAGCTATATTAGTTTCAACGGGATCCGAGGTAATGCACCTCACACGCATAAATTGGGAATACGGTAATCCTTTACGTAATGCTGATGGATGGAAGCTGTGATAATTTAATAAAGTATTTCTATCCGTGGGTTTAACAAATACTCAACTGGCAATCCCTATTGTGAATACTAACATCCAAGTAATTAATTTGATTCTCATCAATAGTAAAGGTAAATTTTACTGGATGTGACGTCGCATTGTGTTTGCTCCATACCAATGTCAAATCTTCCTTGGAGCCTTTCCAAAACCCAATGAGATCGTTGATATAACGTCTGTAGTACAACACTTGAAGACTAACAGTAGGATCTAAGTAAAACATATCCTTCTCTACTTGGTACATAAAAGCGTTAGCGTACGATGGGGCCACCGCAGACCCCATCGCACAGCCCGCTATTTGCAAATAAAAACTACCGTTAAACACAAAATAGTTTCTTTGTAACACCAGGTCTAGTAAATGTAAGAAGAAGGTTATCTCAGGACCCTGGTATATTATATTATCCTCTATAAGTCTTCTCACTGCCTCCACACCTGCATCATGTTGGATGCAGGTGTAGAGGCTGGTGACATCAGCAGTACACAACAGTGTATGTTCAGGCAATTTGCCCAATTGTTGTAATTGTAACAGTAATGATGATGTATCTTTAAGGAAAGATGGCAAAGCCTGAATACAAGGATTAAGATATGCATCTAAAAAAAACTGAGATTGGTTGATACAGAGAACCCCTGGCCGACACAATAGGGCGGCCAGGGGGCTTCTCCAACGTTTTATGCACCTTAGGTAAGGTATAAAACAGGGGTGCTAGAGGAAATTCAACCATAAGGGACAAATACATTTCTTGTGTTATGATACCCTGATTCCTAGAACTTAACAAAAAGGAATCTAATTCAAGTTTAAACTCCCTAGTCGGATCCTTATTAAGACGTCTATATACTGTAGGGTCATTCAGCTGTCGTTCACATTCAGTTACATAATCCCCAATATCTTGAACCACTATAGATCCCCCTTTATCCGCCTTGCGGATTACTATATATGTTCTATTAGACAATTCTCTAAGGGTTGATCTTTCTTCTTTGTTTAAATTAAAGTATACCGGATCATTCATAGCTTATTGACCCTCCCTTTCCAGCATACGGACAAAAGTCCTGATGGAAGAGTTCTGACTTGGGGGGTCAAAGTTTGATCTCGGAGCTATCTTCCGTAGTTGTGGGGGTATCTCAACCGATGACGTCTCCAAAGGTGCTGGTGCAGGTGGTCGGTTATTAAAATATTCCTTACGTTTTAATGTCCTATTCAGACGATAAACTTCAGTTTTCCATTCCAAAGGATCAGTAATTGTTGTGGGGACAAAAGAAAGTCCTTTGGCTAAAAGTCCATATTCGTGGTCAGTAAGTGGTGTAGACGAGAGGTTGAAGACAAGTTCTTTTAGGGACGTTGTGGTCTCGGCACGTAGGATCCTTTGATTCTGCCGCAACCTCCGCGTCCTCTGCCTCTGCCGCTTATTGGAGTACGATTGGAACGTGTGCGTACTCCTGCTTGGTGTGGCCCTAAAGGGACAACCCCTTCAGTTGATGTTGAGGGGGCCAATGTAGTGTCAGAATCACTAGCTGAGGAGGTCATCCCTGGTCGCGCCCTACATCGCCACAGTGATGCAGTCAGGCGGCATATATATATTCCAAGGAAGGCTGCGGCACTGCGGGATTTGTTGTGCTGAAAAATTGCATTAAAAGTTACACAAGCATAGTTATGCTTGTGTAACGTTTAATACAAGTTTTCAATCACAACAAATCCCGCAGTGCCGCTGCCTTCCTTGGAATATATATATACAACTTTATGGATGGCACCTGGTAACATAATTTATTTGGGAGTGCCAAACATTACATACTTGATATATAAATATATATAGATATATACACACGCAGGATATCCTTGCAAAATAGCGGCACTCCAACCATATAATAAGGCTTTCTGGTAATCAGCTTGTAGTCAATGCTTCAAGGACATGATGAAAATGCCAATACATTAGTGCATTGGAATGTTGACTACAAGCTGACCACCAGAAAGCCTTATTACAGTGTATGCCTGGAGTGCTACTATTGTGAAAGTTACTGTGTTATAAGCAGGGGGGGGAGAGAATACACAGACTGCACACACTACACAACACACACATATACTATACATGCATACACACATATATACATATAGTGCACACATACCTGGGGATACAGAGGGGAGACACTGCCTGCTAATTGTGACTTGTGAGGAGATAAGAGAGCTGCTGCTGTTGCTATGCATGCGCAGCTGCTACCACTCTCTCCCGGCTGGCTTGACTTGACTACCAAGAGTTCCTGCTGCAGTCGCGGTCGCGGCTTTTCCCCAGTCATCGGGTCGGGGGAAGGAAGGGTGGAACGAGTGCCAAGGCAGGAGGGGGAGGCGGTACAAGACTCAAACATGCGGCTCTACTACAGCCCCGACACGGCAGATCCGACCCAGGGTGAGCATGGAGCAGGTGTCTCACATTCCTCCCAGCCAGCGCAACACACACCCTCCTGGCTGTCATTCACTATTTCATCCCTCTCAGCGTTGCCGCTCCTCAAGTGACGCTGCCCATAGGCAGCTGCCTAAAGCTGCTTAGTGGTGGCGCCGGCCCTGACCTTATCTCCGTACACTTTATCTTCGTCCAAGGCTTCATAAATAGACCCCTAAGTGTCAGTTTGAGGGACTAGCGCTGGAAAATTGGGCAGGGGGAGTATATTAGAGCAAAAAATATAGAATATTCCCTAGCGCTTAAAAACCACCAAAACAAGACAACAATGTAATAAATTATAACTAGCAGCTCCCAGCTTGAATATACTGTGATATCAAAAAAGTTCTAACTATAAATTCAGGCAATACAAATAATTACCTAGGGAGTGCTTCATTCATTTATTAATAAATTGTGACATTATCACATACATAAAAACCCCCAGCATAAAATACAATAAAAGTGTAACAATATAAATAATACACAATGTCTCCTTCCTCCAAATAAAAATAAAGGTTGCTCAGCACAGAGTAGTAAAAGAGATCTTGCGATTGTTAACCAGTGTTCCCTCGTAACTATGTAGCACTTAAATATAGCAGCAGACGGTCATTGGGCGGATGGAGCAAATTTGTTTATAGGACTGTGCTCAGTTCCTGTTTCTAGGTACTACTCTGTGCTGAGCAACATATATTTTTATTTGGAGAAAAGGAGACTGTGTATTATATTGTTATACTTTTATTGTATTTCATGCTGTTTTTATGTATGTGATAATGTCACAATTTATAATAAATGAATGAAGCGCTCCCTAGGTAATTGGTATTGCCTGAATTTATGAGTATATTGGAGGTCTGCTTTCCCAAAGTGTAAATAGAAGTGAGAAGACTTACTAGACAGAGATAGAGTGTTGTGGTTACTGGGGAAACCACAGGTGTGGTAGTGTAAGGAGTAGCAGGAGTGTATTGGTGCCCATACACTTGTGAGGTAATCGGTGCTAACCTTCGATTTCGACCGCATCTGTGAGAGAAATCGAAGGATTGTATGCACATTTTAGGTACCTTTCGACGCAATGCGCGGGCACGCTGGTCGAATCTCACGTCTCAAGATAGTATGTGCTGCACTTAATATTTATCTAATCGCAATGCGATCGCATGTGTTTTTAAAAACACATGCTATATATCACACTGTGATGTGTGATGGGCACCCGCCGGGATCCAGAGGCCGCTCCCACTTGGCGATGACATGCCCATCACGTGATTACCATGAGATCTATTGCATGATCGCATGGTAATCATTTTGGCAGTTCAGGTGCGGTTTCATCGCACCTGAACTGCCTGTGTGATGCCCGCGATGTCGCGGCGCGGGGCATTGCACAAGTGTATGGGCACCATAACGGTTAGAAAACAGATCCAGGTGTGTCAAAGTAAACAGAGGAGAATTTCCACAGTGGTGATGACAGTGAACAATAGAGGATGAAATGAGTGATCATATGGTAAATACTCCCATTATGATACCCAGATCATCAGGGGAAGATTAGTGTTAATGTTAAAAATATTTTGACAGAGTAATATACTGTAAATTCATATTTAAATATATTGTAGATAAAATGTCCTTAATTCATATACAGTATTTACATGGAAAATGATATTGTGAGGTAAAACAATATTTATTTCATACATGTACTGACCCACAGTGTGTGAAATTAATATAAATTGTATATGTAATTTATGTGTGTACACTGAACATGTCATTTATGAGGTACAGTAACTATTAATGTCATTATGGTATGTGGTCTATAGATCTACACTAAAAAAGTCTACAGTCCATAAGTCGACCACTGATGGTAGACATGCATTAGATCGACAGGTTCAAAGGGTGGACAGCGTCAAAAAGTCGACAGATAAAAGGTAGACAATTCAAAAGGTCATCAGGGTGAAAAAGTTGATGGGCTCAAATAGTCAACGTGACAATGGTCGACGCACATTTTTTATACACAAGGTTTTTTAATTTTTTCAACTTTTTCATACTTTACCATCCACGTGGACTACGATTGGGAATAGTAACCTCTGCCGAGTGCAGCGGCAGCAGAGCGAGGCACCTTGCCTGAAGCTTGCAAGCATTGCGAGGGAAAGCGGTACACTAATGGGGCTTGTTTTTGGCAGAGAAGTGACAAAACATCCAAAGAAACAAAAAAAAAAATTCTTTTTTGTGGCGAAAATTTCCTCGTCGACCTTTTGACCCTGTCAACCTATTCTATGTTGACCTTTTGACCCTGTAAACCTTTTGAACCTGTCTACCTAATGCATGTCTACCATTAGTGGTAGACCTAGTGACTGTAGACTCTTTTTTATGTAGATCTAATAATCCACACCTATTCAAATTTGAGGTGCAGCATCATCCAGGGAAACAGCACCTCAATTCTGATGCCCTTTCCAGAAGGCTTATGGGTCCCGATCCTCCAAGCAACCCTATTGTGACTCTAGGGGAGGAGGAGGAGGAGGAAGAGGCGGAAGAAGGCGAAACCTGGAAAATGGTACAGAGTTGTCTACCCAGATGGATGGTACAAATAGATGTGGGCAAGGCAGGGAGCTCGCCTGAGAAGTTCTTACAGATGCGTCCTCTTACTGTACATCTTTTTTCCGTGCGCTACAAGTCGTGTTACACATAACGCGTAAGTGGCGTGTAGCTCGGTAGTGCTGAGCGTCTTTTTTTCGGAACAATGCGCCTTGCACACAAAGTGATATACAGTAATAGGACGCACAAGCAGCTTCTGTTGATTAAAATGATATGCAACATGCCTATATTCTGTATGTGATTGCGACTGTATTTGCATACAAAATGCTATGCTACAATTTCATGGAAAACACTGTAACATTGCATTTCGGATGCAGATAGAGCCGCAATTACACACAGAATATAGTCATGCCGCATATCTATTACTGTACATTACTTTGCATCTAAAACGCAAATATGTTTTATCAACGTAGCTGTGAATTGTAAACTGCTTGCTATAAACTGTGAACAACTGCCATGCTCTAAGATCTTTGCTGTTGGAAGTTTTCCTGATGCTGTCCAGTGAGAGTGATAAAACAGCTTGTACTTTACCAGTGCATGTTATCCTTTTAATGTGTCTGTTATTCTTTTAAGACGCAAGCAATGCCACAATTACGTACAATCAGGCCCTATAAGGAGGGATCCCGCCCCCTCAACAGACCCCATCCCCTTATCAGACTGCATCCCCATTGGGGCTGCTTCCATAAATATCCCTGGCTGGTTTTCTATCCCAATCTGCCCCTGGGAAGCAGTATGATTTTAAAGCAGACAAGCGCAGGGAAGGGTTATATATAGTGTACATAGAAATATATTCAATATATATAGCACGTGCAGGAATAGGCATGCATGGGACATGGCCAGTCGTTTTGTATACACGAAAAGACTGCCTGTGGAGACTTTGTAGTTAACGCAACTGCTGCCACTCAAGTTTTCCATCATAGTAGGGAAATCAAAGGGAAAATTAGTAATATTCACAATGATATTGGTCGAAATTATTCAAGGCAAAATTGAGATTATTGCTAAATAGGCCCCTAATTTATTTTAAGCCTTTATGTTCTGTTTATGCATAAAGATCTTTTAATGTGTGATGCTGTCATCTGATCCTAGGGCCTAATTCAACATGGAACGTTGCTGCGGCAGCGTTCGCATGCTGAAGCCCTGTGAAGTCTGCGCATGTGCAGCAGCTGTACTGCGCATGCGCACACAGTGAGAAGCAATGGCATCGTACTGTGCTAACGCCTCTGCCTGATTGACAGGCAGAGGCGTTCGCGGGGCAGGTGCAGACGTGCGTTTAGGGGTCATCACGGCGGCATTGGGGGGGGCTGGGTCTGGACAACACAGGCGTGTCCGGACCATTTGCGGGGCAGGCCATGGCGGCTGCATGACAGTCACAACGAGTGAAAAGATGACAGATAGCTGCCTGCCGTCACAGCTTGGTGGCTTCAGCAGAGGGCTTCCCTAAACATGCGAATGCATCGCCTCTGTGCAATGCTTTTGCATGTATGCGGGAGGGAGGGGTAGAGGCAGGTTTTTTTGCCCTGGGCATTCCCCAGCATGTCCGTGTAATGGATCATAGATTTGCGATTTTTCACACATCTATTATCCATGCTGAATTAGGCCCTTAATCTGATCTTTCTTATGTAAATGACTACATATACTGTCATCAAAACTTGATTAAAACCTTTCTAAACCTATATAAACCTCCATTGGTTACCGGTATTCTACCGTATTAAATATAAAATACTTTTACTCGCATACAAGGCTATTAACCAAACTGCACCATCATACATCTCTTCACTCATCTCAAAATATCTCCCTACCCGACCTCTTCGCTCTGCACAAGATCTACGTCTCTCATCCACACGCATTACTTGTTCACTTTCAAAATTACAGGACTTTATTCGGGCTTCACCCACTCTGTGGAATGCCCTCCCACGCACAGTAAGACTCTCCTCTAGTCTCCAAACCTTTAAATGTCCCCTGAAAACTCACCTCTTCAGACAAGCCTATCAAACTCCAGACCCACCCACATAACCTTCAGTGCTTCCCTATCTAATTACATCCTCTGTAGAGTATTCATAACATCACATATCTTGTCTTTCTTTAGTCTCACACCCTCCTGACACTTGGCCAACTTTGTGGGGTATCATCATACAACCCATTAAGAACCTAGCAATCTGGTGGACCATTATGTAACAGGTAGCATCTATCCTTGTGTATCTATGCCTATTTCCCTATAGATTGTAAGCTTGCGAGCAGGGGCTTCCTACCTCTATGTCTGTCTGTTTTTACCCAGTTTTGTTCTATTACTGTTGTTCTAATTGTAAAGCGCAACGGAATATGCTGCGCTATGTAAGAAACTGTTAATAAATAAATAATAAATAAATAAACCTGATATTTCATTGTAAATGTGAGAAATGATTGTGTGTATGGCCAGCATTCAGTTACAGGTGTAAGTGACTGGTGTCCTCAGAGATGCAGCTTAGCTGGTCACATTATGTATAGCACATTGGACTTTGTGCAGTGAAAGTATAATGTACAATGTATAATCTCTGCAGCGTGATATCAGAAAAGGCAATTTACAGACTTGTTTTGCACATGCATTTATAATCTGCTGCATACACCACTGGGCTAGTTGTTACAATATGTCCCTGATGTTTTTTCTCAGCTTTTGCCGACCAAGCAAATTGTTATCAGAGACATGCAATGGTTTTCATTTTTGCCTGTTAATCTATATTGCACGTAAACATATACACGCCACCCGTCCTTGTGCCGCAGCAAATGACAGGCACTGGGATATTAATTTTAATTATTGTTCTCATTGAAAGAGAACATTAATTCTGTGAAAATAGAGATTATCCTGAAACAACTCACTTTTTTCTCCTAATTGTATTTATTTCTAGTTGTGCCTCTGGGTTGGGGTTGAAATGCTGGAGATCAGAATACAGACCACTTCATCTCAATGGTTTGAATCCCAACCACCAGTTAAGTATGCTAACCTGCCCAACCCCCTAACCCTCTCTTACCAACCCCCCTCTTCCTGCAGCCTAACCCTCCCCCCGCAGCCTTAACCTAACTCTCCCCCACCTTCACCTCGGCTTACCTCTTCAGCGGCCTAGCAGTCACTCGTTCAGGATCCCAGCTGTCAGGATGTCTGCGTTGGGATTGTGATCTCATTCTCGATGCCAACATCCTGAGCAGTGTCGGGATTCCTGCGTCCATTATTCAACTGCCGGGATCCTGTCCCTCTTCTAAGGTCGTTTTAGCCAACCATGGTGTCAGTGGTTGTCATGGTTCCCAGAATAGCGACTGTAACAGACTAGGAATAGGTGATGATGATTATTATTTGTTATTTATCTGGCGCCATAAGAGGTTTAAGGCAGAGGTTCCAAAACTGTGTGCCGTGGCTCCCTGGGGTGCCTCGGGACACTTGCAGGGGTGCCCTGGGTTGGTGGTCCAGGACCAATTCAAATTATTCATGGTCAATATAATAGGCAAAACCTGTGCTGGTGGCTGCCAGTCATAAAATATGTGGCCAAACAGAAGCAAATCTTGTCCCTCACCACACAACTGACCCTAAGGATGACATATAAACGCGATCTACTTAATGTAATATTTCTTTCTAAATTTCTCAATAAGAAATTTTTGGCCTAGGGGTGCCGTGAAAAAAATTCTTATATTCTAGGGCGCCGTGATTCAAAAAAGTTTGGAAACCACTGGTTTCAGGGGTAAAATGCAGGATTTCTAGGGAAGGGTTTCCAAATGCTTGGTTTTAGAGCGAGTGTGATCAGTCCATCGAGAGGGTAAAATTAGCTCTTAACAAGCTATACAGATGATTCCTCCGTCATTTCACTCTACCTAGTCGCAGGCGTGTGATCCGTCCGCCTAGTCATGCCGGAAGTGTACGAGCCGCTTCCCGTTGCAAGCATCTAAGTCTGGGCGCACGTGCGCGCCTGCCTGGATGGAGACGCTCTCCATTCAAGCGAATGGGCAGCGTCTCCGTTCGGGTGTGCGTGTCCAGATGGAGATGCTCACAGTGATCAGGTGCACCCAGGCGGGTGTGCCTAGTCACAGATGGAGCCTGAATAATGGAGGCTCTAGCTGTAATCTGCCTCTTACAAAATGTAGTGTATGTAATTCGTCAGACCAAGGTTCTCAAACGTGGTCCCCAAGGCACATTAATAGTCCAGGTTTTAGATATATCTGTGCGCAGATGGTTAAATCAAATTGACTGTGGCCAAGCAAGGATAAACTTAAAACCTGGACCTGGTGCCTTGAGGACTGCATTTCAGAACCTCTGCATCAGAACTATACAGGGCCAACAATCACAGTAACCCGTTATATGATGCAGTAGAGCCAGCAAAGTGTAGTGAATGTAATACCATACCTCCTGGGCTGGTGCTAGGGTGTACGGCGCCCCCCTGCAAACTATAAATATGCACCCTCCCATACTTTACAAAGGGACAGTGCGCATCGAAAAAGGGATGTGGTCTCACAAGGAAGGGGCGTGACCATACAATAGTACCCTCATTTAAAACGCTTCCAGTAGTGGCGCTGCTTACACATAACGCCCCAGTTGTAGCACAGCTTACACATAGCGCCCCAGTAGTAGCGGAGCTTACACACAATGACCCCAGTAGCAGCGAAGCTTACATGTAACGCCCCAGTAGTAGCGCAGCTTACACGGAATGCCCCCAGTAGTAGCGCAGCTTACACATAACTCCCAGTAGTAGCGCCACTTACACGTAACGCCCCAGTAGTAGCACCGCTTGCACGTAATGAACCCAGTAGTAGTGACGCTTACACGTAACAAACCCAGTAGTAGCGCCGCTTACACGTAATGCCCCAGTAGTAGTGCAGCTTACATGTAACGCCCCAGTAGAAGCGCCGCTTACACATAACGCCCCAGTAGTAGTGCATTTTACATGTAACACCCGATTAGTAGCGCAGCTTACACGTAATGCCCCAGTAGTAGCGCCACTTACACATAACGCCCCAGTAGTAGCGCAGATTTCATGAAACGCCCCAGTAGTAGCGCAGCTTACACGTAACACCCCAGTAGTATCACCGCTTATACCGCAGCCTACATATAATGCCCGAGTAATAGCGCCGCTTACACATAATGCCCCAGTAGTAGCGCTGCTTACACATAACCCCCCAGTATTAGCACAGCTTACACATAACTCCCCAGTAGTAGCGCAGCTTACACATAACGCCCACAGAAGTGCAGTTTATTCACATTCACCCCCTCCCTCGCACACATACACATACATAAATACACATACATACATACATACATACATACATACAAACACAGATTTTTTCACTATGGGGGACATTTACTAAGCAGTGATATGAGCGGAGTGAGGCAGTGGAGAAGTTGCCCCATCAACCAATCTGCAGCTCTGTATAATTTTATAGTATGCAAATTATAGATGTTACTTCAGTGCTGATTGGTTGCCATGGGCACTTCTCCACTGGCTCACTTCTCCGCTCTTATCACTGCTTAGTAAATGTCCCCCTTACTCTCCCTGGATGGCAGGATCTGGAGCAACATGTCCTCCTCTGTGGCATTGCAGTCTGCTGGTCCCGTGTAGCTCCGCCCCTCCACCTGTGTAGCCACACCCCCTCCTCATGTGTAGCCCCACCCCATTTTCATCTGATCAGTCACTGTTACAGGAGAGGGAGAGGAGGCTTTAAGCTGCTGATGCCGCTGCCTGTCATGCAGTGACAGGCACAGCAGCCGGCAGCAGTAGGGAGGCCAGGTGCAGCAGCGGGGTTGCAGAGCATGGAGAGCGCCTCTCCAGCCTGGCGCATACCTGCACTGCATCCCTTTGCTGAGTGGGTAGCGACGGGTCTGCATACCTCCCAACTGTCCCAATTTTTCGGCACTGTCCCGCGGTCCCACCTGTGGGCTGCAGTGACCCACAGTTAGGAGAGGGGGTTGGGAGGCCCCCTGTCACTCACTTGGGCATGGCATCTATTCATGCCAGTGAGGGACAGGAAAGGAGGCATGCCAGCATGCCTGCCGCAGTGACAGAAAATGGGTCACAGCATTCCCACAAAACCATGCACCCTTTTTCTGAGGTCACGTCCCTTTTTTAGGCGTGCGCACCTATGGCACACATAGATGAGTCCCGAGTTCAGCCTACAAAATCCTGGGAAGAATGCAATACATCAGACACATGCTGGGCAAATGATCACAGTGAGACATAAGATGCTGCTGTAGGGTCAGCCTACTGTATGTGAGTTGAATGTTTTTTTTCAGGATTTTGGGTACCATTCTACAATCCAAGTCCCCTGCTCAGCTGTGTATTGGAGCCAACCTGGGAGGGCAGCAGAAGAACCTAGCACCGCCCCTGGACATATATAAAACATTGGTCTCCTTATACACTGGATAGTCTTTGTAATACATCAGGGTCATAACTAGGTGTGTGCTTGAGGGGCCTTGCACACAGTGCATATGTAGTGCATATGGTCTATGGGCGCATCGTCTGGCAACACCTGCAGGGACACTTACCACCGCTGCCGGTAGCTGCAGTGTTGCCTGCTGTCATGTATGTATTGGTGCACTCAACTTCATCTCTGCTGACCACACCACTACATATAAAACAACGGGCAATGCTGCAGCTTCCCCCTGCATGCTCCGCCCCCTCCCGGCTTACCCTGTTTCTGGTGCAGCTTCATCGTCTCTTCCATCCCACAGTGCCCTGTGCCATGAGGAGCCACGTCATTTGGGCAGGTGGTTGGGTGGGAGAGCCACCAGTGGTGCAAGTATGCAGCCGGGTACCACGGCACCCACCGCATACTTTGTGTGTGACCAGAGCCGGCGCAAATCGCTCAGCGAAGTGATGCAATCCAGGGAGGTGCCTGGCACCAGAGGCGCTCTACCTGCTATCGCTAACCTGTTGCTGTGTATGTTCTTGCTGGACGCTGCTGCACCAGTCAAACTGTTTGATGGGCAGCGGCGCCAGCAGCGGCACTCTGAGCAGGGAACTGCTGGTCTCGTTCATCCCAGCGCACCCTGCCGTAGTCTGCTACTGCGAGCATGATAGAGGGAAATGCGGGGACAGCTCCAGCTGGTAATGGGGTGAAGCAGCGGGTGGCTGTAGTACTGGGTAGTGGTGGAAGGGTAGCAAGTGGAGGGCAGAGGTGCACGCAGGGGAGGGGGAGGTTTCAGGGTACCTAGAAAGTAACCCCCTTGCTGGGCCAATCATCACCACCACGGCCATGGAGTAGATGGCTGAGTTCAGGGGAGCTGCTGCAGCCCACAGGTCCTTCCAGCTCCCTCATATGAGCTGTTGTACTTTGAGTGACACTGATTCACTGGCTTCTGACAGCAGATAAGGAATATTTGTTCAGCTCAGCTCTGTAGCTGGGCCATTTACTGGGAGACTTGACATACAGTATGGGGAGAAGACAGCTAGTGCAAGGGGGTGTGAGACTGGGTTACCTAATGACTGTACTATTACCACACTACTGTGACGGGGGGGAGGGGAGGTTAGGGGTTTGTCTGGGATGATTAATGACTATACTATTATTAGTATTACTATAATGTACTAGCAGACCTGACAAGTGGGGTGACTGCAGCAATGAGGGGGGGTGACTTGGCTGCATAGTGGCGGTTCCAGAGGTGGGTCTCAGTGCAGTCTAAGGGGGACATGTACTAAGAAGTGATAAGAGCGGAGAAGTGAGCCAGTGGAGAAGTTGCTCCATCAACCAATGAGCAGCTATGTATAATTCTCTAGTATGCAAATTATAGATGTTACTTCATTGCTGATTGGTTGCCATGGGCAACTTCTCCACTGGCTCACTTCTCCGCTCTTATTGCATAGTAAATGTCCCCCTAAAATTCAAATAGAGGAGTAACACCGACTGCCACCCCAAACACTGACAAACATTTCCGCCAGGGACTGGCAGTTGTGGGTCTCCCCTATATGAATTTGGACCGGGCTGCAGCTCCACCTCTGGAGCCGCCATGTTGTGACTAGTACTATTATTATTACTACAGCTAGTAGTAATAATAATTATAATAATATTAATATTAATATTAAAGCAGCTAGTTTCAGGCGGGGATGAGCCTAGGCTGCGTAGTGACTATTACTGTAGTGTACTGGGAGAACGCAGCTAGTGGTGGGGGTTGTGAGCCTTGGCTGCCTAGTGTCTACTACTATTGCTATTATTACATTGTAATAGGAGACCTGACATACAGAAAGTTGAGAGTGCAGCTATTGTCTAGGGAATGAGCCTGGGCTATAGTACATTGCAGGCCTGGAATACAATTGCTCGGACCATAGCCACAGCTGGCTGGATCACAACATTTTAAAAAGTAAATTTTTTCCCCTGTAATCAAATATATGGAAACCCCCTTTTTAAAATTCTGCATATGCCCCTGGAGGGGGATGTGTCAAGCTCAAGGAGCTGTCGGTTGGTGGTGGAAGCAGGAGTGGGACTTCAGGTAAGTAAGTGCAGTGCTGTGTCTATGTTGCATAATGTGTACGGGGCACTACTATTGTGGGCATTATGTGTATAAGCGGCACTACTATTGTGGGCATTATGTGTAAGGGGCACTACTACTGTGGGCATTATGTGTAAGGGGCCATACTACTGTGGGCATTATGTGTTTGGGGCACTACTACTGAAAGCATTATGTGTATAAGTGACACTACTAATGTGGGCATTATGCGTAAGGGGCACTACTACTGTGAGCATTGTGTGTAAGGGGCACTACATTTGTGGGGATTATGTGTATAAGCAGCACTACTTCTGTGGGCATTATGTGTAAGGGGTACTACTGTAAGCATTGTGTGCAAGGAGCAATACTACTGTGGCCAATATATGTAAGAGGCACTAGTACTGTAGGTGTAACATGAATGAGGGTCACTACTCCTTGACATAATGTGAATAAGAGGCACTACTGTGTGACGTAATGTGAATAAGATTGTGTTTGTGGGGTCGTTGGAATTGGAGGTACTATTGTGTGGCCATGCCCCTTCGGCGTACACTGTGCCTTTTTAAATTATTACAGGGAGGGTGCAAATTTATAGTTTGCAGGGGGGCTCCGAACACCCTAGCACCGGCCCTGTGTGTGACATCGACAACACTAAACGCGGCACCAGCCTGACTTCACTGTCCATGGATCTTAGGGAAACACAGGTGAGAACCAGAGCCAGATTAATGAAGGGGTGAGAGGGGCGGCTGTCTCGGGGCCCCCACACAATAGGGGTCCTCACACTGTACGTTTTGTAGGAGTCTTCCTTCGGCGGCTCAGCTGTTTAGTAACAGCGGCCACTGAGGAGCTCCTGCAGATCTGCATAGTCAGTCTCGCGGGACAGGGAAATCCCGCAAGATAGTGACCGCAAGTTCCCAGACAGCCTGCGCTCCCTGCTGCAATGTAAGTGAAGGTGTGAGTGTGTATGTGACATCACCCTTTTGTCTTTTGGTTTTGGATCTTGATGATTTTTTTAAAAACATAAAAATGGCTAAAATCACAGAATTTGGGGGTAATTTTGATCCTACGGTATTATTAACCTCAATAACATTAATTTACACTCATTTCCAGTCTATTCTGAACACCTCACACCTCACAATATTGTTTTTAGGCCAAAAGGTTGCACCGAGGTGGCTGTATGACTAAGATAAACGACACAAGTGTGTGGCACAAACACCTGGCCCATCTAGGAGTGGCACTGCAGTGTTAGACAGGAGGGCAGATATAAAAAAAGGCCCCAAACAGCACATAATGCAAAGAAGAAAAAGAGGTGCACCGAGGCTGCTGTATGACTAATCCAAGCAACACAAGTGTGCGGCACAAACACCTGGCCCATCTAGGAGCGTCACTGCAGTGTCAGACAGGATGGCACTTTTCAAAAACTAGGGCCCAAACAGCACCTCATACAAAGATGTAGAAGAGGTGCAATGAGGTAGCTGTATGACTAAGCCAAGCGACACAAACAGTTGGCCCATCTAGGAGTGGCACTGCAGTGGCAGACAGTAGGTCAGATATAAAAAAAAAAATTGCCCTAAACAGCACATGATGAAAAGAAGAAAAAGAGGTGCACGAGGTTGCTGTATGACTAAGCTAATCGACACAACCACCTGGCCTATCTAGTAGTGTCACGCAGTGGCTTAATGTCGAAAGTGGGCCGCAATTGTTCGGTCCACTGACAGCATCTCCTGCATGCCCCTGTCATTTTTCAAAAATTCTGCAATTGGTGGACTTATGCAGCAGTACCCCAGGACTAATACAGCAGTACCCCTGGAATCATACGGCAGTGTCAGACAGGATGCCACTTTTCAAAAACTAGGCCCCAAACAGCACCTCATGCAAAGATGTCGAAGAGGTGCAATAAGGTAGCTGTATGATTAAGCCAAGCAACACAAACAATTCCCACTGGAATTATATGTCCAAATCACTGGAATTAAATGGCAAAATCACTGGAATTGTATGTCCAAATCACTGGAATTATACAGCAAAATCATTGGAATTATACTGCAAAATCACTGGAATTATACGTCCAAATCACTTGAATTATACGTCCAAATCACTGGAATTATACTGCAAAATCTCTGGAATTATACATCCAAATCACTGGAATTAAATGGCAAACTCACTGGAATTATACTGCAAAATCACTGGAATTATACTGCAAAATCACTGGAATTATACATTCAAAACACTGGAATTAAATGGCAAAATGGAGGTTGAGGGCTTCCATCGTCATGTGAAGCTGAACCACTAGTCATGTACATAGGCCAGGGCCTTAGCCGTTCCTTGCCACTCCGTGTCGTAAATGGCATATTGGCAAGTTTACGTTTCTCCTCAGACGATTTCAATTTATTTTTGGGGGTCTTTTTACTGAACTTTGGCTTTTTGGATTTTACATGTCCTCTACTATCACATTGGGCATCGGCCTTGGCAGACGACGTTGATGGCATTTCATCGTCTATGCCATGGCAAGTGGCAGCAGCTTCAGCACTAGGAGGAAGTGGTTCTTGATCTTTCCCTATTTTATCCTCCAAATTTTTGTTCTCCATTATTTTTCTGGAGTTATATAAGACAATATGCGGCACAGGAGCACTGGACATATGGCAGCAGAGGATACCACTGTGACTGCCTGGTCACTGGAATGACTGATGGCTGATGCACAGGAAACTACCACTGGACTGATGCAGGACAACACAGCAACACTTTAAGGGACTTGTTGTTTTTATTATTATTATTATTATTATTATTATTATTATTATTATAATACGGCAGCACTGGACATATGGTAGCAGAGTATAACACTGTGACTGCCTGGTCACTGGAATGACTGATGGCTGATGCACAGGACACTACCACTGGACTGATGCAGCACAATACACCACCACTGAACTGATGCAGCACAATACACCACCACTCAACTGATGCAGCATAACCCAGCAGCAATGCACATATGGCAGCAAGATGATATAACCACTGTGACTGCCTGGTCACTGGAATGACTGATGGCTGATTCACAGGACACTACCACTGGACTGATGCAGCACAATACACCACCACTGAACTGATGCAGCACAACACAGCAGCAATGGACATATGGCAGCAAGAAGACACAACCATTGTGACTGGATAAATACAGCACAAGACATGGACAATGAGAGAACTGAGACACGTCCTCTCTCTACACTCTCCAATGCCAGAGTGAAAATGGCGAGGACGCGCGGCTCCTTATATGGAATCCAAACCCCGCGAGAATCCGACAGCAGGATGATGACATTTTGCCTCGTTCTGGTTTCCAAGTCAGGCAGGAAAACCCGAGCCTGACTCGGATCCGGGCTCGAATGGCTCATCCCTAGTAAGTATGTGTGTGCGTGTGTGCGCATGGCTCGGGAGGGGGGAAATTTGCCAGAAATTGGGGGCCCCTACAATCTGTGTTGACCTTGGCTCCCACCATGCTTAATCTGGCCCTGGTGAGAACGTCTGTTAGAGCTGACGTGGGAGGGGGCTTGGTGAGAGACAGAGTGACAGGAGTTGTTGCTGAGAGACACCGAGTGACAGGGAGTGTTGCTGAGAGACACAGAGGGACGAGGGGAGGGTTGCTGAGAGACACAGAGTAAGGGGGTAGTAGGAAGGTTGCTGAGAGACACAGAGTGACAGGGTGGTGTGAGGGTTGCTGAGAAACACAGAGTGACAGGAGTTGTTGAGAGACACAGAATGACGGGAGTGTTGCTGAGAGACACAGAGTGAAGGGTAGTAGGAGGGTTGCTAAGAGACAGAGTGACAGGGCGGTGTGAGGGTTGCTGAGAGACACAGAGTGACAAGGGGAGGGTTGCTGAGACACAGAGTGACAGGGTGTTGTGAGAGTTGCTGAGAGACACAGAGTGATGGAAAGAGACACCGAGTGACAGGTAGTGGGAGGGTTGCTGAGAGACAGAGTGATGGGAGAGGGCTGCTAAGAGACACAGAGTAACAGGGGAGGGCTGCTGAGAGACACAGAGTGAGCGTGTGGTGGGACGGTTACTGAGAGACACAGTGTGGGAAGGTTGATGAGAGATACAGAGTTATAGGGGTTAGAGTTGCTGAGAGACACAGAATGAGGGGAGGGGGGCAGGCTGAGAGACTGTGAAGGGTATGAGACTGAGAGACAGAATGGAGTTAAGCTCAGAGACACAGAATGAATGGGGGCAGGCTGAGATACAGAGTGAAGGGGACAGGCTGAGAGACAGTGAAGGAAATGAGGCTGAGAAACACAGAAAGAAGGGGGGCAGACTGAGAGACACAGAGGGAGGGAAATGGTGAGAGATGCAGGTGGGAGATAGTAATATAGTAACATAGTAACATAGTTAGAGAGGTTGAAAAAAGACAAGTTGTCCATTGAGTTCAACCTTTGACCCTATACTGTGATGAATGTAACCAAAGTATACCCGTAGTAGCTCAATACAGTCTTTTTAAATGTTATATCCCTGAATATCTTTAACAGTTAAAAATGTATCCAACCCATTTTTAAACTCAATTACTGAGTCCGCCATTACTACCTTCTCTGGCAAGGTATTCCAGATCCTTACTGCCCTTATTGTGAAGAACCCCCTCCTTCGTTGGGTATTACATTTTTTCCTCTTCTAACCCCAGAGAGTGTCATTTGTATGGGTCTCCTAATAAACAAATTGCCTGATAGCTCCATGTATTGTCCCTTTATGTATTTATATACAAGTGTGAACATATTGAACCTGGTAAGCCTCTCCTCGTATTCCAGCATCTCTAACCCCCTTATCAATTTAGTTGCTCGTCTCTGAACCCTTTCAAGCTCTAATATATCTTTTTTTATATTGTGGTGCCCAAAATTGTACACAATATTCAAGTACCAGTGATTTATATAATGGTACGATTACACTTTCATCCCTTGTCTCAATTCCCCGTTTTATGTAAGTTAAAACCCTATTTGCCTTTGTTGCTGCAATCTGACATTTTAGACTGTTGTTACATTTTGATGGTGTGGCTGACAGAAGACTGGCGTAATGTGTGTAAGAGGCTCTGGCTGGCATAAAATGTGTAAAGGGCCCTACCTAGTGTAATGTGTCTAAGGGGCTCTACCTGACGTAATGTGTGTTAGGGGCTAGCTAGTGCAATGTAAGTGGCTCTACCTGACTTAATTTGTGTAAGGGGCTCTACCTTGTATAATGTGTGTACGAGCTTTACCATGGCGTGGTGTATAAGGGGTACTACTGTGTAGTGTAATTTGAATAACGGACACTACTGTGTAGTGTAATGAGAAATGGTACTATTCTGTGGCCATGCCCCTTCCCAGTGAAGCATGCTCCTACATTCTTTACACGCGCCTTCGGCGCGTACTGTCCCTGTATTAAATATGGGAGGCATCAATTCTGTTTCTGACACAGGGCACCAAAATGTCTAATGACGGCTTTGTAAAACGTAATTAACAATAATTATAGTACAGGTTCTGGGGTAGTGTCTAAAAAATTAACTACTGTATGTGGCGAATCTACAGCTATAGTAAAATCATATTATATACCACTACTATTGTGGTTATGATTAATTAAGAAACTGGCCAAGGGAATGTTTGCATGCATTTGTCTGTGATTTAAAGTGCTTTACAAACTACATAAGCATGTACCAGATGCTTCACATAGACTATTTTCTGGAACTTTACTGCTCAGAATACAACATAGGGGGTAATTCCAAGTTGATCGCAGCAGGACATTTTTTTAGCAGTTGGGCAAAACCATGTGCACTGCAGGGGGGGCAGATATAACATTTGCAGAGAGAGTTAGATTTGGGTGGGTTATTTTGTTTCTGTGTAAGGTAAATACTGGCTGCTTTATTTTTACACTGCAATTTAGATTGCAGATTGAACTCACCACACCCAAATCTAACTCTCTCTGCACATGTTATATCTGCCCCCCCTGCAGTGCACATGGTTTGCCCAACTGCTAAAAAATTTCCTGCTGCGATCAACCTGGAATTACCCCCATATTTCCAACCCAGGTCACTTCTTTTAAACAAATACCCCACCTGGAGATCCTAAGACTGGCATCTTATCTACCAAGCCACTAATTAATTCCTCTATTGACTACTGAATTCTGCCACTTTAATTTTCTTAAGCTGGGTACACACTGGATGACTTTGTGAACTGATAATGTCGATATTATCTTAAACCATAAAGCTATACCTCTAAATACACTTTTACCATGGAGCCGCTGCGGCCGCTAGACTTAATACACACGCTACGCACTTTGTACGCTATTTGCGTACAGAGTCCCGTACTTTGTACGGACTTAGCGTACAGACGCCGCGCTGGGGGTACAAAGTACACACAGCGCGCGCACACACTTTTGATAAACTTTAAACCTTATTAGTAATGCAATGCAATGATGTTACACCTCAAACCTTACGCAGCGCTGACGGTATAAAGTACCCACAGTGCGTACACACCTTATCAATACACTCTTAAACCTTATACAGTTAGGTAATGTAAAACGCTTTAAACCCTAGCAGGGAAATGAGGACACAACACTGATTTGTAGTTAAACACTGGGCTCCGAAACCTCAGCGTATATATCTGGAAGGGGATAACAATACAATTTATACACTACAAAATACAATAGAGTAAAATGGCTACAGTCAATTGTACATACGTGAGAATATTCGCTTGCGCAACCTGGACCAGTCCTCCGCTCATCAGGTAGATAGCGTTCAGAGTCTTCTGACCGGCCAGGCAGCAACAGGATTTTTATACACTACTTCCATAAACAATACAATGGATACTGTAATCCCTTTGTCCATTGGACACAGAGATGCATCTTTACATTACAGGAGAGGTCATAGGTTGATTTGAAAAGGTGGGCGATGTCTTTCTCAACTGCTCTTGTGGGTGGTCTCCTCTGGATTCCCGCCGCATACATAATATACAGTAAATACAGTTTATATCTATATTCTACTTCTGCACATAACTATACGCAGGAACATGCGATCTTCCTCTAACCAACACCGGAATGTTACCCTCAAAATACCCTACAGCTGGATACTAGACATCACCCTATAACCTTAGTCTGTCCCTTCCTATCATGCAAAGGTGAATCCCTTAGTCCTGGAATCATTTAAACTGTTGATACTTGCTGATGTGGTGCAGGGGGTCTATGTGTACAATGTGCACTATTTGGGTAAAATATGTAATGTTCTGATAACCCTCTATGCGCTCACAAACTCCGCCGTAAATACCCATACCACGCGCAGGACCGCAGGAGCGATCATACGCAAATTGCGGATATGTACACGCACGGCGGAACAAGTGCACGCGCAGCGGGCATGTGTGTGTGGTTAGTACGTGGTGTGTGTGCTACAATATTTTTCGACTTTGACAGTCCACCCTTTGGCAGTCAACAATAACTGCCACTATCTAAACACTAAACAGAAAAATATACAATACAATATCTACAGATGATTGGATGGTAGGAGGAGAGGTGTAGGTGGGAAATGTATGACCTAGTGGGATAGTAAAAGCATGTATGTATGTATGAATTCATGTCTGAGGGGCATGTATCATCATGCCGTATATGTTCTAAATAAGCTTCGAGGTATTGTGAAGTATACATTAAATCCTTCTTATCCCGTATTAAGGGTCTGTAAGTGGGCCAAAAAACACTACCAAGCTCTTTTCGGCTTCTTGTTCCAACAAATGGGGTGCACATTTAGTTGATGATACATGGAGGGGGAACATATGTGAGTGCTAATATATGTGGATATCACCTGTCGACTATGTGTGTCACTAACTGAAGGTTGTAGAGATGAAGATAAGACACATATCTAAAATACCATCACATAACATTTTCGTAATCATTCTTGGGTGTAGTTGATGTCTTTTCCGGATCGATGTATCTGGGCAAAGGGGGAGACAAAGGAAAAACGGGTGAAAGAAACAGGCCATGGAATTCATTTGCAATCCTTATAACATTGTCTCTATGGATGGGTCGTAAATTAAATCTGCTTCTGTAACAATGCCCCCGCTCCTTAAACTCATCAAATTTGTGCCGTGCTTGCGCCGCATTAGAATTCGAACACACCTAAATATCAAGCCAATAATTATGATGACTCCCAGGATACAAAGGAGAAACTTTCCTACACTCATAATAACATTTTGAGCCCATTCTCCTAAACCTGAGAACCAATTGCGTGGGTTCAACCATGAGACCCAGCCGGTCAGTTCATTACTCACAGCAGTCAGGGTAAGGTTGTGTCTCCTTCGGAACTCCCACTTCAACTGCAAGATATCGTCCATCTTTTGATCGATGATCTCGGTTGGGTCATCAGTGCTGTTTGTAATATACGTGCAGCACTTCACACCATATTGAGTTGCCAAAGTGACACAGTACCCACCCGTCACGGCTGTGATATAATTAAGGACCATCCTGTGCTGGATCAGTTCCGTTTTGTAAGCTTGCAACTCCCTACCCGTATACCTGAAGGTGTCGTCATACATCTCAGTGATATTATCTATCAAGTTCGCTAGCGCATGGATATACCTATAATTTATAATTCCTCTGGCAGTACGGATGATGTCTAATGCGAGAAGGAATTGAATCCCGGTGGATTTGTGGATCAAATCAGAGGCTGCGTGTTCTGTTCTATCTATGAGGTGTCTCTTGATAATGTGTTCATAGTGAGTATGAGTATAAGGAGCCTGAGCACTGAGGTGAACGTCTTTCATCTTATCATGGGTTATGGTCATGACCTCTGGCAACACTCTTCCAATGTAACACAATCCCTCTGAGTTTGGGGCAAGCCACTTATACGCCTTCCTCCCACATATGAAATAGGCATCATCGGGGAGAACATATGGGACAGAATATGACATTACCATATTACAAACTTTCCAAGTGAAAAACCCAATTCCTAGTTCTCTCATCTGTTCAGTACAAGTATCAGGCTGTATCAGAGCCGGCCTTAGGTATAGGCAAACTAGGCAATTGCCTAGGGCATCTGGTATGCCTAGGGGCACAAGCAGCTTCTGCTGATTAAAATGATATGCAGCATGCCTATATTCTGTGTGTAGCATTTCGTATGCAGATATAGCCACAGTCGCACAATATATATAGGCATGCTACATATCATTTTAATCAGTAGAAGCTGCTTGTGCATCCTAACCACATAGCAATGCAAATAAGATGCATTTTCATCAAAAATAGGCACCCGACGTTAGCAGAGCTGCTAGTTGACCCACGCCAGGAACTCTATGTGTCATTATTTGTATAAGGGCATTAATAATCTGTAACATATGTGTAATAGGCACTATGTGTGTCATTATGTGTATAAGGGCATTAATAATGTGTGGCATTTGTGTAAGGGCCATTATGTGTGTCATTATGTGTATAAGGGTATTACCAATGTGTGGCATTATGTGTATAAGGTGCTCTACTGTGTGGCGTAACGTATAGAAAGGGCACTACTGTGTGGTCTAATGTGAATAAAGAGCAATATGGTGTGGGGTAATGAGAATAAAGAGCAATATGGTGTGGTATAATGTGAATAAGGAGCAATTCAGTATAATGTTATGTGAATGAGGGGCACTAATGTGAGAAGTAACGTATATAAGGTGAATTGGTACTACTGTGTGATGTAATGTGAATAAGGGACAATATCATATGATAATTTGTGAATAAAGTTGCACTACTGTGAGGCATAATTTGAATTGGGGGTACTATTGTGTGGCCATGCCCCTTGCCAGCAAAAACACATACCTTTTTGGGCTGTGCGCCGAACGTGCACACTGTTCTTATTTAGATTACAGGGGGTAGGAAAACAAAAAAAGGACTGCTATGGGTGGGGGGTGATGGTGCTGGGAAAGGGGTGCAGGGTCAGAGGCGGAACTAGCGGTGGTGCTAGGGGGCACCAGCCAAAATATTGCCTAGGGCATCATATTGGTTAGGGCCGGCTCTGGGCTGTATGATATGAGCACAGTACCCTGGTGATACTTCTCCAACCCGCATGGTCTTGCTTCCTTGAGTATACCTATACCGAAAATACCTTCCACTGTTGGCTATTTGGCGTACAAGTTCAGAGTCTACGGGTATCTTATCAGCTCTATGCGAAAAGGCCATGGTCTGGTTATTCCATGTCACCTCCCAATTTCCTGGTTTTCGGTGATTGGAAATGTTGAAACATAACAAGGATCTATCTACATGATACTGGTGGAGCTTCAAACTAGGGGGCCTAGAAATATTAAATTTCTTGTCCACCGGTCTCCCACCCCGTAATTCGAGTACCTCATCTATTGCTAAAGGGTACGGTACTAATCCTGACTTACTCTGACCTTGAGGTACTTGTGAGCACACCCAGCATTCTGTTTGGTTTAAAACCTTACCCACTAGTGAGTGGTAATCACTCAATGGATGACGGTCCATGTTGATATTAAGGCTGGACTGACATCTCTGGATGCACCCATCCTCAACTATGTTCTCACAATTCTTACAAATGCAATTTTCCTCAGCCAATAACCCTTCACAGTGCCTCCTAGCTCCCTGACTACCAGATCGTTTTCTGATACTCGCCTTTGCTCGAGTGATGTGTTGCTCTTGGAATTCTACAAATCTGTCCTCGCCATCAGAACCCATTCCAGATCCTTTCTCGACCTCTCTGGTACTATCACCGAAACAGACTGTTCTGGTCAACAACAGGGTTAACAGGAAAACCCGGAACGAGGTCTCTTGGGGTAAGTCCATCTTGTTAAGGGAAGAGAAAGGAAACAAGAAGGGGGAGGAAAAGGGAAGGAGAGAAGGAGGGTAGTGGGAGATGGAGAAAATAATAAAAAAAAAGGAAAAACTGGTGCGACAACCGCCTCTTGATCTTGTTGTTCTCCGCGCTCAGGTGCCGTCTCAACCGTACTGCCTCTCAGCCTTCCTGGAACAGACACTCCAGTGATACGATGTTCTCTACACTCTGCTCTTTGTCACGGGTTTTCTCTGGGTCAGCGACCTTCTTACAGTGGGACGAGTGGACCCAAGTCTCTCTTTCGGCAACCTTTAATGCTGTCGTGCTGGTTAGTAAGACTTGGTACGGTCCTTCCCACCTGTCAATGAGGCAACCTGAGCGCAGAAAATTTTGAATCATTACATAATCCCCAGGTTCAATGTTATGACAATTACTGTTCGTTAGGTCAGGAATCACCAGCTTTAGATTTTTGTTTTGATTCCTCAGCTGTTGGCTCATCTTAACCAAATATTTTACAGTCACTTCGTTATTGCATTTCAAATCATCCTGCGGGTCTATCATTACATGGGGTTGTCGACCAAAAAGAATATCAAAGGGTGATAGGTTAAGTGGGGACCTGGGAGTGGTTCTGATGCTGTACAATACTAGTGGCAAAGCTTCTGGCCACAACAATCCAGTTTCAGCCATCACTTTGCTCAACTTGTTCTTAATAGTGCTGTTTACTCTCTCCACCTTCGCACTCGCCTGTGGGCGGTACGGAGTATGCAGCTTGCTATTAATTCCCATCAGTTTACACATAACCTGAAAGACTTCACCTGTAAAATGGGTACCCCTATCGCTTTCAATTATCCTGGGGATACCATATCTACACACAAATTCCTGCACAATTTTCTTTGCAGTGAACGTAGCAGTATTTGTGGCAGCAGGGAACGCTTCTACCCAATTGGAAAACACATCAATACAGACTAACACATATTTTAAATTCCTGCAGGGTGGTAACTGTATGAAATCAATCTGTATTACCTGAAAAGGGACGTCTGTCGGCGGGATATGGGATGGTTCTGTTGGTATTGACTTTCCAATATTCTTCCTCAAGCAAATAAGACATGTCATTGCTCTCTTACCCGCATGAGAATAGAATCCTGGCGCACACCAGTAGGCTCTTACCAGCTTACACATACCCTCTTTACCCAGATGAGTCAGACCGTGTGCCGACTCAGCTAAGCTTGGAAGATATGCTCTGGGGGCCACTGGCTTACCCTGTCCATCTGTCCAGAGTCCTGAGGACTCTTGGCCATACCCCTTTGACCTCCAGACTGCCTTTTCCTGTGGAGAACACAAATTCTGCATTTCACTTAATTTTTGTGTGTTGATGGTGTTAAATATCATCAGTGATGTGATATCTGTTTGTATGGGGGTGCTGGCTGCTGATTTAGCAGCTTCGTCTGCCCGGCTGTTACCAAGTGAAATTGGGTCTTGACTGTAAGTGTGGGCTTTGCACTTGATAACAGCCACTCTGTCTGGTTCTTGTATCGCTGTTAGAAGCCTTTTTATATGGGATGCATGCGCTACAGGTGTGCCAGCTGCCGTCATGAAATTTCTGAGGCGCCATAGGACCCCGAAATCATGCACTACTCCAAAGGCATACCTAGAATCTGTATATATATTGGCTGACTTTCCCTTGGACAATTCACATGCTCTGGTTAGGGCGACCAGCTCAGCAACTTGTGCTGAGTGCAGTGGGCCCAGGGGCTCAGCTTCTATGATACCTCTGTCATCTACGACTGCGTATCCAGTACACAAGTCTCCCGAGTCCGTCTGTCTGTGGCAACTACCGTCAGTGTAAAAGGTAAAATCTACGCCTTCCAGTGGGTTGTCACTAATGTCGGGTCTTGCCGTGAAAGTCTGGTTCAGATATTCCATACAATCATGTGTGTCAGTGTCTGTACTAAATCCTCCTTCACCATCATTCTCATCCTCCACCCTTTATGCCTGTCCAGGCACACCTGGCAGATAAGTTGCAGGATTTAGTGCGCTGCATCTCTTTATGGTGATGTTTAAATGGGCCATTAGTGCTAATTCCCACTTTGTAAACCGTGCAGATGAGACATGTCTGGTTTGGGCAGAGTTCAGTAAGGCTGACACTGCATGAGGTGTATGGATGGTCAGGTTGTGTCCTAACACTACGTCTTCGCTTTTACTCACTAGCAAGGCTATCGCTGCAACACTTCGCAAGCATGTGGGGAGAGACCGTGCTACGGTGTCCAACTGTGCACTGTAGTAAGCTACCGGCCTGCTGGCATCACCATGTCTCTGGGTTAGGCCACCTGCCGCACACCCAGCTCTTTCTGCACTGTACAATTCAAAGGGTTTACCATAATCTGGCATGCCTAGTGCAGGTGCCTGTGATAGGCACTGTTTGAGTCTATCAAATGCCAGTTCGGACTCATCTGTGTGAGAGATCCGATCTGGTTTGTTCGAGGAGACCATTTCTTGCAAAGGTAAAGGCAGTATGGAGAACCCTGGGATCCAGTTTCGGCAGTACCCACACATTCCAAGAAAAGTGCGGATCTGTTGCTGGGTTTGTAGCAGAGTCATGTCGCGAATCGCAAATCAGTGGTGAGGTGTCTAAGTCCTTGCGTCAAGCAATGTCCCAAATATTTTACCTTGGTCTGGCACAACTGCAACTTATCTTTTGAAACCTTGTGTCCCGTATTAGAAAGGTGAAACAGGGGGGCGTGGCCTGGATGCTGAGCGAGCAGGCAGCAAACTCAGTGAGCTCTCAGGGACCTGGGAGCAAAAAACCATATAAATCCTCCCCAAACCTCCCAAATCAGACCCTGGGACATTTGTCTGCTGAGCTGAGACAGGGAGAAAGAGGGGAAGTAGAGCTGCGGAATCGGGGAGCCGGTTTTCTGGCTCCCGCGGATTGCGGCCTACTCCCTGTCACGAAGCCGGGACCTCAAGTTCAGATCGCACCCATCGGCTGGGCGGCGACATTGCCGAGACGTCTGGAGGACCCGCTCGACCGCTACCCCCTTGGTGGATCCCCTGCAACTTACAAGTGCCATTCGCCGGGGGACGAGGAGAGAGGAGTCCCGGATCGGAGCGGCCCGACGAGCTCCGCTACACGAGCGGCGGCCATTTTGAGGGACGGGAGCAGGAGAAGCGACCCGGCTGCAGAGAGGAGGAGACGGCTGACGGCCCCCCGGGTGAGTGCAAACCCCAGACCCGGCTCGGACGAGCAGACGGCGGGCCTCTCCTCCCTCCAAGTGAGCTTACCCGGCGTCCGCCTAGCGCCGCTGCGGGCGCCTTCCCCCTCTACGACATCAGGCTGACTGGGGCTGACTGGGGCTGGCTGGGGCACAGTGAGAGGCAACAACTGCTGCAGGTGCGCTCCAAGCAGGCACCTGGCCCACACACGCCGCTGGCCCGGGCCCTGGAGTGAGAACTGCCCTTGGTGGGCTCTCCCCCCCCCCCCCTGCGAACACCCTTGCACCTCACTCTCCAGGGTGACCTCCCACGGCCGTGGGTAGCTGGCCGGAGGAGCCTGAGGAGCAGCTTGACCTCCCACAACCATCACCCCTCACGGGGCTGCAATATAAAAGCCTCACATACCAAGGCGGAAAAGGGGTATATGAGAAGGGTGCGACTCCTGTCCCTACCGCGACTGCTTCATACATAGCTAGGATTGATTCTTTCCTGACAAGGGGAGTACACCCCCTGACCCTGTTCCTGAGATAGCCAGGAATACATTGATTAGAGCGAGGGCAACTAGCGCAATGGCCCTGTCTGCACCGCTCATACCGATGTAAACCAAGAGATTTCTCTCACCTCTGCCACTATCCACGTGATGTCTTATTAGCTTCTGGAAAAGTGGAGCCTCCCGGTTTCTCCATCCTCAGTGTTTGGATATATTAAGCTATCTTTATCTGGGCTTTACCATGCCCACTAGGCGCAGCAAAACGGCAAAACCGGCACAGCAGCTTTCTTTTTTCAAATCATCCCCGAAAATGCCGGGCCCTAAAGCCACCGGGCCCTCCACAACAGGAGCAGTTTCCCAGACCCCTCCGTCATTGGAGGTGCGTCCGTCAGCCACGTCCTTAGATAAGGTTGGAGATGGGGAGGCCCTTACGGTGGGCACTATGAAGTTGCTTTTGACACGCTTTAAAGAGGAAGTTGCAGCTGAGTTCCGCACCACCTTAACGGCGTGCCAACAATCTATAGATGATCTGGGTGGCCGTACGGACCACTTGGAAACTAAAATGGAAGAGGTCGTGGGGTCCCACAACAATCTATTGGACTCTCATGATGCATTGGAGGCTGAGGTGAAGCTTCTACGGGACAAGGTTACAGATTTGGAAGATAGATCGCGTCGCAGCAACCTCAAGCTACGCGGAGTCCCCGAAACGGTGTCACACAGTAGTTTGCATGACTACACGATGACCATCTTTAAGGCCCTGATGCCTCAGTTTACATCTACAGACCTCATTATAGACCGAATACACCGTCTACCGAAAGCCAGAGCGGCCCCAGGAGATGCACCGAGAGATGTCCTAATGAAGATGCACTACTTTCATGTTAAAGAGGCCTTATTGAAAGCATCTAGACCGACGTCTGACACATCTTCAGCCCTACAAGGACTTCAACTCTTTGGGGATTTATCTGCGGCCACTCTATCTAAGCGGCGATCATTTCACCAGATCACTACGGCCCTCAGAAAGGCTGACATCCCATACAGATGGGGTTTCCCCACCAAGCTGCTGATCCACCGGGATGGCTCCACTATCTCTGTCTCCACTGCTGATGAAGGAGAAAAGCTGCTTAAATCCTGGAACATCACGGAACCTGCGGAGGGCTCCTCCCCCCGACGTCTCCAGCAGGACTGGACGCCGGTGAAATGAGGATGCTGGCTCTGAGACAGATACTTTACCGTCATAGTAATAATGTTAAGTCCCCAGTGACTCTTCAGATAGAGACTTTATCCCATGCATAAGGGGCCACGGTCTGTTGAGATGTGGGGCGCTAGACATAGCGAAAGTAATACGCATGTTTTGAAGCATTTCAATGTCTCCCTGCTAGGCCAAATTAGTTGCTCTTTTTTTCTCTCTGGGGAACTGTGCCTGGCGCGCCTCTGGATATAACAGTCTATATTATACTGACCTGTGGGTTTAGTTCTTATAGCGGGATTAACTACTCGAGCCGCTGGCTTAGTCCTCATGTTAGAAGTAATAGTTCTGGGTTTTACTTGACTCTTTTTATGTTGGAGCACTTGTGTTCCGCTGTATTTGCTCTTCAGGTTCCGTGTGTACAGAAGTGCATACATCTGTTACTATGTTATTAAGATGTCCTTGTATTCTTGAGTTTAAAGTGAATAAGTATGGCAGTGGGTGGGAGTTATGCCACTAACCCCTCCCTTAGCCTACACAGTCGCCTTGGTATGACGACTGGATGTGATCTCACGAGAGATCAATTTAGTTTAGTTTTGTCCTATATTTTATGTTTGTCTCCCCACATGTATTCCTATATGTTTCCCCCTCCCTATCAGATATACCGGTCTCAACACGGGTATTGGACATCAGAGATATCAGTTTCCCCTATAATTGAAAATGGTGAAGATAGTCTCCATTAATGCCAAGGGGCTTAACTCTCCTCAAAAACGTAGAGTAGCTTTGAACTATTTTTACAAGCTAAGAGCACAAGTAGTAGCTGTTCAGGAAACCCATTTTCAGAGTCAAAATCCTCCCCTCTTCACTAATTCACGCTACCCCCTTTGCTACACTGCAAATGGACCCACCAAGAAAGCCGGCGTTGCCCTTCTCATAGCACAACACTGCCCGTTTGTCCTGTCCTCTAAATATGAAGACCCCGATGGGAGGTATTTAATTCTAGTAGGACAACTAGACAATGTGGAGACCACTCTGGTCTCTTGCTACGCCCCCAATACCAAACAAATAAAATTCCTTAGATCCTTCTGTAAAACTCTCCAAGAGCATACGAAAGGAGCCCTGTTGATCCTCGGGGATTTCAACATGGTGCTAGACCCCAATACAGATCGCTCTCGCCCAACCCGACCTTTACGTAGCAGCCCAGCCCAAGACCCTTCAGGCAGATTTGGCCAATTGTTAGCTGAATATTCACTGTATGATGCATGGAGAGCCAAACACCCTGCAGAACGTGATTACACCTTTTTTTCCCACGTCCACAGTTCATATTCTAGAATAGACATGGCGTTAGTTGATAAATGGACACTAGCTGCCATAAATAAGGTGGATATATTACCCATGTCTTGGTCAGATCACTCACCACTAGTTGTGAACTGGGAAGCCAACAAGAGAGTGGTCCCCCATGGCCCCTGGAGATTGGGCCCGCACCTTTTATCCCGCCCTGAGGCCTGTCAGGCCATTCAGCAATCTTTAGACCTATATTTAGCTACTAACTGCCCCAAGGACACAAACGTTTTCAACCATTGGTGTTCTCTGAAAGCAGTGGTCAGAGGCTCTGCAATCCAAATAGCAGCTAGACTTAAACGGGAGTATAAAAGTAGACAGGCCTCGGCCGAGCGGGAGGCAGCGCGCCTGGAAACTGCACACAAAAGTGACCCCAATAATAAACCCCTCTTTAAGGAACTCCTTGCTGCCCGCGACAAAGTGAACGTATTTGCCCTAGCAGAGGTTCATCGCAACCTGCAGCGACTTAACCAACAATATTACAGACTGGGCAACAGAGCGGGACGCTTGCTGGCGCGTAAACTAAGGGGACGTAGAGCTAAAGAACGCATACATGCTGTATATACCGCATCTGGTGTTAAAGTAACTGACCCAGGAGAGATAGCAAATGCGTTTGCCGAATACTATGCACAGCTGTACAACCTTAAAGAGGATCCCAATACCCCCCAGCCCTCCCAGGTTGATATTGCTGGCTTCTTGGAGAGGTTGTCCCTCCCCACCATCGACCCTCAAACCCTTGAGTCCCTTAGTTTGCCCTGGTCACATGAGGAAGTTGTGGCAGCTATTGAATCCTGCCCAGTAAACAAGGCCCCGGGCCCAGATGGATACCCCGCCAACTTTTATAAAACTTTTAAATCTACTCTTGCCCCTCTTTTAGTGTCAGTTTTCAACGAAGCCTCAGACTCCACATGCTTCCCGAAAGAGATGATGGAGGCCCGTATAATCACCATCCCTAAGGCGGGTAAGTCTCCCGCGGTTGTCCAGAACTACCGCCCGATAGCACTCTTAAACACGGATCTTAAATTGTTCGCTAAGCTAGTTGCAAATAGGATATCCCCACTCCTACCCAATCTAATTAACCCTGACCAGGTAGGTTTTGTTCTTGGACGGCAAGCATCCGATAACACTCGAAGGGTTATCAATTTGATTGAACGCTGCCAAGCCCGGGAAGAGCCTCTTCTGCTTCTCTCTCTAGACGCGGAAAAGGCTTTTGATAGGCTGCACTGGGACTATCTACGGGCTACCCTGGACTGCTTTGGATTTGCAGGCAGGATACTCGACTCCATATTGGCCTTGTACTCCTCCCCGTCGGCCTCGGTGTTCACCAATGGTTGCAAGTCATATACATTCAATATCACAAATGGGACACGTCAGGGTTGCCCCCTTTCACCCCTAATTTTTGTGCTGGCTATTGAGCCCCTGGCGGAGAGGATCAGGACACTAGATCCCATTGTTGGCCCTGTGGTGGAAGGGATGCACCATAAAATATGTCTTTTTGCTGACGATATCTTAGTATGTCTTAGCGACCCTGAATCGTCATTACCGCATTTGCACTCTCTCTTGGACTCCTACGCAGCGATCTCCTATTATAAACTAAATACCACAAAGACTGAGGCCCTTCCTCTGAACATGTCAGATGTCGTGCTTAGGCGTCTAAGGTTGACTTACAGATACGCATGGCAACTCAGGTCACTTAAATATTTGGGTGTGCAGATCTCCAGAGGGCAAGATTTAATGAGATGTAACTATGACCCCCTTTTTAGAGCATTCGAATTAGTCATTAAAGACTGGATGATGCAGGAGGTTTCATGGGTCGGACGAATAGCGGCGGCAAAGATGGTGCTTCTACCCAAACTGATGTACCTTTTCCGTACCATCCCTAGGACTTTCCCTAAAGATATTTGCAATAGATTTAACCGTTTACTTTCAAATTATGTGTGGGGGGGCTCAAAGCCGAGGATAGCAAAATCAACCCTAGTTGCGCGGAAGTGTGACGGGGGAGTGGCCTACCCAGATCTAGAGAGATACCATAACGCCTGTTTACTCGCCCAGGCCAGAGATTGGTTCACTCAAGACGCCCCAAAACCATGGGTGTTACTGGAACGAAGCGCTGTCTCCCCCCTCACACTATCTGACTTGCTATGGCTCCCTACGGCTGCTATCCCTCTAGACGGGCTGGGAAACTCGGCAGTGCAGGCAACAATATTAGCATGGAAAATCGTAACTAAATCCCTCCCCTCCGGAGCCCTTCCCTCCCCCCAATTATCTCTCCACACCATAGCCACAATGATCCCAGACCTTCACCTACACCATTGGGGTGATAGAGGCCTAACCACCTTGAGGGATGTCCTGCAGGATGGTGTATTAGTCCCATTCTCCCTACTGCAGGAACAATTCCAGGTACCTAAACAAGATTTCCACAGATATCTGCAACTGAGGCATTGGCTCCAAAGTTTTTCTCCCAACCGAGTCCCCCATACTGGCCCCTCTAAATTGCTGATGTCAATCCTACTGCCGGTCAGGAATAGAGGCGGTATCTCCAGATGGTACCAATATCTTGTGACCGAGGCCCGGCGGAGGCTATTCCCCTCACAGACCAAATGGGAAAAAGACCTCCCTGCGGTTTTCACTGAGGATATTTGGAAAACTATCTTTCAATCCTGCTTTAAAATCTCTAAATGTACAAACCACTGTGAAATGTATTACAAACTGGTCCATAGGGTGTACTTTACGCCGGAACGTTTGCACAAGATTTGGCCTGAGATCTCTGCCAGTTGTTGGAGGAACTGTGGTATGGTAGGGGATATTCTACACATTTTCTGGCTATGCCCAATGATTCGGTCTCTGTGGAGAGATGTGTTTCTTTTCATGTCGCTTGTCCTGGGAGTTCCCCTTGCACCAGACCCCCTAATAGCTCTATTCCATTACTACAGTGGTGAGATGTCTAACAACGACAGGTATCTTTTAGGCCACATACTCATAGCAACTAAGGCCGCCATTGCCTCCAAATGGAAGTCGGCAGTCGTTCCCACGCTATTAATGATAGAACAAAAAGTTCATCAACACTATGTGTTTGAATCGTCAGAGGGCGGATTTCCCCCCGGGACTCCCAGGACGAGCAGGAAATGGGATAAGTGGTTCCTATATAGAGAAAAATCGGGCCAAAGTAGTTTACCCGGTACCGTGACTGCCACACCCGACCCAACTGAGCTTAATTCCCCAAATCAAGATGGCTCCTAACTTAACTCAACTCGATCCATTACGGGTTTCAGACCTCCCCACTTTCATCTCATTAGGTTTACACTCTGATTTTATTGCTATTCACTGATGTACCGGATACCTAACCCTCCTTTCCCTTGTCTTAATTAGTTTTGTTATGTGATGTACTTGTCTGTTCCCCCATTTCTGTTTTATTTTGTTACTTACATGTTCAATTGTACGTATAATTTGTACAAAATTTCAATAAAAATCTAATATTAAAAAAAAAAGAAAGGTGAAACAGAAGTTGTTTCGTGTCTTTCAAGGACGATTCGAGTGAATCAGAACACAGCAGTAAGTCATCTACATACTGTATTAATACTGATCCGCTCTCAGGTTGAAAGGATTGTAAACAGTCATGCAAAGCCTGGGAGAAAATACTTGGGCTGTCAATGAAACCTTGGGGTAGGCGAGTCCAGGTATACTGTACTCCCCTGTATGTAAATGCAAACAGGTATTGGCTGTCAGGGTGCAGAGGGACAGAAAAGGAAGCAAAACAGAGGTCAATGACAGTGAAAAATTTAGCAGTAGGGGGAATTTGCATGAGGATTTGGCACTACGGGGAATTGGCTCTCAACTATCTTGTTTATCCCCCTTAGATCCTGCACTAGTCTGTAACCTCTCCCCCCACTCTTTTTCACAGGGAAGATGGGACTATTGGCAGTGCTGGATGTCCTAACTAGGATGCCCTGTTGTAGCAAGCGCTCTATGACTGGGTACACTCTTAATTCCACCTCTGGCTTCAGAGGATACTGAGGGAGTTTTGGAGCTATCCTACCATCTTTTACTTGCACTACTACAGGAGCTACATTCGCCATCAATCCAGTGTCTTGTCCATCTTTGGTCCAGAGGGATTCCGGTATCTGGGAGATCATTGCCTCTACCTTGGATGGACATTTGTCTATAACAGCAGAGTGTGACATTAACCTTTCTGGGGTGTCTAACATATCCTGCACTTCCTGAACGTGATTCTCGGGTATATCCAAGAAGACACCCTCAGGAGTACAATATATGACACACCTCATTTTACACAATAAATCTCTCCCAAGTAGATTAGTCGGAGCCGATGCAGCCAGCAAAAATGAATGCTTGGTCTGCAAAGGCCCTATCGTAATCTCTGCTGGTCTACTTAAAGGGTAGTGTTGCACTATTCCTGTTACTCCCATTGCTGAAATTGTTTTACCCGTGGTTTTCATACCTACCGTCGAATTTAACACTGACCTGGCCGCTCCTGTATCTACAAGAAAAGGTAATGATCTACCAGCTACATCAACTGTGACCTCGGGTTCACTACCAAGGCTAGCAATCAACTTCACTGGCTGCAGACTACAGGTGTGGCCCAACCCCTATTGTATATTGTGACCCTCCCGCAACGCGCTGGCAGCTACAATATGTGAGGGGGGTAACTGAGAATTTTCGGAGACCTGCCAGTCCCTCCAAGGTGGGTACCTCCTTGTTTCCCCTGCGTGTGGCTCATAATTTTTCCTATGTGATCCCTGATCCCGTGTATCATAATGTGGTTCATATCCTGGTCTAGGGGGTACCTTATGTGTGTCCTTATACCTACAATTCTGTACATAATGTCCTTCCTTCTTACAGTTATAGCATACCACTACACGTAACTTACCATCAGGAGTCTGGGGTTTTGGCTGATGCGACTTCGTTGTAAGGGCATTTATACTTACTGTCATTAGCTTATCCCCCTGTGACTCCCTGTGCTTAATGATGTTTCGATCGTGCTCGATAGCGGACTCTCTTAATGCAGCCACCGAGATACCTCTCCAGTTAGGTAGAGTGGTTTGTACCCTTGTTCTCAATGTTTCTTTTAACCCGTCCATTAATACTGACACAGCTACCTCCCTGTGATGTACATTTTCCTTAATGTCCTCGACCCCATTGTATCTAGCCATTTCCTGCAGTGCTCAATGGAAATATTCAGATGCCGTTTCACCTTCTTTTTGTCTTATGGAAAAGATTTTATTCCATTTGACAACAGTAGGGAAATATACTCCTAATTGCAGATTGATCTGTCGTACGTTCTCCTGAGTGTACTCATCAGTGAGAGGTACTTCTGCGTCTAATTTACAATCAGTGATGAATTTCGCGGGGTCGATATTGGAGGGTAAACATGCCCGTAGCACTGTTCGCCAATCTTTGTTTGTGGGTTCGGTGGCATTACCTAATTCTTTAATAAACCTCTGACATGCGACTAGATCCTTTCTGGGATCGGGAAATTCAGACATAATTGTCCTCAATTCTCTCGGGACCAAGGACAATGTATAGCAATGTTCCTGATGGGAGTGACTCCCTGAGCGTCAGTCTTCCCATTGGGGACTGCGATCACCCTGACAGGATTTAATTCAATTACATCATTCTGAGTTGACTCCACAATCTGAGGTGCTATTGTCTCTGCATAATGTATGGTACCGTACTTACCTGTGGACACGACCTCACTTATCCCTCCGCTAGGGGGCCTTACAACTGATCTTGCTGGTTGGGCCGTGCCCACCTGAGTGTTCTGTATGGTGGCTGCTAGAGAGAGTGCCGATATCGTGTTGGGCTCATCTTCTTGCTCGCAGTCCTGAGGAAAGTTTAAAATGGGATACAACTTGCACGGGTTAGCATTAGTACATTTATCAACTATACTCTTATCAGATACCAGCATGCCATTGTCTGTAGCCACTTTCTCCCCTACAATATACGGTGGTGGTGGTGGTGCGGTTGCCATCATTTTCCTGCTAGGTTTGGAACCTGCTGCGTGAGATAGTTCCCTCTGCATATCGCCCTCTTGCTGCCATAAATTTAAACAGTTTGTGTGTCTGACCCTTTGCTTTCGGGATTTTATCAGACATATCCTAACCCTTAAATTCTGCAATACCTCTGGTTCAAAACTGCCTACCTTAGGGAATGGTTCCCTATCTTCCGCAGTCATACGTTCCCATTCATTGCACAAAATTTCTGCGTGTGGTCCATGCTTCTCACACATTATGTACCTCGCCGACCCCCTGGACCACGGTATGTCAACCTGAACCCTGGTTGCACGTCCCTTACTTGAGCAACTAGCCCCCATATTTTGCAGGTATTGCCGTCCCGGCTAATCCTACAAAAAACCAAAATACTCAATATAAGGCAACGGTGAAAGTTCTCCGAGTGCTTTCACCCACTCACCACCCACATTGGCCAATACTACCAAACACTGTCGTTAGCGAAGGTACGTACCCAACCTAGGGCCCCTATGTAACCTCTATTTACTGGAAGTATCTGGGAGTGACTTACCCTTTCCAGTAAATATTGGTTGTTGGAGATTTCCTGAGTGACCAGCGAAGCCCCCCTTAACCTTTATTATACACAAATCACGCTTGCGTATGCTATATCCAGCGCTAATGATCCCGCGATTTTACACAAAGCTCGTAAAAAGGGTACCACTTTGCGCTAAGTATTGCACCCACGAACGCGCGGTCCAATCGCACAGCGTATAGGTAACTGTTACTTATCCGCCGTACGACCAATGGAATCGATTTTTCAGGCTGCGAAACCTCAGCCGTAGCGTATCAATCAAAAGCCTATATGGGTATCTTCGCTAACCCCCTGGGCTGCGGTACTCTAAACAAAAACCTCACTGACCTTTGGTCTGCGGTACTCTAAACCTTCGCTGACCTTCTGGCCTGCAGTATCTGCTACCTTGCTCCTTTGTACTTCAATTTATATTAACGTGAGTTAGCTAATTCTCACGCCACCAAGTCTCCACTCACCTGGTGTACCATCTCTACGGGATCCCGAATTCACTGGGTCCACAAAAACCTTTATTATGTTTGCACACTCACGCTCGTTCACTCAAATACACTTTGGTTTTTCTGTACAGAAAATTAACTTTCATTCAGATAAACAGCCTTAGTACCAGAGGTAATACAGTAAAAAAGGTATTATTTAAACTAAATCTTGGACACTGAGCAATTTGTGCTATTGTCGCGTGGCTACCGTCCCGCGCCTAAACTAAACAATGCTATTGTGTAATTTGTACTTAGCGGGCGTACACTTACGCACGTTGCGTAAACACGCGACCGTGCGTATATATGTCTTTACGTTGCGTACGCAGTCCCGTACTTTGTCCGAGACACGTGTACAAAGGCTGTACGTCCGCAATAGCACAAATCCCACACTTCTATAAATGTAAGCAATATTACCTATAATCGTTTACTTAACATAACACAGTTTCTTCCTGTATAAACCTGTTTAACTAGGCCAGACTGTATTTGTGTTTTACGTTTACTTCCTTAATATTTAGTCTATGTTTTAACTAACTAGCAACACATTTACAGGTCAAAATTAATCTAATAATCAATACTTATGGCAACAATGCGAGCAGGTATACAAATACAAAGTACAGGTGTATGCTTGTGTTGTGTGCGCATTTGGCGCCAAACAGAAATTCACAGACTTTAAAAATAGCTTTGCGTATTTACCTTACGGATCCCACCAGCATCCCTACAAACCATGCAGAGCAGACGCCATCTTATCAGCAATGAGATAGGGTTTACCAGTGTATCCACCAACCAGGAGAAGGCTTACGTGGTATACCTGTCCGCCCTTTGCTGATAGATAAAGTCTGCTTTAACCTGCTAGGCTGCGGGTATGAGGAAAAACCGGACGATGTCCCCAATTGATAATGTCGATATTATCTTAAACCATAAAGCTATACCTCTAAATACACTTTTACCATGGTGCCGCTGCGGCCGCTAGACTTAATACACACGCTACGCACTTTGTACGCTATTTGCGTACAGAGTCCCGTACCTTGTACGGACTTAGCGTACAGACGCCGCGCTGGGGGTACAAAGTACACACAGCGCGCGCACACACTCTTGATAAACTTTAAACCTTATTAGTAATGCAATGATGTTACACCTTAAACCTTACACAGCGCTGATGGTATAAAGTACCTGCAGTGCGTACACACCTTATCAATACACTCTTAAACCTTATACAGTTAGGTAATGTAATACGCTTTAAACCCTAGCAGGGAAAAGAGGACACAACACCGATTTGTAGTTAAACACTGGGCTCCGAAACCTCAGCGTATATATCTGGAAGGGGATAACAATACAATTTATACACTACAAAATACAACAGAGTAAAATGGCTACAGTCAATTGTACATACGTGAGAATATTCGCTCGCGCAACCTGGACCAGTCCTCCGCTCATCAGGTAGATAGCGTTCAGAGTCTTCTGACTGGCCAGGCAGCAACAGGCTTTTTATACACTACTTCCATATACAATACAATGGTCACTGTAATCCCTTTGTCCATTGGACACAGAGATGCATCTTTACATTACAGGAGAGGTCATAGGTTGATTTGAAAGGGTGGGCGATGTCTTTCTCAACTGCTCTTGTGGGTGGTCTCCTCTGGATTCCCGCCGCATACATAATATACAGTAAATACAGTTTATATCTATATTCTACTTCTGCACATAACTATACGCAGGAACATGCGATCTTCCTCTGACCAACACCGGAATGTTACCCTTAAAATACCCTATAGCTGGATACCAGACACCACCTTATAACCTTAGTCTGTCCCCTCCTATCATGCAAAGGTGAATCCCTTAGTCCTGGAATCATTTAAACTGTTGATACTTGCTGATGTGGTGCAGGGGGGCTATGTGTAAAATGTGCACTATTTGGGTTAAATATGTAATGTTCTGATAACCCTCTATGCGCTCACAAACTCCGCCGTAAATACCCATACCACGCGCAGGACCGCGGGAGCGATCATACGCAAATTGCGGATATGTGCACGCACGGCGGAACAAGTGCACACGCAGCGGGCATGTGTGTGTGGTTAGTACGTGGTGTGTGTGCTACAATATTTTTCGACTTTGACAGAACAATATGGTCAATTGCAATGGATCAGAACGACATATTTGTGCAAATAATCCAGTGTGTGCCCATTATATCATTAATGATGTGAGATTCTACAGATTGCTTGAGACATTACCCTTCGGCTGTACATGCACCTTAAACTAGCGATGTCACAAGCGATGCCATGCTTCTCAGCTACTCCTCGCCTCTGCTCTATACCAGGCGACATTGGCAGTGTGTGTATGCACTTGCAGATGTTGGCACCCTTCCGTGTCCCGTCGCCACCGATATCCCCGGGTTAAGTGTGTACCCAACATTACTCGCAAACCTGAAACTTACAATTTTACTCTCCCAAACATTGTCATGTAACAACCTTGGCCACATCTGCATGGAGTTTGTATGTTCTCCAAATGTTTGCAAGGCTCTCCTCTGGATGCTCCAAAGTCTTCCATCACTACTAAAAATACTGGCAGTATCAACAATGTGATACTGCCCCTTCCCTAATGCTGCTAGATATAGACACCTTTCACTGCAGCAGTTTTATAGTAATGCCCTTGTTAAATTTATGCCCCATAGTAGTATCCTAGTTGATGTTATGCTCCATTGTAGTACCCCAGTTCATTTTATGTCCCATAGTAGTGCCTTAGTTCATTGTATGGCCCATAATTAGTGCCCTAGTTTACAATATGCCATATTGTAGTGCTGCCAGTACACATTATGCCACACTGTGCCCCCAATTCATATTATACCACATACTGTCCCCAGTACATATGTCACATTAAAGTTCCTAATGCCACATTGTAGTTCCTCTAGTTCCTATTATGCCATATTGTAGTGACCCTAGTTAATTTTATACCACAATGTAGTTCCCCCATTTCATATTATGCCACACTGTAGTGTAACATACTGTGCAACATTTCAGTGTACCAGTTCATATTAAGTAACAAGACAGTGTCCTCCGGTTCATATACTACCACATTACAGTGCCCAGTTTAGATTATGCCTCACAGCATTGAAGTCATGGGTTTGATTCCCACCATAACCCTAACTGTGTGGAGTTTGTATATTCTCACCGGACATTTATGGTACTCCAGTTACCTACCACAAACCAAAAATATACTGGTAGGCTAATCGGGTCCCAACAGAAGAATTAACCCTAGTGTGTAAGTGTGCATGTGGTAGGGAAGGGGGAAAATCGCGAGACCGCCAGGCAGTGAAATGCCGCCGCTGGAATACAGGCGCCACAGGCTTTTCTCCCTCAATGGGTGTCCACGACACTCAGAGTGAGAATATAACCTGTGGCAAGCGCATAGAGCCACCGTGCCCACAACATGGGGAGTGCAGCGAGCCAACAAGGGGCTGTCTAGCGCTAGCCACGCTGCCGGCACACTGGTGGCTGGGATCCCGCTGTTTGGATCATGACAGCTGGGATCCCGGCCGCCAGTAATACGTATGTATTCCGTAAGGAATATAGATTGTAAGCTCCACCAGGACAGGGACTGATGTGAATGCCTGAATATTCTCTGTAAAGCGCTGTGGGATATGTGTGCGCTATATAAATAACTGGTAACTAAATAAATAGATAATAATTATGCCACCGTACCGGCCTTCTTTACCATTTATAGCCATATACTGTAGCTGTGGCTTGGGGTTTGGCTTTTTTTTATGTTTTCCCGCTTTGCTCAGATTCCAAAAATGGCAAAATGTCATCCCAGCATCGGATTTCACATGTTTTGGATTCAATATAAGTGCCTGCAGCAGTGACTCTGCCCCATTTCACAGCAGACACCGGACAGGGAACACATCCATTACACTGATAGGCAGGGGTGTATCTTCCTATTGGCCAGGATGGCACTTGCCAGGGGCGCTGGCCAAGGAGGGGGCGCCACCCGGCAGTGCCACCCGCGCCAGTGGGTAGAATGACAAAGTAGTTCTCACTGAGTACATCCCTTAGCAGTGCTTATCCACTGCCGGACTCTCAGAAGCGTATTGCACTCTGACACTCTCTGTGACTACAGTCACAATGATGGTGAATATAGCCGGGGAGCGGGGCACTTCCAGGTATGGGGAGGAGAGAGGCACCTCCTCTTCCTCATCCGCTCCCCTTTTCAGCACCAGTCAGCAGTGCAGCATGAGCATACCTGTACATTTTCTGCGGTACCGTAGCTGCACTGCATGGTCTATCCTGGTAGTCTGGATCACAGGTTACAAAGAGCTCTGTATGGAGAGGTATCTAGACCAGTGACTGCCTGTCCAGCTGTGTTTAGACTACAAGTCCCAGCACACCTTGTCAACTGGATTTGCTGGGACATGTGGTGCCATCACACCTAGAGAGGGTTTTTTAACTATATGTATGTGTGCATATATCCCCTCGGTGTCCCTGTCCACATCCTCCATGTAATGCCCCCTCAGTGGCCCTGCCCATACACTCCTGTAATTCCCTCTCAGTGTCCCTGCCTGCACCCTTCCCATAATTCCCCCTCAGTATCCCTGCCCGCACCCTCCCCGTAATTCTCTCTCAGTATACCTACCCGCACCCTAACCATAATTCCCCCTCAGTGTCCTTACCTGCACACTCCTTGTAATTCCCTCAGACTACCTGCCTGCACCCTCCCCGTAATTCCATCTCAGTGTCCATGCCCGTACCCTCCTCGTAATTCCTCCTCAGTGCCCCTGCCTGCACCCTCCCTGTAATTCTCCCTCAGTGTTCCTGACCTAAGCCTCCCTGTGACTCCCCCCTCAGTGTCCCTACCCGCACACTCCTGTAATTCCCTCTCAGTGTCCCTTCCCGCACCCTCCCTGTAATTCCCCCTTAGTGTCCCTGATCTCAGCCTCCCTGTGACTTCCCCCTCAGTGTCTCTGCCCCCCCCCTGTAATTCCACCTCAGTGTCCCTGCCCGTAACCTCCCTGTAATTCCCCCTCAGTGTTCCTGCCCGCACACTCCTGTAATTCCCCCTCAGTGTCCCTGCCCACACCCTCCCTGTAATTCCCCCTCAGTGTCCCTAACCTCTGCCTCCCTGCAAGCCCTCCAACTCATTGTCCCTACCTGCACCCTCCCTGTAATTCTTCCTCAGTGTCCCTGATCTCAGCCTATCTGTAACTCCCCGCTCTGTGTCCCTGTGGGGGGGCGCCAGTTCCTTACTTTGCCAGGGGCGCTCAGACCCCTAGATACACCCCTGCTGATAGGGCATTCCTATACTGGTTAGAGATGAGAGGGTTTGGTTCTGAGAACCAAACCCCCCCCTCCCCCCCGAACTTCACGCTCCGAGTCCGGATCCAACTCCGGCTCGGGTTATCCCAGCCAGACTCGGAAACCAGAACGAGGCAAAACATCATCATCCTGCTGTCAGATTCTCACAGGTTTTGTATTCCATAAAAGGAGTCACATGTCGCCACCATTTTCACTCCAGTCCTGGGGAGTGTAGTGAGAGGACGTGTCTCCTCAGTGTCTGTGCGGGAAAGTGGCATGGTGCGTGGGGTGGCGACCTGCTCTTTTGTATCATTCCAGTGGTGCTGTCTTGTACTGCATCAGTCAAGTGGTGGTGTCTTGTGCTGCATCTGTCCAGTCACAGTGGTGGTGTCCTGTGCAGCCATAAGTCCAGGGCTCCTATATAAGTCCAGTCCAGTGGTGCTGTGTTGTGCTACATCAGTCCAGTGGTGGTATCCTGTACTGCCATAAGTCCAGTGATGGTGTCCTGTGCTGCCATAAATCCAGTGCTGCTGTATAAGTCCTGTCCAGTGGTGCTGCCTTGTGCTGCATCAGTCCAGTGGTGGTGTCCTGTGCTGACACAAGTCTAGTGGTGGTATCCTGTGCTGCCATAAGTCCAGTAGTGCTGCTGTATAGGTCTAGTCCAGTGGTGCTGTCGTGTAAGTCCAGCGGTACAGCCACATAAGACATGGGGTACTGCCGTATAACTCCATGTCTAATGCCGTATAAGTCCAGCGTTACTGCTGTATAACTCCAGCAATACTGCCGTATATGTTCAGTCTAGGGGTACTGCCGTATAAGTCCAGCAGTACTGCTGTATAAGTCCAGGGGTACTGCCATATAAGTCCAGCGGTACTGCCATATAAGTCATAGGGTACTGCCGTATAACTCCAGAGGTACTGCCATATAAGTCCAGGGGCACTGCTGTATAACTAAAGTGGTACTGCCGTAGCAATCCAGTCCAGTGGTGCTGCCACTTAAGTCCAGTCCAGCGGTACTGCCATATAAGTCCAGGGGTACTGCTGTATAATTCCAGTGGTACTGCCGTATAAGTCCAGGGTTACTGCCGTGTCAAAGTCGAAAAATATTGCAGTACACACATCACGTACAAACTACACACAGATGGCCTCCGCGCGTGTACTTGTTCTGTTGTGCGTGCACATATTCGCAATTTGCGTATGATCGCTCCCGCTGTCCTGCGCATTAGCGCGTGGTATGGGTATTTACGGTAGAGTTTGTGAACACATGGAAAGCTATCAAAACGCATTACATATTTAATCCAAATAGTGCACAATGTACACATAGCCTCCCTGCACCACATCAGAAAGTAACAACAGTTTAAATGGTTTCAGAACAAAGGGATTCACCTTTACAGAATAGGAGGGGACAGAACAAGGTTATAAGGTGGTGTTTGGTATCCAGCTGTAGGGTATTTTAAGGGTAACATTCCGGTGTTGGTTTGAGAAAGATCACATGTTCCTGCAGATAGTTATGTGCAGGAGCAGAATATAGATATAAACTGTGTTTACTGTACATTATGTATGCGGCGGGAATCCAGAGGAGACCACCCACAAGAGCAGTTGGAACAGACATCGCCCACCTATTCAAACCAACCTATGACCTCTCCTGTACTGTAAATGTGCATCCCTGTGTCCAATGGACAAAGAGATTACAGTATCCATTGTATTGCTTTTTGGAAGAATTGTATAAAGAGAGCCTGCTGCAGGCCTGGTCAGACACAAGACTCACAACGTTATCTAACAGATGATGGAGGACCGGATCGGGTAGCGCAAGCGAATCCACTCACGTATGTACCATTGAATGTAGCCATTTACTCTGTTATATTGTATTGTATTATTTGTATTGTAACCCCCTTTCAGCAATAATACCCTGTGGTGTCGGAACCCAGCGGTTTAATTACAATCTGGTGTCGTGTCTTCATTGCCCTGCTAAGGTTTAAAGTGTATTATCATTGCATTGCACTGCTGTAAAAGGTTTAAAGTGTATCTTTGGGTGTGTACGTGCTGTGAGTACTTTGTACCGTCAGCGCGGCGTGTGTACGCTAAGTCCGTACACAGCACGGGACTTTGTACACTAATAGCGTACAAAGTACGTAGAGTGTGTATTAAGTACAGCGGCCGCAGCGGCTCCATGGTAAAATATATTAAGGTGTGTTTAAGGTATAGCTTTCATTCCTAAGGATAAATCAGCATTATCAATTGGGGGCTCCTCCGGTTTTCCACATACTTACTACCTAACAGGTCACAGCAGACTTAATCTATCAGCAAAGGGTGGACAGAAAGTTATCCTACGTATCCTTTTCTTGGTCGATGGATGCACTGAAAACCCTACTTGATTGCTGATTAGATGGAGTCTGCTCTGTATGGTTTGTAGAGATGCTGGTAGAACTCATAAGGTAAACAGGAAAAAAGCTATTTAAAATCTATGATTTTTTTTTGGCGCCAAAAGCGTACACGGCACCCATACTTTGCATACTCTCTCACATTGTTGCCATAACATTCAGATTGCTAGATTCATTTAGACCTGTGTGAAACCGGAGATATTTGTTGCTATATAGTTAAAAATAAAATAAGTATTTAAGGAAGTAAGAGTAAAATCACAAAACGCATTTCTGGCCCAGTAGTAAGAGGGTTAAAACGGAACAAGTGTGGATTGTGTTTAGTGGGCAATGGTAGTTTTATTGCTCACATTTATAGAATTGTATGATTTGTGCTATTGCGGACGTACGGTTTTGTACACGTGTCTCGGACACAGTACGGAACTGCACACGCGGCGTAAGCGACACTCACGGTAGCGTGTTTACGCAAATTGCATAAGAAGTGCGGTCGCTAAGTACAAATTACACAATAGTTCGTTTAGTTTAAAGGTGGGACAGTAGCCACGCTACAATAGCACAAAACTACCCGGTCTCTAAAAATTTTTAGTAGAAAAGCAAAATTTTGTATAAATAATTATTTTAATTGCCTCTGGGGGTAAAGCTGCCAACTTGAATGAATCCAAATTTTCTGTACAGAAAAATAAAGTGTATTTGAGTGAGCGAATGCAGGAGTGAGTGGATACTGAATCCAAGAACTGAAGTGGTCTGAAGTGGTCTGAAGTGGTCTGAAGTGGTAACACTGGGTTAGTAGCGGCCCGGTGGCATAGGGTTCGCTACCCTGCGTTATTAGGAACTGTAGTGGTCTGCAGTGGTCTGAAGTGGTATCCCATACAACTGAAGTGGTCTAAAGTGGTCTGGAGGGGTCTAGGCTAAAGTGGTCTACAGCAATTGTAGGGCATATAGATAACTAGTATCTATAGGCTGTGCTATTGCATCGCATGTCCGTGTGTTCTGCACAGCACAACGTGATACCATTGTGTCACATGTGCTGTGGAAGAGCATACGCAGACGTGATTGAATAGACCAGGCTTTCCCAACCACGGTCCTCAAGGCACACTAACAGTGCATGTTTTAGTGATATCCAGGCTTCAGCACAGGTGACTTAACTAGTAGCTCAGTTATTTTGATTTAACCATCTGTGCTGTAGACTTCCGGTTCTGGGTTGATGGCGTGAGGCAGCAGTTCCCGGAGCTCCGCCACAACCCACCAGCAAACACCTTCTAAAGGCCTCTGACGGCCTCCACTTGCCTTGCTCAGCACCCCCCTCGCACCCGCAGCCCTGATGGACCATTTTGTGATGCCCGTAGCCGCGGCCGGCTCGCAGCCGCAGTGCCAAGAAAAACGCCACGCGGCGGGGACAATGACTCCCGAGGTTGGCCCTGACCCTGTCTCCCCAGCACCAAAGAAGGTGGCAGCAGTGATAGTGCCTCCGTCGGACCGCGCTGCTGACACTCCGGTATCATATGCCGACGTGGTGGACGCCATCCGGTCCACCATGACCCCCCTCCTCACCCAGGCTGTGGCTGATATTACGCAGCAACTGCAGCAGCTGCAGAATCGTGTATTCCGCACTGAAAATCAATTGGGAGCTGCCATGCATAATGTGGATGAATTACAGCAGGCTGTGAAATCTCTGACTACTGACAACTACCACATATGGAACAAGCTCGATGAAATCGAAAACAGATCGAGGAGAAATAATATCAGGCTTGTGGGCCTACCTGAATCTGTAAAAGGCCCAGCACTTGCCCACTTTGTCCGGACCACACTTCCCACCCTTCTAGGAATTGAACACGACTGTCGGGATCTGGTGATTGAGAGAGTGCATCGTGTGGGCCCGGCCCCCACCCCGAATAAGCCTCGCCCGAGGGTCACGCTGTTCCGATGCCTGAACTTTCTACATAAGACTGCTTTCTGGTTGGCATCACGACGTATCAAGGACCTGCAATGGGAGGGTCATAGGCTTTTTATTTTCCAGGACTACTCTGTGGAATGGACGAGGGCCCGGAAAGCATTCTCACCCATTTGCTCCCAACTCGTAGCAAAGGGCCGCAAGTTTGGCTTGCTCTATCCAGCCCGTTTACGCATTTATGATGGCTCCTCCTATAAGGACTTCCTTTCCCCAGCAGACGCTCATGCCTTCCTAAGCGAACTTTCTCGACCCCCAGATACTGACATCAGCGATTCACCATCTACCGCATCAACCTGAAGGTCACCTTTCTCTATCATAATTGTGCGACACTGTTTTCCATTATCACGTTGTCTCACATGCCATTGTTATGCTTTGTTATGATGCGTTATGCTTCCGCCACAGGTCCACGCTGCATCTTCATATTTCATATTTTATTGTTCTTTTTCGATGTTGATATGTTTTGTTACAATGTGTGGCTTCCTAGTCTCAGCTGCTGATATCCCCAACATATTATACTGCAGATACGACATAGAGTATTAGGGACCCTGGTTCTCTAATTACTGCGGAGCATCAGTTTAATTATTACCTGTTTATCCTTTTTTGCTCTAGTATAACTTAGGGCCAACTTCACCCCCTACTTATCATACTTATCATGTATATAAATGCAGGGCAAAGCCACTATTTCCCCACTCCTAGCGGAGATGGATGGGTGGGCGGAGCTCCTCCCTCATGCTCCACTACCGGTTGTTATGTTAATATGGTTTATATCTCTCTTTCTGCGGATTTGTTTTATGGGAAGTCCTGAGTCCTACTGGTGTATAGAACTCTTACTGCCCATACCACTGACTCGTTGGATTCGTCATTTAGAACTATCATGTTGTATTTTTTGTTTGTCTTCTCCCCTCCTTCCCTCCCCCTCTTTCCTCGCAACCCCCTCCCCCCCTCCGCAACATTAGTCTATGTTTTCCTGAATTATTTAGATGTTGAAAGCTGTGGCAATACTTCGACCCCCTTCCTCGTGCCATGCCTACTTTGACCCTTGGCTCGTGGAATGTAGGCGGGTTCAATTCACCAGCGAAACGAAGGAAGATACTAATTGATCTGAACAAACAAAACGTTGACTTAGCTTTCCTACAAGAATCCCATCTAGTTCCCGAGGAAGTAGCAAAATTAAACACCTTAGGTTGGTCTGTCTTAGGTTTTAGTTCTTATAACTCAAAAGCTAGAGGTGTAATCATCCTAATCAAAAAACATATTCCCTATGAAGATTTAACAACTCGCTCTGATGCATCAGGTAGGACAATGCTGCTGACCCTTAAGATTTATGGACAGCCCCTGACACTTTGTAATGTATATGCACCATATACCTATACCAAAAAAATTCTCCAATCACTTATTGCCTTGCTGACCCCACACCTTTCCTCCTCTATCATACTGTGCGGAGACTTTAACCTGGTGACGTCTCTACTGTTAGATAGATCTTCCACTCCTCCTAAAGGCCTGACCCTCCCAAAACTAGGCATGCCTTCACTCGCAGATAGACTCTCATTGGTGGATGTTTGGAGGGCTCTCCATCCCACTGAGAGAGTATACCTGCCTATCCTCAGCCCATCACACCCTATCCCGAATTGATTACATATTCACGTCTCACACCCTCTTTCCTAACATAGTGGATGCTTTCATAGCCCCAATATCCCTCTCTGACCATGCCCTCGTGACGGCCTCTATCCAAATCTCGGAATTGCAGGACTCCCCCAGACTTTGGAAATTCCCCTCCTATCTATCCAAATCATTGAAATTTCGGAATAGACTTGAAGCTGCCTGGGAAACATATGCCTCTGATAATGCACCACATGCAGATTCTGATCCCATGCTCTTTTGGTTGACAGCCAAATCTGTACTGCGGGGGGAGATAATGTCTTATGTGGCTGGTTTACGCAGAAAGCACACTGAACACTATTTGAAGTTCCAGACGGCCCTGACCTCAGCCTTTCAGCAGTTCAAGTCCATGCCAAACGATACCACTAAACATAATTATCTCTTGACAAAAACACACTTTGACGAATTCCTGTTGACACTCGGAGATAAATATATGTTCAATGTTAGCTATCGGTTCCACAAATTTGGAACCAAGACGGGTAAATTACTTTCCAACCTCTTGCGTGGCTCTCATCCTCCCCTGACTACACGTCCTCTGATGACAGAATCGGGCAAACTGACTACCACTAATGCTGAGATCTCTGCAGTCATGCGCTCCTTTTATACTGATCTCTACTCCCCCACAGTTCCCTGCCCGTCCCCCCCAGACTTGTTTACAGATTCTGCTTCTCCCAATAATTGGGATTCCCTGCCGGTACCTGAATTGCCTCCGGAGCTTAGCCAGTCACTAACATCCCCGATTATCTTGGAGGAGATCCGCCAGACTATTGGTCATTTCAAACGTGACAAAGCCCCAGGTCCTGATGGCTTTTCTGCTGATTTTTACAAACTGCTCTTGCCAAAACTAGAGTCCCCATTATTGCATGCGCTTAATTCTATGCTTACATCTCAAACTCTCCCTTCACACTTCAACTCAGCCATCCTTAAAGTTTTACCCAAGCCGGGCAGAGACCTCACCCTCCCGGGATCCTATCGCCCCATCTCCCTACTAAACCTTGACTATAAATTGCTGACCAAGATTCTGGCTGATCGATTAAAACGACTCCTTCCCCGCATCATCCATCCAGATCAAACGGGCTTTATATGGGGCAGGCATTCGGAAGTCAATGTCAGACGCGTGTTATCAGCGATTCAGGCATCCTCCGCCACCTCTGACCCCGCTTATATCCTCTCCCTCGACGCGGAGAAGGCGTTTGATCTGGTTAAATGGCCCCATCTATACCACTCCCTAGCACGCTTTGGCTTCCCGTCGGTTTTCATAGACTGGAATAGACTCCTATATACTCATCCCCAAACCCAGGTATCCTGCAATGGTGTTTTGTCTCCTCCCTTCCCAATAGGTAGAGGTACACGGCAGGGATGCCCACTGTCTCCCTTATTGTTTGATATTGCTCTGGAACCTCTGGCAATAGCCTTGCGAGCGTCCAGGAAATTCCAGGGGGTCCGGATTGGTGATGTGGAACTCAAGGTGGCATTATTTGCAGACGATATGCTTCTTTTTATTTCTGAACCTGACGTCTCCATCCCAGAGATTCTCCACCTCATATCGTCTTTCGGGAAAACCTCAGGCTACCGTATCAATGTTTCTAAGTCGGAATTACTACCCCTGGGGACCCCTCATGCACCCATCACCCAACCTGTCCCTACCTTGACGCTGACGTTTAAAACTGTTCTAGATAAGATCACCTACTTGGGAATACAAATCCCATCAGACTTATCCACCTTATATGAAGCCAACTTCACACCCATGCTACATAAGCTTACCACTACCCTTGACTCTTGGAAACCTTTACCCCGCTCACTCTTAGGCCGAGTGGCGGTTCTACAAAGTGTGTTTTTTCCACGCCTATATTATCTCATGCAGATGTTACCCATACGCCTTTCCACGAGAGATCTGGCCTACATTCGCAAAATCCTTACCAAGTTTCTCTGGAAAGGCAAGAAACCCCTCATAGCTTTAAAAAACTGACTGCTCCCCGTACCGCGGGGGGAGTCGGCCTACTTGACTTCCTCTCATATTCTCTATCTGCCCTTTTTCGTTGGGCTGCTGATTGGCTGACGGACGGTCACGCTTACACAGACCCCGCTTTAGATGAGGCCATGTTTTCTCCCTTTTCTCCCAGCGCACTTCTCCACTCTACCCCGAAATCTATCCCTCCTCACATCCTTGGCTCCCCGCTATTCCATGATATATATTGTGCATGGATCAAAATAAATAAACTGTTCCACAGGAATCATATGTCAACACGGCGAGTTCCTCTCTGGGGTAATCCTGCATTCCCTCCATCTCTCACAAACTCTACCTTTAAACTCTGGAGGACTAAAGGATTATCATGCTCATCCAAAGTCTACGAACCGGGAGGAAATTTTGCCCTATTCTCTTTCCTCCAGGATAAGTATGACATCCCACAATCACACTTCTACATGTATTTACAGGCTCGACACTATCTTACCTCCATACTTCATTCCAGGGATCACACCTCACCCCCCTCTGGCCCCCCGAATCCACTACAATCAGTGATCACCCTGTGTGAACGTGTACCCTTTCGCATTAGGATGCTGTACAACCTCCTCACTGACATAACCTCACCCCATAGATGGTCCATGTTCCTGTCCCAATGGCAGAAAGACATTCCCTCCCTTACTGACTCTGCAACTCTAAGCACCTTTTACTGCTCGACTATGAAAACCCTGTCCTCTGCTTATTTACAAGAAGTCCATCTCCGAACCCTACAAAGGGCTTATGTCCCCCAAATTCACCATGCCCGTTACAACCCCCTGATTTCAGGAGTATGCCCTAAATGTGGGTACCACTCAGCAACTTTCTATCACAATTTCTGGGAATGTGGCTACATTAGGAAATTCTGGGGTAAGGTACTCACCTGTATTAACACTCTGCTCCACACCCGAGTCACACCCGATCCTTTAGCTTGTTTATGTGTGAATTTCTCTCAGTGGGACTTGGGTACATACCGTTGCTGACCATATTGGTCACAGTGTCTAAAAAGATCATTCTCACCCATTGGGTCTCCAGATCTAAACCTTCATTATCGGAAGTACACAGGAAAATGTTACAAATACTATATTTTGATCGTAGATCTGCATTGGTACATATAGAAACAGATGTTGTTAAATTCTATGCTAGATGGGAAACGTATATTGACTCACTCCCTCTTTCCACGCAAGCCCACATATCCACGGTCTTTGAATCGTCTGAATGGTACCTGCTCCGACAAATCTCATTACAGTCTCCACCATCATAGCTGAACATCTGACCTTGTACTACCCCTACCCTCCCCTCCCTTTTTTCCTACTCCCCATCCACAGGATTCGTTTAGTTAAGTTTGACTGAGATATCAGGTTTATTGTTAATTGGAATTGTACTGGCAGACTTGCCCAAGGCAACCAGGGAGGACCTACCCTAGGAGTCTTAAAATATGATCGGTCACCTGCCTCTGTTTTTTCCTAGACCAGGTACCTGCTTTAATCGCCTCCACACTGTATACAATTTTACAATTTTATTGCTTGTTATTACTGATCCTGCTACTCCTTTAGATTGCATGACACCTGCCTTTCATGCCTGATATACCTTTTACACCTGATGTCTTCTTATTTTGTTGTATTGTAAAACTTCAATAAAACAAATTTATAAAAAAAAAAAAACATCTGTGCTGCAGCCTGGATATCACTAAATCCTGCACTGTTGGTGTGCCTTGAGGACTGTGGTTGGGAATGCCAGGAATAGACAAAACAAAAGGGGTTTTTCTTTGACAACGTCGAGAAATCTCCCTGGTGGGCTTCACTGGAAAGGGTGAAGGATAGTTATCTAATTTCTCTGTTTTTCACCCTACAAACAATTCCAGTTGAAAGATACCGAAAAAGGAATTTTTCGCTGCCTCTCTCAGGAAAATATTCCAAACAGCACTTTCACCGAAAGAAATTACGGTGTAAGGTCTGATAGGAGCCCTAAGTTGGGTACATTGCGATCCGCTACCAACAGTGTATCATTGTACTGGCCAGCGTGGGTGAGAGCGAGTGGAAGGCGCTCGGGTATACTTCCACCTTCTACTTATATTGAGTATTTTGGTGTTTGTGGGAATTTTTTAAAGTTATTAGAAAAGGCCCACAAATATGGGAGCCAGTTGCTCAAGTTAGAGACGTTTAGACAGGGTTCAGGCAGAATTGTGGCCAAAAGGCTCAGCAAGGTTTATCATGTGTGAAAAATATGGTTCACACACAGAAGTTTTATGCAATGAGTGGGTATGTATGACTAACAATGATAGGGTACCTTTCCCTAGGGTGGGCAGCTTTGAACCAGAGGTATTACAGAACTTAAGGTTAAGGATATGTCTGATAAAATCCAAGAAACAAAGGATTAAACATACAGACTGTTTCAATTTATGGCAACAGGAGGGGGATATGCAAAGGGTATTAGCTCGCGCAGCAGGTTCCAAACCTAGCGGGAAAGCAATGGCGACCGCACCACCACCACCATATATTGTGGGGGAGAAAGTGGCTACAAGCAATGGTGCATTGGTACAGGATAGGAATGTGATTGATAAATGTACTAATGCTAACCCTTGCCAGTTGTATCCCATTTTAAATTTTCCCCAGGACTGCGAGCAGGAAGATGAGCCCAGCACGATATCGGCACTCTCTCTAGCAGCCACCATACAAGACACTCAGGTGGGCACGGCCCAACCAACAAGAGCAGTAGTCAGGCCCCCTAGTGGAGGGATAAGTGAGGTCGTGTCCACAGGTAAGTACGGTACCATACATTATGCAGAGACAATAGCACCTCACATTGTAGAATCAAACCAGAATGATGTAATTGAATTAAATCCTGTCAGGGTGATTGCAGTCCCCAATGGGAAGACTGACGCTCAGGGAGTCACTCCCATCAGGAACATTGCCATGCATTGTCCTTGGTCCCGGGCAGAGTTAAGGTCAATTATGTCAGAATTCCCCGATCCCAGAAAAGATCTAGTCGCATGCCAGAGGTTCATTAAAGAGTTAGGTAACACCAACGAACCCACGAACAAAGATTGGCGAACAGTGCTACGGGTATGTTTACCCTCAAATATTGACCCCGTGAAATTCATAACCGATTGTAAGTTAGACGCAGAAGTACCTCTCACTAATGAATACAATCAGGAGAATGTACGGCAAATCAATCTGCAATTAGGAGTATATTTCCCTACTGTTGTCAAATGGAATAAAATCTTTTCCATAAGACAAAAGGAAGGTGAAACGGCATCCGAATATTTCCAGACCTCTCTACCAACCTGGCATTGAGAGAGTTCGCTGTCGAGCATGATAGGAACATCAGTAAGCACAGGGAGTCACAGGGGGAAATGCTGATGACTGTAAGTATACAGGCCCTTACGGCAAAACCCCATCAGCCGAAAACCCAGACCCCTGCTGATTGGAAAAGACCTAGAGTATGCTACACTTGTAAAAAGGAAGGACATTTTGCCCAGGATTGTAGGAATAGAAGTACACATAACGTAAACCGACCCCCTAGACCAGAATACGGACCTCACTACAATTCACATAATTGGGATCAGGGACCATATAGGAGAGGTTATGAGCCACATGCAGGGGAAACAAGGAGGTACCCACCAAGGAGAGACTGGCAGGCCTACGAAAACTCACAGCTACCCTCCTCACATATTGTAGCTGCCAATGCGCTGCGGGAGGGTCTCAACACACAATAGGGATTGGGCCACACCTGTAGTCTGCAGCCAGTGAAGTTAATTGCTAGCCTTGGTAGTGAACCTGAGGTCACGGTTGATGTAGCTGGTGTACCATTACCTTTTCTCGTAGATACAGGGGCGGCCAGGTCAGTGTTAAATTCAACAGTAGGTATAAAAACCATGGGTAAAACAATTTCGGCAATGGGAGTAACAGGAACTGTGCAGCAATACCCTTTGAGTAGACTGGCAGAGATCACGATAGGGCCCTTGCAAACCAAACATTCTTTCCTGTTGGCTGCAGCGGCTCCGACTAATCTACTCAGGAGAGATTTATTGTGTAAAATGCAGTGTGTCATATACTGTACTCCTGAGGGTGTCTTCTTGGATATACCTGGGAACCACGCTCAAGAAGTACAGGTTATATTAGACACCCCTCAAAGGCTAATGTCGCAATCTACTGTTATAGACAAGTGTCCATCAAAGGTAGAGGAAATGATCTCACAAATACCGGGTTCTCTTTGGACCAAAGATGGACAAGACACTGGATTGATGGCAAATGTAGCTCCAGTAGCAGTGCAAGTAAAAGATGGTAGGATAGCTCCAAAAATCCCTCAGTATCCTCTGAAGCCAGAGGTAGAATTAGGAGTGTACCCCGTCATAGAGCGGTTGCTACAACAGGGCATCCTAGTCAGGACGTCCAGTACTGCCAATAGTCCCATCTTCCCTGTGAAAAAGAGTGGGGGTAGGGGTTACAGGCTAGTGCAGGATCTAAGGGGCATAAACAAGATAGTTGAGAGCCAATTCCCCGTAGTGCCAAATCCAGCTGTCATCCTCATGCAAATTCCCCCTACTGCAAAATTCTTCACTGTCATTGACCTCTGTTCTGCCTTCTTTTCTGTCCCTCTACACCCTGACAGCCAATATCTTTTTGCTTTTACATACAGGGGAGTACAGTACACCTGGACTCATCTTCCCCAAGGTTTCATTGACAGCCCGAGTATTTTCTCCCAGGCCTTACATGACTGTTTACAATCCTTTCAACCTGAGAGTGGATCAGTGCTAATACAGTATGTTGATGACTTATTGTTGTGTTCTGACTCACTCGAATTATCCTTGAAAGACACAAAACAGCTTCTGTTTCATCTTTCCCAAACGGGACACAAGGTTTCAAAGGATAAGTTGCAGTTGTGCCAGACCAGGGTAAAATATTTGGGACATTGCTTGACTCAAGGACTTAGACACCTCACCGCTGATAGAATACAGGCGATTCGCGACATGACTCTGCCACAAACACAGCAACAGATCCGCACTTTCCTTGGAATGTGTGGGTACTGCCGAAACTGGATTCCAGGGTTCTCTATACTGGCTTTTCCTTTGCAAGAAATGGTCTCTTCAAACAAACCAGAACGGGTCTCACACACAGATGAGTCCGAACTGGCCTTTGAGAGACTCAAACAGTGCCTATCACAGGCACCTGCATTAGGTATGCCAGATTATGGGAAGCCCTTTGAATTATACGGTACAGAAAGTGCAGGGTGCGCAGCAGGAGTTTTAACCCAGAAACATGGTGATGCCAGCAGGCCGGTAGCTTACTACAGTGCACAGTTGGACACCGTAGCGCGGTCTCTCCCGACATGCTTGCGAAGTGTTGCAGTGATAGCTTTGCTAGTAAGTAAAAGTGAGGACGTAGTGTTAGGACACAACCTGACCATCCATACACCTCATGCAGTATCAGCCTTACTGAACTCCGCCAAAACCAGACATGTCTCATCTGCTCGGTTTACAAAGTGGGAATTATCACTGATGGCCCCTGTAAACATCACCATTAAGAGATGCAGCTCACTAAATCCTGCAACTTACTTGCCAAGTGTGCCTGGACAGGCACAAAGGGTGGAGAATGAGAATGATGGTGAAGGAGGATTTAGTGCAGACACTGATACGCATGATTGTATGGAATACCTGAATCAGACTTTCACTGCAAGACCTGACATCAGTGACAGCCCACTGGAAGGGGTAGACTTTACCTTCTACACTGACGGTAGTTGCCACAGACAAACGGACTCGGGAGACCTGTGTACTGGATATGCAGTTGTAGACGACAGAGGTATCATAGAAGCTGAACCCCTGGGCCCACCGCACTCAGCACAAGTTGCTGAGTTGGTCACCCTAACCAGAGCGTGTGCATTGGCCAAGGGTAAGTCAGCTAATATATACACAGATTCTAGGTATGCCTTTGGAGTGGTGCATGATTTCATGGCCCTATGGCGCCTCAGAAATTTCATGACGGCAGCTGGCACACCCATAGCGCATGCGTCCCACATAAAAAGACTTCTAACAGCGATCCAGGAACCAGACAGAGTGGCTGTTATCAAGTGCAAAGCACATACTTACAACCAAGACCCAATTTCACTTGGTAACAGCCGGGCAGATGAAGCTGCTAAATCAGCAGCCAGCACCCCCATACAAACGAACATCACATCACTGATGACATTTAACACGATCAGCACACAACAATTAATTGAAATGCAATATTTGTGTTCATTACAGGAAAAGGCAGTCTGGAGGTCAAAGGGATATGGCCAGGAATTCTTGGGACTGTGGACAGGTGGACAAGGTAAGCCAGTGGCCCCCAGAGCATATATTCCAAGCTTAGCTGAGGCGGCACATGGTCTGACTCATCTGGGTAAAGAGGGTATGTGTAAGCTGGTGAGAGCCTACTGGTGTGCGCCAGGATTCTCTTCTCATGCAGGTAAGAGAGCAATGACATGTTTTACTTGCTTGAGGAAAAATATTGGAAAGTCAATACCAACAGAGCCATCCCATATCCCTCCGACAGACGGACCTTTTCAGGTAATACAAATCAATTTCATACAGTTACCACCCTGTAGGAATTTAAAATATGTGTTAGTTTGTATTGACATATTTTCTAATTGGGTAGAAGCGTTCCCTGCTGCCACAAATACTGCTATGTTCACTGCAAAGAAAATTATGCAGGAATTTGTGTGTAGATATGGTATCCCTAGAATAATTGAAAGTGATAGGGGTACCCATTTTACAGGTGAAGTCTTTCAGGTCATGCGCAAACTGATGGGAATTAAATCCAATTGTTATGGAATGCACAAAGCAGGAAGCAGATAGGAACCCACGCTGCGCATCCGTAATAGCCCATTGCGTCATGCGTTCCATATTATGTGGAACGCAAAAGGGCAGAACAAACAGTAATGACGCGGGATCCCACGTGATAGGTCACGCCGCCGGTCCGCGTCATACGTCCTGCATGACGCGGCACGCATCGGGCCCAGCATATCCGGCGGAGGCACAGCGTTCTTAACTAGGATAGGTGCTTCCGCCGGAAATCCGGCGGAAATACAATGCGTTCCACGGGAATTGGAACGCATAGCGTTTGAACTTAAAATAAAGTATCTTTTTAATAAATGGACACCTAATCCATTAGGCCCAGCATATAAGCCACTGATATCTTTCACTCACTATATCAATTAGATGTTTTTTTATTTAAGTATGAAATCAATTGGATAATAGGGTCCCACCCAGGAAGGGGCAGATGTATACACCATACCAGGTATAAATAGAGGGTATGGTAGAGTTCACATGCACCTTGATAAAGACTAACTAGTAGAAACGCGTTGGTGGAGCATGTGAAGGTTTGAAGTACCGCTCCAACTAGTTCTTTCAGCAGGAAAGCGGTGAGATATCCCGGGTTAACATCTTATTTCACTGTTGGACTGTGCTGTATAACATCTATGTTACTGGTCTTTGTTGTGGTATACCAACCAGAATCTATTTTTAAGAAATTTTAACAATAAATCTATATGAATCCTCATACACCCCTTCGTGTTTGTGCTTAATACCGAGCCTAATACGAAGTCAGGAAGTGAGTGAGGACGATTAGCCAGCCTGCTGAAAAAAGAAACCGTTACATGGAAGAACGGCATCTTTTGAAGTAAGCACGGATGTGAGCATCATTTTTAGAAGTATTAACACGTGAATATCTGGGGCACATCTATTTTGGTTACCAGGAGTATTTCACTTAGAGGCTTTAAAGAAACCTTTATAGGTTTTTCTCAAGTGTATGAAAGTAAGCACACATGTGAGGAGCCACTTTTATCTTGAACACCGGGGTGAACCTTTACAGATACCATCACACTTTCCCGAATCACCATAGTCTAAGGAGTCCGGGCAGAAGTCACCCTCCTTTAATCTATTCTTTTTGGAACTTCTATTGAACTTCTGTATACCATTTGTGTTTTTTTTACATATCATCTAATGGAATTGAATTCCTACGAAGACCACCTATTGTGAAATTCATGGACTCCTCTAATAGTTTTTACGGACAGTGACCACTACGGTAAAATACCACTGTTACTTTGACTTTGCGCCAATAGTAGGATCCCATTCAATCCTTTATTCATTATAATCTCCTACAGGTGTGTGTGGTGACACATCAGGGTAGGACCCTACGCAAGGCAGCAAAGAGAGTGCGAAGGAACATACCTTACATTTTATTTTTCAAATACTGCTACGTTCACTGCAAAGAAAATTGTGCAGGAATTTGTGTGTAGATATGGTATCCCTAGAATAATTGAAAGTGATAGGGGTACCCATTTTACAGGTGAAGTCTTTCAGGTCATGTGCAAACTGATTGGAATTAATAGCAAGCTGCATACTCCGTACCGTCCACAGGCGAGTGCAAAGGTGGAGAGAGTGAATAGCACTATTAAGAACAAGCTGAGCAAATTAATGACTGAAACTGGATTGTCGTGGCCAGAAGCTTTGCCACTAGTGTTGTACAGCATCAGAACCACTCCCAGGTCTCCCCTTAACCTATCACCCTTTGAAATTCTTTTTGGTCGACAACCTCATGTAATGATAGACCCCCAGGATGATTTGAAATGTAATAATGAAGTGACTGTGAAATATTTGGTTGGGATGAGCCAGCAGCTGAGGAATCAAAACAGAAATCTAAAGCTGGTGATTCCTGACCTACCAAACAGTAATTGTCATGACATTGAACCTGGGGATTATGTAATGATTCAAAATTTTCTACGCTCAGGTTGCCTCAATGACAGGTGGGAAGGACCGTACCAAGTCTTACTAACCAGCACAACAGCATTGAAGGTCGCCGAAAGAGAGACTTGGATCCACTCGTCCCACTGCAAGAAGGTCGCTGACCCGGAGAGAACTCGTGACAAAGAGCAGAGTGTAGAGAATCTCGTATCACTGGAGTATCTGTTCCGGGAAAGTTGAGAGGCAGGACTGTTGAAGGGCATCTGAGCACAGAGAGTAACAAGAGATAGAACGGTTGTCGTACCACTTTCTTTTTTCACCTCCCCCTGCATTTCTCCTTTCTTTTCTCCTTCTTATTTTCCTCCTTTCCCCTAACGAAATGGATCGATCACAAGAGACTGCGTTTCGGATTCTATTAGTGATTCTGGTTTTGATAAGGACAGTTTGTTTTTGTGAGGGTCCCAGAGAGGTCGAGCAGGGATCTGGAATGGGTTCTGATGGCAAGTATGTAGGCTCTCAGGATCAGCACATCATTTTGGTAAAGGCTGGCATCAGTAAGCGCTCTGGTAGTCAGGGAGCTCGGAGGCACTGTGAGGGGTTATTGTCTGATGAATATTGTATTTGTAGGAATTGTGAGAATATAGTTGAGGATGGGTGCATCCAGAGATGTCAGTCCAACCTTAGTATCGACATGGACCGTCATCCGTTGAGTGATTACCACTCACTAGTGGGTAAGGTCTTAAACCAGACAGAATGCTGGGTGTGCTCACAGGTACCTCAAGGTCAGAGCAAGTCAGGATTAGTACCGTACCCTTTAGCAATAGATGAGGTACTCAAATTACGGGGTGGGAGACCGGTGGACAAGAAATTCAATATTTCTAGGCCCCCCTAGTTTGAAGCTCCACCAGTATCATGTAGACAGATCCTTATTATGTTTTAATATTTCCAATTACCGAAAACCGGGAAATTGGGAAGTGACGTGGAATAACCAGACAATGACCTTTTCACACAGAGCTGATAGGATACCCATAGACTCTGAACTTGTACACCAAATAGCCAACAGTGGGAGGCATTTTCGGTATAGGTATAGCAAGACCATGTGAGTTGGAAAAGTATCGCCAGGGTATTGTGCTCATATCATCCAGCCTGATACTTGTACTGAGCAGATGGGAGAACTAGGGATAGGTTTCTTTACCTGGAAAGTTTGTAATATGGTGATGTCATATTTTGTCCCCTATGTTCTGCCAGATGATGCCTATTTCATATGTGGGAGGAAGGCGTACAAGTGGCTTGCCCCGAGCTCAGAGGGATTGTGTTATATTGGGAGAGTACTACCAGAGGTCATGACCATAACCCATGATAAGATGAAAGACGTTCACCGCAGTGCTCAGGCTCCTTATACTCATACTCACTATGAACACATTATCAAGAGACACCTCATAGATAGAACAGAGCTCGCAGCCTCTGATTTGATCCACAAATCCACCGGGATTCAATTCCTTCTCGCATTAGACATCACCCGTACTGCCAGAGGAATTATAAATTATAGGTATATCCATGCGCTAGCGAACTTGATAGATAATATCACTGAGATGTATGACGACACCTTCAGGTATACGGGAAGGGAGTTACACGCTAACAAGAAGGAACTGATTCAGCACAGGATGGTCCTAATTTATATCACAGCCGTGACAGGTGGGTACTGTGTTACTCTGGCAACTCAATATGGGGTGAAGTGCTGTACGTATATTACAAACAGTACTGATGATCCAACGGAGATTATCGTTCAAAAGATGGACGATATCTTGCAGTTGAAGTGGGAGTTCAGGAGGAAACACAACATTATCTTGGCGACTGTGAGTAATGAACTGACCGGCTGGGTCTCATGGTTGAACCCACGAAATTGGTTCTCAGGTTTAGGAGAGTGTTATTATGAGTGTAGGGAAGTTTCTCCTTTGTATCCTGGGAGTCGTCATAATTGTTGGTTTGATATTTAGGTGTGTTCAAATTTTAACGCGGCGCAAGCACGGTACAAAGTTGATGAGTCTAAGGAGCGAGGGTGCTGTTATAGCAGAAGACTTAATTTATGACCCATCCATAGAGACAGTGTTATGATAAGGATTGCAAATGAATTTCATGGCCTGTTTCTTTCACCCGTTTTTTTCTTTTGTTTCCCCCTCTGCCCAGATACATCCATCCGGAAAAGACATCTGCCATACCCAAAATGTTTATATGAATGTATTTTAGATATGTGTCTTATCTTCACCTCTGCAACCTCCAGTTAATAGCACACATAGTCGACAGGTGATATACACATATACTAGCTTGAGATGAGCGGGTTCGGTTCCTCGGAATCCGAACCCGCCCGAACTTCAGCCAGCCTTTTTACACGGGTCCGAGGCAGACTCGGATCTTCCCGCCTTGCTCGGTTAACCCGAGCGCGCCCGAACGTCATCATCCCGCTGTCGGATTCTCGCGAGGCTTGGATTCTATCGCGAGACTCGGATTCTATATAAGGAGCCGCGCGTCGCCGCCATTTTCACACGTGCATTGAGATTGATAGGGAGAGGACGTGGCTGGCGTCCTCTCCGTGTAGAATAGATTAGAGAGACACTTCATTTACTACTTGGGGAGCATTAGGAGTACTCAGTACAGTGCAGAGTTTTGCTGATAGTGACCAGTGACCACCAGTTTTATTTATAATCCGTTCTCTGCCTGAAAAAAAACGATACACAGTCACATACCATATCTGTGCTCAGCCTCAGTGTGCTGCATGATAATATCATCTATGTATATCTGACTGTGCTGAGTGCTCACTGCTCACACAGCTGAATTGTGGGGGAGACTGGGGTGCAGTTAATAGCAGGAGTACAGTGCACACTTTTGCTGCCAGTGTGACTGACCAGTGACCACCAGTATATTGTCTGCCTGAAAAAGTTAAACAAACACTCCTGTGGTGTTTTTTTTTTAATTCTATAAACGCATTCTGCTGACAGTGTCCAGCAGGTCCGTCATTCATTATATTATATAAATATTTACCTGCAGTAGTGTTATATTTTTTTTGTTCATCTCTATCATCTTTATCATTTCTATATTAGCAGACGCAGTACGGTAGTCCACGGCTGTGGCTAACTCTGTGTCGTCAGTGCTCGTCCATAATTGTATACCTACCTGTGGTGGGTTTTTTTTTTCTATCTTCTTCATACTAGTAGTTTAGGAGTCTGCTGACAGTGTCCAGCAGGTCCGTCATTATATTATATATACCTGCAGTAGTGATATATATATATTTTTTATATCATTATCATCTCTATACTAGCAGACGCAGTACGGTAGTCCACGGCTGTAGCTACCTCTGTGTCGTCAGTGCTCGTCCATAATTGTATACCTACCTGTGGTGCGGTTTTTTTTTTCTATCTTCTTCATACTAGTAGTTTAGGGGTCTGCTGACAGTGTCCAGCAGGTCCGTCATTATATTATATATACCTGCAGTAGTGATATATATATATTTTTTATATCATTATCATCTCTATACTAGCAGACGCAGTACGGTAGTCCACGGCTGTAGCTACCTCTGTGTCGTCAGTGCTCGTCCATAATTGTATACCTACCTGTGGTGGGTTTTTTTTTTTCTATCTTCTTCATACTAGTAGTTTAGGAGTCTGCTGACAGTGTCCAGCAGGTCCGTCATTATATTATATATACCTGCAGTAGTGATATATATATATATTTTTTATATCATTATCATCTCTATACTAGCAGACGCAGTACGGTAGTCCACGGCTGTAGCTACCTCTGTGTCGTCAGTGCTCGTCCATAATTGTATACCTACCTGTGGTGGGTTTTTTTTTTCTATCTTCTTCATAGTAGTAGTTTAGGAGTCTGCTGACAGTGTCCAGCAGGTCCGTCATTATATTATATATACAGGTTGAGTATCCCATATCCAAATATTCCGAAATACGGAATATTCCGAAATACGGACTTTTTTGAGCGATAGTGAGATAGTGAAACCTTTGTTTTTTGATGGCTCAATGTACACAAACTTTGTTTAATACACAAAGTTATTAAAAATATTGTATTAAATGACCTTCAGGCTGTGTGTATAAGGTGTATATGAAACATAAATGAATTGTGTGAATGTACACACACTTTGTTTAATGCATAAAGTTATAAAAAATATTGGCTAAAGTTACCTTCAGGCTGTGTGTATAAGGTGTATATGTAACATAAATGCATTCTGTGCTTAGATTTAGGTCCCATCACCTTGATATCTCATTATGGTATGCAATTATTCCAAAATACGGAAAAATCCCATATCCAAAATACCTCTGGTCCCAAGCATTTTGGATAAGGGAGACTCAACCTGTACCTGCAGTAGTGATATATATATATTTTTTATATCATTATCATCTCTATACTAGCAGACGCAGTATGGTAGTCTACGGCTGTAGCTACCTCTGTGTCGTCAGTCACTCGTCATCCATAAGTATACTAGTATCCATCCATCTCCATTGTTTACCTGAGGTGCCTTTTAGTTGTGCCTATTAAAATATGGAGAACAAAAATGTTGAGGTTCCAAAAATAGGGAAAGATCAAGATCCACTTCCACCTCGTGCTGAAGCTGCTGCCACTAGTCATGGCCGAGACGATGAAATTCCGTTCAACGTCGTCTGCCAAGGCCGATGCCAAATGTCATAGTACAGAGCATGTAAAATCCAAAACACAAAATATCAGTAAAAAAAGGACTCAAAAATCTAAAATAAAATCGTCGGAGGAGAAGCGTAAACTTGCCAATATGCCATTTACCACACGGAGTGGCAAGGAACGGCTGAGGCCCTGGCCTATGTTCATGGCTAGTGGTTCAGCTTCACATGAGGATGGAAGCACTCAGTCTCTCGCTAGAAAAATGAAAAGACTTAAGCTGGCAAAAGCACAGCAAAGAACTGTGCGTTCTTCGAAATCACAAATCCACAAGGAGAGTCCAATTGTGTCGGTTGCGATGCCTGACCTTCCCAACACTGGACGTGAAGAGCATGCGCCTTCCACCATTTGCACGCCCCCTGCAAGTGCTGGAAGGAGCACCCGCAGTCCAGTTCCTGATAGTCATATTGAAGATGTCAGTGTTGAAGTACACCAGGATGAGGAGGATATGGGTGTTGCTGGCGCTGGGGAGGAAATTGACAAGGAGGATTCTAATGGTGAGGTGGTTTGTTTAAGTCAGGCACCCGGGGAGACACCTGTTGTCCGTGGGAGGAATATGGCCATTGACATGCCTGGTGAAAATACCAAAAAAATCAGCTCTTCGGTGTGGAAGTATTTCAACAGAAATGCGGACAACATTTGTCAAGCCGTGTGTTGCCTTTGTCAAGCTGTAATAAGTAGGGGTAAGGACGTTAACCACCTCGGAACATCCTCCCTTATACGTCACCTGCAGCACATTCATCATAAGTCAGTGACAAGTTCAAAAACTTTGGGCGACAGCGGAAGCAGTCCACTGACCAGTAAATCCCTTCCTCTTGTAACCAAGCTCACGCAAACCACCCCACCAACTCCCTCAGTGTCAATTTCCTCCTTCCCCAGGAATGCCAATAGTCCTGCAGGCCATGTCACTGGCAATTCTGACGAGTCCTCTCCTGCCTGGGATTCCACCGATGCATCCTTGCGTGTAACGCCTACTGCTGCTGGCGCTGCTGTTGTTGCTGCTGGGAGTCGATGGTCATCCCAGAGGGGAAGTCGTAAGACGACTTTTACTACTTCCACCAAGCAATTGACTGTCCAACAGTCCTTTGCGAGGAAGATGAAATATCACAGCAGTCATCCTGCTGTAAAGCGGATAACTGAGGCCTTGGCATCCTGGGCGGTGAGAAACGTGGTTCCGGTATCCATCATTAATGCAGAGCCAACTATAGACTTGATTGAGGTACTGTGTCCCCGGTACCAAATACCATCTAGGTTCCATTTCTCTAGGCAGGCGATACCGAAAATGTACACAGACCTCAGAAAAAGACTCACCAGTGTCCTAAAAAATGCAGTTGTACCCAATGTCCACTTAACCATGGACATGTGGACAAGTGGAGCAGGGCAGACTCAGGACTATATGACTGTGACAGCCCACTGGGTAGATGTATTGACTCCCGCCGCAAGAACAGCAGCGGCGGCACCAGTAGCAGCATCTCGCAAACGCCAACTCTTTCCTAGGCAGGCTACGCTTTGTATCACCGCTTTCCAGAATACGCACACAGCTGAAAACCTCTTACGGCAACTGAGGAAGATCATCGCAGAATGGCTTACCCCAATTGGACTCTCCTGTGGATTTGTGGCATCGGACAACGCCAGCAATATTGTGTGTGCTTTAAATATGGGCAAATTCCAGCATGTCCCATGTTTTGCACATACCTTGAATTTGGTGGTGCAGAATTATTTAAAAAACGACAGGGGCATGCAAGAGATGCTGTCGGTGGCCAGAAGAATTGCGGGACACTTTCGGCGTACAGGCACCACGTACCGAAGACTGGAGCAACACCAAAAACGCCTGAACCTGCCCTGCCATCATCTGAAGCAAGAAGTGGTAACGAGGTGGAATTCAACCCTCTATATGCTTCAGAGGTTGGAGGAGCAGCAAAAGGCCATTCAAGCCTATACAACTGACCACGATATAGGAGGTGGAATGCACCTGTCTCAAGCGCAGTGGAGAATGATTTCAACGTTGTGCAAGGTTCTGCAACCTTTTGAACTTGCCACACGTGAAGTCAGTTCAGACACTGCCAGCCTGAGTCAGGTCATTCCCCTCATCAGGCTTTTGCAGAAGAAGCTGGAGACATTGAAGGAGGAGCTAACACTGAGCAATTCCGCTAGGCATGTGGGACTTGTGGATGGAGCCCTTAATTCGCTTAACAAGGATTCACGGGTAGTCAATCTGTTGAAATCAGAGCACTACATTTTGGCCACCGTGCTCGATCCTAGATTTAAAACCTACCTTGGATCTCTCTTTCCGGCAGACACAAGTCTGCAGGGGTTCAAAGAACTGCTGGTGAGAAAATTGTCAAGTCAAGCGGAACGCGACCTGTCAACATCTCCTCCTTCACATTCTCCCGCAACTGGGGGTGCGAGGAAAAGGCTCAGAATTCCGAGCCCACCCGCTGGCGGTGATGCAGGGCAGTCTGGAGCGACTGCTGATGCTGACATCTGGTCCGGACTGAAGGACCTGCCAACGATTACGGACATGTCGTCTACTGTCACTGCATATGATTCTCTCACCATTGAAAGAATGGTGGAGGATTATATGAGTGACCGCATCCAAGTAGGCACATCAGACAGTCCGTACGTATACTGGCAGGAAAAAGAGGCAATTTGGAGGCCCTTGCACAAACTGGCTTTATTCTACCTAAGTTGCCCTCCCACAAGTGTGTACTCCGAAAGAGTGTTTAGTGCCGCCGCTCACCTTGTCAGCAATCGGCGTACGAGGTTACTTCCAGAAAATGTGGAGAAGATGATGTTCATTAAAATGAATTATAATCAATTCCTCCATGGAGACATTCACCAGCAGCAATTGCCTCCACAAAGTACACAGGGAGCTGTGATGGTGGATTCCAGTGGGGATGAATTGATAATCTGTGAGGAGGGGGATGTACATGGTGATGAATCGGAGGATGATGATGAGGTGGACATCTTGCCTCTGTAGAGCCAGTTTGTGCAAGGAGAGATTAATTGCTTCTTTTTTGGTGGGGGTCCAAACCAACCCGTCATTTCAGTCACAGTCGTGTGGCAGACCCTGTCACTGAAATGATGGGTTGGTTAAAGTGTGCATGTCCTGTTTATACAACAAAAGGGTGGGTGGGAGGGCCCAAGGACAATTCCATCTTGCACCTCTTTTTTTTTCATTTTTCTTTGCGTCATGTGCTGTTTGGGGAGTGTTTTTTGGAAGGGCCATCCTGCGTGACACTGCAGTGCCACTCCTAGATGGGCCAGGTGTTTGTGTCGGCCACTAGGGTCACTTATCTTAGTCACACAGCTACCTCATTGCGCCTCTTTTTTTTCTTCTTTGCGTCATGTGCTGTTTGGGGAGTATTTTTTGGAAGGGCCATCCGGCCTGACACTGCAGTGCCACTCCTAGATGGGCTAGGTGTTTGTGTCGGCCACTAGAGTCGCTTAGCTTACTCACACAGCTACCTCATTGCGCCTCTTTTTTTCTTTGCGTCATGTGCTGTTTGGGGAGTGTTTTTTGGAAGGGCCATCCTGCGTGACACTGCAGTGCCACTCCTAGATGGGCCAGGTGTTTGTGTCGGCCACTTGGGTCGCTGAGCTTAGTCATCCAGCGACCTTGGTGCAAATTTTAGGACTAAAAATAATATTGTGAGGTGTTCATAATAGACTGAAAATGAGTGGAAATTATGGTTTTTGAGGTTAATAATACTTTGGGATCAAAATGACCCCCAAATTCTATGATTTAAGCTGTTTTTTAGGGTTTTTTGAAAAAAACACCCGAATCCAAAACACACCCGAATCCGACAAAAAAAATTCGGTGAGGTTTTGCCAAAACGCGTTCGAACCCAAAACACGGCCACGGAACCGAACCCAAAACCAAAACACAAAACCCGAAAAATTTCCGGTGCACATCTCTAATACTAGCACTCACATATGTTTCCCCCTCCATGTATCATCAACTAAATGTGCACCCCATTTGTTTTAACAAGAAGCCGAAAAGAGCTCGGTAGTGTTTGTTGGCCCATTTACAGACCCTTGATACGGGATGAGAAGGATTTAATGTATACTTCGCAATACCTCGAAGCTTATTTAGAACATATACAGCACGATGATACACGCCCCTCAGACATGGATTCATACATACATGCTTTTTACTATCCCACTAGGTCATACATTTCCTACCTACCACTCTCCCCCGACCATTCAAACTTCTGTAGATATTGTGTAGATATTTTTCTGTTTAGTGATTAGATAGTGGCAGTTATTGGTGACTGCCAAAGGGTGGACTGTCAAAGCCGAAAAATATTGCAGTATACACATCACGTACAAACTACACACAGATGGCCTCCGCACGTGTACTTGTTCTGTCGTGCGTGCACATATTCGCAATTTGCGTATGATCGCTCCCGCGGTCCTGCGCATTAGCGCGTGGTATGGGTATTTACGGTAGAGTTTGTGAACGCATGGAAAGCCATCAAAACGCATTACATTTGGTATCAGAACAAAGGGATTCACCTTTACAGAATAGGAGGGGACAGAACAAGGTTATAAGGTGGTGTTTGGTATCCAGCTGAAGGGTATTTTAAGGGTAACATTCCGGTGTTGGTTTGAGAAAGATCGCATGTTCCTACGGATAGTTATGTGCAGGAGCAGAATATAGATATAAACTGTATTTACTGTTCATTATGTATGCGGCGGGAATCCAGAGGAGACCACCCACAAGAGCAGTTGGGAAAGACATCGCCTACCTATTCAAACCGACCTATGACCTCTCCTGTACTGTAAATGTGCATCCCTGTGTCCAATGGACAAAGAGATTACAGTATCTATTGTATTGCTTTTTGGAAGAATTGTATAAAGAGAGCCTGCTGCAGGCCTGGTCAGACACAAGACTCACAACGTTATCTAACAGATGACGGAGGACCGGACCGGGTGGCGCAAGCGAATCCACTCACGTATGTACCATTGAATGTAGCCATTTACTCTGTTATATTGTATTGTATTATTTGTATTGTAACCCCCTTTCAGCAATAATACCCTGTGGTGTCGGAACCCAGCGGTTTAATTACAATCTGGTGTCGTGTCTTCATTGCCCTGCTAAGGTTTAAAGTGTATTATCATTGCATTGCTGTAAAAGGTTTAAAGTGTTTCTCTGGGTGTGTATGTGCTGTGAGTACTTTGTACCGTCAGCGCGGCGTGTGTACGCTAAGTCCGTACACATCACGGGACTTTGTACGCTAATAGCGTACAAAGTACGTAGAGTGTGTATTAAGTACAGCGGCCGCAGCGGCTCCATGGTAAAATGTATTAAGGTGTGTTTAAGGTATAGCTTTCATTCCTAAGGATAAATCAGCATTATCAGCCATAAAAGTCCAGCGGTACTGCCGTATAACTTAAGCGGTACTCCCGTATAAGTCCAGTCCAGTAGTGCTGCTGAATAAGTCCAGGGGTACTGCCGTATAAGTCCAGGGTACTGCCGCATAAGTCCAGCGGTACTGCCATATACGTCATGGGGTACTGCCGAATAACTCAAAAGATACTGCCGTATAAGTCCAGGGGTACTTCTGTATAACTTCAGCGGTAATGCCATATAAGTCCATTGCAGTGGTGCTGCCGTATAAGTCCAGTCCAGTGGTGCTCCCGTATAAGTCCAGCGGTACTGCCGTATAAGTCCAGGGATACTGCTGTATAAGTCCAGCGGTACTGCCGTATAAGTCATAGGGTACTGCCATATAACTCCAGGGGTACTGCCTTATAAGTCCAGTGGTACTGCCGTATAACCCCAGCAGTACTGCCGTATAAGTCCAGTGGTGCTGTCCTGTGCTGTATATTATTTTCTCCAAATAAAGGGGTTATTAATGTTTAATCCAAATAATTTATACAGGGTTTGCCCTGTGTGGTGTAGGGGTACACTCTACTGTGCTGCATATTATTATAATAACTCCAAATAAAAGGGGTATTATCCAAATAATTTTTGCCAGTTTTGCCATGTGTGTATGGTTTAGGGGTACGCTCTGCTGTGCCACATATTGTTATATAACTAAAGAAACAATTTGGAGAATAAAATAGGAAAGATCAAGAACCACTTCCTCCTAGTGCTGAAGCTGCTGCCACTAGTCATGACATAGACGATGAAATGCCATTAACGTCGTCTGCAAAGGCCGATGCCCAATGTCATAGTATAGGGCATGTAAAATCCAAAAAGCCAACGTTCAGTAAAATGACCCAAAAAAATAATTTTAAATTGTCTGAGGAGAAACGTAAACTTGCTAATATGCTAATATGCCATTAACGACACGGAGTGGCAAGGAACGGCTAAGGCCCTGGCCTATGTTCATGACCAGTGGTTCAGCTTCACATCCTCCTGCTAGAAAAATGAAAAGAGTTATGCTGGCAAAAGCACAGCAAAGAACTGTGCATTCTAAGATGGTATCACAAATCCCCAAGGAGAGTCCAAATGTGTTGCGATGCCTGACCTTCCCAACACTGGACGGGAAGAGGTGGCTCCTTCCACCATTTGCACGCCCTCTGCAAGTGCTGGAAGGAGCACCCACAGTCCAGTTTCTGATATTCAAATTGAAGATCTCACTGTTGAAGTACACCAGGATGAGGATATGGGTGTTGCTGGCGCTGAAAAGGAAGTTGACAAGGATTCTGATGGTGATGTGGTTTGTTTAAATTAGGCACCTGGTGAGACAGTTGTTGTCCGTGGGATAAATGAGACCATTGTCATGCCTGGGCAAAATACCAAAAAAGCCACCTCTTCGGTGTGGAATTATTTCTCCACATATCCGGACAACAGGTGTCAAGTCGTGTGTTGCCTTTGTCAATCCGTAATAAGTAGGGGTCAGGACGTTAACCACCTAGGAACATCCTCCCCTATACATCACCTGCAGTGCATTCATCAGAAGTCATTGTCAAGTGACAATTAAGTTAAAGTGAAGTACAATGTCAAGTATGTGCTGCTTGAGGCCTAGTTTTTAAAACTGCCATCCTGTCTGACACTGCAGTGCCACTCCTAGATGGGCCAGGTGTTTGTGCCGCACACTTGTGTCATTAGCTTAGTCATCCAGTGACCTCGGTGCACCTCTTTTTTTTCTTTGCATGATGTGCTGTTTGGGGCCTAGTTTTTAAAACTGCCATCCTGTCTGTCACTGCAGTCCCAACCCTAGATGGGCCAGATTTTTGTGCTGCACACTTTTATTGCTTAGCTTTGTCACCCAGCGACCTCGGTGCAACTCTTTTTCTACTTTGCATGATGTGCTGTTTGGGGCCTAGTTTATAAAACTGACATCCTGTCTGACACTGCAGTGCCACTCCTAGATGGGCCAGATGTTAGTGCCGCACACTTGTGTCGCTTAGCTTAGTCATACAGGGACCTCGGTGCAACCTTTTAGCCTAAAAACAATATTGTGATGTGTGAGGTGTTCAGAATAGACTGGAAAAGAGTGGAAATTAATGTTATTGAGGTTAAAAATACCGTAGCATCAAAATTACCCCCAAATTCTGTGATTTTAGCTGTTTTTATGTTTTTATTAAAAAAAATCATCCAGATCCAAAACCAAAACCCGAAAGGGTGGTTTTGGCAAAACCAGTCCAGATCCAGAACACGAGCGGGGATCCAGATCCATAACCAAAGCACAAGACACAAAAAGTGCTTGCCGCATATCTCTAATACTGGTGCACTAAACAGCGCAGAGTCCCTCCTAACAATGTTTAGGGCAGCATTGTTTATTTCTCTGACGTCCTAGTGGATGCTGGGGACTCCGTAAGGACCATGGGGAATAGACGGCTCCGCAGGAGACAGGGCACATCTAAAGAAAGATTTAGGTCTATCTGGTGTGCACTGGCTCCTCCCCCTATGACCCTCCTCCAAGCCTCAGTTAGATTTCTGTGCCCGGCCGAGCTGGATGCACACTAGGGGCTCTCCTGGGCTCCTAGAAAGAAAGTTATAGTTTAGGTTTTTTATTTTACAGTGAGACCTGCTGGCAACAGGCTCACTGCAGCGAGGGACTAAGGGGAGAAGAAGCGAACCTACCTAAGTGGTGGTAGCTTGGGCTTCTTAGGCTACTGGACACCATTAGCTCCAGAGGGATCGCACACAGGACCCGACCTCGTCGTCCGTTCCCGGAGCCGCGCCGCCGTCCCCCTTACAGAGCCAGAAGCAAGAAGGTCCGGAAAATCGGCGGCTGAAGACTTCTGTCTTCTCCAAGGTAGCGCACAGCACTGCAGCTGTGTGCCATTGCTCCTCATGCACACCACACACTTCGGTCACTGATGGGTGCAGGGCGCTGGGGGGGGGGGCGCCCTGAGCAGCAATATTAACACCTTGGCTGGCAAAACTGACACCATATATAGCCCCAGAGACTATATAGGTGTAAATTACCCCTGCCAGAATAACACAAAAAGCGGGAGAAAGCCCGCCGAAAAAGGGGCGGAGCCATCTCCCTCAGCACAGTGGCGCCATTTTCCCTCACAGCTCCGCTGGAAGGATCGCTCCCTGGCTCTCCCCTGCAGTCCTGCACTACAGAAAGGGTAAAAAAGAGAGGGGGGGCACTAAATTTAGGCGCAGTATATATATATAATACAAGCAGCTATAGGGGAAAACACTCTGTATAGTGATATCCCTCTGTTATATAGCGCTCTGGTGTGTGCTGGCATACTCTCCCTCTGTCTCCCCAAAGGGCTTTGTGGGGTCCTGTCCTCTGTCAGAGCATTCCCTGTGTGTGTGCTGTGTGTCGGTACCGCTGTGTCGACATGTATGATGAGGAAAATGATGTGGAGGCAGAGCAAATGCCTGTAAATGTGTTGTCACCCCCTGAGGGGTCGACACCTGTGTGGATGGACTTATGAAAGGAATTACGTGACAGTGTCAGCTCCTTACATAAAAGGTTTGACGACATAGGACAGCCGGCTACTCAGCTTGTGACTGTTCCAGCGTCTCAAATGTCATCAGGGGCTTTAAAACGCCCGCTACCTCAGATGGCAGACACAGATGTCGACACGGATACCGACTCCAGTGTCGACGACGATGAGACTAGTGTACCCTCCAATAGGTCCACCCGTTACATGATTGAGGCAATGAAAAATGTATCACACATTTCTGATAGTACCCCAGGTACCACAAAAAAGGGTATTATGTTCGGTGAGAAAAAACTACCAGTAGTTTTTCCTGCATCTGAGGAATTAAATGAGGTGTGTGAGGAAGCCTGGACTTCCCCCGATAAGAAATTGATTATTTCTAAACGGTTATTGGCAGCGTACCCTTTCCCGCCAGAGGATAGGTCACGTTGGGAAACATCCCCTAGGGTAGATAAAGCGCTTACACGTTTATCAAAACAGGTGGCACTACCGTCTCAGGATACGGCCGCCCTAAAGGATCCTGCTGATAGAAAGCAGGAGGCTACCCTAAAAGCTATATATACACACACGGGCATTATATTGCGACCAGCGATTGCATCAGCATGGATGTGCAGTGCTGCTGCTGCGTGGTCAGATTCCCTGTCGGATAATATTGATACCCTGGATAGGGACAATATTTTGCTGACAGGAGAGCATATAAGAGACGCTGTCTTATACATGCGTGATGCACAGAGGGATATTTGCCGGCTGGCATCAAAAATAAGCGCAATGTCCATTGCCGCCAGAAGGGGGTTATGGACTCGGCAGTGGTCAGGTGATGCCGATTCAAAAAGGCACATGGAAGTTTTGCCTTATAAGGGGGTGGAACTGTTTGGGGATGGTCTTTCAGACCTCGTTTCCACAGCTACGGCTGGGAAATCGACATTTTTGCCACAGGCTACCCCACAGCAAAAGAAAGCACCGTATTATCAAGTACAGTCCTTTCGGCCCCATAAACACAAGAGGGCTCGAGGTGCATCCTTTCTGCCGAGAGGCAAAGGTAGAGGGAAAAAGCTGCAGCATACAGCCAGTTCCCAAGAGCAAAAGTCCTCCCCCGCGTCCGGTAAGTCCACAGCATGACGATGGGGCTTCACAGGCGGACCCGGGTACGGTGGGGGCCCATCTCAGAAATTTCAGCACACAGTGGGCTCTCTCACAGGTGGGTCCCTGGACCCTTCAAGTAGTATCTCAGGGGTACAGGCTGGAATTCGAGACGTCCCCCCCCCCCCCCCCCCCGCCGTTTTCTAAATTCTGCCTTACCAGCAACTCCCTCTGCCAGGGAGGCAGTGTTGGTGGCTATCCAAAAACTGTATTCACAGCAAGTGATTGTCAAGGTACCCCTCCTTCAGCAGGGAAAGGGTTACTATTCCACAATGTTTGTGGTACCGAAACCGGACGGTTCGGTGAGACCCATCTTAAATTTAAAATCCTTGAACACTTATATCAAAAGGTTCAAGTTCAAGATGGAATTGCTCAGGGCGGTTATTGCGAGCCTGGACGAGGGGGATTACATGGTCTCCCTGGACATCAAGGATGCGTACCTGCATGTCCCCATTTACCCTCCTCACCAGGAGTACCTCAGATTTGTGGTACAGGACTGTCACTATCAGTTCCAGACGCTGCCGTTTGTGTTATCCACGGCACTGAGGGTCTTTACCAAGGTAATGGCCGAAATGATGATACTCCTTCGCAAGAAGGGAGTTTTAATTATCCCGTACTTGGACGATCTCCTGATAAAGGCGAGGTACAAGGAACAGTTGGTAGTGGGGGTAGCACTTTCTCAGGAAGTGCTACAACAGCACGGCTGGATTCTCAATATTCCAAAGTCACAGCTGGTCCCGACGACACGTCTTCTGTTCCTGGGAATGATTCTGGACACAGACCAGAAAAAAGTGTTTCTTCCAGTGGAAAAAGCCGAGGAGTTGTCATCTCTAGTCAGAGACTTCCTAAAACCGGGACAGGTGTCGGTACATCAATGCACACGAGTCCTGGGAAAAATGGTAGCTTCGTACGAAGCAATTCCATTCGGAAGGTTCCACGCAAGGACTTTCCAGTGGGACCTGTTGGACAAATGGTCCGGGTCCCATCTCCAGATGCAACAGGGAAGAAATTTCCAAGGACTGTGGTCAAATCAGGAGATTTCGCTTCACATAAATATTCTGGAGCTAAGAGCCATTTACAATGCCCTAAGCCAAGCAAGACCCCTGCTTCAAAACCGGCCGGTACTGATCCAATCAGACAACATCACGGCGGTCGCCCATGTAAACAGGCAGGGCGGCACAAGAAGCAGGAGGGCAATGGCAGAAGCCACAAGGATTCTCCGATGGGCGGAGAATCACATGTTAGCACTGGCAGCAGTGTTCATTCCGGGAGTGGACAACTGGGAAGCAGACTTCCTCAGCAGGCACGACCTCCACCCGGGAGAATGGGGACTTCATCCAGAAGTCTTCCAAATGCTGGTAAACCGTTGGGAAAAACCACAGGTGGACATGATGGCGTCCCGCCTCAACAAAAAGCTAAAAAGATATTGCACCAGGTCAAGGGACCCTCAGGCGATCGCTGTGGACGCTCTAGTGACACTGTGGGTGCACCAGTCGGTTTACGTGTTTCCTCCTCTGCCTCTCATTCCCAAGGTACTGAGAATAATACGAAGGGGAGGAGTGAGAACTATACTCGTGGTTCCGGATTGGCCAAGAAGGGCTTGGTACCCGGAACTTCAAGAGATGCTTTCAGAGGACCCATGGCCTCTACCGCTAAGGCAGGCCCTGCTGCAGCAGGGGCCCTGCCTGTTCCAAGACTTACCGCGGCTGCGTTTGACGGCATGGCGGTTGAACACCGGATCCTGAAGGAAAAAGGCATTCCGGAAGAAGTCATCCCTACCCTGATCAAAGCCAGGAAGGATGTCACTGCAAAACATTATCACCGCATTTGGCGAAAATATGTTGCTTGGTGTGAGGCCAGGAAGGCCCCAACGGAGGAATTTCAACTGGGTCGATTCCTGCATTTCCTGCAAGCAGGGGTGACGTTGGGCCTCAAATTGGGGTCCATTAAGGTCCAGATTTCGGCTCTGTCGATTTTCTTCCAAAAAGAACTGGCTTCCCTGCCTGAAGTTCAGACATTTGTCAAAGGAGTTCTGCATATTCAGCCTCCTTTTGTGCCCCCAGTGGCACCTTGGGATCTCAATGTGGTTTTGGAGTTCCTGAAATCACATTGGTTTGAGCCACTTAAGACTGTGGATTTGAAATATCTCACGTGGAAAGTGGTCATGCTGTTGACCCTGGCATTGGCCAGGCGTGTGTCAGAATTGGCGGCTTTGTCCTATAAAAGCCCTTATCTGATTTTCCATATGGATAGGGCAGAGTTGAGGACTCGTCCTCAGTTTCTCCCGAAGGTGGTATCAGCTTTTCACTTGAACCAACCTATTGTGGTGCCTGCGGCTACTAGGGGCTTGGAGGATTCCAAGTTACTGGACGTAGTCAAGGCCCTGAAAATTTATGTTTCCAGGACGGCTGGAGTCAGGAAATCTGACTCGCTGTTTATCCTGTATGCACCCAACAAGCTGGGTGCTCCTGCTTCTAAGCAGACAATCGCGCGCTGGATTTGTAGCACTATTCAGCTGGCGCATTCTGCGGTGGGACTACCGCAGCCTAAATCTGTAAAAGCCCATTCCACAAGGAAGGTGGGCTCATCTTGGGCGGCTGCCCGAGGGGTCTCGGCTTTACAACTTTGCCGAGCTGTTACTTGGTCAGGGGCAAACACGTTTGCAAAATTCTACAAATTTGATACCCTGGCTGAGGAGGACCTGGAGTTCTCTCATTCGGTGTTGCAGAGTCATCCGCACTCTCCCGCCCGTTTGGGAGCTTTGGTATAATCCCCATGGTCCTTACGGAGTCCCCAGCATCCACTAGGACGTCAGAGAAAATAAGAATTTACTCACCGGTAATTCTATTTCTCGTAGTCCGTAGTGGATGCTGGGCGCCCATCCCAAGTGCGGATTGTCTGCAATACTTGTAAATAGTTATTGTTACACAAATTGGGTTGTTGTTGCGAGCCATCTGTTCAGAGGCTCCGTTGTTATCATACTGTTAACCGGGGTTCCTATCACGAGTTATACGGTGTGATTGGTGTGGCTGGTATGAGTCTTACCCGGGATTCAAAATCCTTCCTTATTGTGTCAGCTCTTCCGGGCACAGTGTCCTAACTGAGGCTTGGAGGAGGGTCATAGGGGGAGGAGCCAGTGCACACCAGATAGACCTAAATCTTTCTTTAGATGTGCCCAGTCTCCTGCGGAGCCGTCTATTCCCCATGGTCCTTACGGAGTCCCCAGCATCCACTACGGACTACGAGAAATAGAATTACCGGTGAGTAAATTCTTATTTTTTTATTTAATGCCATTAACCATTACAAAATCCCACAAATGTACAAGAAAAAATTGTACAACTTGTGTGTGGTGTAGATGCTGTACCCCAATATGTTTGTTCACAACTTCACATAAAATATGAGTGCTGAGTCCACAGTGACTTGTCTGTCATTTTTTAAAAAAGTTAACAAAAAGCTATAGGGGTCATTACGAGTTGATCACTCGCTAGCATTTTTAAGCAGTCGTGCAAACGCTAAGCCGCTGCCCGCTGGGAGTGTATTTTAGCTTAGCAGAAGTGCGAATGAAAGGATCGTAGAGCGGCTACAAAAAGAAATTGTGCAGTTTTAGAGTAGCTCCAGACCTACTTAGCGCTTGCGATCTCTTCAGACCATTCAGTTCCAGATTTGACGTCACAAACACACCCTGCGTTTGGCCAGCCATGCCTGCATTTTTCTTGGCACGTCTGTGTTTTTTCGAGTACTCCCTGAAAATGGTCAGTTGACACCCAGAAATGCTTACTTCATGTCAATCACTCTGCGGCCGCCATTGCGACTGAAAAGCTTCGCTAGACCTTGTGTAAAAATACATCGGCCATTGTGAAAGTACGTTGCGCTTGCGCACTGCGCCGCATACGCATGCGCAGAAGTGCCATTTTTTACTTAATCGCAGCGCAGCAAACATTTTCAGCTAGCGATCAACTCAGAATGACCCCCTATATCCAACTACATTTGTTTATAACTTCACATAAATACAGATGGAGTCACACTAGTCATGGCTCCGTCTGTGCCTGGGGCACACCTAACGCCGATAGCAACTCCGTCCAGGCAGGCGTGAGCGCCCGTGATGGAGACACGCCACATTCACTGGAATGGGAGAGCGTCTCTGTCCAGGGTGCGCGTGCGTCTGTGACAGAGATGCTGACGGAGACGCACCCCATTCACTAGAATGGAAGTGTGTCTCTGTGCACTCCCGGCGGGGCTAGGCGGACGGATCGCCTAGTCATGCTGGGAGTGCATGCCTGCAATGGAGCCGCCTCAGATAAGCGCGGCTCCATCTGTAGAAGTGGTGTAACTCCCAGCTGTGTGAGTTGTCATTTGCGAAAAAAGGGGGTAATTCCAAGTTGATCGCAGCAGGATATTTTGTAGCAGTTGAGCAAAACCATGGCCCTCATTCCGAGTTGATCGGTCGCAAGGCGAATTTAGCAGAGTTACACACGCTAAGCCGCCGCCTACTGGGAGTGTATCTTAGCATCTTAAAATTGCGACCGATGTATTCGCAATATTGCGATCACAAACTACTTAGCAGTTTTAGAGTAGCTCCAGACTTACTCTGCCTGTGCGATCAGTTCAGTGCTTGTCGTTCCTGGTTTGACGTCACAAACACACCCAGCGTTCGCCCAACCACTCCCCCGTTTCTCCGGCCACTCCTGCGTTTTTCCCGGAAACGGTAGCGTTTTCAGCCACACGCCCATAAAACGGCCTGTTTCCGCCCAGTAACACCCATTTCCTGTCAATCACATTACGTTCGCCGGAGCGATGAAAAAGCCGTGAGTAAAAATACTATCTTCATAGCAAAGATACTTGGCGCAGTCGCAGTGCGAATATTGCGCATGCGCACTAAGCGGAATTTCACTGCGATGCGATGAAAAATACCGAGCGAACGACTCGGAATGAGGGCCCATGTGCACTGTAGGGGAGGCAGATATAACATGTGCAGAGAGAGTTAGATTTGGGTGGGTTATTTTGTTTCTGTGCAGGGTAAATACTGGCTGCTTTATTTTTACACTGCAAATTAGATTGCAGATTGAACTCACCACACCCAAATCTATCTCTCTCTGCACATGTTATAACTGCCCCCCTGCAGTGCACATGGTTTTGCCCAACTGCTAAAAAATTTCCTGCTGCGATCAACTTGGAATTACCCCCAAAGTTAATAACAATTGTCCTTTTTTCTTTTAAAACCTGTGTGCGCTGTACTCCACTGCGACTTTGGTCAGATAAATATAAGCAATGTGATGCCCCGCTTTGAGTTTTCAATTGCAAAAAAGTAAAAAATAGTTTTTCTATTTTTTTAATGCAACCTGTGTACACTTTACCCCATTTTGACTTTGTACCCATAAATATAAGTGGTGTGGTTCCTTACACTGTGAGTTGTCATTGATGAAAGAAGTTTAAAAAATTATTCTCTTTGTACTACTGGGCCAGTATTTACTAAAAATCAGAGTTTGGCCGATTTGTGTTTTTTTTTCTAAGTCCCAATCCGGGAATTCACTAAGCACCAATCTCAGCAGTGTCTGGTCTATTCGTAATGGTTTGAATGACAACGTTCCGAAATACGAATGAATAGACCATCGGTCAAACGCGGCTGTTATTTCATAGAATACGGGCATTCACTATTCATTCGTATTTGGGTGTTAGTTTCTGAGTGCGCAAGTGCGGGTCTGCTTTTTCCAGTCGAGTTTGGATAACCATGCACGGATCTGTGCATGGTTATCTATGGGAAAGGGTCTGTTTAGTGTAACATCTGAAAAAAAATTTGCGTGGGGTCCCCCCTCCTAAGCATAACCAGCCTCGGGCTCTTTGAGGCGGTCCTGGTTGAAAAAATATGGGGGGAAAAATTACAGGGGTTCCCCCATATTTAATCAACCAGCACCGGGCTCTGCGCCTGGTCCTGGTTCCAAAAATATGGGGGACAAAAAGCGTAGGGGTCCCCCGTATTTTTGAAACCAGCACCAGGCTCCACTAGCCAGGTACATAATGCCACAGCCGGGGGAACTTTTATACTGGTCCCTGCGGCCCTGGCATTACATACCCAACTAGTCACCCCTGGCCGGGGTACCCTGGAGGAGTGGGGACCCCTTCAATCAAAGGGTCCCCCCCTCCAGCCACCCAAGGGCCAGGGGTGAAGCCCGAGGCTGTCCCCCCATCCAAGGGCGGCGGATGGGGGGCTGATAGCCTTGTGAAAAATTGTGAATATTGTTTTTAGTAGCAGTACTACAAGTCCCAGCAAGCCTCCCCCGCAAGCTGGTACTCGGAGAACCACAAGTACCAGCATGCAGTGGAAAACCGGGCCCGCTGGTACCTGTAGTACTACTACTAAAAAATACCCCCAAAAAAACAGGACACACACACACCGTGACAGTATAAGTTTATTACATACATGCACACCTCCATATATACATACTTACCTATGTTTCCACGAGGCTCGGTCCTCTTCTCCATGTATAATCCTAGGGTTACCTGTGTTAAAAATTATACTCACATAATCCAGGGTAGAATCCGACCTTTGAATAATCCACGTACTTGGCAAAAAAAAACCCGGAAACCCGACCACGCACTGAAAGGGGTCCCATGTTTACACATGGGACCCCTTTCCCCGACTGCCAGGACCCCCCCTGACTCCTGTCAAAGAGGGTCCCTTCAGCCAATCAGGGAGCGCCACGTCGTGGCACTCTCCTGATTGGGTGTGTGCTCCTGTAGTGTCTGTCAGGCAGCACACGGCACAGATACAATGTAGCGCCTATGCGCTCCATTGTAGCCAATGGTGGGAACTTTGCAGTCAGAGGTTGTACGGGTACCTTGCACATATCACTGGTTTATCACTTCCTTATGCATTCTCCAGGTTAATACATCTGCCCCTGTATTTGGGCAAAGTAGACACAGGCCTACACATATAAAATGACATACCCAGCAGCCATCCATCTGGCATTTGTCCGTCCTCAAACTTATCAAAGAGGGATGACTGACTGAGGATGAAGGAGTCATGGCAGCCCCCAGGGTAACCAGCAACAACACTCACTATTTTGAGATTTGCATCACAAACCACCTGCACATTTGTGGAGTGCTCTAGATGACGATTAGTATAGATGTGCTGCCTGCCCCTAGGTGGTCTCAGCTGAATGTGTGTGCAATCTATGGCTCCCAGCACATTGGGCATGCCAGCCAGCTCATAGAAATCTACCCTGATGGCATGCCACTGAGACTCCTGGGTAGGGAAGCAGATTGAGGCATCGATGTGGGGCTACAAAACAGCCAACACCTGTGTGTATATTTGAAAGAAAATTAAAGATGAGATTTTAGGATAGAACTGGCCACTGAGTAATTAAAACCAACCAAAAACAGAGGAGGTAGTTAGGTATACATCACCTGTGTTAATATTCTAGAAAATGAGGGCTGTGAGATTCCTATGACATCCCCAGACACAGCCTGAAAGCTGGCAGTAGCCATAAAGTGCAACACAGCCAGGAGTTTGTGCAGGCCTGAGACAGAGCGAGAGCGTGCTGTCTCAGGGTCTAGGCCCAGTTTGACAAGGTCATACAGACGGAAAATGTTGTTACGATTTAGACGGAACATCTGTATGACCGTATCATTGGTCAATGCGTTCAAGTTTAAACGTCCCCTAAAAAAATGAGGGCTGCGCAGCCTCCGCGGAACCTGTACAACCTGCTGACCATGTTCAGTTTCTTGGCCCTGGTTACTTACAGGCTGATGTCTGAGTCTGAGGAATCCCACAGCACACAAAATATCACTGGCCCACAGTCCTGCTGCCATTTCTGAGTGTAGATGGATTGAAATGGGCCTAAGATCCTTTTATAGGCATCCTAATTCAGGTGTGAGTGATTTGCTAGTTGCAACACATGTAAACACGCCTGAAAAAAGCAGGTCTATTTTTTTGCCGCTTTTTTTAACGAATCGCAAAAAAATACGACCGCAATTGAGCACTCAGAGACTAATACCCAAATACGAATGAATAGTGAATACCCGTGTTGTATGAAATAACAGCCGCGTTTGACCGATGGTCTATTCATTCGTATTTTTGAACTTTGCCGTTAAAACCATTACGAATAGCCCAAACACTGCCGAGATTTGTGCTTAGTGAATTCCTGTGTTGGGACTTAGAAAAAGAAACACAAATCGGTCAAACTCGGATTATTAGTAAATATAAGCCATGGAATATAAACTATGTTGCATCAAGGGAAAGGACAATGACATAATCATAAGGTGGTAGAAATCGAGGGTTACGTGCTGTTGAATGGGGTATGGAGTAGGAAAGAGTCTAAGAGAGGGGAAAAGCACATGAGGGGAGAGGGCCCTGCTCGTGAGAGTCTACATTCTGAAGGGGATGGGCAGACATACAAGGACACACAGAAGTGGTAGAAATGAGCATGTAATAAAGGGGATAGGATGAGAGGTGGCTGGGTTTGAGGAAGAAGTGGGTCTTGAAAGCACATTTAAAGTTTTGGAGTGAGGTGGAGAGTCTGATAGGGAGAGATAGGGAATTCCAGAGATAGGGAGCTAGGGTGCACCATGGGTAAAATCTTGGAGTCAGGAATGGGAGGAAGTAACCATATGGCAGGAGAGAAGCAAAGATGGCAGGTGGGAATATAAATGGAGATAAAGTCAGATATGTTTATGGTAGAGGACTGTGTGAGAGCTTTGTAAGTGAGTGTGAGAAGCTTGAATTGGATTCGAAAAGTGAAGGGGAGCCAATGTAGGGCTTGTAAGAGAGGAAAGGTGGACATAGTACATTTGGAGAGGAAGATGAGCCAGGCACCAGCATTGAGGATGGATTGTGAGTGGAGTGGAGGTATTTGTCAGTAAGGCTAGATAGAAGGAAATTATAGTAGTCAAATCTGGAGATGACCAGTGAGTGGATGAGGGTATTAGTAGAATCCTGGGTGAGAAAGGGTCTGATCCTGGAAATATTTTTGAGGTAGAATGGCAGTACTGTGAGAGGTGCTGGATGTATGGCTTGAAGAAAGTGAGGAATCAAGGATAACTACAAGACAGCATACTTGAGGGCTAGAGGAGATAGTTGTGCCATCAATAGACAGTGAAATTGTGGGAGGTGATGTTATGTGGAAGGATGGGAAGATGATCAACCCAGTCTTAGACATGTTAAGTTTAAGAAAGCACTGGGATATCTAAGAGGATATAGTAGAAAGACAATTGGAGATATGAATAAGAAGAGAGGGAGAGAGGTCAGGGGAGAAATGGTAGGCACATAGGTGATATTGGAAGTCAAATGAGCAAATTAGCTCACCTAAAGAGGACAAATAGAGAGAGAGAGGGAAAAGGAGAGGGGGACACCTACTGTTAGTAAAAGTGCGAGGAGAGGTGGAGCCATGAGAAGAGACAGAGAAGGAGCGATCAGAGAGGTAGGAGGATAGCCAGGAGAGGGCAGTATCATGCAGACCAATTGAGTGAAGGATTTGTAGAGGGTGGTCCACAGTGTCAAAGGCAACAGAGAAGTCAAGAAGAATAAGCAGAGGATAGTGGCCCTTAGCTTTTGCAGCATGGAGGATATTGCAGACATTCATGAGTGCACTCTCAGTAGAGTCGAGAGGATGGATGCCAGACTAAATTGGGTCTAGCAGGGAGTGGCTTGTGAGAGGCTTGCATTCTAAAGTGAGGCTTGGCTTATTAAGTGAGTTTGAAACAGCAACAGGTGAGTATTCTCTGTCTATTCATCTAGGGATTGTTATATTGTGGGAAAACTGAGAATTTGGCTGTTTGTCTTTGTGCTTTCTTAGAGTGTGAAGAGAAACTAGGAGGAGGAGGAGCTGAATCTAGGTGTGAAGTGATTAGGAGGAGGGGCTGAATAGAACAGCTGTCTGAGAAACTATATAAACAGTGACTAGACTCAGTGAGCTTGCTCATTGTGAGAGGCTTGCATTCTAAAGTGAGGCTTGGCTTATTAAGTGAGTTTGAAACAGCGACAGGTGAGTATTCTCTGTCAATTCATCTAGGGATTGTTATATTGTGGGAAAACTGTGAGAATTTGGCTGTTTGTCTTTGTGCTTTCTTAGAGTGTGAAGAGAAACTAGGAGGAGGAGGGGCTGAATCTAGGTGTGAAGTGATTAGGAGGAGGGGCTGAATAGAACAGCTGTCTGAGAAACTATATAAACAGTGACTAGACTCAGTGAGCTTGCTCATTGTGAGAGGCTTGCATTCTAAAGCGAGGCTTGGCTTATTAAGTGAGTTTGAAACCGCAACAAGTGAGTATTCTCTGTCTATTCATCTAGGGATTGTTATATTGTGGGAAAACTGTTAGAATTTGGCTGTTTGTCTTTGTGCTTTCTTAAGGCCCATACACATTAGACGATGTCGCTCTGTGAGCGACATCGTCTAACGTCTCCCCCTCCCGGGACGGCCGGTCGGCGGACGCCTGTACGCACTGAGCGATATGACCGCTCATATCGCTCAGTGACGTCATGCCCCCGCCAGCCCTGCATGAAGGTCATGGACGACAGTCCACATCCTTCATGCATGCCCTACCGACAGCGACGATCGTTGCCGACCCGCGGGGCCGCGCATCGGTCGTCGCTGGCGGCATACACACTTAACGATAAAATGAGCGACGCCGCTCAAGGAGGGGGAAAATGAGCGACGTCGCTCATTATATCGTTAAGTGTGTATGGACCTTTAGAGTGTGAAGAGAAACTAGGAGGAGGAGGGGCTGAATCTAGGTGTGAAGTGATTAGGAGGAGGGGCTGAATAGAACAGCTGTCTGAGAAACTATATAAACAGTGACTAGACTCAGTGAGCTTGCTCATTGTGAGAGGCTTGCATTCTAAAGTGAGGCTTGGCTTATTAAGTGAGTTTGAAACAGCGACAGGTGAGTATTCTCTGTCTATTCATCTAGGGATTGTTATATTGTGGGAAAACTGTGAGAATTTGGCTGTTTGTCTTTGTGCTTTCTTAGAGTGTGAAGAGAAACTAGGAGGAGGAGGGGCTGAATCTAGGTGTGAAGTGATTCGGAGGAGGGGCTGAATAGAACAGCTGTCTGAGAAACTATATAAACAGTGATTAGACTCAGTGAGCTTGCTCATTGTGAGAGGCTTGCATTCTAAAGCGAGGTTTGGCTTATTAAGTGAGTTTGAAACAGCGACAGGTGAGTATTCTCTGTCTATTCATCTAGGGATTGTTATATTGTGGGAAAACTGGGAATTTGGCTGTTTGTCTTTGTGCTTTCTTAGAGTGTGAAGAGAAACTAGGAGGAGGAGGGGCTGAATCTAGGTGTGAAGTGATTAGGAGGAGGGGCTGAATAGAACAGCTGTCTGAGAAACTATATAAACAGTGACTAGACTCAGTGAGCTTGCTCTTTGTGAGAGGCTTGCTTTCTAAAGTGAGGCTTGGCTTATTAAGTGAGTTTGAAACAGCAACAGGTGAGTATTCTCTGTCTATTCATCTAGGGATTGTTATATTGTGGGAAAACTGCGAGAATTTGGCTGTTTGTCTTTGTGCTTTCTTAGAGTGTGAAGAGAAACTAGGAGGAGGAGGGGCTGAATCTAGGTGTGAAGTGATTAGGAGGAGGGGCTGAATAGAACAGCTGTCTGAGAAACTATATAAACAGTGACTAGACTCAGTGAGCTTGCTCATTGTGAGAGGCTTGCTTTCTAAAGTGAGGCTTGGCTTATTAAGTGAGTTTGAAACAGCAACAGGTGAGTTAGAATACAGAAAAAGGTGAGTTTTATAATACACAAAAAGTGACACAAAGATTTGCAATACCATTAACATCTGATACAATGTTTGGCCTTGTGCAGTGCAATGGATGTAACGCATTTGTTTTGAAAGAGGCAGTGTGGAGACTCGGCTGCTGTCCAATCTGTGAGCAATTTTCGCTGATGAAGGAGGAGATAGCAAAACTGCATGCTGAGATTTGTAGGATGTCTGTGTCTTTGAAGCCTCCACTGCCTCAGAGAGCCACCAGAAGACATTCTGCCTGGACTACTGTGGGCTCTCAAGGGCAGAGATTTCCAGAGGGACACAGACACCTCCCGCAAGCGGTGACACTGCAAAACTCATATGCTACTCTTGCAGGGCTGGAAGATACAACTAATAGAGTTACTACAGAACAGGAGGGTATGGGGACTTCTACCAACTATAGGAACAGGAAATGGAACAGAAAAATTGCATCCCCAAAAAGGACTGCACTTCTCTTGGGAGATTCCATTATTAGAGGAATACATCTGGGAAATGCAAATGAAGTAGAGAAACAAGCAAGGTGCTTACCTGGAGCCACAGCTCCAATGGATAAAGAGCGCATGCTAAGAATTGTGAAGGCAGCAAGAAAAAATGGGGAGGAGGATGCCATTGTCCACCTAGGGACAAATGACCTGGCAAATGCTGAACTCATGGCCGTAAAAGATGAATTTAGGAAGTTAGGGACTGCTCTGTAGCAGGTGGCAACCACTGTATCTTTTTCAGAAGTATTGCCAGTACACAGAGGGGAATACAGAACTCATCGCATCAGAAACTTCAATGTTTGGCTAAGGACATGGTGCAATGAGGAGAGATTTGGATTTATAGGCCACAGTCACACCATCTGGCAAGATAGGAGCTTATACAAAAGTGACGGCCTGCACCCATCTTCAAGGGGAACGAGAATACTAACTGAACAGTTTGGATGCTTCATCAAGAACTATTTAAACTAACAGAGGGGGGCAGTGAACCAAACAAGAATAAAGAAATCTGCTCCCCCAACACAGAGGTATTGTTTCTGCAGGCAAAGGGAATAGGTAGCATATCCACAGCAATAGAAGATAATTCAGATCAAAACCAAATAAAAATAGACAGAGAGAGGAACATAGCTAGGAACAGGAAAAGCACAAACAAAACTCTAAAAGCTATGTGTGCAAATGCTAGGAGCTTAGGAAATAAAATCCCAGAACTAATTGCAATAATGACAAGGGATGATCTAGACATTGTGGCAATTACAGAGTCATGGTACAATGAAAATCATGACTGGGACATAGCTATACCGGGATATACTTTATTTAGGAAGGACAGAATTGGAAAAATCGGAGGAGGGGTAGCAATGTATGTAAAAAAATGCATAAATACTACATTAATACAAAGTATTGAAGAAAAAACTGAGGCCCTTTGGGTGACCATAGAAACAGGGGAAAAGTCGAGTATTCGTATTGGCGTGATATACAGGCCACCAGGTCAGGAAGAGGAACTCGACAAGTACCTATTGCAGGACATAACTAAAATGGCATTAAAAGGAGAGGTAATAATCATGGGAGACTTTAATCTTCCTGATGTAAACTGGGAAGTGCCTGTTGCTAGTTCCACTAGAAGTAGGGACATTTTAAATTCCCTTCAGGGAGCATCCCTCCACCAATTGGTGAGGGAGCCCACTCGGAAAGACGCTATATTAGACTTAATACTTACAAATGGAGACAGAATATCGGACGTAAAAGTGGGTGAAAACCTGGGATCCAGTGATCATCAAGCAGTATGGTTCAGCATAAAGACAGAGACTGACTCATCCCATACAAAAACAAAGGTGTTGGATTTTAGGAAGGCTGATTTTGTAGGGATGGGAAAATGTGTAAGCGATTCTTTGGTAGAGTGCAGGAACTTGGAAGCCGTGCAGGAGAGGTGGGAAACATTAAAATGTGCAATATTAAAGGCAACAGACCTTTGTATCAAAAGTGTTAGGAAAAACACAAGAGTAAGGAAGCCAGTGTGGTTTGCAAAAGAAGTAGCAAATATTGTGAAAGCAAAAAAGATGGCTTTTAGGAAATATAAGCAGACACAAAATAATGAAGACAAAGAGATATATCTTGTTAGACAGAAGGATACTAAGAAGGTAATCAGATGTGCAAAGGCACAAGCTGAGGAGAAAATGGCCCAGTCAGTGGGTAAAGGAGGCAAAACTTTTTTTAGGTATATAAGCGAAAGGAGAAAAACAAAAGGCGGAATAATAAAACTAAAGACAGACACTGGGAGTCTTGTTGAGGGAGACAATTTAATAGCAGATCATCTTAATAATTATTTTTGCTCAGTATTTACTACTGAAAGAGAGAGGAAGGGGCCACAGTTAAGTTTCAGGGATATTCAGGAAAATGACATAAGTACATTTACAGAGGAGAAGGTCCTAACAGAACTCTCAAAGCTGAAAGTGGACAAATCTATGGGGCCAGATGGGATACATCCAAGGATACTAAAAGAACTTAAAGAGGTGCTGGTAGCGCCATTGACAGAATTATTCAACCAGTCATTAGCTACAGGAGTAATTCCAGAGGACTGGAAAAGAGCAAACGTAGTCCCACTGCACAAAAGTGGAAGCAAGGAAGAGGCAAACAACTACAGACCAGTGAGTCTTACATCAGTAGTAGGGAAATTGATGGAAACACTCTTAAAAGAAAGAGTTGTAGATTATCTTAAATCCGGCAATTTACAGGATCCCAAACAGCATGGATTCATTGGGGGGAGATCATGTCAAACATGTCACGATCCGGTTATCTGGAAGCCATTACTTACCCTTCAGATGCCTCCTAAGGCTGGCTCAGCGTTCCAGGACCGGATCCCATCTGTTATACTGATATCCACATTCCTGCCTCCTCTCCTGTCACTCTGAGACGCGGTCACCGCGGCGCCATGTTACATCCGGAATGGCGTCTCCCGCGGCCTCCGCCGCTGTCCCTGAGTTTCTGCATGCAGAGTGTCAGAGTGGCGATTACGTCAGCCGCGGCCTCCGCTGTGCCCACGTGGTTTAGATGTGCACTTATCAGTCTGGCGTCTCCTGTCTCCTGTGGCCGGCGCCGCCATTGCTGTTTTAATTCCCACATGGATTACAAACCAAACTTCCCTCCAAGTGTCTGCATGGGCGCAGCCATCTTGGATTCTGTCAACTGTTCATTTCCACCAATCTGCTGTCTGCATTGTTAATCTGCATAATTGCCTAGCCAATCCCTTCCTTGCTGCAGGTATAAATATTCTGTGCCTGAGCAAGGAAGGCGTCAGTGCTTTGGTTGTCAAACCTAGTTCCAGTTTGTCTCTCTCCTGTGGTTGTTTTCCAGGTTCCAGTTCCTATCTCCACACTTCCACTAAAGAGACCCGCACCAGCATTCCACCTGCGGTGTAGCCTGACTCTCCTATCCATTTGGATTCATCTGCTTCCAGCTACAGATCCACCTGCTTTCAGCATCCAGCTTCCAGCAGAGGTCAGCTCTTCTTAAAGTGCCGGTACCCTTTTCTGCAGATGATCATTTATCACCGGCATTATTATTTCACCGCTCTCAAGCTCCAAACATCACTTCATATTTCATCGCTCTCAAGCTACATTTATCATTTAACTGGTTCCAGCCAGTATCCACTCCGTGCCAACATCAGTCTGGTTCCAGCCAGTACCCACAGCAGCCGTTTTATCCACAGCAGCCCAGCTTTTCCTGGAACACCAGCTGGTACGATCCTGGGCTATCTCCATTGCTACAGTTGGGCCTGGTAAGGACTTTCCAACTAGAAGATTATAAGAACTATCTCACACTACCAGAGCCCTGTGGCCCTTGCCACCCTGTAGAACCCAGGAACTGTATTTATCCTCTGCTGATTTTTATGTTTTCTTTTACTGCTGCTGTGTTACGGAGTTTGTCATAAATAAACATCATTGACTTTTACCCTGGTTGTCGTGTTCACGCCTTCGGGCATTTCTTCTACATGTTACTTACATGTCTAGGGGTCTGATACAACCTCCCAGGTTCCGTTACATCTCAGCCCCTACAACTGAGGCTGCCTCCCGTCAGCTCAGGCCCTCAGTTGTGACAGTAAGCACTGACCATATGAATCCAGCCGGAGACCAGGATCAAGCGGCCAGGATAGATGCAAGACCCGGCTTGAACATCAGGAGGCTGCACAGGGCCACATCAACCGCTGTCTCCAGGATCTCTCTACTCGGCTGGATGGTATTCAGACAACCCTCCGTGGATCAGACGCGTCCGGTGCGTCAACCACAGTGACTCCAGCTATAACCCCACCCACCTTACCCATTTCTGCTCCACGTCTTCATCTTCCAACGCCAGCAAAATTTGACGGATCTCCAAGATTCTGCAGGGGATTTCTCAACCAGTGTGAGATTCAGTTTGAGCTACAACCTGGCAATTTTCCCAGTGACCGTACAAAAATTGCCTACATTATCTCTCTTCTCAGTGGCTCAGCCCTTGATTGGGCATCACCGTTATGGGAGAGGTCCGACACCCTGCTATCCTCCTACACTGCATTCGTGTCAACATTCAGGCGTATCTTCGACGAGCCAGGCCGGGTAACTTCAGCTTCATCTGAGATTCTCCGTTTACGCCAGGGATCACGTACTGTAGGACAATATCTTATACAGTTTCAGATCCTGGCATCCGAACTGGCATGGAACGACGAGGCCCTGTATGCTGCATTCTGGCATGGCTTATCTGAGCGTATTAAAGATGAGTTAGCTACCAGAGACTTACCTTCCAAGTTAGATGAGCTAATCTCACTCTGCACGAAAGTTGATTTACGTTTCAGAGAGAGAGCAACTGAGCGTGGAAGATCATCTGCTCCAAAATCTTCTGCTCCTCCTCCTCGCCAACTGTCACCATCTAAAGACGAGCCCATGCAAATTGGCCGTTCCCGTTTAACTCCTGCTGAGCGCCGAAGACGTCTCTCTGAGTCTCTTTGTCTTTACTGTGCAGCTCCGTCTCACACCATCAATGCCTGTCCCGAATGTCCGGGAAAACTCCAAACCCTAGCTCGCCCAGGAGAGGGCCGGCTAGGAGTAATGATCTCCTCTCCATCTCCTCATGATTGTAATCTCCCAGTGTCGCTCCAAATTGCTCAACGTTACCGGAACGTCATTGCCCTCCTTGATTCCGGAGCAGCTGGGAACTTTATTACCGAAGCCTATGTTAAACGGTGGTCCCTACCCACCGAGAGACTTCCTTCGTCCATTTCCTTAACTGCCGTGGATGGCAGCAAGATTTTTGATGCAGTTATTTCTCTAAGGACTCTACCAGTTCGTCTGAGAGTGGGAGTTCTTCATTCTGAATTTATTTCTTTTTTAGTGATTCCAAGAGCCACACATCCTGTGGTCCTGGGCCTTCCATGGCTCCGTCTTCACAATCCATCTATTGATTGGACGACTACGCAGATTCTGGCATGGGGTCCCTCCTGTGCTGAGACATGTTTGTTTAAAGTATTGCCTGTCTGTTCTTCCTCCCCCAGGTCGTCTGATGTTCCACCTCCTCCATATCAAGATTTCACGGATGTGTTCAGTAAAGCCTCTGCTGATATCCTTCCTCCTCATAGAGAATGGGACTGCCCGATTGATCTCGTTCCAGGGAAGGTTCCACCTCGAGGCCGAACTTACCCGTTGTCTCTGCCTGAGACGCATTCCATGGAGGAATACATTAAAGAGAACCTAGCAAAGGGGTTCATTCGACCTTCCTCTTCTCCAGCCGGCGCAGGCTTCTTTTTCGTAAAGAAAAAAGATGGTGGTCTGCGGCCGTGCATTGACTACAGAGGTCTGAACGACATTACCATCAAGAACCGCTATCCACTACCCCTGATTACTGAGCTCTTTGATAGAGTCAGCGGAGCTACCATCTTTACAAAGCTGGACTTGAGAGGTGCATACAATCTCATCCGGATCCGTGAGGGTGACGAGTGGAAGACCGCCTTTAACACCCGTGACGGACATTATGAGTACCTCGTCATGCCCTTGGATTGAGCAATGCTCCAGCTGTCTTCCAGCATTTTGTCAATGAGATCTTCAGAGACATTTTATACCGTCATGTCGTGGTCTATCTAGATGATATCCTCATTTTTGCCAACAATTTAGAGGAACATCGTTTTTGGGTAAAAGAGGTTCTGTCCCGTCTCCGTGTCAATCATCTCTATTGCAAATTAGAGAAATGCGTCTTTGAAGTCAAGTCCATTCCGTTTCTAGGTTACATTGTGTCCGGTTCCGGACTAGAGATGGATCCTGAGAAACTACAAGCAATCCAGAATTGGCCGATACCCTTAACACTCAAAGGGGTCCAGAGGTTCTTAGGGTTCGTCAATTATTACAGAAAGTTTATACGAGACTTTTCCACCATTGTGGCGCCTATTACTGCTTTAACTAAGAAGGGTGCTAACCCGTCCAAGTGGTCTGAAGAAGCTACGCAAGCTTTTCATCTCTTAAAACAACGGTTCATCTCTGCACCAGTTCTGAAACAGCCCGACATCGACTCTCCTTTCATCTTAGAGGTGGATGCCTCCTCCGTTGGAGTAGGAGCGGTGTTATCTCAGAGGGCTAAAGATGGCCATTCACATCCTTGCAGTTTCTTCTCTCGGAAGTTCTCCCCAGCGGAGCGCAACTATGCCATTGGCGACCAGGAGTTGCTAGCCATCAAGCTCGCTCTAGAGGAGTGGAGATATCTGTTGGAGGGAGCTTCTCATTCAATCACCATACTTACAGACCGCAAGAACCTTTTATATCTGAAAGGCGCACAATGTCTCAACCCTCGTCAGGCCAGATGGGCACTTTTCTTTTCCAGGTTCGACTTTAAACTCCAGTTCTGTCCGGGCTCTCAGAATCGCAAGGCCGATGCCCTTTCCCGCTCATGGGAGCAAGAAAATGAGTCAGAGTCTTCAGACAAGCATCCTATTATCAATCCGTTGGCATTCTCCACGGTAGGGATGGACTCTACGCCCCCACTAGGGAAAAGTTTTGTGAAGCCGGTACTGAGGAAGAAGCTCATGCATTGGGCCCATGCTTCCCGTTTTGCCGGACATACAGGTATCCAAAAAACCCTGGAGTTTATTTCTAGGTCCTATTGGTGGCCAACTCTGAGAAAGGACATCATGGAGTTTATTGCATCTTGCCCAAAGTGTGCCCAACATAAAGTCTCCCGCCAGTCGCCTGCGGGGCAACTGGTTCCACTATCCGTTCCCCGTCGACCATGGACCCATGTGTCGATGGATTTCATTACAGACTTACCCATGTGCAACAAGTTCAATACCATCTGGGTGGTAGTTGACCGGTTCACCAAGATGGCACACTTCATTCCTCTCACCGGTCTTCCGTCAGCTTCCAAGTTGGCTCAAGTGTTCATACAAGAGATCTTCCGACTCCACGGTCTGCCTGAAGAAATTATCTCAGATCGAGGAGTTCAATTCACAGCCAAATTCTGGCGAAGTTTATGTCAAGTCCTCCAAGTCAAACTAAAGTTTTCCACGGCTTACCATCCTCAGACCAATGGTCAAACTGAGAGGGTGAATCAGGACTTGGAGGCCGTCCTCCGCATCTATGTGTCTTCCTCTCAAGATGACTGGGTTCAGTTACTTCCCTGGGCCGAGTTCTGTCATAACAATCAGTATCATTCCTCATCTTCTTCAACACCATTCTTCACCAACTTTGGTTTCCACCCTAAAGTCCCTGAATTCCAACCGCTCCCAGCAACTTCTGTTCCAGCAGTGGATATCACCTTGCATCAGTTTGCAAACAACTGGAAGAGTGTACGAGCAGCTCTGCTCAAGGCATCGTTCAGGTATAAGAAGTTTGCGGACAAGAAGCGTAGAGCGGTTCCTGCTCTCAAGTTGGGTGATCGGGTATGGTTATCCACGAAGAATTTAAGGTTAAGAGTCCCCAGTATGAAGTTTGCACCTCGCTACATTGGTCCTTTCAAAATTGAGCAAGTCATCAATCCTGTTGCTTACAGACTTCAGTTACCTCCCTTCTTAAAAATACCCAGGACATTCCATGTTTCCTTGTTGAAACCGCTGATCCTGAATCGGTTTCATTCCTCACTTCCTCCAACTCCGAAAGTCCAAACTCAACGAGGTGTTGAGTATGAAGTGGCCAAGATCCTGGACTCACGTCACGTTACGGTCAACTACAGTATCTTATTGACTGGAAGGGTTACGGCCCTGAGGAACGCTCATGGACCAATGCTTCTGATGTCCATGCTCCTGCCTTGGTCCGGAGATTCCATTCCAAGTTTCCTCAAAAGCCAAAGAAGTGTCCTGGGGCCACTCCTAAAGGGGGGGGGGGTGCTGTCACGATCCGGTTATCTGGACGCCATTACTTACCCTTCAGATGCCTCCTAAGGCTGGCTCAGCGTTCCAGGACCGGATCCCATCTGTTATACTGTTATCCACATTCCTGCCTCCTCTCCTGTCACTCTGAGACGCGGTCACCGCGGCGCCATGTTACATCCGGAATGGCGTCTCCCGCGGCCTCCGCCGCTGTCCCTGAGTTTCTGCATGCAGAGTGTCAGAGTGGCGATTACGTCAGCCGCGGCCTCCGCTGTGCCCGCGTGGTTTAGATGTGCACTTATCAGTTTGGCGTCTCCTGTCTCCTGTGGCCGGCGCCGCCATTGCTGTTTTAATTCTCACATGGATTACAAACCAAACTTCCCTCCAAGTGTCTGCATGGGCGCAGCCATCTTGGATTCTGTCATCTGTTCATTTCCACCAATCTGCTGTCTGCATTGTTAATCTGCATAATTGCCTAGCCAATCCCTTCCTTGCTGCAGGTATAAATATTCTGTGCCTGAGCAAGGAAGGCGTCAGTGCTTTGGTTGTCAAACCTAGTTCCAGTTTGTCTCTCTCCTGTGGTTGTTTTCCAGGTTCCAGTTCCTATCTCCACACTTCCACTAAAGAGACCCGCACCAGCATTCCACCTGCGGTGTAGCCTGACTCTCCTATCCATTTGGATTCATCTGCTTCCAGCTACAGATCCACCTGCTTTCAGCATCCAGCTTCCAGCAGAGGTCAGCTCTTCTTAAAGTGCCGGTACCCTTTTCTGCAGATGATCATTTATCACCGGCATTATTATTTCACCGCTCTCAAGCTCCAAACATCACTTCATATTTCATCGCTCTCAAGCTACATTTATCATTTAACTGGTTCCAGCCAGTATCCACTCCGTGCAGAGCCGGCCCTAACCAATATGATGCCCTAGGCAAGATTTTGGCTGGTGCCCCCTAGCACCACCGCTGGTTCCGCCTCTGACCTTGTACCCCCTATATTTTAAATAGGAACAGTTCGCACATTTGGCGCACAACCCAAAAAAGGGGTGTGTTTTTGCTGACAAGGGGCATGGCCACACAATAACCCCATTTCCAATTATGCCACATAGTACTGCAACTTTATTCACATATGATCATGCGATAGTGTCCATAATTCATATTACATCCCACAGTAGTATCACTTTACCTTATAAACGTTACTCCTCACAGTAGAGCCCCTTATTCACATTGCATCACACTGAATTGCTCCTTATTCACATTACACCACACCCTATTGCTCTTTATTCACATCAGAAGACACAGTAGTGCCCTTTCTATACGCAACGCCACATAGTAGAGTACCTTATACACATAATGCCACACATTAGTAATGCATTTACACACATTCCACACAGTAATGCCCCTTACACATGAGACACCTTATTAATGTCCTTATAAACATAATGCACCTTACACATTATGACTACCTTTATTAATGCCCTTTTACACATAATGTCCCTTACACATATGCTGCACATTATTAATGCCCTTATACACATAATGACACACACAGTGCCCCCTACACATTTGCTGCACATTATTAGTGCCCCTATACACATAATGACACACATACAGTAGTACCCTGTTACACATATGCTGCACATTATTAATGCCCTTATACACATAATGACACACATAGTGCCCCTTACACATATGTTGCACATTATTAATGCATTTTTACATGACACACATAATGCTCCTTACACATATTCCAAACACTACTGCACAACCAACCCACTCACATGCACACAGCACTCACACTGCCACTAACACTGTGACCTCTGCTTCTGCTTGGATACAGATGTGTCCTCATAAATATTGCCTCAATGCTAACGTCGGGAACACCTTTTTTTATGAAAATGCATCTTATTTGCATTGCTATATGGTTAGGATACACAAGCAGCTTCTGCTGATTAAAATGATATGCAGCATGCCTATATACTGTGTGAGACTGTGGCTGTATCTGCATATGAAATGCTACACACAGAATATAGGCATGCCGCATATCATTTTAATCAGCAGAAGCTGCTGATGCCCCTAGGCATATCAAATGCCCTAGGCAATTGCCTAGTTTGCCTATGCCTATGACCGGCTCTGACTCCGTGCCAACATCAGTCTGGTTCCAGCCAGTACCCACAGCAGCCGTTTTATCCACAGCAGCCCAGCTTTTCCTGGAACACCAGCTGGTACGATCCTGGGCTATCTCCATTGCTACAGTCGGGCCTGGTAAGGACTTTCCAACTAGAAGATTATAAGAACTATCTCACACTACCAGAGCCCTGTGGCCCTTGCCACTCTGTAGAACCCAGGAACTGTATTTATCCTCTGCTGATTTTTATGTTTTCTTTTACTGCTGCTGTGTTACGGAGTTTGTTATAAATAAACATCATTGACTTTTACCCTGGTTGTCGTGTTCACGCCTTCGGGCATTTCTTCTACATGTTACTTACATGTCTAGGGGTATGATACAACCTCCCAGGTTCCGTTACATCTCAGCCCCTACAACTGAGGCTGCCTCCCGTCAGTTCAGGCCCTCAGTTGTGACAAAACAAATCTTATTGACTTTTTTGACTGTGTGACTAAAGTGATGGATAAAGGTGGAGCCATGGATATAGCTTATCTAGACTTTAGTAAGGCTTTTGACACTGTTCCACATCGCAGACTGCTAAATAAACGTTAAAGTTTGGGATTGAATATTAGGATTATTGAATGGATAAGATCTTGGTTGAAGGACAGAAAACAGAGAGTTGTCGTAAATGGAGTGCATTCACAAGAGGGAAATGTTACCAGTAGAGTACTCCAGGGATCTGTACTTGGACCAGTGCTTTTTAATATCTTTATTGGTGACATTGCAAATGGCATTAAAGGGAAAGTATGCCTTTTTGCAGATGACACAAAGGTATGCAACAGGGTAGACACACCAGGTGGGGTAAAACAAATGATTGAGGATCTAGGTAGACTAGAGGAATGGTCAAGAGTGTGGCAATTACAGTTTAATGCCAAAAAATGCAAAATCATGCACTTGGGTCTCAAAAATCCAAAGGCTAAATATAGTTTTAATGGCACTATACTGGAAACTACTGAGGAGGAAAGGGATCTAGGAGTTACTATTTCAGATGACTTAAAGGCAGGTAAGCAATGTAACAAAGCAATGAGGAAGGTTAGTCAGATGCTTGGCTGCATTGGGAGAGGAATCAGCAGCAGAAAGAAAGAAGTAATAATGCCACTGTATAGGTCATTGGTACGGCCTCATCTAGAATACTGTGTTCAATTCTGGAGGCCACATCTCCAAAAGGATATTAATACATTAGAAACTGTACAAAGAAGGGCAACTAAAATGGTGCATGGCCTACATCACAAAACATACCCAGAAAGACTAAGAAATCTCAATATGTATAGTTTGGAGCAGAGAAGGGAAAGGGGGGACATGATAGAAACTTTCAAATATATCAAGGGTTTTAACAAAGTCCAGGAGGGAAACATTCTCCAAATGAAGAGAAGCAATAGGACACGAGGACATGCACTGAAACTGGAGGGGGGGAGGTTCAGGGGAAATTTGCGGAAAAATTACTTCACAGAAAGGGTAGTGGACAAGTGGAATAGCCTCCCATCGGAGGTGGTAGAGGCTAAGACAGTAGAGCAATTTAAACATGCATGGGATAGACATAAGGATATCCTTACAAAGAAATAAGGATCAATTAAGGTTAGAGATAAAAAAAAAAAAAGGGGCAGACTAGATGGGCCAAGTGGTTCTTATCTGCCGACAAATTCTATGTTTCTATGTAAAGGCAGTAAGGCGGTTGTAGACAAAATGCTCAAGGAGAAGATTGGGAGAAGATGAAATTCTTGAAGTATGACTGTTTAGAGATGGAAAGGCAGCACTATAGCATAAGAACATACATTTGAAATGGAGTAAGTCTGCTTTAGGGCATGATTTCCGCCACTGCCGCTCAGCGGTACATGAACATTTTTGCAGATATCTGGTGAATTTGGAATGCCAGGGTTGCAGTGTTGATCTGCAAAGGTGAATAGTGGTCACTGGAATGTATTGTACTAGGAAGTGGCTTGTTTAGGATAGGAAAGAGTGAGTATAGGAGAGAGAAGTGAGTCAAGCAGGGAGGATAAGGAAGCAATGTCTATGTCCTCAACGTTATGTGATAAGGACATAATAGAAATTGAGGATGCTAATGTGGAAGTGGAACAGCAGTAGGGGATATTTGTGTACTTCTACTATCTGACACTAATGAGGTGGATGAGGATGTTGATCATGTTGTTTGTTTAAGTCAGCCACCAGTGGCAGCAGATCTTGACAATGATAAAAAATAATGATTTAGAGAATATCTAGCAGTCTAGTATCAGTTTGGGCCAGCCCATGCAATCTCCACCACCTACATCCTCATCATCAACCTCCTCATTTGCGATCTGAAGTAGTCCTTAAAAAAAAAATTGGTTTGTGGGGGCCCAAACAAACGAAGCATGTCATTCACAAAAGTGGTTATCCCTGTCGCTGAATGGCTTGGTTTGTTAAAAAGTGCATGTCTTTTTTAATATCCAACATAAGGACGGGTGGGAGGGCTCAAGGACAACTCCATATTCCACCCCTTTTCTTTTCTGCCACTGCTATGTGGCAATGTTTCATAGATGTGCTATGGACTGCCTTGTGTTTGTGCCACTTCTCCGTGGCTTACAAAGCAGTCAGCTCGATGCAGGCTTTGGCCTAAACTGGAGACGTGCGCCGACCCCTGTGTTTTGGATCTGTATTTTGTTTGCCAAAACCACCCTTGTGTGTTTTGGTTTTGATTTTGAATCTGTATTTGTGTCAAAAAGTCATAAAAACAGCAAAAATCATAGAATTTGAGCCTGTTTTTCTTCTTACAGTATTATTAACCTCAATAACATTCATTTCGTCATTTCCAGTCAATGTTGACCACTTTACAGCTCACAATATTGTTTTCATCCAGTTTAGGCCAAAAAGTTGCACCAAGGTAGCTGGAGGGCTAAGCTAAGCGCCAGCAGTGGGAGGCAAAAACATGTGGCACTTAAACTTCCAACATGGCACATCTAGTAAACAGAATAGCACTGCAGTGGCAGACAGAGTGGCAGTTTAATAAACTTTAAAAATGTTTTCCGTCTACATAAAAAAAGAGTCAGAAATACTTCAAACAGTGCATAATGCAAAGAAAAAAGATGCAAGATGGAATTGCCCTTGGGCCCTCCCACCCACCCTTATGGTGTATATAGCAAACAGGACATGCACAGTTTAACAAACCAATCTCTTCAGCGACAGGGACTGCCACTTGTGGATGAAATGATTGGTGTGTTTGTGCCCGCATAAAACAAGCTGTGAATGGGCGGTGAACATTGCTGTCAATGATCTCTCCATACACAAACTGGCTCTACATAGGCAAGATGACGTTATCATCACCATCTTCTGATTCCTCATCCTCATCAGTATGTACAACATCTCCTTCACACAATATTAATTCGTCCCCACTGGAATCAACCAGTACAAGTGCCTCTTTATTTTTTGGAGGTAATTGCCAGTAAAGATCTTCCTCATGGAATTAGTAATTCACTTTGATGGACATTATCTTTTCCACATTTTGGGGAAGTAACTTCCTATGCAGATCATTGCTGTGAAAACTCTTATTGAGTACACACTGGAGGGTGGGAAACTTAAGTAAAGCAAAGCCAGTTTGTGAAAGGGCCTCCAAATTGACTCTTTTTCCTCCCAGTAGTGAAATGGACTGTCTGACATGCCATCACTAAAATAATCCTCTTCCATTCTTTGAATGGTGACCGTATCCGATGGAGTCACATGTCATTAATTGTAAGCAGTTTTTTAGGCCTGAACAGATATCACAAGGTTTTACTGACTCATCTGCACCACCACCAGTGGGTCTATCAGGAAAAAAAATTTTTTTTACTGGCAGGAGCAGTTGCTGGAAAAACTGAAGGAGGAGATGTTGCCGTGTCATGTGCCGCTTCTGCTGACAATTTGTTCACCAACAGCTCTTTGCATCTCTTCAGATTTTTGTTTGTCAGAAAGAAACAACCTATGACTTAAACCTAGGATCAAGTATGGCCACCAAAATATAGTGATCTCATTTCAAGAGATTGATGACCCTTAGATCCTGGCAAAGCAAACAAAGGGCTTGACATACTTAGTGTACTCGCTTCATTTCAGCTCCTGCCTCAGTTTCTCCAACTGCTGATCCAAGAGTCTAATAAGGGGAATTACCTGGCACAAGCTGGCAGTGTCTGAACTTACTTCACACGTAGCAACTTCAAAGGGTTTGAGAACCTTGCACAACATGGATAGTATTCTCCACTGCGCTTGAGTAAGGTACATTCTCCCTCCTTTCCCTATGTCATAGGTCTTTGTGTAGCCTTGGATGGCCTTTTGATGCTCCTCCATCCGCTGAAACAAATAAAGAGTAGAATTCCACCTAGTTACTACCTCTTGCTTCAGCTGATGGAAGGCAAATTCAACAGTACTTGCAGGTGCTGCAATCTTTGAAATGCACTTGCTGAATGTCAAAAATGTCCTGAATTTTTTTGGGCCACAGAGAGCATTTCCTGCTCGCCTCTGTTTTTTGTTTTTTTTCAAGTTTGCACCACCAAATTGTGCGAGCAAAACAGGGTACATGTTGGAAGTCACCCAGCTGTAATGTTCTCAAAATATTGGTGGCATTGTCCGAGATCAAAAATCCCCAGGAAAGTCTAACCGGGGTAAACCATTTTGCAATGATTTCCCTGAGTTTTTCTAAGAGGTTGTTAGGGGTTTGCCTTAGTGAAACCGGTGATACACAGAGTAGCCTGCCTCTGAATGAGCTGGTATTTGTTAGATGCTGCTGCTGTTGGTGCTGAAGGCAATACACCTACCCAGTGGGCTGTCACAGTCATGTAATCTTTAGTTTGCCCTTTTCTGCTTGTCCACATATCTGTGGTTAAGTGGACAGTGAGTACAATGGCATTTCAGAGGAAACTAATTAAGTTTTTCTTAACATCCTTGTACATACTAGGAATTGCTTTTCTAATTAAGTAGAATCTAGATGGGATTTGGTAGTGGGGACACAGGACCTCAGTTAACTGTTTAAAACCCACTGCATTAATGGTGGATAATGGATGCACATCTAATACCACATAGCTGTTATGGCAGGTGGTCTTCAGTTTGCCGGCTGTCGGGATCCCGGCGCACAGTATACTGGCACCGGAATCCTGACAGCTGGAATACCGACATATTTTCTCCCTCTTGGGGGTCCATGACTCCCCCTGGAGAGAGAATAGATAGTGTGGCTCCGCCACCGTGCCTGCAGCGTGGCGAGTGTCATCATTTAAAGGAGGATTGTGATTTTATTTTGCTGTTTGTCAATTGCCATCTGGTAATTGTTTTGGTTTTATCATTCGGGATTCCAGAGGGGATCATGTGCTGTTTTTAACCTTAGTCTGTGAAAATGAAAACGTATTATGCTATGCGGTTTTTCTATTATCTTCCATAATTGACGATACATCTGGGATATATCCCTTTGAAGATAAGTGTATGACGACTACTGTAAGGAGGAAAGAGGAGAACTACGTGATTTGACATCACCTTAATACATAGAGCTAAGAAATGTTTACATCCTCTGCCTTATAGAGTTAGCGCCTTTGTAGAAATTGCTTACCGCCTGTACACATATATATTCTCATTTGCGCTTGCCCAGCTGTCGGTATCCCGGCGGTCGGCATACCCTTCTACACCTGTTATGGCATCAGTAACCTGCTGTGCAACTGGGTGACTGCTGTCATACTTGCTCCCGTTTGCAAAGGATTGTTTAACAGTCAATTGTTTTGTTAACCTACAAGTAGTCTTCCTGGTCCCCTTCTGGGATGAAGATTCACTCACAGCAGCAACAGGCGTAGCACTCAAGGATCCTTCTAAGGAAGCCCGGAAAGGAGAGGAGTCAGGAATGCTTATGAAATTGGATGCAGTACTACTTCCGATCATGACTGAGGATATTGATGATAAAGGTGTTGATGGTGAAGATTGTAGGCACTTGGATCTAACAGAGAGAAGGGAGCTAGATGACGCTGGATTGGTTGTTACATTTTTAACTAAAGTTTCTGAATTTAAATAAAAATTTTGATGAATGCACTGCAAGTGACGTAACAGGGAGTAGGTTCCTACTGTAGATGGTTATGGTCCCTACCTCTAATTACTATGCCTTTACAAAGGATACAGATGGCTTGACACTTGTACAGATTTGGATAGAAAAAATTCCACATGGAAGAGGTGGTTTTTTTTGTCTTTTGCCCAGGCATGACAATGCGCTATTTCAAATCATGGGCAACAACTGTTTTCACTGGTGTCTTATTTACACAAACAACATCCTCCATGACAACATCCACATCATCAACATTCTTATTAGCATCAGCTACACAAATATACTCCTCATCCTGGTACACTTCTACTGAAAGCATCCTCAATTTCTATATTAGCATGTTGACACTTGCTGCTCATCCCCACATTTTCAGTGGGTGCAAAAATGGTGTCGGAAGCCTCCTCTTTAAGTACAGTATTGGAAAGGTCAGGCTAACATATGGCAACTGCGGACACACTTAGACTCTCCTCAGGGATTTGTAATGTTTCTGAGCACACAGTTTGTTTCTGTGTCTTAACGAGTTTCATATTTTTTACACTTCTACAGAGAGAAGGGCTTACATCATCATTAGAGGTGGAAACCACCACTCATATATATAGGCCAAGGCCTTAGCATTTCCTTGACACTTCATGTGGTGAATGGCATATTGCCAATTTTATGTTTCTCTATAGGTTAACTTTCTTTTTAATGCTTTTTTCTTTGCCACTGTAAAATTATATTGCTTATTTGATTTTACATGCCCTGACTTAAGCCTTCTGTGCCCTTGGGCATCAGCCTTAGTAGATGACGTTAACTGACTTGTATTGTCATGTCAAGCGGCAGCACCTGCAGCACTAGTATGTGCTTCCTGCTGTGATCTCGATTGTTTGTCCTCCATATTTATCAACAAACATGATCAAAGTGGGGTACAGCACATACCACAATTTGTAAGGCCCTGCGGAAATTGAACCAGACCCTCTCATTTCTAGCCAAAAGTGGATGAAAACATCCAGAACCGGACCCGCTCAAGACCTTTAATTTGGTATATGATGTCCCTTGCTCAGACAATGGCATAACAGAAATATGTCACTCGTAAAAGTTGTCCTACTGCTATTTATAGATACTAATAATAATAATAATAATAATAGCAATACTTCTGTTTATTAAGAAAATATTTATTTATGTTTTGGCACTTTTCTGTTATTGCAGCTGCAAGCCCTCACCATGTCTGCAACCCCTGCCGTACAGACCAGGGTATAGGGGGTAAGGGCGGATACAGACAGTGGTGTGTGTGTGTGTGTGGAGGGGGGGGGGGGGGAGAGACAGACACAAATGGGGATTGCATTTCTGAGCATGGAGTGGAACATCTGTAGAGAAAAAGTATCACATTTCCAAAGAGCAGACTTTGCAAAAGGAGCAGCTTTTCAGATACTTTTATGCCAAAATCACAACCCCAAGGAAGGTGGCTGACTGAAACCCTTAGAGAGAGGGGGAGGACAGAAGAACAGGAAAGAGATCTTTTTTTTTTCTGTTCCTGCTGCATACAGTACAATTTAACCTGTAGGCTTTGCACTTTCCTGTCATACCTTGTACCTAGCACCTTTAGTCACTGATGATGAACAACTCATGAGGAAATACTGTATTATTAGGGAGTCTGAATGTGCTATATTAATTTTTAGTGCAGCTGTGTAGTGATGAATACAAAGTAAGTATTTCACACACCTATGTTCTGCAGATCACAAAATGTTATCATCATGTAACCTGTTACGAAATAAAGTCAAAATGATGGCAAACGGCACCTTCCTATATGACAGATCACTCATCATCAACAGCATCAACAAGCAATATTATATATGAGAGCACTTTACAGCCAAAACATTAATTACTGTTACTTGTTTTATGATACATCTCAGAATGTCCTTATCTTATCAGGCCGGTTTATTGTGCAGATAACTGGATCCCATAAAATTCTTAAGGGCCATAATCCAAGTTTAAAATGGTTGACTCCGTATATTATTAAGCAAATAAAGAGCAGGTCATGGATTTATCAGGTCATTACACTGAAAGGAATATCCAGTGAAAATTATAACATAAGATATAAAACTGAATACATTAAGAAAAATATATAAATGAAAATAAATGTTATGCTATTCATTTCGTTGTAAGTAATAAGATAAAATATAAAATGTACACTGATCAAATAAATTATTTCACATAGGTTAGCTGAGTTTTATTTGCGCAAACTTTTTAAAGGAGACATGTCACATACAGTAACTGAGTCTGACATGCAAAAGTACGTACAAAGGGGGTAATTCCAAGTTGATCGCAGCAGGAAATTTTTTAGCAGTTGGGCAAAACCATGTGCACTGCAGGGGAGGCAGAAATAACATGTGCAGAGAGAGTTAGATTTGGGTGGGTTATTTTGTTTCTGTGCAGGGTAAATACTGGCTGCTTTATTTTTACACTGCGAATTTAGATTGCAGATTGAACACACCACACCCAAATCTAACTCTCTCTCTGCACATGTTATATCTACCTCCCCTGCAGTGTACATGGGCCCTCATTCCGAGTTGTTCGCTCGGAGATTTTCATCGCATCGCAGTGAGAATTCTCTTAGTGCGCATGCGCAATGTTCGCACTGCGACTGCGCCAAGTAACTTTACTATGATGAAAGTAAGTTTACTCACGGCATTTTCATCGCTCCGACGTTCGCATTGTGATTGACAGGAAATGGGTTTTACTGGGCGGATGCACGGCGTTTTAGGGGCGTGTGGCTGCAAACGCTACCGTTTCCGGAAAAAACGCAGGAGTGGCCGGAGAAACGGTGGGAGTGCCTGGGCGAACGCTGGGTGTGTTTATGACGTCAGCCAGGAACGAAAAGCACTGAACTGATCGCACAGGCAGAGTAAGTCTGAAGCTACTCAGAAACTGCTAACTCGTTTGTAATCGCAATATTGCGCGTACGTCGGTCGCAATTTTAAGAAGCTAAGATTCACTCCCAGTAGGCGGCGGCTTAGCGTGTGTAACTCTGCTACATTCGCCTTGCGAGCGAACAACTCGGAATGAGGGCCATGGTTTTGCCCAATTGCTAACAAACTTGAAGCTGCGATCAACTCAGAATTACCCTTAAAGGACCCTATTCAGTAAGGATTGCAAATTCTGCTTTTTAGCAGAATTTGCGGTCCTTTTGCTCACATGCTGGGGGCCGCCCATCACAGGGCAAGGCTGCCCAGCATGCTACCCGCTATTTCAGGTCGCACCGCAATTTGAGCATGATGGCACAAATTGTGGATGGCTCCTGTTGGCGCATCTTTGTGATCGGAGCAGCTGTATGTGACATCATGCAGCTTCCACGCCCATGCCACACCACGCCCTGTCGCCGCACCGGCAACACTCCATCTCTGCCTAGAAAACGGAGTGTTGTCACCCCCCTACCGCCTGCGCCCACATCATCATTTTATTTTTTGCGGTTGGATCACGAGTTGTGATCTAACCTGAATAAGCTCCAAAATGCAGATAAATCAGATAAACCCAAATGATTGCTCTCTGGAGTGTATGGGGGTCTATTTAAAATGCAAATCAAAAAGCAGTACGAAACAAAAAAGTCCCTTTTCGCTATGAAGTCTTTGAAGCTGTGATCCAGCTGAATGAAAGAATAAAGTCTAATTCAGTTTCAAGATGAAAAGTCTAAACAGTCTAACATAGCAACAGAGTGCGGCATCCCACTACTCTGTATGTAATTCTTCGTATTCCTGGGCTTTGGCTGGGTATGTGATAATCGTGTTGCCCCGGGGGTCTGAACGTACTCGTGTGCTTGGTGGGTTAGGGGAAGTGGGAGCTCCGGACTGATCCTGCCCTCAAGTGCCCGTCGGTTTACAGACATAATGCTGAGAGCTGATCACTGCTGAGGGTGGATGCTGTCTGTGGCAGAGACCCGTCGGTTTAGGCTTGCCTGGGCCACAAGTCGCATGTCTCTTGCCGTGAACAGACATTAATAATGTGTGTCATATATGTAAGGGGCATTATTGTGTGGTATTAGGTGTATAATTATGCTCTACTGTGTGACTGTGTGGCATAACATATAGAAATGGCACTACTGTGTGGCCTATTGTGAATAAAGAGCAATATGGTGTGGTATAATGTGCATAAGGAGCAATTCAGTGTGATGTTATGTGAATAAGGGACACTACTGTGAGGAGTAACGTATATAAGGTAAAGTGGTACTACTGTGTGATGTAACATGAATTAGGGACACTATCACATGATAAATTGTTACTAAAGTTGCAGTACTGTGTGGCATAATGTGAATTAGAGGCAATATTGTATGGCCATGCCTCTTGCCAGCAAAAACACACACCTTTTTGGGCTGTGCGTCAAATGTGTGCACTGTTCCTGCTTAAAATATAGGGGATGGGAACACCAAAATAAGGACTGCTATGGGTGAGGGGTGATGGTGCTGGGAAAGGGGTGCAGGGTCAGAGGTGGAACTAGCGGTGGTGCTAGGGGGCACCAGCCAAAATCTTGCCTAGGGCATCATTTTAGTTAGGGACGGCTCTGTGTAATGAGGTAGCTGTATGACTAAGCTAAGAGACTCAAGTGTGTGGCACAAACACCTGGCACATCTAGGAGTGGCATTGCAGTGGCAGACAGGATGCCACTTAAAAAAAAATAGTCCCCAAACAGCACATCATGCAAAGAAGAAAAAGAGGTGCAATGAGGTAGCTGTATGACTAAGCTAAGCGACACAAGTGTGCGGCACAAACACCTGGCCCATCTAGGGTTGGCACTGCAGTCCCACTGCACTAATGGTGGATACCTGACGCACGTCTAACACTAGCATAGTTGTTATGGCCTCAGTAATCCGCTTTGCAACAGGATGACTGCTGTCATTTTTCATCTTCCTCGCAAAGGACTGTTGGACAGTCAATTGCTTAGTTGAAGTAGTACAAGTGGTCTTCTGACTTCCCCTCTGGGATGACGATCGTCTCCCAGCAGCAGTAGGAGGAAGTGGTTCTTGATCTTTCCCTATTTTATCCTCCAAATTTTTGCTCTCCCTTATTTTTCTGGAGTTATATAACAAAATGCAGCACAGGAGAGCGAAATGCTATAAACATTATTTTTGATTAAATATTAATAACCCCTTTATTTGGAGTAAATAATATACAGCACAGGACAGCACCACTGAACTTATATGGCAGCACCACTGGACTGGATTTATGCTGTAGTACCACTGGACATATACAGCAGTATCACTGGACTGGATTTATACGCCAGTATGACTGGATTTATCCGCCAGTACCACCGGATTTATAAAGCAGTATCACTGGACATATTCGGCAGTATCACTGGACATATACAGCAGTATCACTGGACTGGATTTATGCGCCAGTACTACTGGATTTATACGGCAGCACCACTGGACATATACGACAGTATCACTGGAATTATATGGCAGTAACAGTGGACATATACGGCAGTATCACTGGACTGGATTTATATGCCAGTATCACTCGATTTATGCGGCAGTATCACTGGACATATATGGCAGTGTCACTGGACTGGATTTATACACAAGTACCACTGGATTTATACAGCAGTATCACAGGACATATACGGCCGTATCACTGGACTTATACGGCAGTATCACTGGGCTGGATTTATACGCCAGTACCACTGGATTTATATGGCAGTACCACTGGATTTATACGGCAGTATCACTGGACTTATACGGCAGTTACACTGGACATATACGGCAGTATCACTGGACTAGATTTATCAGCCTGTACCACTGGATTTATACGGCAGTACCATTGGAATTATACGGCACTATTACTGGACATATACGGCAGTACCACTGGACATATACGGCAGCACTACTGGTCATATACGGCAGTACCACTGGTCATATATAGCAGTACCACTGGACTTATACAGCAGCACAGGGACACCACCACTGGACTGATGCAGAACAACACAGCACTACTGCAATGGACTAGACTTATACAGCAGCACTGGACATATGGCAGCATAGGACACCATCACTGTGACTGGACTGATGTAGCACAAGACACTACCACTGTACTGATGCAGCACAACACAGCACCACTGGACTGGACTTATACAGCAGCACTGGACATATGGCAGCAGAGGACACCACCAATATGACTGGACTGATGCAGCACAAGACACTACCACTGGACTGATGCAGGACAACACAGCACCACTGCACTGGATTTATACAGCTACACTGGGCATATGGCAGCAGAGGACACCACCACTGTGACTGGACTGATGCAGCATAAGACACTACACTGGACTGAGCAGCACAAGACAGCACTGGAATTGCCACCCCACTTTACCTCCCGCACAGACACTGAGGACGGAGACACGTCCTCTCGCTACACTCTCCAATGCCGGAGTGAAAATGGCGGCGATGCGTGGCTCCTTATATGGAATCCAAACCTCGCGAGAATCCGACAGCGGGATGATGACATTTTGCCTCGTTCTGGTTTCCGAGTCAGGCAGGAAAACCAGAGCCGGGCTTGGATCCGGACTCAGGTAACCGAACCCGCTCATCTCTAATTTATAATGGGTGCATCCTTTTCATCCTAAAACTGGATCAAAAGTAGAACATTTAAAATTAGTGTAAAGATGAAATGAGGACGGATATTTGTGTTTGTTTCTCCAGTTATACCTTATGCATACCTCCTAACTGTTCCTCTGTTTTCGCGGGACAGTCCTGTTTTTTTGGGACTGTCCCACCTTAGTGTAGAGCAGCAGTGAATAGATGCTGTGCGCACAGCGTCTATTCCCGGGAGACAGAAGTACTGGGGGCATGCCAGCAGTTCACAGAGCACTGGCTATGCCCCCACAGTTATGAAAAGTTAGATGTAGCTTGCGATCGTGGCATGCTCACAAAGCCATGCCCCTTTTTTAAGGAAGGCGCCAGCAAGGGAGTCCCTATTTACAAGGTTCCGATGTTGGGAGGTATGCCTTATGCAAACTTTGCTTTGCTTATTTTTCAATTGAAATACTTCAGTGCTCTATTTTAATACACATACAACCAGGTGCGTAAGTTTGTACCAGATTTCCAGAGGCAAAATAGACAATGGTGCCTCTCCTCACTTTCACCATCAATACTCCAGGAGCTAGGGTCAGATTACGAGTCACATGGGCCTGGGGTAGAGAGTGATCAAGGGCCTATCGTGAGAAGCAGAGGAGCTGTGGTCCGTGCTAAATGAGTTTTGTGATGATTATATTGAGGTATAACACCCCACAGATATACATTATTTGAGAAAGATATTGGTAAGGCTGTATCTGTAGTAGTTTTCTTAAGGCTAGTTAACGATCCTAATACAGTACAGTGTACCATAAATGTCACCTGAGATGCTCCTAAACTACACCAAGTCCAAAGTTTAGCACAAATAATCGGCATGAGGTTTTAATCAAAACCTTTGAATAATACAGCTGTTATACACGGGAGGCATTTGATATGCCGGCTGTCGGTATCCCGGCGCTCAGTTAACCGGCGCCGGAATCCTGACAGCCGGCATACCAACAACTATTCTCGCTCTTGGGGGTCCACGACCTCCCTGGAGGGTGGCCACCATGCCCACAGCGTGGCGAGCGCAGAGAGCACGCAGGGGGCTCCTTTGCGTTCGCTCCACTGCCGGCATGCCGGCGCCGGTATGCTGGGTGCCGGGATCCCGACACCTGTTATACACACAGCCACAAATGCACACTCTTATATACACACATATAACTACATATACACACACACACACACACACACACACACACACATACACACACCTAACCACATATACCCACACAGCCACTTATACTGTAACCACACAACCACATATATACACAAACACCCAACCAACCAACCAACAAATGCACACTCTTATATACACACATATAACTACATATATACACACACACACACACACACACACACCTAACCACATATACCCACACAGCCACTTATACTGTAACCACACAACCACATATATACACAAACACCCAACCAACCAACCAACCAACCAACCACACACACGCACGCACACACACACACACAACCAACCAACCAACCAACCACATATACACACGCACACAACCACATATACCCACAGAGCCACATATACATGCATACACAACCACATCAGGATCGCCAACAGATATTGTAGGGCCTGGGACTGATAATATAGGCAGGGTCCCCTCCTGGAATATGCAAAAATAAGAGGGTAAGGAATAGGGGCAGGCGCAAGAGAGAGAAGAGGAAAAGGGGGAGACTGGACAGAGAGAGAAGGAATAGGGGGAGACGGGAAAGAGAAAGTAATAGATATATAGAGGAGAGTGGAGGAGACGGAGGAGATGGGAGAGAGAAAGGAGGAATAGGGGAAAATGGGAGAGAGGAGGTATAGATTAAATTGTCACAGGAGGAATAGCGCAGTTGAGAGAGAAGAGGAAATGGGGGAGATTGCCCCCCAGTATGTCACGCAGAGACCCTCCAAATGATGTCCAAGTGCCCCCCAGTATGCCACACAGAGCCCTTCATATTAATTATGACCCAGTGGTCAGTGTCCCCAGTATGCCACACAGAAGCTCCCCCCATATTCTGTCAAAGTGCACCCCCAGTATGCCACATGGAGCTTCCCTATATAAATATTGTCCCAGTGAGCCCACCTCCAAGGGACTAATGCAGGATTTGCACACACTACTGTATCTGTCATAAACACACTACTGTATATGTCATAAACACACTCACTTTACCTTTTGCTGCAGCACAGTGGCTGATGAGGATGGGGCTGCTGCTGGGCACTGTGCTATGCATTAATTAGGTTGCACACCCCTCGTGGAAAATGCCGTCAATCTCGGGTCTATTTGAGGGGGAAGGGCCAAAATGAAGTGAATGTGGTAGAATATCATGTCATATTAGCCTCTCACCCTCCCCCCCACCATAGATGGCATTATGCACGAGGGGCGGGGCTTAGATCAAAGAACCACAGGCAGCTAGTTTAAAGAGCATCAGCCTGTTGGGAAGGAACAGTGTTTCTGATTACTCAGAAACCTCCCCCTTCATACGCTAGTGATACCAAACTGTACCAGGAGAAAGCCAGTGTAGTGTGGCCGAGCTGCAGGAGCACAGGATCATGGCAGGACGCAGAGGAAGGGTTTGGTGCAGCATGCATTCAGCAGCAGTGCCGTGGCAGCCCTGTCCCTGTTAACAGTAATTGGTGACCCTGTGTGGGGGCCCTGCTATTAGTCCCTAACTGGTGGGCCCTCTCTCTGTCCGGGCCCGGGACTCCAGTACTGGCAGTACCCCCCTGAAGGCAGCCCTGAATTACATATACACACACACCTAACCACATATACCCACGCAGCCACATATACACACATAAACAACCTCATATACACAGACAACTACATATACTGTACCCACACAACCACATATACACACATACACAACCACATATACACCCGCACATACCCCTATATATCCACACAGCCACATATACTGTACCCACACAGCAACATACACACACACACCTAAGTACATATACCCACACAGCTACATATACTGTACCCACATAGTCACATTTACACAACCACATATACACACACACCCAACCAACCAACCAACCAACCAACCAACCACACACACACACACACACACACACACACACACACACACACACACACACAACCACATACACACACACAACCACATATACCCACAAAGCCACATATACACAAATACACAACCACATATGGGTTGGGGCTGATATGTGGGAATAACCCCTGTTAGCTGGCATTCTGACTGATGTCAGAATACCGACGCTGGAATCCCGACCGCTGGCATATCAACTGCATCCCCACATATACCCACACAGCCACATATACTGTCCACACACAGCCACATATACACACACACACACACACACACACACACAGCCATTTCCTCATCCCAACAGTTTCTCCCCACAATGCAGCCACCGCTGCTCTTCCTGGACAGTGGTGGGGAAGGAACTTGGAAGGCTGGCTGGTTCATTTGTTTGTTCAGTGTGCATCCATTGTCTCCGGTAATTATACCACTGTATATAGCTATACGATCGATCTGCAATGCTGTGTGCTGTACTTAGGGGGAGATGTACCAAACCTTGGGAAAAGAGATAAACTACCAACCAATCAGTTCCTAAGTGTCATTTTTTTAAAACAGCATTTAAATAACTATTTTTTTTATAATGGTACAAAATTTCCATCTAGGACTTGCTCAATTCAGACCCTATTACATTTACCCTCTGGTCTGTGTCCAGGTCCATGTAAAGTGGTCTTTGTGCAAATCACCACAGGACTCTGGAGAACTGCAGAAGTATTACTTTACTAGCTGCAAGTCATGCTAAACAATAGCTGCAGAAGTACTGTCTGTATAACAAACACTTCCTGTATAACATGGGGATGGCAATGATGTACCATTTACATTTAGAATAAAGTCCATTGCTGCTCGTGCATGCCCAACATAAAATAACAGCAAATAAAAGAAAAAAAAACTACTATATAAAACCTGTGACAAGATATAAACACAAAGATTAGAATTTACAATCCCAATTTTGCTTGTTATATGTGGAATATAGGGAAAGATCAGCCTGTATCTAGACACTTCAAGGCAGCTAACCACCATCTGAGTGACCTGAAGTATACCATCATAGATCATGTACCCAAACCAACCAGGGGCAGAGACCATGCAAAGATGTTGTTATCTCAAAAAGAAACTAAATGGATTCATGTATTGGACACCCTTACCCCAAAGGGCCTTAATAGTGATGAGCGGGTTCGGATCCTCGGGATCCGAACCCGCCCGAACTTCACCTTTTTTTTCACGGGTCCGAGCGACTCGGATCCTCCCACCTTGCTCGGTTAACCCGAGCGCGCCAGAACGTCATCATCCCGCTGTCGGATTCTCGCGAGATTCGGATTCTATATAAGGAGTTGAGCGTCGCCGCCATTTTTCACTTTTCAGTGTGCTGCATATATCTGTGCTCACACTGCTTTATTGTGGGGACTGGGGACCACCAGTATATTATATAGGAGGAGTACAGTGCAGAGTTTTGCTGACCAGTGACCACCAGTATTTTACGTTCTCTGCCTGAAAAACGCTCCATATCTGTGCTCAGTGTGCTGCATATATCTGTGCTCACACTGCTTTATTGTGGGGACTGGGGACCACCAGTATATTATATAGGAGGAGTACAGTGCAGAGTTTTGCTGACCAGTGACCACCAGTATTATATGTTCTCTGCCTGAAAAACGCTCCATATCTGTGCTCGGTGTGCTCCATATATCTGTGCTCACACTGCTTTATTGTGGGGACTGGGAACCACCAGTATATTATATAGGAGGAGTACAGTGCAGAGTTTTGCTGACCAGTGACCACCAGTATTATACGTTGATCTATTACTGGCATATAATTCCACACATTCAAAAATGGAGAACAAAAATGTGGAGGGTAAAATAGGGAAAGATCAAGATCCACTTCCACCTCGTGCTGAAGCTGCTGCCACTAGTCATGGTCGAGACGATGAAATGCCATCAACGTCGTCTGCCAAGGCCGATGCACAAAGTCATAGTAGAGAGCATGTAAAATCCAAAAAAATAAAGCTCAGTAAAATGACCCAAAAATGTAAATCAAAATCATCTGAGGAGAAGCGTAAACTTGCCAATGTGCCATTTACGACACGGAGTGGCAACGAACGGCTAAGGCCCTGGCCTATGTTCAAGGCTAGTGGTTCAGCTTCACCTGAGGATGGAAGCAGTCATCCTCCTGCTAGAAAACTTAAGAGTTAAGATGGCAAAAGCACAGCAAAGAACTGTGCATTCTTCTAAATCACAAATCCCCAAGGAGAGTCCAATTGTGTCGGTTGCGATGCCTGACCTTCCCAACACTGCCCCCTGCAATTTCTGGAAGGAGCACCCGCAGTCCAGTTCCTGATAGTCAAATTGAAGATGTCACTGTTGAAGTACACCAGGATGAGGATATGGGTATTGCTGGCGCTGGGGAGGAAATTGACAAGGAGGATTCTAAAGGTGAGGTGGTTTGTTTAAGTCAGGCACCCGGGGAGACACCTGTTGTCCGTGGGACGAATATGGCCATTGACATGCCTGGTCAAAATACAAAAAAAATCACCTCTTCGGTGTGGAATTATTTCAACAGAAATGCGGACAACTGGTGTCTAGCCGTGTGTCGCCTTTGTCAAGCTGTAATAAGTAGGGATAAGGACGTTAACCACCTAGGAACATCCTCCCTTATACGTCACCTAGACCGCATCATCAGAAGTCAGTGACAAGTTCAAAAACTTTGGATGACAGCGGAAGCAGTCCACTGACCACTAAATCCCTTCCTCTTGTAACCAAGCTCCTGCAAACCACACCACCAACTCCCTCAGTGTCAATTTCCTTCTTACACAGGAAAGCCAATAGTCCTGCAGGCAATGTCACTGGCAAGTCTGACGAGTCCTCTCCTGCCTAGGATTCCTCCGATGCATCCTTGAGTGTAACACCTACTGCTGCTGGCACTGCTGTTGTTGCTGCTGGGAGTCGATCGTCATCCCAGAGGGGAAGTCGGAAGACCACTTGTACTACTTCCAGTAAGTAATTGACTGTCCAACAGTCCTTTGCGAGGAAGATGAAATATCACAGCAGTCATCCTGCTGCAAAGCGGATAACTCAGGCCTTGGCAGCCTGGGCGGTGAGAAACGTGTGTCCGGTATCCACCGTTAATTCACAGGCAACTAGAGACTTGATTGAGGTGCTGTGTCCCCGGTACCAAATACCATCTAGGTTCCATTTCTCTAGGCAGGCGATACCGAAAATGTACACAGACGTCAGAAAAAGAGTCACCAGTGTCCTAAAAAATGCAGTTGTACCCAATGTCCACTTAACCACGGACATGTGGACAAGTGGAGCAGGGCAGACTCAGGACTATATGACTGTGACAGCCCACTGGGTAGATGTATTGCCTCCCGCAGCAAGAACAGTAGCGTCGGCACCAGTAGCAGCATCTCGCAAACGCCAACTCATTCCTAGGCAGGCTACGCTTTGTATCACCGCTTTCCAGAAGAGGCACATAGCTGACAACCTCTTACGGAAACTGAGGAACATCATCGCAGAATGGCTTACCCCAATTGGACTCTCCTGGGGATTTGTGACATCGGACAACGCCACCAATATTGTGCGTGCATTACATCTGGGCAAATTCCAGCACGTCCCATGTTTTGCACATACATTGAATTTGGTGGTGCAGAATTATTTAAAAAACGACAGGGGCGTGCAAGAGATGCTGTTGGTGGCCCGAAGAATTGCGGGCCACTTTAGGCATTCAGCCACCGCGTGCAGAAGACTGGAGCACAAGCAAACAGTCATGAACCTGCCCTGCCATCATCTGAAGCAAGAGGTGGTAACGAGGTGGAATTCAACCCTCTATATGCTTCAGAGGATGGAGGAGCAGCAAAAGGCCATTCAAGCCTATACATCTGCCTACGATATAGGCAAAGGAGGGGGAATGCACCTGACTCAAGCGCAGTGGAGAATGATTTCAACGTTGTGCAAGGTTCTGCAACCCTTTGAACTTGCCACACGTGAAGTCAGTTCAGACACTGCCAGCCTGAGTCAGGTCATTCCCCTCATCAGGCTTTTGCAGAAGAAGCTGGAGACATTGAAGGAGGAACAAAAACAGAGCGATTCCACTAGGCATGTGGGACTTGTGGATGGAGCCCTTAATTCGCTTAACCAGGAATCACGGGTGGTCAATCTGTTGAAATCAGAGCACTACATTTTGGCCACCGTGCTCTATCCTAGATTTAAAACCTACGTTGTATCTCTCTTTCCGGCAGACACAAGTCTGCTGGGGTTCAAAGACATGCTGGTGAGAAAATTGTCAAGTCAAGCGGAACGTGACCCGTCAACAGCTCCTCCTTCACATTCTCCCGCAACTGGGGGTGCGAGGAAAAGGCTAAGAATTCCGAGCCCACCCGCTGGCGGTGATGCAGGGCAGTCTGGAGCGAGTGCTGACATCTGGTCCGGACTGAAGGACCTGCCAACGATTACTGACATGTTGTCTACTGTCACTGCATATGATTCTGTCACCATTGAAAGAATGGTGGAGGATTATATGAGTGACCGCATCCAAGTAGGCACGTCAGACAGTCCGTACGTATACTGGCAGAAAAAAGAGGCAATTTGGAGGCCCTTGCACAAACTGGCTTTATTTTACCTAAGTTGCCCCCCCTCCAGTGTGTACTCCAAAAGAGTGTTTAGTGCAGCCGCTCACCTTGTCAGCAATCGGCGTACGAGGTTACTTCCAGAAAATGTGGAGAAGATGATGTTCATCAAAATGAATTATAATCAATTCCTGCGTGGGACATTCACCAGCAATTGCCTCCAGAAAGTACACAGGGACCTGAGATGGTGGATTCCAGTGGGGACGAATTAATAATCTGTGAGGAGGGGGATGTACACAGTGAAAGGGGTGAGGAATCGGACGATGAGGAGGAGGTGGACATCTTGCCTCTGTAGAGCCAGTTTGTGCAAGGAGAGACTATTTTTTTGAAGTGCCATCCTACCTGACACTGCAATGCCACTCCTAGATGGGCCAGGTGTTTGTGTCGGCCACTTGTGTCGCTTAGCTTAGTCATCCAGCGACCTCGGTGCAAATTTTAGGACTAAAAATAATATTGTGAGGTGTTCAGAATAGACTGAAAATGAGTGGAAATTATGGTTATTGAGGTTAATAATACTATGGGATCAAAATGACCCCCAAATTCTATGATTTAAGCTGTTTTTGAGGGGTTTTTGTTAAAAAAAAAATGAATCCAAAACACAACCGAATCCGACAAAAAAATTTCAGGGAGGTTTTGCCAAAACGCGTCCGAATCCAAAACACGGCCGCGGAACCGAATCCAAAACCAAAACACATCACTAGTAAAAAGGTGATGCTGTCTGCCGTAATGTGTAAAAAGGGGAATATGTCCACCATAATGTGTAAAAAGATGGACTCAGGGGGTAATTCCAAGTTGATCGCAGCAGGAAATTTTTTAGCAGTTGGGCAAAACCATGTGCACTGCAGGGGAGGAAGATATAACATGTGCAGAGAGAGATAGATTTGGGTGCGGTGTGTTCAGTGGCGTAACTACTGCCCCCGCAGTCCTCGCGGTGGCTTGGGGGCGAGGGGCTGCGGGAGCGCCACTGACTTTGCACAGATTGACATGCGGACGAGCGTCCGCATGTCAATCTGCTGTCTCCTTCCCTCCGCTCCTTTGTGTTGGAGGGACACGGAGCGCACATCGCGCGCCTCTCCTGTGTCCCTCCCTGGCTGTCCACCGGCCTGTCTAAAAAGGAAGTGCCGTTCATGAGCTCTGATTGGCTCACGAACCGGCACTTCCTTTATTAGACCGGCAGGAGAGCCAGGAGGGACACAGGAGAGGCACGCGATGTGCGCTCCGTGTCCCTCCAACACAAAGGAGCGGGGGGGGGGGGGGAGCAGGCACTGTGGGGGAATATCTGGCACTGGGGGCATATACCTGGCACTGTGGGGGAAGATCTGGCGCTGGGAGCATATACCTGGCACTGTGGGGGAAGATCTAGCACTGGGGGCATATACCTGGCACTGTGGGGGAAGATCTGGCACTGGGGGCATATACCTGGCACTGTGGGGGAAGATCTGGCACTGGGGGCATATACCTGGCACTGTGGGGGAAGATCTGGCACTGGGGGCATATACCTGGTACTGTGGGGCATATACCTGGCACTGGGGGCATATACCTGGCACTGTGGGGGAATATTTGGCACTGGGGGGAGCAGACACTGAGGGGGCATATGTGGCACTGTGGGGGAATATCTGGCACTGGGAGCATATACCTGGCACTGTGGGGGCATATACCTGGCACTGGGGGCATATACCTGGCACTGTGGGGGAAGATCTGGCACTGGGGGCATATACCTGGCACTGTGGGGGAAGATCTGGCACTGGGGGCATATACCTGGCACTGTGGGGGAAGATCTGGCACTGGGGGCATATACCTGGCACTGTGGGGGAAGATCTGGCACTGGGGGCATATACCTGGCACTGTGGGGCATATACCTGGTACTGGGGGCATATACCTGGCACTGGGGGCATATACCTGGCACTGTGGGGGAATATTTGGCACTGGGGGGAGCAGGCACTGAGGGGGCATATGTGGCACTGTGGGGGAATATCTGGCACTGGGGGCATATACCTGGCACTGTGGGGGCATATACCTGGCACTGGGGGGCATATACCTGGCACTGTGGGGGAAGATCTGGCACTGGGGGCATATACCTGGCACTGTGGGGGAAGATCTGGCACTGGGGGGCATATACCTGGCACTGTGGGGGAAGATCTGGCACTGGGGGCATATACCTGGCACTGTGGGGGAAGATCTGGCACTGGGGGCATATACCTGGCACTGTGGGGCATATACCTGGCACTGGGGGCATATACCTGGCACTGGGGGGCATATACCTGGCACTGTGGGGGAATATTTGGCACTGGGGGGAGCAGGCACTGAGGGGGCATATGTGGCACTGTGGGGGAATATCTGGCACTGGGGGCATATACCTGGCACTGTGGGGGCATATACCTGGCACTGGGGGGCATATATCTGGCACTGTGGGGGAAGATCTGGCACTGGGGGCATATATCTGGCACCTTGGGGGAAGATCTGGCACTGGGGGCATATACCTGGCACTGTGGGGGAAGATCTGGCACTGGGGGCATATACCTGGCACTGTGGGGGGAGATCTGGCACTGGGGGCATATACCTGGCACTGTGGGAGAATATTTGGCACTGGGGGGAGCAGGCACTGAGGGGGCATATGTGGCACTGGGGGGGGGGTATATGTGGCACTGGGGGCATGTACCTGGCACTGTGGGGGAATATCTGGCACTGGGGGCATATACCTGGCACTGTGGGGGAATACCTGGCACTGGGGGGTATATACCTGGCACTGAGGGGGAATATTTGGCACTGGGGGGAGCAGGCACTGAGGGGGCATATGTGGCACTGTGGGGGAATATCTGGCACTGGGGGCATATACCTGGCACTGGGGGCATATACCTGGCACTGTGGGGGAAGATCTGGCACTGGGGGCATATACCTGGCACTGTGGGGGAAGATCTGGCACTGGGGGCATATACCTGGCACTGTGGGGGGAGATCTGGCACTGGGGGCATATACCTGGCACTGTGGGAGAATATTTGGCACTGGGGGGAGCAGGCACTGAGGGGGCATATGTGGCACTGGGGGGGGGGGGTATATGTGGCACTGGGGGCATGTACCTGGCACTGTGGGGGAATATCTGGCACTGGGGGCATATACCTGGCACTGTGGGGGAATATCTGGCACTGGGGGCATATGTGGCACTGGGACCATGGTCCTAGCAACAAGCACTACCCCCTAGCAACGAGCATGACACCCAGTGCATGAAACCCCTGGCAACAAGCATGACACCCAGTGCATGAAACCCCTGGCAACGAGCATGACACCCAGTGCATGAAACCCCTGGCAACGAGCATGACACCCTGAGCATGAAAACCCCTGGCACCGTGCATTGAACCAAGAGTATGAAACCCCTGGCAACGAGCATGACACCCAGTGCATGAAACCCCTGGCAACGAGCATGACACCCTGAGCATGAAAACCCCTGGCACCGTGCATGGAACCAAGAGCATGAAACCCCTGGCAACGAGCAGGTAATTTAAAAGTAATTAGAAGCCTTACTGTAGAACTTAATGTGTAATGGGCATTACGGTGTGTGGCATAATGTATCACGGACATTGCGGTGTGTGTCATAATGTGTCAGGCATTACGGTGTGTTGTATACTATATCACGGGCATTGTGGTATGTGGAATAATGCAGTGGCGTGCGGTAAGGTCAGTGGCTGGTGAGGCATTGCAGTGATAATGTCCACCGAATCCCGCCAATGACCCCTACTGCCACTGAGACATTGCCCGCTACTGCCCCTGAGCCAATGCCCGCTACCCGCGCCTACGCCAATGGCTTACAAACTCGCCCACCATCAACTGCCCCGGCCCTCCACCACTAATTCGCATCTCGGTCTGATGTCGCCTCCACCGCCAATTTCCGCAGCTTGCCTGCTCATCAACCTTGTGACGAGCAGGCGGCTAATATATTGTAAATTTTTATAGCAAAAAAATAGTGTTTGGTACTGGGAAGGGAGTGGAAGGAGGACATGAATGCAATTTTGTTGAGAGGGTGATGGGGAGGGTGATACCATGGAGAGGGTGTCAGCAGTGGGTGACAAGGAGTGACGCCAGGGAGAGGGTGCCAGGGAGATGGTGACAGGAAGAGCATGACATCAGGGAGAGGGTGGCAGGAAGAGCATGACAGGAAGAGTGTGACGCTAGGGAGAGGGTGACAGCAGTGGGTGATGCAAGAGAAAGGGTGACAGGGAGAGGGTGACGCTAAGGGGGGGGCAACATTAGTGGGTGACAGGGAGAGGGTGATTCCAGGGAAAGGTTAACAACAGTAGCAGTGGGTGAGAGTGTAAAAGAGAGAAGGAAAGGGTGATGGGAACAGTCAGTGAATGACAATTATATTGCTATTTACTTACATGGACCTGGGCCTAGAACTGCAGCCTGGCTCCTCCTTTGGTGTTAACTCTGGGGATCGCCAGTGACGAGCAGCTTGAAAAGGAATCCGTCAACGGAGAAAGAGTGAGAGAAGAGTGGACGAGCGGGTGATCGTGGCCCCTCTCTCCCCCACCCCGCCCCTCTGCCCAGAGTGCACTTAGTCACAGCAGCAGCTAGTGATTGTAGTTACTAGTGGCGCGAGACTGGTGGGTGCAAGGAACGGGACTGGGGGCTCTCTGGCTGCACCGCGCACAGGGAACTTTCTCTGTATACATTTCCCTGTCCGGCGCTGCTCCCTTCTACCTGCCACTGTGCCAGGCAGGTCCGGTGTAAAGTTTCTCAACATTCTAGGCAAAACTTCTGCCTACTTCGCCTTCCCCCCCGTCACAATACCCTCTTCCCACTCGGGAAAGGGGAGACGGGTGAGTCATGAGTCACAGTGTGTGAGGGTTGGATATACGGCATCAGGGGAAGCAGGAGAGAGAGTGACGGAGTGAGAGAGAGAGAGAGACAAAGAGGGTTTCAGGGAGAGAGAGAAAGAGGGGGGAGAATGGGAGAGAGAGAGAGAGGGGAGAATGAGTGAGAGAGACAGACTGTATCAGGGAGAAAGAGAGAAGAGTGAGATAGTGAAAGAGGGTGTCAGGGAGGGAGAGAGAGAGGGGGGAGGGATGGAGAGTGAAAGAGAGAGAGGGGTGAGAAGGAAGAGGGAGAGAGACTTAGAGACAGGGAGAGAGACAGGGAAAGGGAGAGAGAGAAATAGATGAGAGAGAGAGACAAAGGAGATCGACGAGGGAGAGACAGAAGGAGAGAGAGACAGGCGGAGAGAGACAGAGACAAGGGAGAAGGAGAGAGAGAGAAGAGGGAGAGGAAGACAGGGAGTGACAGACGGAGAGAGAGACAGACAGGGAGAGAAAAGCGAGGAAGAGGGAGACAGGGACATGGAGAGAGATGTGGAAGAGAGAGAGACGAGTGAGAGACAGGCGGAGGGAGAGAGACGGAGAGAGATGCAGAGACAGGGAGAGCGAGAGAGACAGGGACACATAAACAGGGAAAGGGAGAGACAGGGAGACAGAGCGAGAGAGACAAGGGAAAGAGAGAGACATGGAGAGAAACAGGGAGAGCGAGATGAGCGAGAGAGAGACAGACAGACAGAGACAGACGGAGAGAGAGAGATGGGGAGAGAGAGAAGCGAAGGAGAGGGAGAGAGACAGGGACACAGACAGGGAAAGGGAGGGAGAGAGAGAGAGGGGGGAGAGAGACAGGGAGACAGAGAGCGAGACAGGGAGAGAGACATGGACACAGACAGGGAAAGGGAGGGAGAGAGAGAGAGGGGGGGAGAGAGACAGGGAGACAGAGAGAGAGACAGGGAGAGAGACATGGACACAGACAGGGAAAGGGAGAGAAAGAGAGAGAGAGAGAGGGAGAGACAGAGAGAAAGAAAGAGAGAGACAGAGACGGAGAGAGAGATGTGGGAGAGAGACAGGGAGAGGGAGAGACAAATGAGAGAGAAGTGAGGGAGATACGGGAGAGAGACAGGGAGAGGGAGACAGGGAGAATGAAAGAGATGCAGAGAGAGGGAGACAGGGAGAGAGAGACATGAGAGAGAAACAGGGAAAGACAGATGGAGAGAGAGACAAGTGAGGGAGATACGGGAGAGAGACAGGGAGAGGGAGACAGGGAGTGTGAGAGAGACGCAGGGAGAGGGAGCCAGGGACTCAGGGAGAGAGGGAGAGAGAGACAGGCAGAGAGACAGAGTGAGAGAGAGGGACAGAGGGAGAGAGACGGAGAGAGAGACGTTGGAAAGAAACAGGGAGAGACAGATGGGGAGAGAGAAGTGAGGGAGACATGGGAGAGGGACACAGGGAGAGTGAGAGAGACGCAGAGAGAGGGAGACAGAAACACAGGGGGAGAGAGAGAGAGATGAGGGAGAGAGAGACATGGAGAAAGAGAGAGAAAGAGGGAACAGCTCTGGGACGCTGGGTGATGCTGTGGTCTCACTCCTAGAGTTTCCCGGCAGAGAGGAGACTCCCAGTGCCCCCTGCACAATAGCCGCAAACTTTCTTCACACTTACCCTCCTTGCCCGTGGTGCTCGCTGTGAGATGCGGTGTAGCACTTCTTCTGGCCTTGCTGTACCCCTCTCTCAGTCAGGGCGGCTGGTCGTGGGGGCGGCTCCTTCCTGTGTCCCCGGTCTCCGCTCTGCTCCTTCCGCTATTGTTCCTAGAGATGAGCGCCGGAAATTTTTCGGGTTTTGTGTTTTGGTTTTGGGTTCGGTTCCGCGGCCGTGTTTTGGGTTCGACCGCGTTTTGGCAAAACCTCACCGAATTTTTTTTGTCGGATTCGGGTGTGTTTTGGATTCGGGTGTTTTTTTCAAAAAACCCTAAAAAACAGCTTAAATCATAGAATTTGGGGGTAATTTTGATCCCAAAGTATTATTAACCTCAAAAAACATAATTTACACTCATTTTCAGCCTATTCTGAACACATCACACCTCACAATATTATTTTTAGTCCTAAAATTTGCACCGAGGTCGCTGTGTGAGTAAGATAAGCGACCCTAGTGGCCGACACAAACACCGGGCCCATCTAGGAGTGGCACTGCAGTGTCACGCAGGATGGCCCTTCCAAAAAACCCTCCCCAAACAGCACATGACGCAAAGAAAAAAAGAGGCGCAATGAGGTAGCTGACTGTGTGAGTAAGATTAGCGACCCTAGTGGCCGACACAAACACCGGGCCCATCTAGGAGTGGCACTGCAGTGGCACGCAGGATGTCCCTTCCAAAAAACCCTCCCCAAACAGCACATGACGCAAAGAAAAAAAGAGGCTTTTTACTGATATTTGGTGTTTTGGATTTGACATGCTCTGTACTATGACATTGGGCATCGGCCTTGGCAGACGACGTTGCTGGCATTTCATCGTCTCGGCCATGACTAGTGGCAGCAGCTTCAGCACGAGGTGGAAGTGGATCTTGATCTTTCCCTAATTTTGGAACCTCAACTTTTTTGTTCTCCATATTTTATAGGCAGAACTAAAAGGCACCTCAGGTAAACAATGGAGATGGATGGATTGGATACTAGTATACAATTATGGACGGACTGCCACGGTTAGGTGGTATAAAAAAACCACGGTTAGGTGGTATATATTATAATAATAATACAATTATGGATGGACGGACTGCCTGCCGACTGCCGACACAGAGGTAGCCACAGCCGTGAACTACCGCACTGTACACTGGTTGATAAAGAGATAGTAGTATACTCGTAACAACTAGTATGACACTATGACGACGGTATAAAGAATGAAAAAAAAACCACGGTTAGGTGGTATATATTATAATAATAATACAATTATGGATGGACGGACTGCCTGCCGACTGCCGACACAGAGGTAGCCACAGCCGTGAACTACCGCACTGTACACTGGTTGATAAAGAGATAGTAGTATACTCGTAACAACTAGTATGACACTATGACGACGGTATAAAGAATGAAAAAAAAACCACGGTTAGGTGGTATATATTATAATAATAATACAATTATGGATGGACGGACTGCCTGCCGACTGCCGACACAGAGGTAGCCACAGCCGTGAACTACCGCACTGTACACTGGTTGATAAAGAGATAGTAGTATACTCGTAACAACTAGTATGACACTATGACGACGGTATAAAGAATGCAAAAAAAACCACAGTTAGGTGGTATATATTATAATAATAATACAATTATGGATGGACGGACTGCCTGCCGACTGCCGACACAGAGGTAGCCACAGCCGTGAACTACCGCACTGTACACTGGTTGATAAAGAGATAGTAGTATACTCGTAACAACTAGTATGACACTATGACGGTATAAAGAATGAAAAAAAAACCACGGTTAGGTGGTATATATTATAATAATAATACAATTATGGATGGACGGACTGCCTGCCGACTGCCGACACAGAGGTAGCCACAGCCGTGAACTACCGCACTGTACACTGGTTGATAAAGAGATAGTAGTATACTCGTAACAATTAGGATGACACTATGACGGTATAAAGAATGAAAAAAAAACCACGGTTAGGTGGTAGGTATATAATAATAAATAATACAATTCTGGTCGGACGGACTGCCTGCCGTGTGCCGACACAGAGGTAGCCACAGCCGTGAACTACCGCACTGTACACTGGTTGATAAAGAGATAGTAGTATACTCGTAACAATTAGGATGACACTATGACGGTATAAAGAATGAAAAAAAAACCACGGTTAGGTGGTAGGTATATAATAATAAATAATACAATTCTGGTCGGACGGACTGCCTGCCGTGTGCCGACACAGAGGTAGCCACAGCCGTGAACTACCGCACTGTACACTGGTTGATAAAGAGATAGTAGTATACTCGTAACAATTAGGATGACACTATGACGGTATAAAGAATGAAAAAAAAACCACGGTTAGGTGGTAGGTATATAATAATAAATAATACAATTCTGGTCGGACGGACTGCCTGCCGTGTGCCGACACAGAGGTAGCCACAGCCGTGAACTACCGCACTGTACACTGGTTGATAAAGAGATAGTAGTATACTCGTAACAATTAGGATGACACTATGACGGTATAAAGAATGAAAAAAAAAACACGGTTAGGTGGTAGGTATATAATAATAAATAATACAATTCTGGTCGGACGGACTGCCTGCCGTGTGCCGACACAGAGGTAGCCACAGCCGTGAACTACCGCACTGTACACTGGTTGATAAAGAGATAGTAGTATACTCGTAACAATTAGGATGACACTATGACGGTATAAAGAATGAAAAAAAAACCACGGTTAGGTGGTAGGTATATAATAATAAATAATACAATTCTGGTCGGACGGACTGCCTGCCGTGTGCCGACACAGAGGTAGCCACAGCCGTGAACTACCGCACTGTACTGTGTCTGCTGCTAATATAGACTGGTTGATATTTAAAGAGATATTAGTAGTATACAACAATACTATACTGGTGGTCAGGCACTGGTCACCACTCCTGCAGCAAAAGTGTGCACTGTTAATTAATATAATTGTACTCCTGGCTCCTGCTAACAACCTGCAGTGCTCCCCAGTCTCCCCCACAATTAATTATAAGCTTTTAATTTATACATTGATGACTGTGCAGCACACTGGGCTGAGCTGAGTGCACACAGACTGAGTCACACTGTGTGACTGACTGTGCTGTGTATCGTTTTTTTTTTCAGGCAGAGAACGGATATAGCAGAGAGAAGTGAACGGATATATTATATTAAATAAAAGTTAACTAGCAACTGCACTGGTCACTGACTGTGGTAAACTAACTCTGTCTGCGACTCTGCACAATCTCTCTCTATCTAATCTATCTATCTCTATTCTAATGGAGAGGACGCCAGACACGTCCTCTCCCTATCAATCTCAATGCACGAGTGAAAATGGCGGCGACGCGCGGCTCCTTATATAGAATCCGAGTCTCGCGAGAATCCGACAGCGTCATGATGACGTTCGGGCGCGCTCGGGTTAACCGAGCAAGGCGGGAAGATCCGAGTCGCTCGGACCCGTGGAAAAAAAAGTGAAGTTCGTGCGGGTTCGGATTCAAAGAAACCGAACCCGCTCATCTCTAATTGTTCCCAGCGTATTCCGCAGTACTCTCCGCTCTCAGGCAGCCCCTGAATGGCAGTGAGAGTGAGTCCTTTTATGTGTCCCTGCTCGAGAGGGGGTCTTTTAGTGACCCCTTTTCCCTATTGTGTCTCTAGGTCACAGAGGGGGAGCGCCCCATTGATGCTGATTGGCGCTCCGCCTCTGCTCGTGGATCTTCTATTGAAGCAAGAAGGGCAGGGATGGGAGACTGTGGAGGAGCCAGGTGCCCCCTTCAGGGTTGGAGCCCGGCGGCAACAGACTCCGTTGCCTTCGGGAGTTCCGCCCCTGATGGGGAGAGATAGAGGAAGAGAGAGAGAGGGGTGAAATAGAGGGGAGTGAGAGAGAGAGAGCGAGGGGAGAGATAGAGAGGGAGGAGGAATGGGGGAGAGATAGGAGAGATGGAGAGAGAGAGAGAGAGAGAGAGAGAGGGAGGAGGGATGGGGAGAGACACACTACCTGTCCCAGGCTTGCTAGGCTTCAGCTCAGGTCTCTCATTGGGGGCGGGCACTTCACGGCATTAGGTCCCGCCCCCTTCCCACCCGCGAATCGCGGCAATGCATTCCTCTGCTGCCAGGTGCCGGCCAGATAGACTTGAGTGGTCCCACCGGCTCAGGGGCTCTTCACACGCCTCCTGTTGGTGCCCCTGCTGCCCGGTATCCATCAGCGGGATCATCATGCAGGGGATTCCCGGTGCGAGACAGTGGCTGTTCAGTCTGCCCTCAGAAGTGAACTGGAGCGAAGGAACGGCAGGTACAGGGGAGTGGGGACGGTCACAGCCACATATACTGTCATTAATGTTCACATAATAAACAAAAAACACCGCCACGAATCCACCACTGCCCAATCCTCCACAGTGACAGGGGCGTGCTTTCATATGGGCTGAAAGCACGCCCCTGTCAAAGAGGCACTTATACTAGTGCCGCTTTCAGGGCATTTTGTTAATGGGATTTTACTCCCCGCTGCTTGGCCCCGCCCCCTGCTTCCGGCCCTTTTACAATGTCAGCGGGAGGCACCGAGAGCGGTGCCACCGAGAGCGGTGCCTCCGAAACACTTAACATGGATTTTTGCAAAGCTGAAAATGATTAAAATAATAAAAATATACTTATGACACAAAATCTGTGTCATAAGTTTCTTTTTTGTATTATTTTAATAATTAATGGCAGGGGAGGCACTGCCTCCCCTGCCTCCCCTGACTGCACGTCCCTGGTATAATGTCTCAGGATCATTGTGGTGTGTGTCATACTGTGTCACAGACATTGTATGTGCTATAATGTATCAGGGGCATTGCAGTGTGTAGCATAATGTATAACGGGCATTGCGATTCCTGTCATAATGTGTCACAGGCATTACGGTGTGTGGCATAATGTGTCGGGGGCATTACAGTGTGTGCATATAGTGTCATGTGCATTATTGTGTGTGGCATAATGGCTAAGGCCATTGCAGTATGTGGAATAATGTATACTGGGCATTACTATAAGGAGGAAAAATGACAAATAATGTAAGGGGCATGAATCAGGATTATTTTTCTTTCCTGTGGTGGCTAACGTCTGGGCGTGCAGGTTGCAAAACTGGGGTATAAGGTAGTCTTTTCCTGCAATGCCACGCCCCTTTACGTTAAGCCACGCCCATTTCAACGAAGCCACACACCCTTTTTGGCGGCGCGCCAATTATGGGGGGTATGGGGGGGGGGGGGGGCGCCGAAGTATTTTTTGGCTTGGGGGAGAAAAATTTCTAGTTACGCCACTGGGTGTGTTCAATCTGCAATCTAAATTGCAGTGTAAAAATAAAGCAGCCAGTATTTACCCTGTACAGAAACAATATAACCCACCCAAATCTAACTCTCTCTGCAAATGTTATATCTGCCTCCCCTGCAGTGCACATGGGCCCTCATTCCGAGTTGTTCGCTCGCAAGGCGATTTTAGCAGAGTTACACACGCTAAGCCGCCGCCTACTGGGAGTGAATCTTAGCTTCTTAAAATTGCGAACGATGTATTCGCAATATTGCGATTACAAACTACTTAGCAGTTTCAGAGTAGCTTCAGACTTACTCGGCATCTGCGATCAGTTCAGTGCTTGTCGTTCCTGGTTTGACGTCACAAACACACCCAGCGTTCGCCCAGACACTCCTCCGTTTCTCCAGCCACTCCCGCGTTTTTTCCGGAAACTGTAGCGTTTTTATCCACACGCCCATAAAACGCCGTGTTTCCGCCCAGTAACACCCATTTCCTGTCAATCACACTACGATCGCCGGAGCGAAGAAAAAGCCGTGAGTAAAAATACTATCTTCATAGCAAAATTACTTGGCGCAGTCGCAGTGCGAACATTGCGCATGCGTACTAAGCAGAAAAACGCTGCGATGCGAAGAAAATTACCGAGCGAACGACTCGGAATGAGGGCCATGGTTTTGCCCAACTGCTAAAAAATTTCCTGCTGCGATCAACTTGGAATTACCCCCTGAGTCCTGAGACGTCATCTCTCCCAGCACATAGGAAGGGAGCGGAGGGGGAGCTGCAGCGCTGCCTGGCTACCTAGGTGAGAGTAGCGGTGATGGCAGGGAGAGGAGGGCCGGTCCCCACAGTGCGACGGAGCGGTCAGGTGGGTGTTGCCGGTGGTCCTGCTCCTCCAGTGGCACACACCTTGTTACGGCCCTGGCCCCAGTTCCCCATATTACAGCCAGTACACACAGACCCATATTACATTATACAAAGCCCCACTCACTCATATTACAGCCAGTACACACAGTACCATATTACATTAAATTACACACAGCCTACACAGTCCCCACAATATTACACAGAGTAGCACATTACATTTCATACAGCCAGGGCCGTCTTAACAGCAGTGTAGGCCCCTGGGCACAGCAATGCACTGGGCCCCCTACCCATCCTCCAGCGGTAGTGCAGTGCAGCTTTGATGTCCCACGTGCAGTGGGGGGTGTTCTATCTTCTGCTCAGCATGTAACAGTAATTTCTGCTATTTACTCCTTTACTGCACAGATGGGGCTAAACTGTAGAAGGGGACATTGGGCTGAATGAAGAAGCCCTGGTACATGACTTTTAGGGTGGTAGGGGGTGTTTAATACGTAGGGGAGGGGTGGATAGTGGAGTTGGCTTAATATTTATCATTTTCCGGTGGGAGGGAAGCTTGCTGGACTGCAGATATCTCAAGTTCCTGAAAATATATTTCTTAGCTTTGAATGGGATAACAAACTAGAGAGTCCCACCTTTCAGGAGGTTCTGGGGACTTGGGGATCAGAGTTCAGGAGCCAAAGCAATTCACCAACAAAAATCTAAAACTGCATATCAGGCATGTGTAGCTGGAGCAGGGGCCAGCTGCTGGAAGGCTGATATCTCTAGTTCTGGGCATAGTAGAGACAAGCTGCCAGTGTCCACTGAAAGCGGAGAGTCACAGCTTTCGGCTTATAACCTCAGAAATACTCTAAGTCAGACAATACCCAAGATATCAGGCTGGGAAGAGCAATTATAAGGCTTGGTTGGGGACCACTGCTTTCAAGTCAGATATCTCCGGTTCCCGATGGCCGATCTTCAAAAATCTGGTACCTCTGGAAAGAGGGGACCCTCAGCTATCAGCCTAGGGCCCTTATACTCCTGGGGCCCTTGGGCAAGAGCCCATTAAGCCCATACGAAAAGACGGCCCTGCACACAGCCCTCCTCCCCTATATCACAGATAGTACACAGCCAGCACCGTATTACATTATATTATATACAGCACAATCCGCCCCGCCCCCCCCCCCCCCCCCCAATATTACACCCGGTAGCACATTACATATCACACAGCCCCCCTCCCCCTTATTACAGAAAGTACCATATAACAATATATCATGCACAGCACACACACCCCTCCCCCGACACATTATACACATCCCCCCTTTCTCATAAAACCCCCAGCACACACAGCACCCACCTGGCTATTGCTGCTCCTTCCTGTGGAGAGCAGGAGCCAGGGCCGGGACAGTGTGGTGTGGGAGGCAGCACTGTGCAGGCACATGAGGAGGAGCAGGAAGAGGTAAGCTGGGCTGTGTGTTACATGCTCAGTCCGGATTTACAGGGATCTAATTAAAAAAACATGAGGGCAGGCAAGGGTTGCAGGGCAGCGTGAGGCTCATTGAAAAATCGGGAGCCTCCCGCTAAATGCGGGAGGGTAGGCAAGTCTGTTGCAAGGAGGTGGGAGGCAGCGCCTCTTTTCCTCCTCCTCCCCCCTCAGCCTATTTACTCTGATGCCCCAGGCCACTTACAGTCTGTGCTGAGAGCCGATCTGCGTGCTGACTCTGCTTTTAGCGCTAAATGTATTAAACATAATTATCTCTTTTTACAGCTTAAAAGCTGGAAAATGCAATATTTATATTTTCTCCATATGTAAGTGCGGTGACAGTATGGAGAAATCACTGATGTCACTTATAGACGCCTGACCATGTCTGGAGAAGAGATACTCATCTCTCTTTTTTTTTTTTAACAAACTTATCCCTATCTCCAGATGGTGATAAGTAGACATTCCTCTCAGTACCTGAACTGTCACCACTACATTCCGTACACACATAATGGGCCTAATTTGGAGGTGGATGCAGTGCTGAAGTCGGATACAAGTGGCTTATGTTTTCCATCTGAACATGCATCTGAGTCGCACTGCGCATCCCGTTTGTTACTGCCGGTGGATGCAGAATGAATTTGAACACAGAGAGGCAATTTTGGGGATGTTCCTGGTAGGTAACAGTGAGGTGGGTAGTCAAATGCATGCGTGTCGTGGCCAGTGACTGTATTCAAAGATACAGTTGCACTGGCATCTGTAGCCATGTTCCAATGGACATTCTGTACCTCCACAGGGCTGTTCTAGTGTTCGATGGTGCGTGAATTTGCAATGCAGCAGGTAGGCAACTCAGTAGGAAGCTCATCGGTTGTTGTATTAGCAATTTAGTGATGTGCACCGGAAATTTTTCGGGTTTTGGGTTTTGGTTTTGGGTTCGGTTCCGCAGCCGTGTTTTGGGTTCGGACGCGTTTTGGCAAAACCTCACCGAAATTTTTTTGTCGGATTCGGGTGTGTTTTGGATTCGGGTGTTTTTTTCAAAAAACCCTAAAAAACAGCTTAAATCATAGAATTTTGGGGTCATTTTGATCCCATAGTATTATTAACCTCAATAACCATAATTTCCACTCATTTTCAGTCTATTCTGAACACCTCACATCTTACAATATTATTTTTAGTCCTAAAATTTGCACCGAGGTCGCTGGATGGTTAAGCTAAGCGATCCAAGTGGCCGACACAAACACCTGGCCCATCTAGGAGTGGCACTGCAGTGTCAGACAGGATAGCCCTTCAAAAAAATTGTCCCCAAACAGCACATGATGCAAAGAAAAAAAGAGGCGCAATGAGCTAGCTGTGTGACTAAGATAAGCGACCCAAGTGGCCGACACAAACACCTGGCCCATCTAGGAGTGGCACTGCAGTGTCAGACAGGATAGCCCTTCAAAAAAATTGTCCCCAAACAGCACATGATGCAAAGAAAAAAAGAGGCGCAATGAGCTAGCTGTGTGACTAAGATAAGCGACCCAAGTGGCCGACACAAACATCTGGCCCATCTAGGAGTGGCACTGCAGTGTCACGCAGGATGGCCCTTCAAAAAAATACTCCCCAAACAGCACATAACGCAAAGAAAAAAAGAGGCACAATGAGGTAGCTGTGTGACTAAGCTAAGCGACCCTAGTGGCCGACAGAAACACCTGGCCCATCTAGGAGTGGCACTGCAGTGTCACGCAGGATGGCCCTTCAAAAAAATACTCCCCAAACAGCACATGATGCAAAGAAAAAAAGAGGCGCAATGAGGTAGCTGTGTGACTAAGATAAGCGACCCAAGTGGCCGACACAAACATCTGGCCCATCTAGGAGTGGCACTGCAGTGTCACGCAGGATGGCCCTTCAAAAAAATACTCCCCAAACAGCACATGACGCAAAGAAAAAAAGAGGCGCAATGAGGTAGCTGTGTGACTAAGCTAAGTGACCCTAGTGGCCGACACAAACACCTGGCCCATCTAGGAGTGGCACTGCAGTGTCACGCAGGATGGCCCTTCAAAAAAATACTCCCCAAACAGCACATGATGCAAAGAAAAAAAGAGGCGCAATGAGGTAGCTGTGTGACTAAGATAAGCGACCCAAGTGGCCGACACAAACATCTGGCCTATCTAGGAGTGGCACTGCAGTGTCACGCAGGATGGCCCTTCAAAAAAAATACTCCCCAAACAGCACATGACGCAAAGAAAAAAAGAGGCGCAATGAGGTAGCTGTGTGACTAAGCTAAGCGACCCTAGTGGCCGACACAAACACCTGGCCCATCTAGGAGTGGCACTGCAGTGTCACGCAGGATGGCCCTTCAAAAAAATACTCCCCAAACAGCACATGATGCAAAGAAAAATGAAAGAAAAAAGAGGAAGGTCAGGCATCGCAACCGACACAATTGGACTCTCCTTGGGGATTTGTGATTTCGAAGAACGCACAGTTCTTTGCTGTGCTTTTGCCAGCTTAAGTCTTTTCTTTTTTCTAGCGAGAGGATGAGTGCTTCCATCCTCATGTGAAGCTGAACCACTAGCCATGAACATAGGCCAGGACCTCAGTCGTTCCTTGCCACTCCGTGTCGTAAATGGCACATTGGCAAGTTTACGCTTCTCCTCAGACGCTTTTAATTTAGATTTTTGGGTCATTTTACTGATCTTTTGTGTTTTGGATTTTACATGCTCTGTACTATGACATTGGGCATCGGCCTTGGCAGACGACGTTGATGGCATTTCATCGTCTTGGCCACGACTAGTGGCAGCAGCTTCAGCACGAGGTGGAAGTGGATCTTGATCTTTCCCTATTTTTTTAACCTCCACATTTTTGTTCTCCATATTTTAATGCGCACAACTAAAAGGCACCACAGGTATACAATGTAGATGGATCGATAGTATACTTATGGACGACGAGTGACGACACAGAGGTAGGTACAGCAGTGGCCTACCGTACTGCTATATACAGTATAATAAATGGACCTGGTGGACACTGTCAGCAAACTGCTAAACTAGTATAAAGAAAAAAAGCCACCACAGGTATACAATGTAGATGGATGGATAGTATACTTATGGACAACGAGTGACGACACAGAGGTAGGTACAGCAGTGGCCTACCGTACTGCTATATACAGTATAATAAATGGGCCTGGTGGACACTGTCAGCAAACTGCTAAACTAGTATAAAGAAAAAAAAAGCCACCACAGGTATACAATGTAGATGGATGGATAGTATACTTATGGACGACGAGTGACGACACAGAGGTAGGTACTGCAGTGGCCTACCGTACTGCTATATACAGTATAATAAATGGACCTGGTGGACACTGTCAGCAAACTGCTAAACTAGTATAAAGAAAAAAAGCCACCACAGGTATACAATGTAGATGGATGGATAGTATACTTATGGATGACGAGTGAGGACACAGAGGTATGTACAGCAGTGGCCTACCGTACTGCTATATACAGTATAATAAATGGACCTGGTGGACACTGTCAGCAAACTGCTAAACTAGTATAAAGAAAAAAAGCCACCACAGGTATACAATGTAGATGGATGGATAGTATACTTATGGACGACGAGTGACGACACAGAGGTAGGTACAGCAGTGGCCTACCATACTGCTATATACAGTATAATAAATGGACCTGGTGGACACTGTCAGCAAACTGCTAAACTAGTATAAAGAAAAAAAGCTACCACAGGTATACAATGTAGATGGATGGATAGTATACTTATTATTATTAATGGATGATGAGTGACTGACGACACAGAGGTAGGTACAGCAGTGGCCTACCGTACTGCTATATACAGTATAATGGACCTGGTGGACACTGTCAGCAGACTGCTAAATTAGTACTACTAGTATAAAAAAAAAGCCACCACAGGTATACAATGTAGATGGATGGATAGTATACTTATGGACGAGTGACTGACGACACAGAGGTAGGTACAGCAGTGGCATACCGTACTGCTATATACAGTATAATGGACCTGGTGGACACTGTCAGCAGACTGCTAAACTAGTACTACTAGTATAAAGAAAAAAAGCCACCACAGATATACAATGTAGATGGATGGATAGTATACTTATTATCATTAATGGATGACGAGTGACTGACGACACAGAGGTAGGTACAGCAGTGGCGTACCGTACTGCTATATACAGTATAATGGACCTGGTGGACACTGTCAGCAGACTGCTAAACTAGTACTACTACTATAAAAAAAAAGCCACCACAGGTATAAAATGTAGATGGATAGTATACTTATGGACGACGAGTGACAACACAGAGGTAGGTACAGCAGTGGCCTACCGTACTGCTATATACAGTATAATAAATGGACCTGGTGGACACTGTCAGCAAACTGCTAAACTAGTATAAAGAAAAAAAGCCACCACAGGTATACAATGTAGATGGATGGATAGTATACTTATTATTATTAATGGATGATGAGTGACTGACGACACAGAGGTAGGTACAGCAGCGGCCTACCGTACTGCTATATACAGTATAATGGACCTGGTGGACACTGTCAGCAGACTGCTAAATTAGTACTACTAGTATAAAAAAAAAGCCACCACAGGTATACAATGTAGATGGATGAATAGTATACTTATGGACGAGTGACTGACTACACAGAGGTAGGTACAGCAGTGGCATACCGTACTGCTATATACAGTATAATGGACCTGGTGGACACTGTCAGCAGACTGCTAAACTAGTACTACTAGTGTAAAGAAAAAAAGCCACCACAGATATACAATGTAGATGGATGGATAGTATACTTATGGACGACGAGTGACGACACAGAGGTAGGTACAGCAGTGGCCTACCATACTGCTATATACAGTATAATAAATGGACCTGGTGGACACTGTCAGCAAACTGCTAAACTAGTATAAAGAAAAAAAGCTACCACAGGTATACAATGTAGATGGATGGATAGTATACTTATTATTATTAATGGATGACGAGTGACTGACGACACAGAGGTAGGTACAGCAGTGGCATACCGTACTGCTATATACAGCATAATGGACCTGGTGGACACTGTCAGCAGACTGCTAAACTAGTACTACTAGTATAAAAAAAAAAGCCACCACAGGTATACAATGTAGATGGATGGATAGTATACTTATGGACGAGTGACTGACGACACAGAGGTAGGTACAGCAGTGGCATACCGTACTGCTATATACAGTATAATGGACCTGGTGGACACTGTCAGCAGACTGCTAAACTAGTACTACTAGTATAAAGAAAAAAAGCCACCACAGATATACAATGTAGATGGATGGATAGTATACTTATTATCATTAATGGATGACGAGTGACTGACGACACAGAGGTAGGTACAGCAGTGGCGTACCGTACTGCTATATACAGTATAATGGACCTGGTGGACACTGTCAGCAGACTGCTAAACTAGTACTACTACTATAAAAAAAAAGCCACCACAGGTATACAATGTAGATGGATAGTATACTTATGGACGACGAGTGACAACACAGAGGTAGGTACAGCAGTGGCCTACCGTACTGCTATATACAGTATAATAAATGGACCTGGTGGACACTGTCAGCAAACTGCTAAACTAGTATAAAGAAAAAAAGCCACCACAGGTATACAATGTAGATGGATGGATAGTATACTTATTATTATTAATGGATGATGAGTGACTGACGACACAGAGGTAGGTACAGCAGTGGCCTACCGTACTGCTATATACAGTATAATGGACCTGGTGGACACTGTCAGCAGACTGCTAAATTAGTACTACTAGTATAAAAAAAAAGCCACCACAGGTATACAATGTAGATGGATGGATAGTATACTTATGGACGAGTGACTGACTACACAGAGGTAGGTACAGCAGTGGCATACCGTACTGCTATATACAGTATAATGGACCTGGTGGACACTGTCAGCAGACTGCTAAACTAGTACTACTAGTGTAAAGAAAAAAAGCCACCACAGATATACAATGTAGATGGATGGATAGTATACTTATTATCATTAATGGATGACGAGTGACTGACGACACAGAGGTAGGTACAGCAGTGGCATACCGTACTGCTATATACAGCATAATGGACCTGGTGGACACTGTCAGCAGACTGCTAAACTAGTACTACTAGTATAAAAAAAAAGCCACCACAGGTATACAATGTAGATCAGGGGTGTCAAACTCGCGGCCCTCCAGCTGTTGTGAAACTACACATCCCAGCATGCCTTGCCATCTATTTTGTATTAGGGACGGCTGCAACTGTGGCAGGGCATGCTGGAATGTGTAGTTCCAAAACAGCTGGAGGGCCACGAGTTTGACACCCCTGATGTAGATGGATGGATAGTATACTTATGGACGACGAGTGACGACACAGAGGTAGGTATAGCAGTGGCCTACCGTACTGCTATTTACAGTATAATGGACCTGGTGGACACTGTCAGCAGACTGCTAAACTAGTACTACTAGTATAAAGAAAAAAAGCCACCACAGGTATACAATGTAGATGGATGGATAGTATACTTATGGACGACGAGTGACGACACAGAGGTAGGTACAGCAGTGGCCTACCGTACTGCTATATATAGTATAATGGACCTGGTGGACACTGTCAGCAGACTGCTAAACTAGTACTACTAGTATAAAGAAAAAAAGCCACCACAGGTATACAATGTAGATGGATGGATAGTATACTTATGGACGACGAGTGACGACACAGAGGTAGGTACAGCAGTGGCCTACCGTACTGCTATATACAGTATAATGGACCTGGTGGACACTGTCAGCAGACTGCTAAATTAGTACTACTAGTATAAAAAAAAAGCCACCACAGGTATACAATGTAGATGGATGGATAGTATACTTATGGACGAGTGACTGACGACACAGAGGTAGGTACAGCAGTGGCATACCGTACTGCTATATACAGTATAATGGACCTGGTGGACACTGTCAGCAGACTGCTAAACTAGTACTACTAGTATAAAGAAAAAAAGCCACCACAGATATACAATGTAGATGGATGGATAGTATACTTATTATCATTAATGGATAACGAGTGACTGACGACACAGAGGTAGGTACAGCAGTGGCATACCGTACTGCTATATACAGTATAATGGACCTGGTGGACACTGTCAGCAGACTGCTAAACTAGTACTACTAGTATAAAAAAAAAAAGCCACCACAGGTATACAATGTAGATGGATGGATAGTATACTTATGGACGACGAGTGATGACACAGAGGTAGGTATAGCAGTGGCCTACCGTACTGCTATTTACAGTATAATGGACCTGGTGGACACTGTCAGCAGACTGCTAAACTAGTACTACTAGTATAAAGAAAAAAAGCCACCACAGGTATACAATGTAGATGGATGGATAGTATACTTATGGACGACGAGTGACGACACAGAGGTAGGTACAGCAGTGGCCTACCGTACTGCTATATACAGTATAATAAATGGACCTGGTGGACACTGTCAGCAAACTGCTAAACTAGTATAAAGAAAAAAAGCCACCACAGGTATACAATGTAGATGGATGGATAGTATACTTATTATTATTAATGGATGACGAGTGACTGACGACACAGAGGTAGGTACAGCAGCGGCCTACCTTACTGCTATATACAGTATAATGGACCTGGTGGACACTGTCAGCAGACTGCTAAACTAGTATAAAAAAAGCCACCACAGGAGTGTTTTTCAGGCAGACAAACGTATACTGGTGGTCACTGTCAGCAAAACTGTGCACTGTACTCCTGCTATAGCTGCTCCCCAGTCCCCACAATTAAGCAGTGTGAGCAGGGCCGTAACTAGGGGGGGGTCTAAGGGGGCATGCGCCCCGGGTGCAGGAATTGAGGGGGTGCCGAGGAGTTACAGAGGAACATGTTTTTTGTTTTTTTTATACCAGCAATGCTGTTCTGCTCCAGTGAGACAGCAGACTGCTCCCGGGGAAATGTCTCTGACCCACCTGTCTGCCCACAATTTGCTCCGACGCTGTGCGGATGAGCTCCAGTACCTGGGATCTCTCCTATGCCGGCTACTGTCTTAAACTCTCTTCTTTGCCATGCAGTGCTGCGACTAGCTTGTGGTGGACTGTGCAAGCTATAGAGGTGAGCTGTTGGTGCTGTGTTTTTAAGCAGGCTATGATCCCGGCTGCCTGCCCAACATCGACCGATAACAAGCTGCCGCCTACACACCATTGAGAAGACACGCTGTAGTGTAGTGATGTAGTTCAGCATGTAGGGGATGTTGTACGAGTGATGTAATGCAGTGGATATGGGAATGTAGTGCATTGATATACTGCAATGTATGGGGACACACAGGGGGGCATGTAGTGGAACACGCTGCTGGGGGGGCATGTGACGCTTAGGGCATTTGGGGCACATAGGGCAATATTGTCCAATAATATCCCCTTTTTTTCAAATTTTTTGATAATATAATTATTTTAGTCTGACAGTATTTGTTTGTTTGTATGGGGTTTTTTTTTGTGGGGGGGGGGGGGGGGGGGGGGATTACCACCTTGCCCCGGATGGTGAAAATCCTAGTTTCGGCCCTGGTGTGAGCACTCAGCACAGATATATCATGCAGCACACTGAGCACAGATATGGTATGGAGCATTTTTTTCAGGCAGAGAACGGATAAAAAAAAACTGGTGGTCACTATCAGCAAAACTCTGCACTCTACTCCGAGTCCTAACAGCTGCTCCCCAATCCTCCCCACAATTAGTAATAAAACAAGCAATCAACTGTCTCTTCTACAATTATAAACGGAGAGGACGCCAGCCACGTCCTCTCCCTATCAATCTCAATGCACGTGTGAAAATGGCGGCGACGCGCGGCTGCTTATATAGAATCCGAATCTCGCGAGAATCCGACAGCGGGATGATGACGTTCGGGCGCGCTCGGGTTAGCCGAGCAAGGCGGGAGGATCCGAGTCTGCTCGGACCCGTGTAAAAAAAGGTAAAGCTCGGGTGGGTTTCTCGGAAACCGAACCCGCTCATCACTAATTAGCATAATGTTGCATTTGTGCTTCTGCAAAAGACATAACGATATATTCAATTGGTGTCGAATCCACTGCAGGATTCGACAGTTTTCAGATTCAACAGCATTCGACTGTCGAAACCCTCCACCCGGTACCCTGATTTCGACATTTTCAATACAAAATGGATTCAACACGCCTGCGGTCGAAAAGGGACCAATGGTCGAATAGTGGGCGGCCTGGATTCGACTTCCCGCGCTTCTCTTCATATAAATTAGCTTGTTTGCTGCGTGCTTAGCAGCCATTTTGTGAACCTGCAGAGCGGATTGAGAAGCTGCAGAGTGAACAATTTGGCTTTCCTTGCTGTGGTATTGTGCACTTTTGTGAACTTACACCCAGCAGACTTTCATCCAGGACGGACAGAAGACCTTCAGCCAGCCCGGAGGAGAGTCGTGTTTGGTCCAATTCGACATTTTTAGGTAAGTACCACATGTGCTATCGCGTTGCATGTAGGTGCTTGTGTAGTGGATCGGTGCTGTTTTGAATGCTTGGCTACTGCTTTGTATGAGGTATGAGTGCAGCATGTAATGTTTGGGTGGTGGTGGTGGTGGGGGGTGCCATGAGGTGGCTTTAGTGGAGTTTTGTGTTTGGGTGTGGTTTTTCGTGGTTTTTTTTTATGTGCTAATGTGTTTTTTTTGGTCATGCTTGAGCACTGGTTTAATGGCAGCATGACATGTTGGGGTGCAGGGATGGATTTACTGGCCTTTTGGGTTGTTTGGGTGTGGTTTTTCATTTTTTTTAATGTGCGAATGTATATTTTTTGCCATGCTTGAGCACTGGTTTAATTGCAGCATGACATGTTGTGGTGCAGGGGTTGATTTACTGGCCTTTTAGGTTGTTTGGGTGTGTTTTTTTATGTTTTTTATGTGCTGATGTGTGTTTTTGGTCATGCTTGAGCACTGGTTTAATTGCAGCATGACATGTTGGGGTGCAGGGGTGGATTTACTGGCCTTTTGGGTTGTTTGGGCAGGGTTTTTCATGTTTTTTTAATGTGCTAATGGGTTTTTTTGGTCATGCTTGAGCACTGGTTTAATTGCAGCATACCATGTTGGGGTGCAGGGGTGCCTTTAGTGGAGTTTGGGTGCGTTTTTTTTTGCAATGTGTTTTTTTTATGAATTATGTAATGTGAGGTGCATGGCTCTGTGTTTTATTTTTGGGGTGTTTGGTTGTGTTTTTGGGGTACATGTTTTTATAGCAGTAATATCCAGGGACCAGCGCCCCCGTGTCCCCACTTCCCCCACTCTTCAGAAGAATTGCTGGACAGCAACGAGGAGTGGGCCCTAACCCAAGAGGAGTAGATGGCCGAACAGCCAAGGTCATCCAGCGAACAGCCAAGGTCATCAAGGGACCAAAGCCATAGAAAGAAAAAGAAAAGGCCAAGACAGTTAATTACTTTCAGTGCCTGCAGCCAAACTAGCATCCAACTTGACACACCCATGGGCCCAGAGCCGGATTAAGGGGTGGGCTCCGGGGGTAAGTACCCCGGGGCCCCCCTAAATGAAAGGGCCCCCTGCCGGAGATCGGATCTCTTCAGATCCGCGGCAGTGCGCTGCGCTCCCCTCCCCACTGCCTCCAGCCCGCCAGCCACCGTTCATCACAGCCGCCGGCGCTGCGGCTGCAGAGCTGGCTGGGCAGTTTGCTGAGCGACGGCTCAGCCGCCCAACAAGAAGTCAAGCTACAGCCTGCAGCTCAGTGACTGGCTGAGCACGCAGGCTGGAAGAAGGAAGTTCCCCAGCTGCGTGGAGATTTGTGCTGAGGCAGGGTGCAGAGCAGCATTCAAGCTGTCAGCCTGCATGGTTTGTAACTAAGTATGGCTATATTGATGTTTTTATTTAAAGTTATACATTAAAATCGGAAATTAGGCTCTGAATTGTGTGTGTATATGTATATATATATATATATATATATATATATATAGCACTCACATAACCAGCATCTTGTCACCCGGTGCCCTCATCGGCTGAACGGCAATGATATATACATTATAGTATATTATACACATGAGATGTGGCACTCTCGGCTGATTCAAACAAGACACAATACCACGGATACCGTATCAACGTTTCAATTCAACAGAATTGTCATCAGGATATGAAAAACCTTAACCTTTCTATTGAATTGAAACGGTATCCGTGGTATTGTGTCTTATTTGAATCAGCTGAGAGTGCCGCATCTCACGTGTGTGTGTATATATATATATATATATGCATACCACAATTTGAATGTCACTCCGCATACCGTAAATGTTATAATACCTGGGTGCCTTCCCATGCAATGTACTGAAGGAAACGGGCGGCTTTCCACGGTTTTGCAAGAAATGTTGTAGCTGTCTTCATTTCTTGCAAAACCATGGAGTGCCGCCCGTTACCTTCGGATATATATATATATATATATATATATATACACACATACACACACATATATGGGATCAGGCCTGGATTCTAATGGTCGGGATTCCAGTAGTCGACACTGATGCCGGAATCCCGACACTGCTTGAATCCTGAACGAGGGTTAAGTCGCAGGAAGGGGGGGGGGGGGGGTCTAGGTTATGGTTAGGCTGCTGGGAGGGGGGATTAGGTTTAGGAACCCCTGAGGAGGGTTATGGTTAGGCTGCGGTGGAGGAGGAGGATTAGGTTTAGGCTGCTGGAAGGGGAGGTTAGATTTCGGCACCACCCACGGAGGATTAGGGTTAGGCTGCAGGGGTGGGGGAGGGTGAGCTTTAGACTGGGAAGGAAGGGTTAGGGGGGCATTGGGGAAAGGTGCCGCGATTGGTATTCTGACCACCAGCAAATCAGAACCTATATATATATATATATATATATATATATATATACACAAAGAGTTGGTGCGGCACTCCAATAAACCATATATATATAATCATAGAGTATTGGCGGCACTCACGGACTTGTAAGAATAAGCTCAGGTCGACACACCTGTCTTCTTTCAACGTTTTGGTTAATTTCAACCTTTGTCATTCCTGACGAAGGTTGAAATAAATAGAAACGTTGAAAGAAGACAGGTGTGTCGACCTGAGCTTATTCTTGCAAGTCCGTGAGTGTCGCCAATACTCTATGCTATATTGCTTCTGCTGTGGAGGGCACCAGGCGAGGTGGAATTTATTGTGCGGGAGTGCTGAGCATCTGCTTGGTATATAGTATAATTTATCCAAACTACCCGATACGCTATACTTTTAATTTTAGAGCTTAGGGCCCTCCTGTCTTAAGTACCCCGGGGCCCCCAATGCCTTAATCCAGCTCTGCATGGGCCACTTTGCGCACTGCCAGGCACACCAACACACCCCAAGGCACACCTACAGTAGAGATGAGTGGGTTCGGTTCTCAGAGAACCGAACCCTACCGGACTTTGCCTTGCGAGCTCGGTTCCAAGCCAGGCTCGGGTTTTCCCGCCTGACTTGGAAACCCGAACGCGGCAAAACGTCATCATCCCGCTGTCGGATTCTCGCGGGATTTGGATTTCATATAAGGAGCCGCGCATCACGGCCATTTTCACTCCAGTCTCGGAGAGTGTATTGAGAGGACGTGTCCTCAGTGTTCAGTGTCTGTGTGGGGGCGGGAAAGTGGGGTGGCGAGTCTTGTGCTGTGTTGTGCTGCTCAGTCCAGTGTAGTCAGTGTATTGTGCTGCCTCAGTCCAGCCAATCACAGTGTTGGTGTTCTCTGCTGCCATATATCCAGTGTAGCTGTATAAAGTTGTGCTGTGTTGTGCTGTCCAGTCCAGTGTAGTCAGTGTATTGTGCTGTATCAGTGCAGCCAGTCACAGTGTTGGTGTCCTCTGGTGTCATATATCCAGTATAGCTGTATAAAGTAGAGATGAGCGCCGGAAATTTTTCGGGTTTTGTGTTTTGGTTTTGGGTTCGGTTCTGCGGCCGTGTTTTGGGTTCGACCGCGTTTTGGCAAAACCTCACCGAATTTTTTTTGTCGGATTCGGGTGTGTTTTGGATTCGGGTGTTTTTTTCAAAAAACACTAAAAAACAGCTTAAATCATAGAATTTGGGGGTCATTTTGATCCCAAAGTATTATTAACCTCAAAAACCATAATTTACACTCATTTTCAGTCTATTCTGAATACCTCACACCTCACAATATTATTTTTAGTCCTAAAATTTGCACCTAGGTCGCTGGATGACTAAGCTAAGCGACCCTAGTGGCCGACACAAACACCGGGCCCATCTAGGAGTGTCACTGCAGTGTCACGCAGGATGTCCCTTCCAAAAAACCCTCCCCAAACAGCACATGACGCAAAGAAAAAAAGAGGCGCAATGAGGTAGCTGTGTGAGTAAGATAAGCGACCCTAGTGGCCGACACAAACAGCGGGCCCATCTAGGAGTGTCACTGCAGTGTCACGCAGGATGTCCCTTCCAAAAAACCCTCCCCAAACAGCACATGACGCAAAGAAAAAAAGAGGCGCAATGAGGTAGCTGTGTGAGTAAGATAAGCGACCCTAGTGGCCGACACAAACACCGGGCCCATCTAGGAGTGTCACTGCAGTGTCACGCAGGATGTCTCTTCCAAAAAACCCTCCCCAAACAGCACATGACGCAAAGAAAAAAAGAGGCGCAATGAGGTAGCTGTGTGAGTAAGATAAGCGACCCTAGTGGCCGACACAAACACCGGGCCCATCTAGGAGTGTCACTGCAGTGTCACGCAGGATGTCCCTTCCAAAAAACCCTCCCCAAACAGCACATGACGCAAAGAAAAAAAGAGGCGCAATGAGGTAGCTGTGTGAGTAAGATAAGCGACCCTAGTGGCCGACACAAACACCGGGCCCATCTAGGAGTGTCACTGCAGTGTCACGCAGGATGTCCCTTCCAAAAAACCCTCCCCAAACAGCACATGACGCAAAGAAAAAAAGAGGCGCAATGAGGTAGCTGTGTGAGTAAGATAAGCGACCCTAGTGGCCGACACAAACACCGGGCCCATCTAGGAGTGTCACTGCAGTGTCACGCAGGATGTCCCTTCCAAAAAACCCTCCCCAAACAGCACATGACGCAAAGAAAAAAAGAGGCGCAATGAGGTAGCTGTGTGAGTAAGATAAGCGACCCTAGTGGCCGACACAAACACCGGGCCCATCTAGGAGTGTCACTGCAGTGTCACGCAGGATGTCCCTTCCAAAAAACCCTCCCCAAACAGCACATGACGCAAAGAAAAAAAGAGGCGCAATGAGGTAGCTGTGTGAGTAAGATAAGCGACCCTAGTGGCCGACACAAACACCGGGCCCATCTAGGAGTGTCACTGCAGTGTCACGCAGGATGTCCCTTCCAAAAAACCCTCCCCAAACAGCACATGACGCAAAGAAAAAAAGAGGCGCAATGAGGTAGCTGTGTGAGTAAGATAAGCGACCCTAGTGGCCGACACAAACACCGGGCCCATCTAGGAGTGGCACTGCAGTGTCACGCAGGATGTCCCTTCCAAAAAACCCTCCCCAAACAGCACATGACGCAAAGAAAAATTAAAGAAAAAAGAGGTGCAAGATGGAATTGTCCTTGGGCCCTCCCACCCACCCTTATGTTGTATAAACAGGACATGCACACTTTAACCAACCCATCATTTCAGTGACAGGGTCTGCCACACGACTGTGACTGAAATGACGGGTTGGTTTGGACCCCCACCAAAAAAGAAGCAATAAATCTCTCCTTGCACAAACTGGCTCTACAGAGGCAAGATGTCCACCTCATCATCATCCTCCGATATATCACCGTGTACATCCCCCTCCTCACAAATTATCAATTCGTCCCCACTGGAATCCACCATCTCAGCTCCCTGTGTACTTTGTGGAGGCAATTGCTGCTGGTCAATGTCTCCACGGAGGAATTGATTATAATTCATTTTAATGAACATCATCTTCTCCACATTTTCTGGATGTAACCTCGTACGCCGATTGTTGACAAGTTGAGCGGCGGCACTAAACACTCTTTCGGAGTACACACTTGTGGGAGGGCAACTTAGGTAGAATAAAGCCAGTTTGTGCAAGGGCCTCCAAATTGCCTCTTTTTCCTGCCAGTATAAGTACGGACTGTGTGACGTGCCTACTTGGATGCGGTCACTCATATAATCCTCCACCATTCTTTCAATGGTGAGAAAATCATATGCAGTGACAGTAGACGACATGTCCGTAATCGTTGTCAGGTCCTTCAGTCCGGACCAGATGTCAGCATCAGCAGTCGCTCCAGACTGCCCTGCATCACCGCCAGCGGGTGGGCTCGGAATTCTGAGCCTTTTCCTCGCACCCCCAGTTGCGGGAGAATGTGAAGGAGGAGATGTTGACAGGTCGCGTTCCGCTTGACTTGACAATTTTCTCACCAGCAGGTCTTTCAACCCCAGCAGACTTGTGTCTGCCGGAAAGAGAGATCCAAGGTAGGCTTTAAATCTAGGATCGAGCACGGTGGCCAAAATGTAGTGCTCTGATTTCAACAGATTGACCACCCGTGAATCCTTGTTAAGCGAATTAAGGGCTCCATCCACAAGTCCCACATGCCTAGCGGAATCGCTCCGTGTTAGCTCCTCCTTCAATGTCTCCAGCTTCTTCTGCAAAAGCCTGATGAGGGGAATGACCTGACTCAGGCTGGCAGTGTCTGAACTGACTTCACGTGTGGCAAGTTCAAAGGGCATCAGAACCTTGCACAACGTTGAAATCATTCTCCACTGCACTTGAGACAGGTGCATTCCACCTCCTATATCGTGCTCAATTGTATAGGCTTGAATGGCCTTTTGCTGCTCCTCCAACCTCTGAAGCATATAGAGGGTTGAATTCCATGTCGTTACCACTTCTTGCTTCAGATGATGGCAGGGCAGGTTCAGTAGTTTTTGGTGGTGCTCCAGTCTTCTGTACGTGGTGCCTGTACACCGAAAGTGTCCCGCAATTCTTCTGGCCACCGACAGCATCTCTTGCACGCCCCTGTCGTTTTTTAAAAATTTCTGCACCACCAAATTCAAGGTATGTGCAAAACATGGGACGTGCTGGAATTTGCCCATATTTAATGCACACACAATATTGCTGGCGTTGTCCGATGCCACAAATCCACAGGAGAGTCCAATTGGGGTAAGCCATTCCGCGATGATCTTCCTCAGTTGCCGTAAGAGGTTTTCAGCTGTGTGCGTATTCTGGAAAGCGGTGATACAAAGCGTAGCCTGCCTAGGAAAGAGTTGGCGTTTGCGAGATGCTGCTACTGGTGCTGCCGCTGCTGTTCTTGCGGCGGGAGTCCATACATCTACCCAGTGGGCTGTCACAGTCATATAGTCCTGACCCTGCCCTGCTCCACTTGTCCACATGTCCGTGGTTAAGTGGACATTGGGTACAACTGCATTTTTTAGGACACTGGTGAGTCTTTTTCTGACGTCCGTGTACATTCTCGGTATCGCCTGCCTAGAGAAGTGGAACCTAGATGGTATTTGGTAACGGGGGCACACTGCCTCAATAAATTGTCCAGTTCCCTGTGAACTAACGGCGGATACCGGACGCACGTCTAACACCAACATAGTTGTCAAGGCCTCAGTTATCCGCTTTGCAGCAGGATGACTGCTGTGATATTTCATCTTCCTCGCAAAGGACTGTTGGACAGTCAATTGCTTACTGGAAGTAGTACAAGTGGGCTTACGACTTCCCCTCTGGGATGACCATCGACTCCCAGCAGCAACAACAGCAGCTCCAGCAGCAGTAGGCGTTACACGCAAGGATGCATCGGAGGAATCCCAGGCAGGAGAGGACTCGTCAGAATTGCCAGTGACATGGCCTGCAGGACTATTGGCATTCCTGGGGAAGGAGGAAATTGACACTGAGGGAGTTGGTGGGGTGGTTTGCGTGAGCTTGGTTACAAGAGGAAGGGATTTACTGGTCAGTGGACTGCTTCCGCTGTCGCCCAAAGTTTTTGAACTTGTCACTGACTTATTATGAATGCGCTGCAGGTGACGTATAAGGGAGGATGTTCCGAGGTGGTTAAAGTCCTTACCCCTACTTATTACAGCTTGACAAAGGCAACACATGGCTTGACACCTGTTGTCCGCTTTTCTGTTGAAATACCTCCACACTGAAGAGCTGATTTTTTTGGTATTTTCACCAGGCATGTCAACGGCCATATTCCTCCCACGGACAACAGGTGTCTCCCCGGGTGCCTGACTTAAACAAACCACCTCACCATCAGAATCCTCCTGGTCAATTTCCTCCCCAGCGCCAGCAACACCCATATCCTCCTCATCCTGGTGTACTTCAACACTGACATCTTCAATCTGACTATCAGGAACTGGACTGCGGGTGCTCCTTCCAGCACTTGCAGGGGGCGTGCAAATGGTGGAAGGCGCATGCTCTTCACGTCCAGTGTTGGGAAGGTCAGGCATCGCAACCGACACAATTGGACTCTCCTTGTGGATTTGGGATTTCGAAGAACGCACAGTTCTTTGCGGTGCTTTTGCCAGCTTGAGTCTTTTCAGTTTTCTAGCGAGAGGCTGAGTGCTTCCATCCTCATGTGAAGCTGAACCACTAGCCATGAACATAGGCCAGGGCCTCAGCCGTTCCTTGCCACTCCGTGTGGTAAATGGCATATTGGCAAGTTTACGCTTCTCCTCCGACAATTTTATTTTAGGTTTTGGAGTCCTTTTTTTACTGATATTTGGTGTTTTGGATTTGACATGCTCTGTACTATGACATTGGGCATCGGCCTTGGCAGACGACGTTGCTGGCATTTCATCGTCTCGGCCATGACTAGTGGCAGCAGCTTCAGCACGAGGTGGAAGTGGATCTTGATCTTTCCCTAATTTTGGAACCTCAACATTTTTGTTCTCCATATTTTAATAGGCACAACTAAAAGGCACCTCAGGTAAACAATGGAGATGGATGGATACTAGTATACTTATGGATGGACTGCCGAGTGCCGACACAGAGGTAGCTACAGCCGTGGACTACCGTACTGTACTGTGTCTGCTGCTAATATAGACTGGATGATAATGAGATGTAGTATGTATAAAGAAGAAAGAAAAAAAAAACCACGGGTAGGTGGTATACAATTATGGATGGACTGCCGAGTGCCAACACAGAGGTAGCTACAGCCGTGGACTCCCGTACTGTACTGTGTCTGCTGCTAATATATACTGGATGATAATGAGATGTAGTATGTATGTATAAAGAAGAAAGAAAGAAAAAAACACGGGTAGGTGGTATACAATTATGGATGGACTGCCGAGTGCCGACACAGAGGTAGCTACAGCCGTGAACTACCGTACTGTGTCTGCTGCTAATATAGACTGGTTGATAATGAGATGTAGTATGTATAAAGAAGAAAGAAAAAAAAAACCACGGGTAGGTGGTATACAATTATGGATGGACTGCCGAGTGCCGACACAGAGGTAGCTACAGCCGTGGACTACCGTACTGTACTGTGTCTGCTGCTAATATAGACTGGATGATAATGAGATGTAGTATGTATAAAGAAGAAAGAAAAAAAAAACCACGGGTAGGTGGTATACAATTATGGATGGACTGCCGAGTGCCGACACAGAGGTAGCTACAGCCGTGGACTACCGTACTGTACTGTGTCTGCTGCTAATATAGACTGGTTGATAATGATATGTAGTATGTATAAAGAAGAAAGAAAAAAAAAAACACGGGTAGGTGGTATACAATTATGGATGGACTGCCGAGTGCCGACACAGAGGTAGCTACAGCCGTGGACTACCGTACTGTACTGTGTCTGCTGCTAATATAGACTGGATGATAATGAGATGTAGTATGTATAAAGAAGAAAGAAAAAAAAAACCACGGGTAGGTGGTATACAATTATGGATGGACTGCCGAGTGCCGACACAGAGGTAGCTACAGCCGTGGACTACCGTACTGTACTGTGTCTGCTGCTAATATAGACTGGATGATAATGAGATGTAGTATGTATGTATAAAGAAGAAAGAAAAAAAAAACCACGGGTAGGTGGTATACAATTATGGATGGACTGCCGAGTGCCGACACAGAGGTAGCTACAGCCGTGAACTACCGTACTGTGTCTGCTGCTAATATAGACTGGTTGATAATGAGATGTAGTATGTATAAAGAAGAAAGAAAAAAAAACCACGGGTAGGTGGTATACAATTATGGATGGACTGCCGAGTGCCGACACAGAGGTAGCTACAGCCGTGGACTACCGTACTGTACTGTGTCTGCTGCTAATATAGACTGGATGATAATGAGATGTAGTATGTATAAAGAAGAAAGAAAAAAAAAACCACGGGTAGGTGGTATACAATTATGGATGGACTGCCGAGTGCCGACACAGAGGTAGCTACAGCCGTGAACTACCGTACTGTGTCTGCTGCTAATATAGACTGGTTGATAATGAGATGTAGTATGTATAAAGAAGAAAGAAAAAAAAAACCACGGGTAGGTGGTATACAATTATGGATGGACTGCCGAGTGCCGACACAGAGGTAGCTACAGCCATGGACTACCGTACTGTACTGTGTCTGCTGCTAATATAGACTGGATGATAATGAGATGTAGTATGTATAAAGAAGAAAGAAAGAAAAAAACCACGGGTAGGTGGTATACAATTATGGATGGACTGCCGAGTGCCGACACAGAGGTAGCTACAGCCGTGGACTACCGTACTGTACTGTGTCTGCTGCTAATATAGACTGGTTGATAATGAGATGTAGTATGTATAAAGAAGAAAGAAAAAAAAAACCACGGGTAGGTGGTATACAATTATGGATGGACTGCCGAGTGCCGAGTGCCGACACAGAGGTAGCTACAGCCGTGGACTACCATACTGTACTGTGTCTGCTGCTAATATAGACTGTATGATAATGAGATGTAGTATGTATAAAGATGAAAGAAAGAAAAAACCACGGGTAGGTGGTATACAATTATGGATGGACTGCCGAGTGCCGACACAGAGGTAGCTACAGCCGTGGACTACCGTACTGTACTGTGTCTGCTGCTAATATAGACTGGATGATAATGAGATGTAGTATGTATGTATAAAGAAGAAAGAAAAAAAAAACCACGGGTAGGTGGTATACAATTATGGATGGACTGCTGAGTGCCGACACAGAGGTAGCTACAGCCGTGAACTACCGTACTGTGTCTGCTGCTAATATAGACTGGTTGATAATGAGATGTAGTATGTATAAAGAAGAAAGAAAAAAAAAAACACGGGTAGGTGGTATACAATTATGGATGGACTGCCGAGTGCCGACACAGAGGTAGCTACAGCCGTGGACTACCGTACTGTACTGTGTCTGCTGCTAATATAGACTGGATGATAATGAGATGTAGTATGTATAAAGAAGAAAGAAAAAAAAACCACGGGTAGGTGGTATACAATTATGGATGGACTGCCGAGTGCCGACACAGAGGTAGCTACAGCCGTGAACTACCGTACTGTGTCTGCTGCTAGTAGACTGGATGATAAATAATGATATAAAAAATATATATATATCACTACTGCAGCCGGACAGGTATATATTATATAATGACGGACCTGCTGGAGTGGACACTGTCTGTCAGCAGAATGAGTTTTTTAATTTTTATAGAATAAAAAAACACCACACAAGTCACACGACGAGTGTACTTTTTCAGGCAGACATTCAATCACAATATACTATACTGGTGGTCAGTGTGGTCAGGTCACTGGTCACAGTGGTCAGTGGTCAGTCACACTGGCAGTGGCACTCTGGCAGCAAAAGTGTGCACTGTTTAATATGTACTCCTGGCTCCTGCTATAACCTATAAGCCGCTCATAACTTTATTGTGATTACATAAACCTTGTATTTAAGCTAGCTTATCACTAAATAAAACCACACGACACACTGAAATAAAGACACGGACACAGTAGCTGGAGTTAAAGGTCAGACGATGTTTATTAATCGCTGACCAACTCTTTAAACTAATAATTGAGGCCGAATTAGAATTGAAATTGAATATATAATTACTCTAGTTTGGAGGATGGCAAAAACAGAAAACCGCTGCCAAACCACCAGCACCCGTCACCTAGATGGAAACCACCAAACCAAGGAGGGGAGTACACATACCCCGCCTCCTTCCCGCATAAACCGCATTGTGCTGGCCTTACCCCTCTTTCTCTGGCAAACGTTCGGTTCCCGCAGGGGAATGTCTAAATGTCCAACCGCAAGAAAAGGACACACCTGCCGTCCATTTAAAGAGGGAGCCCCACAATGACCACTTATGCCTGTGTGACAGCTGGTTGGCAGCGATTTCCCGCCAATCTGGCTTTCAATAGCCCACAGCAAAACAAAACCTATCAGCATTCTGGGAGGGCGGGCGGGCAAAACTGAAAAGCAGAGGAAGTCTGGCAAGATGGCCACCCCTTATATACTAAACTGAGACCCTCCTCTCCATCTTGATGCACAACCCTCTAATCCAATAGGAAAAAACCCAAATGGGAAACTGATCTGCCTAGCAACTGCTTAGTCATTTAACAACCAATCACAAAAAGTTGATCGCTTATATTGCCTCAGGCTTATGCAGCCTTCAGCTTATCTAAGCCGCTCATAACTTTATTGTGATTACATAAACCTTGTATTTAAGCTAGCTTATCACTAAATAAAACCACACGACACACTGAAATAAAGACACGGACACAGTAGCTGGAGTTAAAGGTCAGACGATGTTTATTAATCGCTGACCAACTCTTTAAACTAATAATTGAGGCCGAATTAGAATTGAAATTGAATATATAATTACTCTAGTTTGGAGGATGGCAAAAACAGAAAACCGCTGCCAAACCACCAGCACCCGTCACCTAGATGGAAACCACCAAACCAAGGAGGGGAGTACACATACCCCGCCTCCTTCCCGCATAAACCGCATTGTGCTGGCCTTACCCCTCTTTCTCTGGCAAACGTTCGGTTCCCGCAGGGGAACGTCTAAATGTCCAACCGCAAGAAAAGGACACACCTGCCGTCCATTTAAAGAGGGAGCCCCACAATGACCACTTATGCCTGTGTGACAGCTGGTTGGCAGCGATTTCCCGCCACCAAGGTTTACCAAACCGCCACCGCCATCCGCAAACAGAAACTTAACCAACCAGAAACTAACTAGCTCTAACGAAAAAGACCGAAAATATCTTCCAGAAAAAACTGCACACCTTCCGGGGAAAGGTGAACCCCATCGTCTCTATAGAACTGTCTGTTCCGCAGCACCAGCAGAGGATGTTTAATTGCCACTCCGCCTATGGCCTTGACAAACAGAGACACCGTCGAGTTCACCTTTTTGCGTGCTTTCTCCAGCGCCGAGAAACGCACCGCACCACGCCAATGGAAACGGGGCACCATTTCCGACCAGACAATACATACCCCAGGCCAGTGACAACGTATTGCCACTACATCCGCCTTTATAGACAAAATCAAGTCTATACCTTTAACTCGGCCCAGATCATTACCACCCAGATGGATGATAATACAACTGGGGCGACCCCAGCGGCGCTCCCGTGTAAACAGGACGCGCAACAAATCACCCCATAACATGCCCCTAACACCTAGCCATCTAAACTGCCTGGACCCAAAAATCTCATTCGCCCTAGCCGCCATGGGATGTTTCTCTGCCCAAAAAACGTATGAATGACCAACCATCCATATGTGGTCTCCAAAATTGATGACAGCTGTAAAAGAAAATATCCTAACGTCAGATTATGCACATAATCCGTAACTGAAACACAACGTAAACCAAATAAACCCAAGTGAAGGAGAAAACTCAAAAAACCTCCCGTGGACCTTGGTAGAACAGCCAATTGAAATTAGGCCCCCTCGGAGGAAAAATTTTAAAAATTCGCTTCACACCCTCGATTCCTGAACGGTAAGCGTTCAAAAACCGACGAGTAAACATGTTTTTGGGTTAGCGCAACAGGCGCACTTATAACTTATCTATACGGACGTAGGACTTATAGGAGCCCGACTTCCAGCGACCCAACTCCCGAATAGCCGCTGGTGATGAACCAGCGGCCGCCGCATGGGTAGCCGCCCCAATCCGAAAGGAATGAGTACCGAAGTCCGCCTCCTGCAAGCCCAACGCCGTTAAACATTTCTTAAACACCGATGCAAACTGAAACTTCGTCAGAGGGTCCGACTGCGCGTGTACCAGCAACTGGTTGCCCCCCGGAGGTCTTAAACGCACATACTCTTGCGTCAGCCGCAGCGGGCAAACGCCCATACCCTCCTGAGCCTCCAAGGACAACCAGCGACCCCGACCTGTTTGATCTGTCTTGGATCGCACAATCCTACAGAGCAACAGGCCCTCCTGCAAGCGCACATTCTCATAGAGCAGACCAGATTCCCGGGACGCCTTGCTGCTCGCCACTAGCTCGCTCACCCGAAAAGCCCCGAAAAAGGCCAGGGCATACGCGCTACTAAACAAAGCCACCTCGAATTCCGAGGACGCAATCCGAGGTAGCACATGCAGCAAGTCCGCTAGCAGCTGCAACGTTATAGGCCTACGTGAATCCGCGGGCGCCGGGTGCAACCTAGCCCAACCTTTCAGCGCTCTGGAAAGGACAAACGACCCCGTGGGGTCCGTTGTCCCGTGGAGTCGCGAGTGAAAGGCGATGCCCGCAAGGGCAGTAGCCATGGCCGCTTTTGACCTACCGTTTTGGTAATGCTCCCAAACAAAGGTCAACAGGGCGTCGGCCGAGGACTCACCTGCTACCCCGTACCTACTCTGAAAGGCTGACCAATCCCGCCATGCAGCATCGTACGCACGTAGCGTGGAGGGAGCCAGTGCACACCTGGCCAACGCCGTTAAACCGCTTCGACCATCTGCCAGACAGAAGGTGGGCACTGTAACCCCTCTGCCTCCGCTCCCGGAACCAACGTCCTGAATTTGTCAAACTGGAACCGGGACAATGCATCCGCAATTCCATTGTCAACTCCGGGAACGTGGCGAGCCCTAAAATTAATATTACGCTGTAAACAAACAAGCACTAAATGCCTTAGTAATCGCAGGGCCTGCGGCGATGATGAACGCTGATTATTTACCGCATGCACTACCCCTAGGTTGTCGCAAAGAAACAAAATGTCCCTATTTGCGAACCGTCCGGCCCATAACTCCAGCGCCACTAAGATTGGGAACAATTCCAGCAGCAGCAGGTTCTTGGTAAACCCACGCGTTACCCAAGATGCCGGCCATGCCGCCGCGCACCACGCGCCAGCAAAGAACGCTCCGAAACCCCGACTGCCTGAAGCATCCGTGAACAACTGCAGCTGCTTACTGGAACAACAAGGAGCGGGCCACAACACTTCCCTGTTGAAGGACACCAGGAACGAGACCCAAACCCGCAAATCATCCTTGATCTCGCGGGACAGGTAAACGGAGTGATTCTGTCGAGCCGTCCCCGCTGTGGCCCGCTCAAGTTTGCGACAGAAAATCCTACCCATGGGGATAATCCGACACGCAAAATTGAGAGAGCCAAGCAAGGACTGCACCTGCTTAAGCCGAACCCTGCGTTTTCCTAAACAGTCTGTAATCAAACCCAATAGCTTCTGCACCTTATCCTCGGGCAAGCGACAGCACCCTCCCACCGTGTCGATCTCGATACCTAAATAGCTAAGACAAGTGCAAGGACCCTCGCACTTATCCTGCGCAACCGGTACCCCTAAAGCGCCGAATAACGACCCGGCCACCGAGAGAATGTCTCCACAGACCGAACTGTCCCCGGGCCCTACAAAAAGAAAATCATCCAGGTAGTGAGCCACCCCCGGTTGCCCGGAGGCGGTCTGGACGCACCAGTGCAAAAATGTGCTAAAACACTCAAAGTAGGCGCAGGATACAGAACAGCCCATGGGGAGACACCGATCGACGTAGAATTCGCCCCCTATTTTGAAACCCAGAAACCGCAAGGAATCTGGGTGCAGTGGGAGTAGGCGAAAGGCTGACTCCACGTCCAATTTTGCCAACAGACTCCCTGGACCCTCATCCCGCACTAAGCGCAGCGCCTCGTCAAACGATTGATATCGAACTCTGCATTGAGCTTCCGGTATAGCGTCGTTGACTGACACCCCCGGCGGGTGAGACAAGTGCTGTATCAAACGAAACTTGCCTATGGCCTTCTTGGGCACCACCCCTATTGGGGAAATGCACAAGGAGGGCAACGGGGAAAGGGCGTAGGGCCCAGCCATGCGCCCTCACTCAATCTCCCCGTCAACCTTCCGCCGGATCTCCTGCGGGAATTCACGAGCCGATCTCAAATTCTGACGTGCAACCACATACACCGAATCCGGAATTGGCAAGCGAAAACCCCGCTGAAAACCCTCCGAGAGAAACGATGCGGCCGTCCGATCGGGATATAACGCAAGCCAGCGCAGCAACTCGGAAACTATAATCGGGGAGAAGGCCTTACTTGCCAATTCCACCGGCCTCGGCGGAATTGGCAGGCTTACTGCTTGTCGGCGCGGTGCATTCTTTGGCCGGGTGATTGGATCCGCACAACCTGCATGAGTGGCGAAAACGACAGCTCGTTCCTTTGACGCATTTACCGTCGTTGTAAGCGAAACACTTCCCTTTCCCTGTCAATCGGGAAGCCGCCACCCCGGACGCCCCGGGCTTCTTGGCCGTGACGTCTGGGGTGGGTTTGACCTGCTGCGTGACCTCCAACCACACCTCAACGTCCTTAAAACCTGCGGGCAGGATGGGGTTGCCATCCTGATTGCGACGAAATTTCTCGTCGTAATCCCGCCACGCAGACCCTTTGGATTTTAAGTACATATCGTGTACTAAAAACAAATATTTCACTAAATTGGCATACTCCAAGGGACGGGATTCCGTGTAGCAAACCATGAACACCAAAAACCCACGCAGCCACTGGTGGAAATTGCGGAACGCATTCTCCCCCATACCGCCCGGTTTCTTGGCTGCCTCAAAACCCTGCCGCATTTCCTCCGTAAGGGTGAATACGTCCACATACTTCCCCTTGCGGATCTTTTCCCGCATGCGCTTGCGAACTCCCCTTGTAACTGCCGTGTTGGCGCAATGCACCATCTCGCCGAAACGGGGAGGGTCCGCAGGGACCACCTGCGCCGGAGCGGCCGCCTTATGCGCCTCCTTAGCCATTCGCCGCGCGATGAGCCTAGCTAATTTGCGCGGGCGCCGCAGAGAGCCGGATGATACGCTGCTGGAAGACGAAGAGCTACATGTCGAAACGTGTAAAGGAATATTTATCTCACCGGAGTTCGAAGGACCCGGAACCTCTTCGTCCGCTGTTCCCGCCTCCGCTGTTGGCCGTCCCTCCACGTTCGCCGTCCCGCTTGTCCTTGATCTTCGTCTCCTGCCGGGTGTAGCCCCCGAACTAGGCGGGACCTGTGAGGGAGAAAAAGAGGGGACAACAGGCACAGGGGGAACCAGCACATCATTAACACTTGTCCGCAATTGCGGAGGCGGAGGGACCACCCCTCCGCTCCGCGGCGGATGGCCGCCCGGCAGCTGTAGGGAGGGGGCCCCCGCCGAGGTGTACCCGATCGACTGTGTAAAGGCCGACCCACTTGCTGCACCCAAACTCGCGGGGTAAGACGGCCGCCAAGCCGCTTGCGGCGGGCAGACGCCTGCTCCCGTCCATCCGTATGATGCCGGAAGGAACTGAGGGGGCGCCGGGAGAGGGGGCCAACCTTGCGCCCCTTGATACCCACCGTCCGGTGCCTGCCCTGTTTGCAGGCCCGCAAAGGCCGGAAAGGGCACCGCGACTCGGGGTCCACCGACCGACCACGTGGACTGCACGCCGGCGCCCGCGCTGGCCCCACGCGGGGAAAACTGCGTGCCGGACGCCGTCATGAAACCCACGGAAGGCATACTGGCGGCTAAGGGGAATGTTGGAGCCGGAGGCCACGCAAACCCCCCGGGGAAGGACTGGCTCCCCGCGAAGCCTTGCTGCGCCGTTACCGCAAGCGCCCCGCCGTGAGTAAAATAAGCCGCTGAGACGGACGCCTGCGCGGACCCGTATTGCCAAGGGCCGTAGGGGGCGTGGGAGGGAGTCTGACATCCTGCGCGCAATGGCGCCGCCCATGGCGGCGGGGAAGCTGACGCCCAGGGGGCGCCCGAATAAACCCCTGAGGCCGGGGGGAAAACCTGCCATGCAGTTGACGCCGGGGCGGGCGTGGCGGCAGCTGCTGCCACGTCCCCCGCCCCAGCCACACCAGTACCAAGGGGCCCCATGTCACCCTCACTCACCTGGGGCGCGCTAGACCCCCAGGTGGCGGAGGGAAGCGTGCTGTCCTGAATTGTCCCAGGGACAGCGGGAGTCGTTACCCGCTGCCCTGGGCTCATGTGCCCCTGAACAATCCCCCCCCCCTCACCCCCCGTAGCTCCGTCGCGGTCGTCCTGTGCCACCAGGACGCCGCCGAGAGCCACAAGCGGGGATGGGGGAAGAGAGCCGTCCCCAGTGCAGGAGAGAGGGTGAGGGAACGGACGCGCTGGAGGCGCCGGGGCGCGCGGCCCGGCCGGGCATCGCGCGCCTGCGCTGTGTGTCCCACGGCTGCTGGCAGGAGGCGGAGGGGACCCGGAGGCGCCCGAAGCAGGAGGGCGAGAAGAGGCCCGTCCCGCTGCGAGCACCGAGGTGCGCGGCTCGGCCGAGCCGCGCGCCCCGGAACCACGTGACGAGCGGCCGCTGGCCGCCCGTCTCCGTGCGGCAGGGGAGCGGGCTATAACTGCCCGCCCCCGCCGCCTGTCCGCAGCGGGTGACAAGCCACTCTGAGGCGCGACGCTCGGGGAGCGGGAGCGGAGGGAACTCCCCGTCTCCACGAGGCGCCTGGGGGGGGGTGCTGAGCGTCGAGGACGAGGCATGGTAGGAGGGGGAGCAAGACTGTACACACAATTACACCGCACAGCAAAAGGGGGCAAACCTGTAATACTAATGCCCAGTGAAGGCAAATGCAAATCAAAACAGTTTAACAGCAAGGAAAAACAAGCAGTAAATTATACTTATCCTTCCTGGGCCAAAACTGAAAAGCAGAGGAAGTCTGGCAAGATGGCCACCCCTTATATACTAAACTGAGACCCTCCTCTCCATCTTGATGCACAACCCTCTAATCCAATAGGAAAAACCCAAATGGGAAACTGATCTGCCTAGCAACTGCTTAGTCATTTAACAACCAATCACAAAAAGTTGATCGCTTATATTGCCTCAGGCTTATGCAGCCTTCAGCTTATCTAACTGCTCCCCAGTCTCCCCCACAATTAAGCTGTGTGAGCACAGTCAGATATTATACATAGATGATGCAGCACACTGGGCTGAGCACAGATATGGTATGTGACTGAGTCACTGTGTATCGTTTTTTTCAGGCAGAGAACAAGAACAGAACGGATTATTAAATAATAATAAATTATAAAACTGCACTGGTGGTCAGGTCACTGGTCATCAGTCACTAGTATAACTCCTCCTAAGCTCCAGTAAGTAAATGAAGTGTCTCACTCTCACTCTCCTATCTATTTTAATTTCTAAACGGAGAGGACGCCAGCCACGTCCTCTCCCTATCAATCTCAATGCACGTGTGAAAATGGCCGCGACGCGCGGCTCCTTATATAGAATCCGAGTCTCGCGATAGAATCCGAGCCTCGCGAGAATCCGACAGCGTGATGATGACGTTCGGGCGCGCTCGGGTTAACCGAGCAAGGCGGGAAGATCCGAGTCGCTCGGACCCGTGTAAAAAAACATGAAGTTCGGGCGGGTTCGGATTCAGAGAAACCGAACCCGCTCATCTCTAGTATAAAGTGATGTTGTGTTGTGCTGCATCAGACCAGTGGTAGTGTCTTGTCCATCAGTCATTCCAGTGAAGATATACGCTGCTGCTATATGTCCACTGCTGCCGTATAATAATTATAACAACAACCACAAGTCCCTTACAGTGTTGTTGTGTTGTGCTACATCAGACCAGTGGTAGTGTCCTGTCCATCAGTCATTCCAGTGACAATATACGCTGCTGCTATGTGTCCACTGCTGCCATATAATAATAATAATAATAATAACAACAACAACCACAAGTCCCTTACAGTGTTGTTGTGTTGTGCTGCATCAGACCAGTGGTAGTGTCCTATCCATCAGTCATTCCAGTGACGAGACAGTCACAGTGGTATACGCTGCTACTATATGTCCACTGCTACCGTATAATAATTATAACAACAACCACAAGTCCCTTACAGTGTTGTTGTGTTGTGCTGCATCAGACCAGTGGTAGTGTCCTGTCCATCAGTCATTCCAGTCATTCCTGTGCCACATATTGTCTTATATAACTCCCAAAAAATAATGGAGAACAAAAATTTTGAGGATAAAATAGGGAAAGATCAAGAAGAACCACTGCCTCCTAGTGCTGAAGCTGCTGCCACTAGCCATGACATAGACATTGAAATTCCATCAACGACATCTGCCAAGGCCGATGCCCAATGTGATAGTAGAGGGCATGTAAAATCCAAAAAGCCAAAGTTCAGTAAAAAGAACCAAAAAAAAGAAATTTAAATCGTCTGAGGAGAAAATTAAACTTGCCAATATGCCATTTACGACACGGAGTGGCAAGGAACGGCTGAGGCCCTGGCCTATGTTCATGACTAGTGGTTCAGCTTCACATGACGATGGAAGCCCTCATTCTCCCGCTAGAAAAATTAAAAGAGTTAAGCTGGAAAGAGCACAGAAAACAACTGTGCGTTCTGAGATGGTATCAAAAATCCCCAAGGAGAGTCCAAGGGTGTCGGAGGTTGCGATGCCTGACCTTTCCAACATTGGACGGGAAGAGGTGGCTCCTTCCACCATTTGCATGCCCCCTGCAAGTGCTGGAAGGAGCACCCACAGTCCAGTTTCTGATATTCAAATTGAAGATGTCACTGTTGAAGTACACCAGGATGAGGATATGGGTGTTGTTGGCGCTGAGGAGGAAGTTGACGATGAGGATTCTGATGGTGATGTGGTTTGTTTAAGTCAAGCACCGGGGGAGACACCTGTTGTCCGTGGGATGAAGAAGCCCATTGTGATGACTGGGCAAAACACCAAAAAAGCTAACTCTTTGGTGTGGAATTATTTCTCCACAAATCTGGACAACAGGTGTCAAGCCGTCTGTTGCCTCTGTCAATCTATAATAAGTAGGGGTAAGGATGTTAACCACCTAGAAACATCCTCCCTTATACGTCACCTGCTGCGCATTCATCAGAAGTCAGTGTCCAGTTGTGAAACTTTGGGTAAGAGCATAAGCAGTCCACTGACACCTAAATCCCTTCTTCCTCCTGTATCCAAGCTCCTGCAAGCCACACCACCAACTCCCTCAACGTCAACTTCCTCCTCAGTCAGGAACGTCAGTAGTCCTGCAGGCCATGTCACTGTCAAGACTGAGGAGTCCACTCCTAACCGGGATTCTTCTATAGGATCCTTGAGTGGTACGCCTGCTGTTGCTGCCGCTGCTGCTGTTGTTGCTGCTGGGAGTCAATCGTCATCCCAGAGGAAAAGTCGGAAGACCACTTGTACTACTTCCAGTAAGCAATTGACTGTCCAACAGTCCTGTGTGAGGAAAATAAAATATGACAGCAGTCATCCTTTTGCAAAGTGGATAACTGAGACCTTGACAGCTATGTTTGTGTTAGACGTGAGTCCGGTTTCCACCATTAGTTCAGTGGGACTTAGAGAATTGTTTGAGGTACTGTGTCCCCGGTATCATATCCCATCTAGGTTACACTTCTCTAGGCAGGCGATACCGAGAATGTACACATACGTCAGAAAAAGAGTCAACAGTGTCCTACAAAATGCGGTTGTATCCAGTGTCCACTTAACCACGGACATGTGGACAAGTGGAACAGGGCAGAATAAGAACTAAATGACTGTGACAGCCCACTGGGTAGATGTATGGCCTCCCGCAGCAACAACAGCAGCAGCACCAGTAGCAGCATCTCGCAAATGCCAACTCGTTCCTAGGCAGGCTACGCTATGTATCACCGCTTTTCTTAAGAGGCACACAGCTGACAACCTCTTACGGAAACTGAGGAACATCATTGCAGAATGGCTTACCCCAATTGGACTCTCCTGGGGATTTGTGATATCGGACAATGCCACCAATATTGTGCGTGCATTACATCTGGGCAAATTCCAGCATGTCCCATGTTTTGCACATACAATTAATTTGGTGGTGCAGAATTTTTTTAAAAATGACAGGGGTGTGCAGGATATGCTGTCGGTGGCCCAAAAAATTGCGGGCCACTTTTGGCATTCTGCCACTGCACACGGAAGACTGGAGCGCCAGCAAACACTCCTGAACCTGCCCCGCCATCAACTGAAGCAAGAGGTGGTAACGAGGTGGAATTCAACACTCTATATGCTTCAGAGGATGGAGGAGCAGCAAAAGGCCATTCAATCCTATACATCCACCTACGATATAGGCAAAGGAGGGGGAATGCACCTGACTCAAGCGCAGTGGAGAATGATTTCCGTCTTGTGCAAGGTTCTCCAACTATTCGAACTTGCCACACGTGAAGTCAGTTCAGACACTGCCAGCTTAAGTCAGGTCATTCCCCTCATCAGGCTTTTGCAGAAGAAGCTGGATAAATTGAAGGAGGAGCTAAGACGGAATGATTCCGCAAAGTATGTGGGACTTGTGGATGGAGCCCTTCATTCGCTTTGCCAGGATTCAAGAGTGGTCAATCTGTTGAAATCAGAGCACTACATTTTGGCCACCGTGCTCGATCCTAGATTTAAAGCCTACATTGTATCTCTCTTTCCAGCAGACACAAGTGTGCAGAGGTGCAAAGACCTGCTGGTTAGTAAATTGTCAACTCAAGCGGAACGTGACCCGTCAACAGCTCGTCCTTTAATTTCTCCCGCCCCTGGGGCTGCAAGAAAAAGGATATGATTTCCTAGCCCACCCACCGGTGGTGATGCAGGGCAGTCAGGATCGAAAGCTGACATCTGGTCCGGACTGAAGGCCCTGCCAACGATTACTGATATGTCTGCTGTCACTGCATATGATTCTGTCACCCTTGAAAGAATGGTGGAGGATTATATGAGTGACAGCATCCAAGTAGGCATGTCAGACTACATGTATACTACGTATGTATACTGGCAGGAAAAAGAGGCAATTTGGAGGACCTTGCACAAACTGGCTTTATTTTACCTAAGTTGCACCCCTCCCCTACCCCCTCCGGTGTGTACTCCGAAAGAGTGTTTAGTGCAGCCGGTAACCTTGTCAGTGATCGGTTACTTCCACTAAATGTGGAGAAGATGATGTTCATCAAAATGAATTATAAATTCCTCCGGGAAAACCTTTACCAGCAAATGCCTCCAGAAAGTACACAGGGACCTGTGATGGTGGATTCCAGAGGGGACGAATTAATACTCTGTGAGGAGGATGTACACAGTGAAAGGGGTGAGGAATTGGAGGATGAGGATGAGGTGGACATCTTGCCTCTGTTGAGCTAGTTTGTGCAAGGAGAGATTGATTGCTTCTTTTTTGGTGGGGGCCCAAACAAACCAGTCATTTCAGCCACAGTCGTGTGGCAGACCCTGTCGCTGAAATTATTGGTTTGTTAAAGTGTGCATGTCCTGTTTATACAACATAAGGGTGGGTGGGAGGGAGGGCCCAAGGACAATTTTATATTGCACCTCTTTTTCTTCTTTGCATCATGTGCTGTTTGAGGACTAGTTTTTTTTTGTGCCATCCTGTCTGTAACTGCAGTGCCACTCCTAGATGGGCCAGGTGTTTGTGCCGCACACTTGTGTCGCTTAGCTTGGCTATCCAGCTACCTCATTGCACCTCTTTTTCTTCTTTGCATCATGTGCTGTTAGGGGACTAGTTTTTTTTTGTGCCATCCTGTCTGTAACTGCAGTGCCACTCCTAGATGGGCCAGGTGTTTGTGCCGCAGACTTGTGTGATTTAGCTTGGTTATCCAGCTACCTAATTGCACCTCTTTTTCTTCTTTGCATCATGTGCTGTTTGGGGACTAGTTTTTGAATAGTGCCATCTTGTCTGCAACTGCAGTGCCACTCCTAGATGGACCAGGTGTTTGTGCTGCACACTTGTGTCAGTTAGCTTAGTCATACAGCCCCCTCGGTGCAACTTTTAGGCCTAAAAACAATATTGTGAGGTGTTCAGAATAGACTGGAAATGAGTGAAAATGAATGTTATTGAGGTTAGTAATACCGTAGGAGCAGAGCCGGCCCTAACCAATATGATGCCCTAGGCAAGATTTTGGCTGGTGCCCCCTAGCACCACCGCTGGTTCCGCCTCTGACCTTGCACCTCTTTCCCAGCACCATCACCCCTCGCCCATAGCAGTCCTTATTTTGGTGTTTGTGCCCTTATATTTTAAACAGGAACAGTTTGCACATTTGGCGTGCAGCCCAAAAAGGGGTGTTTTTTTGCTGGCAAGGGGCATGGCCACACAATAGTAACCCCAATTCCAATTACGCCACACAGTATTGCAACTTTATTCACATTTGATCATGTGATAGTGTCCATAATTCATATTACATCCCATAGAAGTATCACTTTACCTTATAAACGTTACTCCTCACAGTAGAGCCCCTATTCACATTACAGTATATCCCACTGAATTGCTCCTTATTCACATTACACCACACCCTATTGCTCTTTATTCACATTAGACGACACAGTAGTGCCCTTTCTATACGCAACGCCACATAGTAGAGCACTTATACACATAATGCCACACATTAGTAATGCCTTTATACACATAATACCACACAGTAATGTCCCTTACACATATGACACACATTATTAATGTCCTTATAAAAATAATGCGCCTTGCACATTATGACAACCTTTATTAATGCCCTTATACACATAATGTCCCTTACACATATGCCACACATTATTAATGCCTTTATACACATAATGACACACATAGTGCCCCCTACACATTTGCTGCACATTATTAGTGCCCCTATACACAAAATGATACACATACCATAGTACCCTGTTACACATATGCCGCACATTATTAATGCTCTTATACACATAATGACACACATAGTGCCCTTTATACATATGTTGCACATTATTAATGCATTTTTACATGACACAAATAATGCTCCTTACACATATTCTGAACACTACTGCACAACCAACCCACTCACATGCACACAGCACTCACACTGCCACTAACACTGTGACCTCTGCCTCTGCTTGGATACAGATGTGTCCTCATAAATCTTGCCTCAATGCTAACGTCGGGCACCTTTTTTTTATGAAAATGCATCTTATTTGTATTGCTATGTGGCTAGGATGCACAAGCAGCTTCTGCTGATTAAAAAGATACGCAGCATGCCTATATACTGTGTGAGACTGTGGCTGTATGGGATCGGTATGAAATACCTCCAATCAAAATCCCGACGGTCGAAATCCTGGCAGCAATTGACCGACGGTCAAAATCCCGACAAGGGCAAAATCGCGACATGGACAAAATACAGACATTTAAAATACAGACAAGGTCAAAGTACCAACATATAAAATGCTGACAGGTCAAAATACCGACATGCGTTTTTCATTGGGTTTTGGTGTGTATGTTGACATAGGTCAACATGGACACCATATAAGTGTACCGCGTCTCCTCACATGGCTCGCTGCGCTCGGCACACTATTATATTCCCACTCAAGGTCCACTGAGATGGTATAGTATGAACAAGTCTGTTTCAATGAAACAATCATGAAAACCTCATGTCTGCATTTTGACCTGTCGGCATTTTACATGTCGGTATTTTGACCTTGTCGGTATTTTAAATGTCGGTATTTTGTCCATATCGGCATTTTGACCTTGTTGGGATTTTGACTGTCGTTCAATTGCTGTCGGGATTTCGACCGTCGGGATTTTGATTGGAGGTAAATTGACTGCACCCCGGCTGTATCTGCATATGAAATGCTACACACAGAATATAGGCATGCCACATATCATTTTAATCAGCAGAAGCTACTGATGCCCTTAGGCATATCAAATGCCCTAGGGCAATTGCCTAGTTTGCCTATGCCTATGGCTGGCTCTGTGTAGAAGCAAAATTACCCCCAAATTCTGTGATTTTAGCTGTTTTTATGTTTTTTTCAAAAATCATCCAGATCCAAAACCAAAACACGAAAGGGTGGTTTTGGCAAAACCAAGCCAAAACCAAAACATGAAAGTGGAATTAGAACCAAAACACAAAACACGAAAAGTGCCCGCCGCACATCTCTACGAGGTATCTTTGTGCACTGTCAGGGACACTGACACTCCCAGGGACACCTGCAGATCATTGTGATAGTATTAATTGCATGTTTTATTTCCCTAAAAGGCAAGAAGCCAGCCAAAGGATCAGTCAGACGAGGAAGCCTCTGAAGAAAACACAGGACGGAAGAATCCGCGTGTACATCAAGGTGGAAAACTGTGTCCTAGTCAGTAGTGGATCTTGCTACGGGCACGCAGGTTTTTTTGGCCGGGGCGCCGCCTTCCGGAGGGCGCCACCACCATCCAGAGGGCACAGCCACTGTGGCAAGATCCGCTACTGGCGGTGCCCCACGGTGCTGTGCAGTGATGTGCGGCTCGGCATTGTGGGACCGGCACATAGACGCTAGGGGTCATAATTGACCTCTAGTGTCTATGCTGTGCTATGGGAGAGACGTCATGACGTCTCTCCCATAGATCCGAGGAGCGGCACCAGCAGCCGGAGACGGAGGACAGCAGCGGTTGGGAAGCAGGAGTTGGGATGGTGAGTATTTTTTTATTTTTTTTATTTTTTTATTTTTTGGGGTGATCGGCGCTACTGGGGGCACAGTATTTGGGGCACAGTACTGGGGGCACAACTGCTGAGGGCACAGCTAAAGGGGGCATAACTAACCACTCCCATTCTCCAATGCCATGCCCCTATTTTTTCGCCCTGGGTGCCACAAGGCCTAGATCCAGCCCTGGTCCTAGTGGATGGCGTCGACAGGTCCTACGACATTCTGTACGGACCAAGGGCACAGACAACAGCAGCAAAAACAAAGAAGAAGATCTGGGAGACCATCGTGGATCAAGTCATTGCAGTATCTGGAAACCGCTGGAGCACCAGAAACTGCATGAAGCGTTACAGTGACTGCAGTAGACAGACCAAGAAAAAGATGGGGATTTAGCGCCGACATGAGACAGCAACTGGAGGTGGTCTGGCTCTGAATTTCAAGTGGCTGCCCTGGGAGGAAGTTATAAAAAAATGCATGAACCCTGTCATGGTCCAAGGAGTTCGAGGAGGTGTGGGCTCCACCCGTCCTACTGGCTTTCAAGAGGAGGAAGAACCGCCCAGAAGATGGAAAACGGCGGGATCCCAGCAGTCCAAAAGGAGGCGTGATGGTAAGAATACATTCAAATGTGCTGTACTAAACTATTATTTATTTTCTTTGCTAATGTGTTTGTTCTTTCCCCTAGACACGCCTGCCTAGAGGACATCACCAGCGTGCCGGACATCACCTGCGCACCGACCATCACCTCCGCGCCGACCATCACCTGCGCGCAGACCATCACCAGTGCACAGACCATCACCAACGCACAGACCATCACCAACGCACAGACCATCACCTGCATGCCGGACATCCCCAGCGCCCAGATCAGCACCTGTGCACCAAACTTCAACAGTATGCAGTAAATCACCTGCGCGCAGGGCATCACCAGCTCGTGATCAATCCTCCAGGAGCTCAGAGACTGTGACCCAAGAGCTTCAAGAAGCAGACATCACCCTTTATACTGTGGACCCATCACCCAACCTGTTTGAGTCGACAGGGTTAACCGATGAGACATTTCCAGGGATTGATGACAGCCGTGCCGACGCATCAATCCGTAGCCAAGAAATGTCTCCAGATTTGAGGCCCAGAGTAGCTCCTGGAGCATCGGCACCACAGGATGCAGAAGGTTAATATCTGAATCCATTGTTTTTTTGTCACCATTTTCTATTGTTTACTAACTTATGTATTTTTGGGTGTACTTTGGCAAACAGAGGTGCCACAGACCAGCAGCGGATTGGTCCCTACTGCATGCCGGATCTGTTACAGGAAGAGTCGGACGACGAGGTGGGTGTGCAGCAGCCCGCAGTTTCTACAACCCTGTGTAAGTAATTAGATAAAACAAACTATTTTTAAAAAATTTAAAAGTTTGTGAACCTTAAAACATGTGTAGGAATATGTGTCTTCTAATGTTTTTCTACTTTTCTTTTTAGCTGCACAAATGCAATTGGTGGCAGACGTTCAGTAAGGGTAGGATCCTTCAAGGATTCAGAGGGTAAACAGCCTGGCAACAGAGATGCATGAATGCCAGGAGAGTTTTTGGGATGTCGTCAACACCAGACTGGAGGCCATTGAGAAGTCAATGGAGAAGATGGCCACCGGTATGGTTAAAATGCAAAAGGCCATGGCCGACAGAATGGCTGAAATGAGAAAGACCAGGCACCAAGATCACAGGGACACTCTGGACGTCCTCCACATTTTGGCGACATCCATCAACCGGCTGGTGGTGAACACGGCATGCCAGTCAGAAAGCATTCACAACATGTTGGAGAGCCATCGACATTCTGCAGCCAGTGCACAGATCATTGCAACGACACTCCAGATGATCTACGACAAACTCCCAGAGCCAGCTCAACAACATGCCGGTCAACCACCACATCCGCCACTACCAGCCACACTGACACCTCCTGCCCTTGCTCCACCACAACCCTGGTATGGACAGTCACAGCAGTACCAAGGGTATACAGAGATGTACCCCATCTACAGGATGCCTCCATCACCAACACCGGCCTCAACATCTACACCAGCACAGTCACCAAGACCAATACAATGCACTCAACAGCCGCCAAGGAAACTGTCGCCACATCAGGTGGAAGAAGATCAGGACAGCCCCCACATACAATAGCGCGGTCGTATATTTTCATTATTTCAAATGTTCATTTTGATGCTTCCCCTTTTCTCCCTCCCATTATTTTGTTTTTTTCTTTGTATTGTTTTAATTTAATATGTATTCCCCCCCCCCCCTCCACCCCCGACAAGGTACTACCAAGGAGCTATGTGTAGACATACATGCACGGGCATGTACGAGTGTGATAAATTATGAAATCTCCTTGTGGTTACATATATGATGGGCCAAAGAGCAATCTGATACCACTTTTTTTTTAAATAAATACACCTTAGGTTAAAAGTTGTGGAACTTGAGCATTCACTTTTGTGTAGCTTGAGCATTCACTAGTATCTTTTTAAATTATTCATGGGGATGGTTGACAAAGAGGCGTGGACAGCATTGTTTGTGGTGTGCTTACAAAGGTGAGTAATGCCATGTTTCACTATACACACACTTACACAAACCTTGCCCCACCTGCACTTGTGGAAGCACACAGTCCAGCAAAACCCATTGCTGGACTGTGTGTTTCCACAAGTGCAGGCATGGCAAAGTACAGACCACTGACACCACGACTCTTCCACTTTGCCCCGCCTGCACTTGGGGAACCACACGGTCCAGCAAAACCCATTGCTGGACTGTGTGGTTCCACAAGTGCAGGCGGGGCAAAGTGGAGACCACTGACACCACAACTCTTCCACTTTGCCCCCCCTGCACTTGGGGAACCACATAGTCCAGCAAAACCCATTGCTGGACAGTGTGGTTCCACAAGTGCAGGCATGGCGAAGTGCAGACCACTGACACCACGACTCTTCCACTTTGACCAACCTGCACTTGGGAAATCACATAGTCCAGCAAAACCCATTGCTGGAATGTGTGGTTCCACAAATGTTCTTGGAAAATGCAATATGGAACGTGAACGTGACATCATTACAGTGCCCTTTACTTAAGTCTGTTTCTCTATTTTCAGAATTACACCCAAGAACAAGTAGCTGGAAGAACAAACTCCCAATCTTTCAGTTTTTACACAAATCTTTATTTTTATGAACAATTAAATTACATCTGTTAATTTTCTACAATAAAATTTTAAATTGAGAAGTTTTATGTTTTACTTAGAGAAATTGTAAAGGTAATTTCAAAGTGAGCATTTAAGGGGTGTGGTTGTTGGGAAGGTCTTGAGGTAGGTTGTCATGGTAGTGGGGGTGAGGGTCTTAGTGCCACTGTCCACTTTATAGGGTTCAGGTTCATGGAGGTGCATTCCAGGGGCAACCTGCGGAAGAGAAAAAGGATTAATTTCAAGGAACTATAAAGCGTGTCATCCCTCCTGAAAAAGAACAGCAGCAGGTACCAGCAACATTGCACAAACACACAGGTTACACCAACAATAGGGAGGTTGGGTCCCTGCATCTCACCTGAGGGGTCTCTTTGTAACATGGCGGTGGGGGAGGTCAGCATCACTATTAGGCCGTCATGGTAGAGGGGGGACTTTAGCATCACTTTACACCAGAGAGGGTACCTTGGCCTTGGGAGGGCTAATCCGTGAAACCTACGGAAGAGAAAAAGGATTAATTTCATGGAACTATAAAGCGTGTCATCCCCCCTGAAAAAGAACAGCAGCAGGTACCAGCAACATTGCACAAACACACAGGTTACACCAACAATAGGGAGGTTGAGTCCCTGCATCTCACCTGAAGGGTCTCTTTGTAACATGGTGGTAGGGGAGGTACACATCACTATTAGGCCGTCAACAGGAACAGGAATGCAAAAAGGAATCCGTAAACAGGAATCCAAAAAGGGGTAAACAAACCCAACTGGCAACTCAACAACGGGAACCCATCAACAGGACGGAACTTGAGGATCAAACTGTCAACAGGACAAAACTCTGGAATAAAAAATAATAATAAAAGACACACATAAATTCATTTAATAAAAAATATGACACACTTAGGGAAATTTACTAAGCTCACGATTTTGACCGAGATGGTGTTTTTTCTTCAAAGTGTCATCTCGGGAATTTACTAAACTCAAATCATGGCAGTGATGAGGGCATTCGTATTTTTATTACGGCTGTGTAGTAAAAATACGAATGAATACACCTTCGGTCAAACGCGGCTGTTTAGATCTAGAACTCGGTCATTTACTAAGCATTCGTATTTGAAATCTCAACCGTGAAAATGGATTTGCGGCCGCAAAAAATTACTAATCGTACAAAAAGCCTAAAAAAAAGTAGACCTGCTTTTGAGAAGCGTGTTTACATGTGTTGTCAATTCTACATTAGTCACACCTGACTTTTTGGACCTTTAAAAGGGGCCCAAGCACATTTTTCACCACTCTCAATCTGAAATGGCTGCTACTGTGTGTAGTACTGCTGTCTTGTTTGCTGGGGGATACCTGACACTGCTCCATGAGGCTACAATAAACTCTGGCCAGGAAAATCAACAGGGTAAGCAGGTTGTACATGTTCCGCATAGGCTGGCCATGGCTTGTTTTTTTTGTGTGACTTTAAACGAAAACAAAATTGCTGATGACCATGTTATACAGATGCTCAGACTAAATGTAATTATTTTTTTCCCTCTGTATGACCTTGTCAAACTGACCCTAGACCCTGAGACAGTACGCTCTCGCTCTGTCTCAGGCCTGCCCAAACTCCTGCCTGTGTTGCACTTTATGGCTACCGGCAGCTTCCAGCCTGTGACTGGCAATGTAATTAGTATCTCACAGGCCACCTTTTAAAAATATTTAATTCAGGTGAGTTAAAACATACATACACGTCTATGTCTAAGTGGAGCTTCTGTAATGTAATAGAACACAGTATTGTATTGATTACAGGTCATGACACTCACCTTTAATTTTTGAAGGGCCACTCAGGTTTTGGATGTCTTGGATGGCTACATAGATGCCTCTCTCTGCTTCCCTACCCAGGAGTCGCAGTGTTATGCAGTCAGGGTAGCTTTATCTAACCTTGTGGCAATGGACAATGTGCTGGGTGACATAGCTTACACACATGTTGAGTTGAGTACACCTAGGGGCAGGCAATATATTTCTAACAATCCACATCTGGCCCAAGACACTAATGTGCATGTGGTTTGTGGAGCTAATTAAACAATACACATATTGCGTGTTCACAATTTATTAATTTTAACACATAACTTTTTGCGACCAATCTAAAAGTAAAAACACTGTAATGGTCAATATATTCTGACCGAACATTCTTAATGTTTTTTTCTTTGTGTGCTGGGTGCCGAGGATTGTGCTGGCTCGTTGGTGCAGGTTCGACTTGAGCGTCGGACTGGGGAATGAACTGGGGTGTGGCTTGGTGTCGTTGTCCCAGAACTAGATGTGGCATGGTGTGATGCCAACACACTAAGGCTTTGGCTTAGATTGTTCAAGCTTGCTGTGAGCTGAGTGTTAGTGGCAGTGTTGTTAGCTATCATGCGTGAGAGGTTGTCGTTGATCATTTGGTTGTGTTGTATGATCTGTATAAGTGATTGCTGCTGCCGCTGCTGATCATCCAAGATGCGTTGGAGGTTTGACTGCATTTGGGTGTTGTCTGCCCTCATCTGTTCCATGGAGTTCGCGATTCGGCCCACCTGCACTATAAGTCTGCCTGAGTTGCGACTCAGTCTAGGCAAATGATGGGGCAGACTTGACAGGTATTGGCTGTGGGTGTTGAGGCTTGCGCAGTATTGCGCCTGTTGTGACGACCAACGGCTCCAAAACTCAGAGCCCATTTGTGTGTCAACTTGTGTTGTGCTCAATTGGGGGCTGTGGGATGTTTGGGGTGGTTGGGGTATGTCCTGCGGCGTGGTTGTCTGAGTCGGATCGATGGGCTGCAGGTGGAGTGTGAAGGTCTCCTGGTCACGTTCCTGCTGGGCATCCTCAGTGATGATGGCTGGGTCTGTATGGGATTGAAGATAGCCACTATTTAGTAAATATGTAGCATTGGTCTTACTATAGCTTTACCTCAACATGCATTACTTCTTAATATTAATGTTGTAATTGCTAAATAGATTGTGGCATAAACTTTACTATGTTGCTCACCTTTTTTTTAGAAATATGTGGCTTCTAACGTTCACTACTCATTTGTTTCGTTTTTGGGGGTATAGTAGGATTCTGAGCCATAATTAATGTTTAAACACGAAGAACTCTAACAAATACAAAGTACTACATTTACATATTGGGTATGAAGCTTCCTTTGGAACAACACACACAATACAATAAATGTGTTGGCCAATACACTCATACATTGTTCAAGGCAGTCAGTGGTCTGGCCAAAAACTAAAAAAAATATAGTGGCCTAAAATGTACACATTAACAATGGATGAAAAAGTATTAAGGTGCCCTATGTTTAGAAGTGGTGTTGTTGGCCATGCAAAACAATTGGATGAGACTTAACATTTCTGTTTTTTTTTACTTCAAAAATTTTGTGTAAAAAAAGTGTTGATATGGCCAACATCCCATCTGACAATTATCCATCTAAAAATAACTTAACACCATCTGCTTGTTGTTGTTGATTATTGCAAGGATGACTGGTCATTAGTTTATTATAATTTTTTATGTACTAACAGTGGGGCAGATGTATAAACCTGGAGAAGGCATAAGGAAGTGAAAAACCAGTGATATGTGCAAGGTGAGAAAGGCACAAGGTAAACAGATCCAATATGTACATTAACAGTTGTGTTTGTTTTGTACTGCTGCCTTTATCACCTTGCACATATCAGTGTTTTTTCATTTCCTTATGCCTTCTCCAGGTTAATAAATCAACAACACTGTTTGTTTACTTATTTACACGTAATTGTTATGTTTACTCACCAGACAACTGCGGGGATTGTGGATCCTCACTTTGGGGGCTGGCCAATAGAACTAGTGGTGGCACGGCCGACACTGCGGAGATGCGCCGTTGGGGTGGTGATGCTGGTGCTGGAGCTGGAGCCTCAAGACGGCGTCTCTTGGGTGGCCTCGTTGCCACAGTAACCGAGCCCTGTGATGGGCGCCTTAGTGTTGGTGGATTAGCCGAAGAAGAACCTGTGTGATAAGATAAACATTAACATTTTGTGTTTCAATGTGTTTGCAGAATATGTGTATACAGTTAAATCTTACCGGCATTGCCACCATCTGCATCTCTCGGCAGTGTTGGCTGTGGCCTGGCTGTGCTGCTTCTCTGGCGTACTGTAGAAATATGAAGAATGTCCTTATGAACATACTATTTTGGAGATATGTTTTTGCAAATTCCTTATTGTGATGTAAACATATGTGGTACCTGATGAGAATTAAACTTAACGATGCTTATGCTTTTCTGCCTGACGTCATTGGTTGCGTATTCTTTAAATTAGCATAAATTTTGAAAAAATATAAAAAATCAAAGGCGCATAATGCAAACAATTATACTACTTAAAAACAAAACGTTGTAGCTTGACACAACCACAATATTGCACGCTAAGGACCCAATTTGGGTTAATAATAATAAAACACTAGTCCAAAATATCTTGTAAAAATTGGAAATATCACAACCAAATATGCAATCAAAAACACATCAAACACACAAAGGGCAACCCATAACAACACACAATAATCATAAATGAGATGAAATGTATTTACAAAAAACCTTTGTTTACAATGTAAAAATTTAAAATCTTTACAACACACCTACAAACATTTACTTTTGAGTTACAACACCAGAAAAACTCCAAGGCAACCAGTAATATTAAAAAAAAAAAAAAATCAGTACATCAGGCCTTGCCAACCTGTGGCTCTCCAGATGTAGTGAAACTACACATCCCAGCATGCCCTGCCACAGTTTTATCATTCCCTAATAGCAAAACTGTGGCAAGGCATGATGGGACTTGTAGTTTCACAACAGCTGGAGAGCCACAGGTTGACCAGGCCTGCACTACATCACCAACACATTAGAAGAATGAACAAACTGACAACCACAATTAGCAAGAAGACATTTCAGACAACTAAGGACAAAGCACACATGCTTAAATTGTTTTTAAAAAAACACAAATAACTCACCATCCTGCCTTGGCCGATCCGAATCCCGGACATAAGTGCCACCAACCACTTCTTGCGGAATGAGTGCACGCACAGGCTCCTCCCAATCGCGGTAAGATGCATGGAAGGGGGGTCCACCCCCGGTTTGGCGGGCCGATTTAGCCTCCTTGGCCATCTTCGCCTTGACACGGCGCTTTATATCGTAAAAACGCTTACGGCACGTGTCCTCGGTCCGCCTCACCACACCCTCACTATTCACAGCCGCAATGACCTTCCCCCACAGAACACTCTTCCTGCGTGACGACACCTTTGCAGCATCATGGCCAAACAACTGCCGATGATGCCTCATCAGCTCCCGCACCAAAGCCATATTTTCAGCATAGCTAAATTTGACATTGCGGCCAGTCTTTGTAGTGGTGCGTGGCTGCGGAGCCACAACACCATCACTATCACTGGAGGCCGCAGCAGCAGCCACCCCCTCCTCCTCATTAACCTCCTCCACCTCACTAACCTCCTCCCTCTCACTCACCTCCTCCCTCTCACTCACCTCCTCCACCTCACTCACCTCCTCCCTCTCACTCACCTCCTCCCTCTCACTAACCTCCTCCACCTCATTCACCTCTGACTGGGACATAATCAGGACAAACAACAAATAACACTGAGAAAAAAAAACAATAAACACACTCCTCCACTACCACTACACACCACACACCACACACACACACACACACACACACACACACACACACTCACTCACTCACTCACTCACTCACTCACAAACAATGACAATAGACGTTAAATAAAAAACATGACAAAAAAATAAACAAACTTTTAAATAACTACACAACAAGTATGACAAGACTACTTACACACACAGTACAGCACTCAACAATCGCAAAAAAACTCCTCAAATCCTCCACAAACTCCAAACAACTCTCCAACTCCTAACACACCTTCCTCTCACCTCTCCACTAGCTAAACCCACGAGGTGCTGACGGTTTGGGGCGTTTTTATAGTAATGTGCACAGACACTCCTCCATCACGAATCAAACCAATCACGGACGAGTGACAAAAACGAAACTTAGGAAAAAAACGCGGCAGTGAACGGACAAACACTGCCATAAGCAAAATGTGACGCAGTCGTAAAAAAACCACATAACACGGCCGCAAAACCACTAAATCGGCCGCATTCTACCTTACAAAACTACGAATGACATCGACATCGGAAATCACGAAAAAGAAAAATACGACAGCTTAGTAAATTAGTCGTAAAAAAATTAAAAAGTTGCACAATTACACATTCGATGTCATTTGTGATGAATCTCAATCCAAATCGGTACAAATACGAATTTTAGTAAATATACCCCACTGATTTTACATGAAAATACAAAAATGACAAGTATACTCACAGGCTGAGGAAAAATATGTCCAGATTAAATGACTTCTAGCTTCATCTCCTTCGTCCATACCCACAGGTGGAGCAGAATAACAGTTCCCGTTGTGGACAGCCTTGCAACGAATAGTCACCAGCAAACGGTTTGCGACACAAATGTTGTGTAGGATACAACCTGCTTTTAAGTACACTGAAGGCACGCTCAATTACTCCCCACCTCCCACAATGTAATGTGTGTCTCTTAGTACCGTTCTTGGGCTTCACCTACAGGATTAGACAATGGGGTCAAGAGCCAAGGTTTGTTAGGATAACCCGCATCACCTATGAAAAAAAGAAAAATGGTGGGTAATATAAAAAAAAATAATAATAATAATAATAATAATAATAATAAAAAAATAAAAATTAGTCTTACCTAACAGCCAGCCATACGCCATTTTTCCTGTCTCAAAATCATGAAACAGCGATGACTGGCTTAGGATGAAGGAGTCATGAGATGACCCAGGAAATCCCACAAAAAGATTTGTAAACTTCATTTCTGCATCACAGACCACCTGAACATTCATGAAATGGAAGCGTTTTTGGTTCCGAAAACATTCTTCCGAATTCCGTGGTGGTCTGAATTGCACATGCGTAGAGTCAATCGCGTCCAGAACGTTGGGGAATTTAAATTAATTGTAAAAGCCAATTTTGATCTCAAGCCATCTGCTGTCTGTTTCTGGAACTGGGTCGTTAATTGGCAGAATACCTTAATGACCTGGGTTATACAGTGCGACAGTGTCGGCTGTGAAAAAACACACGTTTGAGACAAAGTAGGCTGGAATGTGCCTGATGCCAAAAAATGTAACGTAGCCAGCAGTTTCTGGAAATCACTGATTTGTCCGTGCCCGAGGTTCCAGGTCTGGCTCCAACAGATCGTACAGCGAATATATTTCACCAGCCGATAAGCGATAATTTTGTATCAACTTGAACTCGGAGAGATCCTCCAGTACACACCTAGTACGATACTGGCATGGACGTAGAAATGATGCACGCACTGACTCACCCAATGCAGACATTTGCTGACCACAATCCTGATCTTCAAGAGCCTGTTCATCATCCACACTTGCCACGAGCATGAACATCACAATCTGGTCAGAAAAAGGCTCCATTATTGTAGCCAGTGTAAAAAAATATGAAATACATGTTAAAAACGCAGATTGCCCTAAAAAACGATTCCACAAGAGAGCTGACTATAATGGCTGCTCTTCTCCATGAAGTCTCAAGCATAGGAGTGGCTTTGGAGAAGTGTAACCTGGGTAAAACTGTGGAATCATGGGTACATTTCTTCCCTCAGCCCAGTACAGAAAAAAAATTTCTGGGAAAAAAACAAAATATAATAATGTGGGTCACAAATATAAAAACCAATTATATAATTACTTCAAATAAAAAAATATATGCTATTAGAAATAAAAAAAACACCACAAAATGTAAGTATTTAAAATTTCTTATCCGCTAACGACAGAAAAACTTGGCACAATGAAATTTTTGAAAGTCACGTCGAAAACCACTGATTCGATAATCTTCAATTGAATATACTTTTGTCGAACTGAAAAAACTTCAAAAAATGCATAAATAGGAAGGAATATTGGTCACTTATCGGTCCGTCGAGCTCGGTTAGTAAATGGCCGTATAAGACTCACCTTCCATTGTCAGAAGACAACTGGGAACAACTCAACAAGCCTTGTTGCATTTTTGAAGTTTTGTCTGAGGCAATAACAGGTGCTACAGTGGAGTTATATTTGGATATTTATGCTGAGCCTTCACCACCTGTACAGTGTCCTTTCTGGGTGAAAATAATAAAAGTATATTGGCCCTCATTTCGAATTGTTCGCTTGGTAAAAATCTTCGCATCGCAGCGATTTTTAATGCGCATGCGCAATGTCCGCACTGCGACTGCGCCAAGTAAATTTGCTATGCACTTAGGAATTTTACTCACGGCTTTTTCATCGTTCTGGCGATCGTAATGTGATTGACAGGAAATGGGTGTTACTGGGCGGAAACAGGCCGTTTTATGGGCGTGTGGGAAAAAACGCTACCGTTTCCGGAAAAAACGCAGGAGTGGCCGGAGAAACGGAGGAGTATCTGGCCGAACGCTGGGTGTGTTTGTGACGTCAAACCAGGAACGACAAGCACTGAAATGATCGCAGATGCCAAGTAAGTCTGGAGCTACTCAGAAACTGCTACGAGGTGTGTAATTGCAATATTGCGAATACATCGGTCGCAATTTTAAGATGCTAAGATTCACTCCCAGTAGGCGGCGGCTTAGCATGAGCAAATCTGCTAAAATCCGCTTGCGAGCGAACAACTCGGAATGACCCCCATTGTGTTTATACAGTTTTGAGTGCTCTTTCTCTATGGAGAGTGAAATGACAGGCATAGGAATGGAGATAGTTAAACCTCCTGTGAGGGGTGGACCTAACTGTTATGAAAAGTACAGCCAATGGTAGAGAAGGGAGGGATCAGTATATATAGGGATGTATAGGCTCAGGGCTTAAAGTGGTACTGGAGAGGTGGGGGAACTCATCTCCCCCACGACCCCTCCCCCTCTCACGGGGGAGTGAGAGGAGCAGGGGGTGAGACGGGGGAGTGAGAGGAGCAGGGGGTGAGATGGGGGAGTGAGAGGAGCAGGGGGTGAGTTGGGGGAGTGAGAGGAGCAGGGAGTGAGTTGGGGGAGTGAGAGGAGCAGGGGGTGAGCTGGGGGAGTGAGGGGAGCAGGGGGTGAGATGGGGGAGTGAGAGGAGCAGGGGGTGAGTTGGGGGAGTGAGAGGAGCAGGTGGTGAGTTGGGGGAGTGAGAGGAGCAGGTGGTGAGTTGGGGGAGTGAGAGGAGCAGGTGGGGAGATGGGGGAGTGAGAGGAGCAGGTGGTGAGATGGGGGAGTGAGAGGAGCAGGGGGTGAGATGGGGGAGTGAGAGGAGCAGGGGGTGAGATGGGGGAGTGAGAGGAGCAGGTGGTGAGATGGGGGAGTGAGAGGAGCAGGTGGTGAGTTGGGGGAGTGAGAGGAGCAGGTGGTGAGTTGGGGGAGTGAGAGGAGCAGGTGGTGAGACGGGGGAGTGAGAGGAGCAGGTGGTGAGTTGGGGGAGTGAGAGGAGCAGGTGGTGAGATGGGGGAGTGAGAGGAGCAGGGGGTGAGACGGGGGAGTGAGAGGAGCAGGTGGTGAGTTGGGGGAGTGAGAGGAGCAGGTGGTGAGTTGGGGGAGTGAGAGGAGCAGGTGGTGAGACGGGGGAGTGAGAGGAGCAGGTGGTGAGTTGGGGGAGTGAGAGGAGCAGGGGGTGAAACGGGGGAGTGAGAGGAGCAGGGGGTGAGACGGGGGAGTGAGAGGAGCAGGGGGTGAGACGGGGGAGTGAGAGGAGCAGGGGGTGAGACGGGGGTGTGAGAAGAGCAGGGGGTGAGTTGGGGGAGTGAGAGGAGCAGGGAGTGAGTTGGGGGAGTGAGAGGAGCAGGGGGTGAGTTGGGGGAGTGAGAGGAGCAGGGGGTGAGATGGGGGAGTGAGAGGAGCATGGGGTGAGTTGGGGGAGTGAGAGGAGCAGGTGGTGAGTTGGGGGAGTGAGAGGAGCAGGTGGTGAGTTGGGGGAGTGAGAGGAGCAGGTGGTGAGATGGGGGAGTGAGAGGAGCAGGTGGTGAGTTGAGGGAGTGAGAGGAGCAGGGGGTGAGATGGGGGAGTGAGAGGAGCAGGGGGTGAGATGGGGGAGTGAGAGGAGCAGGGGGTGAGATGGGGGAGTGAGAGGAGCAGGGGGTGAGATGGGGGAGTGAGAAGAACAGGGGGTGAGATGGGGGAGTGAGAGGAGCAGGGGGTGAGATGGGGGAGTGAGAGGAGCAGGGGGTGAGATGGGGGAGTGAGAGGAGCAGTGGGTGAGTTGGGGGAGTGAGAGGAGCAGGGAGTGAGAGAGAAGCAGAGGCTGAAAGGGTCGCAGGGAGAGAGAGGTGCAGGGGGTGAGATGGGGGAGTGAGAGGAGCAGGTGGTGAGTTGAGGGAGTGAGAGGAGCAGGGGGTGAGATGGGGGAGTGAGAGGAGCAGGGGGTGAGATGGGGGAGTGAGAGGAGCAGGGGGTGAGATGGGGGAGTGAGAGGAGCAGGGGGTGAGTTGGGGGAGTGAGAGGAGCAGGGAGTGAGAGAGAAGCAGAGGCTGAAAGGGTCGCAGGGAGAGAGAGGTGTAGGGGGTGAGATGGGGGAGTGAGGCACAGGGAGTGAGAGGTGTAGGGGGTAAGAAAAGGAGAGAAAGATTCAGATGATTAGACACAAAGGAGAGCATATAGGGAGTATGGGATACCTAGAATGAAGATATGGACACATGAGGAGAGTGACAGACAAAGGAAACAAGAGAGAGGTGAGCAAAGGTTGTTCAACATATACTGCTATATTGTGAATCGAATCTAAAATTAGGAGGGGGAGGGCACTGCTGTGGGCATTGTGTGTGTAAAGGGCACTAGTATGTTGGGCGGGCAATGTGAATAAGAGTGTGCTACTGTGAGGCATTATTTTTAATTAGGGGTACTTTGAGTGGCCACGCCCCTTCCTTGTGAGGCCACACCCCCAACTCACCACCTGCTCCTCTCACTCCCCCATCTCACCACCTGCTCCTCTCACTCCCCCATCTCACCACCTGCTCCTTTCACTCCCCTAACTCACCACCTGCTCCTCTCACTCCCCCAACTCCCCACCTGCTTCTTTCACCCCCTCCCTGTCTCACCCCCTGCTTCTTTCACGCCCTCCCCCAACTCACCCCCTGCTTCTTTCTCACCCCCTGCATCCTGAAAGCCTGGACTCTGGAGCATTGGGTCTCCTGCATCAGTGGCTGTGGCCTGAATCATCAGGTCCTGGCTGTGGTGTAAAGCTGGCAGCGGCTGCCAGATAGTCCTGGCTCACAGACCGGCTGCTATTCAAAAGAAGCAAGGCTGCACTTTGAATCTGGCGCCAATTGTGCGCCATTCATAGCTCCCGGACCGCCAGCTAATGAGAAGCTGCCAGTCCCCGAGCCGTGATTGGCTCATGCCAGATTTTGAAATAGCTGCCCCTTCAGTTGAGAACCACTGCCCTAGTCACTGCTGCCCCAACACACACTTTATATTAGTTTTGTTTCATTTGTCAACTAAGCAGATCCATAACCTGACCTAATACACCCCAATCCACCATTCCTTTATTAATACATCAGCAGCACCCACACTCCTCATTCATTAAAAACACCCAAAGCACCCACACCCTCATTCATTAATAAAATCCCCAGAGCACCCACACCCTCATTCATTAATAGCACCCCAAAGTACCCACACCCTCATTCATTAATAAAATCCTCAGAGCACCCACACCCTCATTCATTAATAACACCCCAAAGCACCCACACCCTCATTCATTAAAAACACCCCAGAGCACCCACACCCTCATTCATTAAAAACACCCCAGAGCACCCACACCCTCATTCATTAATAAAATCCCCAGAGCACCCAGACCCTCATTCATTAATAACACCCCAAAGCACCCAACACCCTCATTCATTAATAACACCCGAAAGCACCCATACCCTTATTCACTAATAACAACCCCAGAAATCTTCAATGAGTACTAACAACACCCCCCAAACCCCGCCCCCCCACAAAAAAAAAACGATTTGAAAAAAAAAAAACCCTAAACCTCAGAATACTATTTAGAGACATGTGATATAAGTAGAACCCCGACCCCCCCCATACCTCCCTTCAGCATTCACTCACTGTACCCTGTGGGCTGCTGTGTGCACCTCCCACATCCAGAACAGAGTAGGTGCAGCTGCGTGTAAGGTAGGAGCTGTCTGTGTGCTCTTATCTCTGTGCTCGCTCCAAATCTGCACTGCAACGGCATTCTTTCCGCCTTGCAAGTCCAGCAGCAGCTCCTCTGCTGCTCCCTGTGCGGTGTGTGCGGCGCGCTGATGGGAATGAGGCAGACGTCGCTCCATGACGTCACCGCGTTTCATTCCCAGCTTGTCATAGGAGGAGGGAGGCGGGCCATGTCACTGTAGTGCCGCCCGCCTCCCTCATCTATTTAGACATGCAGCGCGGCTCATCTGCAGAATCTGTTCGGGTATAACCAGGGGAAGGTGGGCTGGCGGAGGCGGAACGGTTCCGCCTCCAGAAGGAGGTGACAGAACGCAGTTCCGCCCCGTTCCGGCCCACTTTAACCCCTGTATAGGCTAGCTAAGTCTCTCTTGCTGCTGGTTTGCCTTCTGGTGAGTGTTGCTGAATTGCACATGCACTAGTGTTTTGTAGCTAGCTAATTAGAGTATTCAATTTTCACTGTTTCACTGTTCACAGTATTCACTGTATAGCTTCACCCTCCTCTCTCATCTCCCCCACATACTGCTTTGGGATAATGGCCGCCTCTCGCCCCCTCCGCTCTGCCGGGACCCCAGCTCGTTACCGCTCTGCTGGCGGTGAAGCTGGGTCCGCGGATGGGCCTGCTGGCTCATCTGCCCGTTCCCCGTCCACCGGCGCGGGTGCCCGCGCGGCGGTGGCTGGGCGGACCCGGTCTTCCCTGCCCCTGGCTTCGGATCCGGTGTTAACCTCCGGCCGCGGGCGGCAGGGGGAGCCGGGGGCACGGGGGAGCCGTCCGGAGGTGGCCGGGCATCGGCCTTCACCTCCACCTCTTGAGGGTGAGGCACCGTTGCCGGGAGCGGGCACCCGCGGGCGCGCGCGGGCGGCCTACGGGGGCTCCCATCCCATCTCCCCACCCGTCCCCTTGTCACGGCCGCGGAGTGATGCCGGGCGAGGGGGCCGGGGTGGGCGGAGGGCGGCGGCGGGGTCGGACGAGGCCTGTCGCGGGGCCTCGTCCGGCGGCCCCTGCTTGTGGCCCAGACGCTGGGAGGACGGTGGCAGGAAGAGGCGGGCCGCGCGCACGCCCGCACTCTCAGCAAGTTGCGCCGTTCGCGCACGTGTGCGCACAGCGGCGCCGCCAGTTTCAGCGTCTCCCCTGCTGCCTCACTTACAGCCGGAGTCCGGCGGGGAGCGGCGGCGGGAGGGGCATCCCAGGATAGGGAGCAATAGCATTAAGCCCCGCAGAGGTGCCTTCCCTGCAGACGGGGAGAGCTCCGGCCTGCGGGGGGAGTGCACGCGCGGGGGGCAGGTGGCAGGCACAGCAGCGGTAGTGAGGGCCAGCAGGCGCAGGATAGGTTAGAGGATTGGTGGGGGACCACGCCAATTGTGGTCAGGGGGGCCAGCAGATCGCCAGCAGGTCAGGCGGGGCTTTGGCCGTTGGGTCCCTTATCGGCGCCTGCCGGCCAACGGGCCAGGAGAGGTGCACCGGCATCTGCGGGGGCTCCCGCCGATGCCGGCCGCGATTTTTGGGGAAGTCAGGAGGCTTCCGGAGAGTTAGCGTCAGCTCTGTCGACGGTGGTGGCGGCATTGGGCCCATTGGCCGCAGCCGCATCCCCGGGGTCAGCAAGGCATTCCGGCGCGCGCGCTGAAGCTGGGGCGTCCGGTACGCAGCAGGGGTCAGCGGCTCAGCGAATAGCTTGCCGGGATGGAGCGCGGACGCGAGATGGGGACGTCTTTGCCCCGGAGTGCTAGGCATGCCCTGGGAGTGGCTTCCGGGTCCTGTGCTTTGTCTTCTTTTTCAGGTGATCGCGGAGAGGTTGAGGTGGACGTGAGCGATGAGGAGGATTTCGAAGTTTCCACACCGGAGGACTCCCAGTCCGAACAGTCGACAGCGTCAGGTGAGGTTGACCAGTCGGCATCGGGCTCCAGCGCGTGCTCCAGTTCTCTCAGTTCCTCCTCTTCTTCATCCCTGTCGTCACAAGCGTCCGACGTCAGTAGCACGACTAGGGCAAAAAAAGCGTGTGACGAAGTACGCTAAGAGGGCGGCGGGGCAGCAGGAGAGGCGGAAGTGACGCAAGCGGCTTAGCGAGGACGCTCGCAGGGCCAAGAAGCGCCGCGATTTGCCTGGGGTAGTCCACTGTGATTATACGGCAGTTTTGAGGGGGTTGCGGGATAGCTGCCGTAGGAAGATCTGCAGGGGCGATTACGTGGATATGTTCGTGCTGACTAAGGACGCGAAGAAGGAGTATAAGGCAGCGACAGCTAAGAAAGGCATCGGAGCTGAAGCTTTCCGTACTTTCGACAACTGGCTGGCCGGTTTTTGCGTCTTTGCGGCGTGTTATCTGGAAGATAGGCCTGACGAACATATGAACGTCATACGATACCTGCACTTGATACACGATATGCAGCGCACATCGTCGGGAATCGAATGGCGGATGTATGATGAGAAGTTCCGAGAGAAGCAGGACTGCTTACAGATTATTGACTTCGGTTGCAAGGACGTGGAGGTCTGGCTCCAGGTCACCCGGGCTTTTCAACCCGCAAAGGAGCCCCGGAATCCGGGGGCGGACGGGCAACGCGCAGGGTCGTCCGCTCAGGGGAGTAGCGCGGAAGGGGGACCGGGTAAGAAAGGTAGGTTGGCTGTCCGCGGGGGTGGGCAGGCCGCCGCGAAGGGGAAGTGCTTCGCATTTAATAATGCGACTTGTTCCTTCGGCAAGCAGTGTCGGTTTCGACATTCGTGCTTGCAATGTGGCGGCTTCCACCCGGCCTCCAACTGTTTTAAAGAAAATCGACAAGGCGCGAGGGGAAAGCAAAGCTACGCAAGGCCCGGCGCGAGCGGGAACGCTCCGCAGGGCTCCAACGCCAATTAATTTGGACGCCATGTCCAAATGGTTGGATTGGTATCCGAATAGTACGGACGCTCAGTTTTTGTTTCAGGGTTTTAAGTTTGGTTTCCGCTTGCCAGTTGCGGGCGAAGTATCGGTCAAGGCTCTCCGGAATCTTCAGTCCGCTCGCGCCTTGCCGTCAGTTTTGCGCGAGAAAGTTGATAAAGAGGTGCGAATGGGTAGGATGGAGGGCCCATTTAGCTCGCCCCCAGTGGATGACTTGGTCATTTCCCCAGTGGGGGTAGTCCCCAAGAAGACTCCGGGTGCCTTTCGGCTCATTCAACATCTTTCTTACCAGTCAGGGCCGTCGGTCAACGACGCGATACCGCCGGCACACTGCTCGGTGGTGTACCAGTCGTTTGCCGAGGCGCTGGAGTTGGTTCGTAGTTACGGTCCGGGAGCTCTGATGGCTAAGATCGATGTTGAGTCCGCGTTTCGGTTAGAGATGAGCGCCTGAAATTTTTCGGGTTTTGTGTTTTGGTTTTGGGTTCGGTTCCGCGGCCGTGTTTTGGGTTCGAACGCGGCAAAACCTCACCGAATTTTTTTTGTCGGATTCGGGTGTGTTTTGGATTCGGGTGTTTTTTTCCAAAAACACTAAAAAACAGCTTAAATCATAGAATTTGGGGGTCATTTTGATCCCAAAGTATTATTAACCTCAAAAACCATAATTTACACTCATTTTCAGTCTATTCTGAATACCTCACACCTCACAATATTATTTTTAGTCCTAAAATTTGCACCGAGGTCGCTGTGTGAGTAAGATAAGCGACCCTAGTGGCCGACACAAACACCGGGCCCATCTAGGAGTGGCACTGCAGTGTCACGCAGGATGTCCCTTCCAAAAAACCCTCCCCAAACAGCACATGACGCAAAGAAAAAAAGAGGCGCAATGAGGTAGCTGTGTGAGTAAGATTAGCGACCCTAGTGGCCGACACAAACACCGGGCCCATCTAGGAGTGGCACTGCAGTGTCACGCAGGATGGCCCTTCCAAAAAACCCTCCCCAAACAGCACATGACGCAAAGAAAAAAAGAGGCGCAATGAGGTAGCTGTGTGAGTAAGATTAGCGACCCTAGTGGCCGACACAAACACCGGGCCCATCTAGGAGTGGCACTGCAGTGTCACGCAGGATGGCCCTTCCAAAAAACCCTCCCCAAACAGCACATGACGCAAAGAAAAAAAGAGGCGCAATGAGGTAGCTGACTGTGTGAGTAAGATTAGCGACCCTAGTGGCCGATACAAACACCGGGCCCATCTAGGAGTGGCACTGCAGTGTCACGCAGGATGTCCCTTCCAAAAAACCCTCCCCAAACAGCACATGACGCAAAGAAAAAAAGAGGCTTTTTACTGATATTTGGTGTTTTGGATTTGACATGCTCTGTACTATGACATTGGGCATCGGCCTTGGCAGACGACGTTGCTGGCATTTCATCGTCTCGGCCATGACTAGTGGCAGCAGCTTCAGCACGAGGTGGAAGTGGATCTTGATCTTTCCCTAATTTTGGAACCTCAACATTTTTGTTCTCCATATTTTAATAGGCACAACTAAAAGGCACCTCAGGTAAACAATGGAGATGGATGGATTGGATACTAGTATACAATTATGGACGGGCTGCCGAGTGCCGACACAGAGGTAGCCACAGCCGTGAACTACCGCACTGTACTGTGTCTGCTGCTAATATATAGACTGGTTGATAAAGAGATAGTATACTCGTAACTAGTATGTATGTATAAAGAAAGAAAAAAAAACCACGGTTAGGTGGTATATACAATTATGGACGGGCTGCCGAGTGCCGACACAGAGGTAGCCACAGCCGTGAACTACCGCACTGTACTGTGTCTGCTGCTAATATATAGACTGGTTGATAAAGAGATAGTATACTCGTAACTAGTATGTATGTATAAAGAAAGAAAAAAAAACCACGGTTAGGTGGTATATACAATTATGGACGGGCTGCCGAGTGCCGACACAGAGGTAGCCACAGCCGTGAACTACCGCACTGTACTGTGTCTGCTGCTAATATAGACTGGTTGATAAAGAGATAGTATACTCGTAACTAGTATGTATGTATAAAGAATGAAAAAAAAACCACGGTTAGGTGGTATATACAATTATGGACGGGCTGCCGAGTGCCGACACAGAGGTAGCCACAGCCGTGAACTACCGCACTGTACTGTGTCTGCTGCTAATATATAGACTGGTTGATAAAGAGATAGTATACTACTAATATTATATACTGGTGGTCAGGTCACTGGTCACTAGTCACACTGGCAGTGGCACTCCTGCAGCAAAAGTGTGCACTGTTTAATTTTAATATAATATTATGTACTCCTGGCTCCTGCTATAACCTATAACTGGCACTGCAGTAGTGCTCCCCAGTCTCCCCCACAATTATAAGCTGTGTGAGCTGAGCAGTCAGACAGATATATAATATATATAGATGATGCAGCACACTGGCCTGAGCCTGAGCAGTGCACACAGATATGGTATGTGACTGACTGAGTCACTGTGTGTATCGCTTTTTTCAGGCAGAGAACGGATATATTAAATAAACTGCACTGTGTGTCTGGTGGTCACTCACTATATAATATATTATGTACTCCTGGCTCCTGCTATAACCTATAACTGGCACTGCAGTAGTGCTCCCCAGTCTCCCCCACAATTATAAGCTGTGTGAGCTGAGCAGTCAGACAGATATATATAATATTATATATAGATAATAGATGATGCAGCACACTGGCCTGAGCCTGAGCAGTGCACACAGATATGGTATGTGACTGAGTCACTGTGTGCTGTGTATCGCTTTTTTCAGGCAGAGAACGGATTATATTATGTACTCCTGGCTCCTGCTATAACCTATAACTGGCACTGCAGTAGTGCTCCCCAGTCTCCCCCACAATTATAAGCTGTGTGAGCTGAGCAGTCAGACAGATATATATAATATTATATATAGATAATAGATGATGCAGCACACTGGCCTGAGCCTGAGCAGTGCACACAGATATGGTATGTGACTGAGTCACTGTGTGCTGTGTATCGCTTTTTTCAGGCAGAGAACGGATTATAAATAAAAGTGGTGGTCACTGGTCACTATCAGCAAAACTCTGCACTGTACACTACTGAGTACTCCTAATGCTCCCCAAAATTAGTAAATCAAGTGTCTCTCTAATCTATTCTAATTCTAAACGGAGAGGACGCCAGCCACGTCCTCTCCCTATCAATCTCAATGCACGTGTGAAAATGGCGGCGACGCGCGGCTCCTTATATAGAATCCGAGTCTCGCGATAGAATCCGAGCCTCGCGAGAATCCGACAGCGTCATGATGACGTTCGGGCGCGCTCGGGTTAACCGAGCAAGGCGGGAAGATCCGAGTCGCTCGGACCCGTGAAAAAAAACATGAAGTTCTGGCGGGTTCGGATTCAGAGAAACCGAACCCGCTCATCTCTAGTTTCGGTTGCTCCCGTTGCATCCGGACTCATTCCGTTTTATGGGTTTTCGGATCGGAGCGGAATATTTAATTGACAAATGTTTGCCAATGGGATGTTCCGTTTCCTGCTCGTTTTTTTAAAGCTTTAGCACATTCTTGCATTGGTGCGTGGAGTCTTCTTCAGGGGGTCATGGAGTCGCTCATTACCTCGATGATTTCCTCTGTGTGGGACCGGCGAATTCGCCGCGCTGCAGCGACTTGCTGTTCAGCATCCGAGCGTTGTTTTATCATTTTGGCGTTCCTGTGTCCGAGGATAAAACGGAGGGGCCGGTTTCCTGTTTGTCGTTCTTGGGGATTGAAATCGACACGGTGGCAGGCTCGTGTCGCCTTCTTCAGGCCAAGGTCGCGAAGCTCCGCGAGGTTATTTGCCAGTTCGTGATGTCACGCAAAGTCACGCTGAGGGAGGCGCAGTCCTTGCTGGGCCTCTTGAACTTTGCTTGCCGGGTGATCCCGATGGACAGGGTTTTCTGCCGAAAACTGGAGAGGGCGACGGCAGGGTGTGCCAGGCCGCATCATTTCATTTGTTTGTCCTCCGAGATTAAGAGGGATTGAGAGGGATTTGGCCGTCTGGGCCTCGTTCCTGGAGGACTTTAATGGGGTGCGTATCTGGCTGGCCCCAACGATCGACAATGCTAGGTTACAGCTGTTTACCGATGCTGCGGGTTCCTCTGGGTTCGGTTGCTACCTAGAGGGATTTTGGGGCGTGGCCTTGTGGCCTGAGAATTGGCATCGCAAAGGTTTAACTAATGACCTTTTGCTGCTGGAGCTTTTCCCCATTATGGTAGCACTGGAGGTTTGGGGCGATCGTCTGGCTCATCGCAGCATTTTGTTTAGATGTGACAATCTGGGCGTGGTGCATGCGATCAATAACCAGAGGGCGAAGTCGCTGGTGGTTCTGAGGGTGCTTGGGCGATTGCTGCTGACATGCTTGCATAAGAATGTATGGTTCCGCGCGCAGCATGTGCCAGGACTTGAGAACGCAATTGCCGACGCGTTGTCCCGCGGTCAGTGGGAGAGATTTTGTTTGTTGGCACCCGAGGCCGATGAGCGTGGGTTTCAATGTCCTGGTTATGTCTGGCAGGTGATCGGACCGGACTGGAGGGTCTAGCGATGCGGTCAGTGGCTCCGAACACGCTCAAGGCTTACGGTCAAGCTTGGAGCGAGTTGGAAGAGTTTGTCCGAGGACGTAGTCAAGAAGGTAAGAGCGGGCATCGGATGATGCTTTCTTCTATTTGGCAGCGGGCTTCTGGTAAAGGCGATGAAAGGGTGGGCGCGCATGGCGCCAACGCCGCCTGATAGGCGACGGCAAATCGATGCGGCCTTGCTACCGGCTGTCATCGTCGCGGTAGGCAGTATCGCGTCGTCAATTTTTGAATCGCTTTTGTTCCAGTTGGTGTTCTCCAAGCCTTTCGGGTTTCGGAGCTGGTAGCACCATCTAAGCGGGCAGACTCGCGCATGCTTCTGGATGATGTGGTGGTGGGTGAGAGGTCCTTGCTGTGCAGATTGCGTCGCTCTAAGACGGACCAAGTAGGTAGAGGGCGATGGGTCACTTTGGTACCGTCTCTGGAGAGGAGCATTTGCCCGGTGAGGTTGGCATCGAAATATGCAGCGGTTCGGCCCGGTGTGCAGCGGTCGTGGCTGCTGCATTATGACGGTTTACCTTTGACAAAATATCAGTTTCGTTGGATGCTGAGTCGCTGTCTGGCGAGCTTGGGCCTTTCACCCGCTGCTTTCGGTACGCATTCTTTCCGAATCGGGGCGGCGACGTCGGCTGCGTCGGTGGGTTTTTCCGTTGCGGAGATTCAGGCAGTGGGGCGATGGAAGTCGTCAAGTTACAGACGATATATATTCGCCCAGTTTCATGAGTTTTTAGTTTGATTAACAGTTCAGTTTTATTAGACGTTGTATAAGTTCATGTTGTAAGGTTAAGTACGTCCTTGTGCAGTTGTGTCTGTTTGTCTCCCCTGTTCATCCTACTCAGGGATTAGCTACTCGCCGCTGCTGGCAGCGGGGGTCTGGAGTTCTTTTGCGATTTTTTGCCTGACTTGACGGACTGAATTTCAATCTACAATTCGGCTGATCAGTACAAATCAAAGTCCCTCAGCAGGTTTTTACGCTTTCACCTCCAGCTGAGTTCTTACATGTTTTTCCCATTTTAACCCCCCCCCCCCCGCCCCCCCCCTTTTATTTTCCTTATTTTACTTTGATCTTTCCCGTTGTATTTTTATGTTATGCTTCGATTGGCTGGAAGCTTGTTTAGATCGGCTAAGCCGTGACTTATGCAAGACACATAAAACCCTTTTTTCTTTTGGCAGATCCTTCAGGTTAATGCATTCAATAAGCTCCTGTTAGGATTCTTATTAACCGATTTTTACTCCTTTCCTTCTCTTCAGGTTGGGTTGACGACGATTTGGCAATCTGGGTAGTTGGCCACTCTTATGTTTACTGGGCAGCCAGGTTTTTGGCCTCGGAGGGGGCGCAGTTTTTTCCTTGGGCTCATGGCGTTCGTTAACTTGGTTGGCGAGGGATGATGTGGCAAGATCTGAAGAGTAGATTGGTCAGTCAGGTCAGCGAGCATGGAGTCCCTAGGGTGCTGGTTGTCCATTTGGGTGGCAACGATCTGGGGAAGAGGACATCTTTGGAGCTGCGATGGGCCATGATGGAGGATCTGGCCAGTGTGGCCGCAGCGTGGCCCAATTGTGTTTTGGTGTTCTCTATGATGGTGCCAAGGTTGCGTTGGCGAGGAGTGGCGGACGGTCGCCCGATTGATGAGGCCAGGCAAAAGGTGAATGCGGCGGTGGCGAAGTGGGTGTTGGCTCACGGAGGGAAAGTGGTTCACCACCCTAGGATTCGGTTTCGTGCCAGTCACCTTTTTCGGCCTGATGTTGTACATCTGTCCAAGGAGGGGATGTTGTTTTTCCTGGAGGATCTGTTTCTGGTGTTGCAGGAGTTAGGTTGAGGGTATGGTGGCGGTGCGAAGACTCTGGGGAAGAGTATTTTGCTGTTGGCAGAAAAGAACGGCAGGTTGTAGTTTGACTTGTTAGTTACAGTTGTTTACAGTATTGGTGTGGTTTAGGTGCACTCACCTCCATTGACTTTTAATGCCGCTAGATCACCCATCATGGGGCAGCGTCATCTCCCATCAGGGTGGGCAGTCAGCGTGGAGGTCTGAGTCGGGCACCTATTACCTATGTATGGTTTGTGGTAAATTAGGATCGTTTGGGTTTTAATGTTTTTAGAGGTTATCGTCAGTGGAATATAGCCGTTCTTTTTTCTGCCACCATATGCCGGCTGAATCGGCATGTTAACTAAAATTTTACTTTACAGGTTTTTTCTAATGGTTAGGGTACAATAAATAGCTAACAATTTTCTGCCAAATTCAAGTCTCTGTGTCATTATTTCTTGGTATTAAAGGTATTGAATGCTTTACTTTTTGAATAAGGGTCCACACATTATCATTAGGAGGTTTAAAGTTTTGTCTATCCTGGACCATTTGGAACAGATTAAAGGGAGCACCACTTTTCATTATATACTGTAGTGTGCACGTGTTCTAATATATATATATATATATATATATACACTTCCAGTATATGCCGGCACTCAAATCACAGCAGCTTGCTCTGGTGCCCGTTAAAGCAAAGAAATAGCAGTCCAATGGAAAACGGCACTCAGAGGCAAAAAAATCGTAGAAAAAAGGTTTAATTCATACCATTAACGTTTCGGGGCGACAAGCCCCGTCCTCAGAATGGACAGAAATGAAATACAAAGACACTTACCACAATAAATAGAGACCCACACCGACGGCGTCTCCTCCCCTTGCCTGCTCCCTCGCGTTCCGGTCCCACTGCTCTATCCGCGATGTCATTTCCGCATCCGCCGCTGATGGTTGCTAAGGGAACACTTTGGTGTGCGTTCCACCGTCAGCCAATCGCTGGATCCACCTCGGTAAGAAGTAGGAGGGTCAAGCAGGGGAGATTCTGCATAGGGAGAGGGGAGGGTCGGAGGCACCGAAAAGTAAAAATTTAACCATAACATCCCCATACCTATTGTACAGGAGCAGAAAACATATAACTAACAAAACAAAGCTATGTTAAGAACATGTACTGAGATTGAAAAAACATACATTATCAGACATCTGTAGCAAAAAACATACTAATGGCCATAAACGATACAACACAAAATATCAGGATATACGTGTCTTCTCAACGCAGTTGACAAGCACAGACAAATATTCAGAGTTCAAGACTACATCAGTGTACTCCAATTAATTTTCTCATTAAGGCCACGTGGAGATATAGTCCCCAATCGGGTAATCCAGCGTGCTTCCTTAATAAGTAGGGATTTAGATCTATCACCCCCACGGATTGCTAGGGGGACATGATCAATCATGAAGTACCTGAGGGATTCTAAGGAGTGGCCAGCCTGTTTGAAATGTTTAGCCACCGGCTGGTCAACAAACTTGCCTTCAAGGATCAGTTTAATCACTGATCTGTGGGCAGCCATTCGTTCAGAAAATTTACGAATGGTTTGCCCAACATAAAACAATCCACAGGGGCAGATAATAATATAGATGACATGGGTGGTGGAGCAAGTGAGAACAAATCTAATGTCATATTTTTTGTTCTCATGATGGGGATGTTGGAAGGCTTTGCAGGAAAACATATACCTACAGGTAGTACATCCGCTGCAACGATAGCAGCCGGGTGCTTTATAATGGACATTAGGCAATTGGGAAACCCCCATCCCGGTGATATCTGTTCTGACCACCCTGTCTCTAATGTTCCTCCCCCGTCTAAAAGCCATCATGGGAGTAAACTGTTTAAGACCTTTTAAATCTGGGTCAGTAGAAACTATGGGCCATAGTGTCCGGGTGGCCCGTCTCATAATGGGATTAGAGGTGGAAAAATCACAGGGGAAAGGGATTTTCGGTCTCCGTTGCTTATTAGAGGATTTTAAAAGCACATGCCTAGGTATTGCCAACACTTCCCTCTTAGAAGTCTGAAGTAAATTCTTATCATAGCCACGAGCCAGAAACTTCAACACAAGAGCATCAATTTCTCTGTTAAGAACCTCAGGATCACTGACAATGCGTGCAACACGCATCATCTGGGATCGAGGTAAACCTTTCTTTAGAGATTCTGGATGATGGCTAGATGATGTTAAAAGGGTGTTACAATCTGTAGTTTTGTGAAAAACCTCAGTGGTCAACACGCCATTCACTACCCTAATGGCCATTGTTATTTTGAATCTGGATGATTACAAAGCGGAGGTATATTCGCAATTGGCACATATGGAAGTTTACCAAAAACTGACTGTGGACCCTACTCCTAAATACCAGAAGGAACTAACCCATATCCTCAATATGGCTGTGACTGAGGGCAAATTACCGCCTAAAATGTTGAAGGCACTCTCCATCAAATTTCCTCGTGTACCGGTGTTGGGGTTCACTACGGCTGGCCGGCGGTCGGGCTCCCGGCGACCAGCATCCCGGCGCCGGGAGCCCGACCGCCGGTTTACCGACAGCTTGGCGAGCGCAAATGAGCCCCTTGCGGGCTCGCTGCGCTCGCCACGCTACGGGCACGGTGGCGCGCTACGCGCGCCACACTATTTTATTCTCCCTCTATGGGGGTCGTGGACCCCCACGAGGGAAAATAAGTGTCGGTATGCCGGCGGTCGGGCTCCCGGCGCCGGTATACTGAGCGCCGGGAGCCCGACCGCCGGCAAACAGAAGACCACCCCCGGTGTTGTACACATTGCCTAAGCTACACAAGGACAGTTTAAATCCTCCGGGCAGGCCTATCATCTCCGCTCCTGACTCCCTGTATAGGCCAGTGGCACAGCTCCTGGACTCGATCTTGCAACCGTATCTTCCACTACAATCAACATTTTTGAAAGACACTACTTCATTCCTGCTGAAACTACAGGAGTATTCATCAGTTCCTGAAGGGACGTTACTCTGATGCTTAGATGTATGCAGTCTGTATACTGTGATCCCCCATACTGGGGGTTTGGCGGCCATGTCCGCTTTCCTTAGTACTCATCTCCCTGTTGACAAATTTGACCATGAGTTGTTTTTGATCTTGCTAGAACTTACTCTCCGTCGCAACTATTTCCTGTTCGACGGACAGTTTTTTCTGCAACTCAGGGGTTGTGCGATGGGGTCCCCTGTGGCCCCGTCGTACGCCAACATTTATATGTTCGTCCAAGAACAAGAATTGTTTTTCATTAATCAAGATATCAGAGATAATATTCTTATGTTTTGCCGCTATATCGATGATATTTTCCTTCTATGGAAAGGGGGTGAAATGGCATTTAGGCAAATGATGTCGGATATTAATGGTAGAGATGGTCCCGTTAAATTTACCTTTACCTGCAGTACCAGTGAGGCACACTTCCTTGATGTAGCCATTAGGGTAGTGAATGGCGTGTTGACCACTGAGGTTTTTCACAAAACTACAGATCGTAACACCCTTTTAACATCATCTAGCCATCATCCAGAATCTCTAAAGAAAGGTTTACCTCGATCCCAGATGATGCGTGTTGCACGCATTGTCAGTGATCCTGAGGTTCTTAACAGAGAAATTGATGCTCTTGTGTTGAAGTTTCTGGCTCGTGGCTATGATAAGAATTTACTTCAGACTTCTAAGAGGGAAGTGTTGGCAATACCTAGGCATGTGCTTTTAAAATCCTCTAATAAGCAACGGAGACCGAAAATCCCTTTCCCCTGTGATTTTTCCACCTCTAATCCCATTATGAGACGGGCCACCCGGACACTATGGCCCATAGTTTCTACTGACCCAGATTTAAAAGGTCTTAAACAGTTTACTCCCATGATGGCTTTTAGACGGGGGAGGAACATTAGAGACAGGGTGGTCAGAACAGATATCACCGGGATGGGGGTTTCCCAATTGCCTAATGTCCATTATAAAGCACCCGGCTGCTATCGTTGCAGCGGATGTACTACCTGTAGGTATATGTTTTCCTGCAAAGCCTTCCAACATCCCCATCATGAGAACAAAAAATATGACATTAGATTTGTTCTCACTTGCTCCACCACCCATGTCATCTATATTATTATCTGCCCCTGTGGATTGTTTTATGTTGGGCAAACCATTCGTAAATTTTCTGAACGAATGGCTGCCCACAGATCAGCGATTAAACTGATCCTTGAAGGCAAGTTTGTTGACCAGCCGGTGGCTAAACATTTCAAACAGGCTGGCCACTCCTTAGAATCCCTCAGGTACTTCATGATTGATCATGTCCCCCTAGCAATCAGTGGGGGTGATAGATCTAAATCCCTACTTATTAAGGAAGCACGCTGGATTACCCGATTGGGGACTATATCTCCAGGTGGCCTTAATGAGAAAATTAATTGGAGTACACTGATGTAGTCTTGAACTCTGAATATTTGTCTGTGCTTGTCAACTGCGTTGAGAAGACACGTATATCCTGATATTTTGTGTTGTATCGTTTATGGCCATTAGTATGTTTTTTGCTACAGATGTCTGATAATGTATGTTTTTTCAATCTCAGTACATGTTCTTAACATAGCTTTGTTTTGTTAGTTATATGTTTTCTGCTCCTGTACAATAGGTATGGGGATGTTATGGTTAAATTTTTACTTTTCGGTGCCTCTGACCCTCCCCTCTCCCTATGCAGAATCTCCCCTGCTTGACCCTCCTACTTCTTACCGAGGTGGATCCAGCGATTGGCTGACGGTGGAACGCACACCAAAGTGTTCCCTTAGCAACCATCAGCGGTGGATGCGGAAATGACGTCGTGGATAGAGCAGTGGGACCGGAACGCGAGGGAGCAGGCGAGGGGAGGAGACGCCGTCGGTGTGGGTCTCTATTTATTGTGGTAAGTGTCTTTGTATTTCATTTCTGTCCATTCTGAGGACGGGGCTTGTCGCCCCGAAACGTTAATGGTATGAATTAAACCTTTTTTCTACGATTTTTTTGCCTCTGAGTGCCGTTTTCCATTGGACTGCTATATATATATATATATATATATATATATAAAATATAACAGAAATAAAGGGAGCGCAGGTGGTGTAGTAAAAAATGTTTTTAAAATTCAAGTTTACTTCAAAGTTAAATGTACATTAAAAATCAGTATAACAGCATGTAAGTCATCACTCAAAACGGAGCACACACAGGGATCAACGACAGAGATGGTCTAGGATCTCCTCCTCTCAGGGCGCCGGCTTCTGTGTCACCAGCTCAGCAACCTCCGTGTCCCAGCTCACATCTCCCAGCTTGAAATCCTAATACTGTGCAGACATAGCAAGCTCTAACAGCAAGTCGGTGTCTCTCTCCCCAGTGTTGGTGACACAGAAGCCGGGGGTGTTTGGATACATCCACCCCCCCAAAAAAAGAAGCAAACTTTGAAGTAAACTTGCATTTAAAAAAAATACGTTACTACACCATCTGCGTTCCCTTTATTTCTGTTATTATAGTGATTTCCATCACCCTTGGGGAAGGGTGAAGAAGGGAGCAGCGACGGTGACAGACGTATGAACTGTATATGAGCTATGGCTTCTATGTTCTCTTAAAATTGTGCATGGACTTTTGTTTATATATATATATATATATATATTATATACTGTATATATATACTATATATATATATATATATTTACACACTGTATTATATATATATATATATATATATATACATATTAGAGATGAGCAGGTTCGGTTCCCTGAGAACCAACCCCCCCCCCCCCCCCCCCGAACTTCATGCTCCAAGCCTGGATTCGAGTCTGAGTCGGGACTTCCCGCCAGACTCGGAAACCAGAACGAGGCAAAACGTCATCATCCCGCTGTTGGAATCTCGTGGGTTTTGGATCCCATATAAACAGCCACGCGTCACCGCAATTTTCACTCCGGACTTGGAGAGTGAGGAAGACAGACCTCTGTCTCTCTCTGTGAGTGGTGGCGTTGGGTGGGGTTAGTGTGTGCCCTGTAGGGGTACAGCTGCAGCCACTGTGGTGTACCTGTGCTGTGTTAGGGGTGCTGTCTTGACTGTCCTTGCTGTCACTGGTGTTTCATGTGCTGCACCTGTACATGGGTGTTGCTGTCCTGGCTGTCACTGTGTTGTAGAGGGTGCAGGGGCACTTTCTCCCTGTATGCTGGAAAATATAGGGGTGCTGTTGGCCCTGTATGTTGTAAAAATTCAGAGGTGCAGTTGTTAAAAATTAAAAGCACACTGCTCCTGTATGCTGTAAAATATTGGGGTGCTGCTGGCCCTGTATGTTGTAAAAATTCAGGGATGCAGTTAAAAATTAAAAGCACACTGCTGTATGCTGTAAAATATAGGGGTGTTGCTGTTCAAATAACATTACACTGGTTCTGTATCCTATAAAAATTCAGGGGTGCAGTTTTTAAAAATTAAAAGCACACTGCTCCTGTATGCTTTAAAATATAGGGGTGCTGCTGGCCCTGTATGTTGTAAAAATTCAGAGGTGCAATTGTTAAAAATTAAAAGCACACTGCTGTATGCTGTAAAATATAGCGGTGTTGATGTTCAAATAACATTACACTGGCCCTGTATGCTATAAAAATTCAGAAGTGTAGTTGTTAAAAATTAAAAGCACACTGCTCCTGTATGCTGTAAAATATTGGGGTGCTGCTGGTCCTGTATACTGTAATAATTAAGGGGTACAGTAAAAAATGAAAAGCACACTGCTGTGTGCTGTAATATATAGGGGTGCTGCTGGCCCTGTATGTTGTAAAAATTCAGAGGTGCAGTTGTTAAAAATTAAAAGCACACTGCTGTATGCTGTACGATATAGGGATGCTACTGGCCCTGAAACTTGTAAATATTCAGGGGTGCAGTTAAAAATTAAAAGCACACTGCTGAATGCTGTAAAATATAGGAGTGTTGCTGTTCAAATAACATTACACTGGCCCTGTATATTGTAAAAATTCAGAGGTACAGTTGTTAAAAATTAAAAGCACACTTCTCTTGTATGCTGTAAAATATAGGGGTGTTGCTGTTCAAATAACATTACAATGGCCCTGTATGTTGTAAAAATTCAGGAGTGCAGTGACAATCAATGTACACTTGTCCTGTCTTGTATGCTGTAATAATTCTAGGTTGCAGTGAAAATCAATGTGCACTGACCCTGTCTTGTATGCTGTAATTATTCTAAGGTGCAGTGAAAATCAACGTACACTGGCCCTGTCTTGTATGCTGTAACTATTCTAGGGTGCAGTGAAAAGCAATGTACACTGGCCCTGTCTTGTATGCTGTAATTACTCTAGGGTGCAGTGAAAATCAATGTACACTGGCACTGTCTTGTATGCTGTAATTGTTCTAAGGTGCAGTGAAAATCAATATACACTGGCCATCTTATATGCTGTAATTATTCTAGGGTGCAGTGAAAATCAATGTACACTGGCCCTATCTTGTTTGCTGTAAAATTACAGGGGTGTTGTGAAAATACAGGGGTGCTGGCACTGTCTGCGGTTGCAATGTCTAGGCCTGACCTTCACAAAACTGTATGGAAAGATGAGGATCCTACCACCATTTGCACGCCCCCTGCAAGTGCAAGGAGGAGCACCGCCAGTCCAGTTGCTGATATTGAGATTGAGGATGTCACTGTAGAAGTACAGCAGAATGAGGAGAATATGGGTGTAGCTGGCGCTGAGGAGGAAGTTGACGAGGAGGATTCTGATGGTGATGTGGTTAGTTTGAATAAAGCACCAGTGGAGACAGTTGTTGGCCATGGGATGTCATGCCTGGGCAAAATACCATAAAAGCCACCTCTTCGGTGTGGAATTATTTCTCCACAAATCCAGACAACAGGTGTCAAGCCATCTGTTGCCTTTGTCAATCCATAATCAGTAGGGGTAAGGATGTTAACCACCTAGGAACATCTTCCCTTATACGTCACCTGCAGTGCATTCATCATAAGTCATTGCCAAGTTAAGAAACTTTGGGTAATAGCGTAAGCAGTCCACTGACAACTAAATGATTTGGTTTTGTTTGAATATTTCTCTGTGAGGATGAGGATGTAAACACTGAGGTGGGGGGGGGGGAATCTGAGGATGAGGATAACATCTCACCACTGTAGAGCCAGTTTGTGCAAGGAGAGATTAATTGCTTTTTGGGGGGGGGGGTGGATATATCCAAACAAACCAATCATTTCAGCCACAGTTGTGTCACTGAAATTATTGGTTTGTTAAAGTGTGCATGTCCTGTTTATACAACATAAGGGTGGGTGTGAGCGCCCAAAGACAATTCCATCTTGCACCTTTTTTTTCTTTGCATTATGTGCTCATTGGGGCCTAGTTTTTAAAACTGCCATTCTGTATGCCACTACAGTGCCACTCCTAGATGGGCTAGGTGTTTTTGCCGCCCACTTGTGTCACTTAGCTTAGTCATCCAGCTACCTCGTTGCACCTCTTTTATTTCTTTGCATTATGTGCTCTTTGGGGCCTAGTTTTAAAACTGCCATCCTGTCTGCCACTGCAGTGCCACTCCTAGATGGGCCAGGTGTTTGTGCTGCTCACTAGTGTCGCTTAGCTTAGTCATCCAGCCACCTCGTTGCACCTCTTTTGTTTCTTTACATTATGTGCTCTTTGGGGCCTAGTTTTTAAAACTGCCATCCTGTCTGCCACTGCAGTGCCACTCCTAGATGGGCCAGGTGTTTGTGTCACCCACTTGTGTCGCTTGGCTTTGTCATCCAGCTACCTCATTGCACCTCTTTTTTTTCTTTGCATTATGTGCTCTTTGGGGCCTAGTTTTTAAAACTGCCATCCTGTCTGACACTGCAGTGCCACTCCTAGATTGCCGGACCATCTGTTTTTATATAGATAGATAGATAGATAGATAGATAGATAGATAGATAGATAGATAGATAGAGATACGATTTCTCTGAGACATAAATGGCAGTCCAAACTACTGCTTCATGAATCAACATTTTGAATAAAGAGCTTTGAAACGTTGATTCATGAAGCAGTAGTTTGGACTGCCAATTATTTCTCAGTGAAATCGTATATAACACTCTCCTCTATAATAGCCCAGAGTGACGGTGTGTATAACGCTGGGCATGGCTAGGAGCTCTCATTGGGTTAGCAGCAGGTCTATCACACCCAGTCTACAGCTGACTGGGTCAAGAAACGCCCTCCTACACAGGTTACATCCAATCGGAGGCTCTGCCCATTGGCTGCTGTGTGTTCCCAGAGCAGGATTAACAATGGGGCTGATGGAGCTGCAGCTCCAGGTCCACACCCCAAAATAGGCCCACTGCATCTGCAGCAACATACCCTCCAACAATTTACATATAAAAATCGGTACAAATTTGAAAAGGGGGCATGGCCACGGGTAAAGGGTAGCGTCTAGTTTCCCTTTGTGGAGAGGACCTTTCCCATAAACCCCTGGATCCATGTCACGAATTATATGGAATAGTAATCCATTCTTTACTTTCAATGGAAGTTTGGAGAGCCAAAAATCGGTACAGACCGTAAAAAAAAGGAACTTTACCTGCCAAAAAGGTATAGTTGGAGGGTATGCCACTGCATCTGCAGCAAGTCTCTGCGCTGTAGATAGGGGAAAAAACACACCTTTTACTGCAACGTCCTATATCCTGCTGCCAGTCCGCCTGGCCCCTCCGGCATCAACAATCTCCAGGTGGAACAAAAGCTGCTGTAGCCACTGGCATAGATGTATATAAAAGCGGCGCAGCGGAAGGCTTTCATAGCCCTCCCTGCGCCGCATACCCTCTGAGCCCCAGAGCTTCCTCTGCGTGTGATGTCACAAAAGTGCCACAGTCGCGCCCAGGTCCCCAAAGGCCCTGACTCCACAACACAGTACCTGGGCTGCCGGCCTGGAAGCCCCAAGATGGCTAATGTAACGGATAGAGTGGGTGATATCATGGAGGGTAATGTCTGGACGCTGAATCAATGTAAAAGGTGACAGTGCTGTGCAGTGCAGTGGGTGTGCAGTGTCACTGACACTGCACAGCACTCTCACCTTCTACATTGATTCAGCTAGTCGGTCAGTTCTGCCAGCCAGTCACTATTGTTAGTGCTGATGTCCCAATGTGCCGCATTAAAGGGAAGTAGATGTTCTAAATAAACTACATCTCCCAACAGCCCTTAGCGCCGAAGCATTCCGATGCTAAGACCTGCTGGGAACTGTAGTTTATTGAGTGCATCTTCTTCAGTGTAATGCGGCATGTTGGGACACCGGCACTAACAATAGTGACTGGCTGCTTGGCTGCTGTGTGAGTCTCCAGGAGAGCCACTGCCAAAGGGAGGACAGCAGCTTAGCTGCTTCCAGGAGGAGAAGCATTACCCGCCCCTCCCCCACTCGCTCAACCTCCGGGTCCCACCCGTGGCACCCCCCCCCCCCTCCACCACTCGCGGTGGCTTCGGACCCCCACGCGCGGCACCCCCGCACCCACCCCTCCCCCATCCGCATATCTCCCTCACCCCCCACTCCTGCGTGGGCTAGTGCCTCCACACCCCACATAACAGCGGCGACTGGCTGTCTCCCACCCCCGAGCACAGTGGCTGCAGTGTCACTCTCTCCCCACCCCTGATAACAGTGGGTCAGTCCCCCCTCACACTCCAGATCACAGCAGCGGCAAACACTCCAAAGGAGGGCGAACGTGAAGGAAGTTTAAAACATATATATTTTTTAATAGAGCCCTTACTCTTCTGCTTCTCTTCAGACTGTTTACCCAGTGTCCACAGCTACATTCCCGATCACTGCAGCGCCGCCGATGGAAGCACCACATACTCCTGTCCTTTAACCGCACTATCCTCTCTCCTCTCCAGTCAACAGGGGACATCCATCAACACTAGCAGCCACTGCTCCAATACTGATACTCTGCTGGTTGGTTGTATGCAGTAGTGCAAGTAGAAATATTTTCTTAGTGGTACGGAGTGTCAACAATGGGCGTGACCATGTGTTGTGAGGGGTGTGGTCACATGCTGCTAGTGGGAGTGGATACATGACACTAGCGGCGTGGCCACACGACAGCCCCCTTTTTGAGGGGAATCTAGAGGCAAGGCTAAAAATATATAGTAATGCCTCCAGTATAATAGAAATAAATATAGTAATGCCCCCAATTTCATAAAAATATATAGTAATGCCTCCATTATAAGAGGATAATACAGCCACTGTCGCACTCCCAGTAACCCTGACAAAGTGGGAGGAGCCGTCATGCTGCCAAGCACCATGGTCTTGTTGCTATGTGGCACATTATAATTGTGGTAATGGCAAAGTGTGTGGCAGGTGGTACTGCATACCCGTTGCCAAATTCTTAAGGGTACTCCATACCTGAGCGTACCCGCATACTTGCACCGCTGTTGTATGACTGGGCAGGGGTGTATTTAGGGGTCCGAACGCCCCTGGCAAAGTAAAGGACTGGTGCCCCTTCCCCCCCATATTTGAAATAGGGAAGTGCCAAAAAAGTGTTGTGGCCACTCAATAGTGCCCCAATTCAAATTACATCACAGTAGTGTGCCTTACTCACATTACACAGCACAGTAATGTACATTATTCACGTTATGCTACACAGTAGAACCCCTTAAACACATTATGCCACACAGTAGTGCCCATATATATATATATATATATATATATATATATGGGAAGGCGTGCACGCTCCTGGTTAAGTGGGCGTGGCCTCACAATTTTATATAATGATATCAAACTATAAATATATAATCACACCCCCTACACATGCGCACACACATAATTAGCAGCCTTACACACAATACCCACAGTAGTCCCCAGTATAGTGTCAGATGCACATAATTGTCCCCCAGTATAGTGCCAGTTACACATATGCTCCCACAGTGCCAGATACACATATGCCCCCACCGAGCCATACACTCGTATGCCCCTACAGTGCCAGACATTCATATGCCCCTACAGTGCCATACATTCGTATGCACCCACAGTGCCACGCACTCGTATGTACCCACAGTGCCGGAAACTCAAATGCCCCCACAGTGCCACATACACGTATGCCCCCACAGTGTCAGATACACATATGCCCCCACAGTGCCAGACACACATATGCCCCATGTTGATTTTACTATTAAAGGCAGCACTTTTAGGTAGATTCACTTTTAGAGGCGACAGCTATCCCACCACCCCCGTGTAGTTCCTCAACAGCAGGGATGCCCATTAATGATCAAAGAATGCAGCAGCAGCAGCCACTGTAATTGGCGCCGGGGGTCCAGCACCACAATACAGGCAAGAAACTTTACATAAACTACACCCCCCAGCAGCCGCTGTTGCATACTGTGAACATTACTGGGCATCCCTGCTGGTGAGGAATTACACGGGGGTGGGGGTATAGCTGCTGCCTCTAAAAGTGAATCTACATACTGTCCGCGGGTGGAACCTCTGGACGGCGCCCCCCCCCCCCCCTTGGCTGGCGCCCCTGGCGAGTGCCATCCTGGCCAATAGGAAGATACACCCCTGTGACTGGGTGCAGGGGGGAAGGCGGGCCAGGGAGGCAGTCAGTGTCATAAGTATCCAGTCAGCATTGGCCACAGTGCCTGCGCTATGTTATCAGACATGTTGACGCACTCCATAATACAGCCCTGTCGGGCCCCCTGAGACCAGCCAAGCCCTAAGCGGCAGCCTATGTTGCCTAGTGGTAAATTCGCCACTGGCTGGGACCTGTAGTCCTCATGTAAAAGACAATATTATTCTTTCACTAATGGACTATCAACTCGGCATCCACTGCCTAGTGGTGCTGGGTATAGCTCTGGCCTTCAGCTATGGCCTTTGGTGCCCTGGAGACGGAGGGACTCCTTTATTGGGGGGGTCCCCCTTTCGCCAGGAATCCCCAGCCTGGGCTGACTAGTTAGGGGTGAATAATGCTTTGGCTGGGTCATCAATTGTGTCCCCAGCTGTTGTATTATCCCCCTGCTAGTGGAGCCCTTTGGGGGGATTAAAATGAATGGGGACCCCCTACCCATTTTGTTCCCTTGTATTTTTAGAACCATGGCTGGCACCAAAAGCGTGATGCTGATTCATTAAATATAACATGTACCGGTAATACGTTTTGTTACCCGTATTTTTTGAGCCAGAGCCGTCTCAAAGTGCCCAGGGCTGGTTATGCCCTTGGGGGGACCCCACACATTTTTTTATTTTTTATTTCTTAAGCAATATAATTAAATTCCTCATTAACAAATCCCCCTTCTTCTACAGCAAAATGTATTTGTTCAGCAGACTGTTTCAGCAGATGCAGATTGGGGGTCTGCTGATAAATTGGACAAGTTTGTAGCGGGGATTGGATGTGGAATCTGCAAGCAGGTCTGTAGTAGGATTGTATAAACAGTCTGATCTAGAGTCTGTTCTGTCGAGGATTGGACAGTGTGTACCCAGCCAGAGCCGTCCCTAACCAAAATGATGCCCTAGGCAAGATTTTGGCTGGTGCCCCCTAGCACCACCGCTAGTTCCGCCTCTGACCCTGCACCATTTCACAGCACCATCACCCCCACCCATAGCAGTCCTTGTTTTTTGTTTTCCTACCCCTGTAATTTAAATAAGAACAGTGCGCACATTCGGCGCATAGCCCAAAAATTTTAGTTGCCCTTCTTTGTACACTCTCTAATGTATTTATATCCTTCTGGAGATATGGGGGTATATTTACTAAAATTCGTATTTTCCCGACTGAGGTTAAAGTTCAATCACGAATGACATCGAAAGTGTAAAGTTCCCCCATATTTAAACAACCAGCACCGGGCTCTGCGCCTGGTCCTGGTTCCAAAAATACGGGGGACAAAAAGCGTAGGGGTCCCCCGTATTTCTGAAACCAGCACCGGGCTCCACTAGCCAGATACATAATGCCACAGCCGGGGGACACTTTTATATTGGTCCCTGCGGCCCTGGCATTACATACCCAACTAGTCACCCCTGGCCGGGGTACCCTGGAGGAGTGGGGACCCCTTCAATCAAGGGGTCCCCCCCCTCCAGCCACCCAAGGGCCAGGGGTAAAGCCCGAGGATGGGGGGCTGATAGCCTTTTTGTCAGAAAATGAATATTGTTTTTAGTAGCAGTACTACAAGTCCCAGCAAACCTCCCCCGCAAGCTGGTACTTGGAGAACCACAAGTACCAGCATGTGGTGGAAAACCGGGCCCGCTGGTACCTGTATTACTTTCGGTCAACCGCTGACCACAAAGTTCCCACCATTGGTTACAATGGAGCGCATAGGCGCTACATTGTAACACTGCCGAGTGCTGCCTGGTATACACTACAGGAGCACACAGCCAATCAGGAGGGTGCCACAACGTGGCGCTCCCTAATTGGCTGATGGAACCCTCTTAGACAGAAGTCAGGGGGGGTTTCTGGCATTCGGGGAAAGGGGACCCATGTGAAAACATGGGGCCCCTTTCAGTGCGAGGTCGGGTGTCCATTTTGTTATTTTGCAAAGTACCAGGATTACAAATAGAAAAGAAGAGGAGCCATCTACACTGGATTTTGTGAGTATAATTTTTTCAACAGGTACACCATGGATTCTACATGGAGAAGAGGACCGACCCTCATGTGAACATAGGTAAGTATGTGTATATGGAGGTGTGGATGTATGTATTAAACTTTTACTTTCAAGGTGTGTGTCTCCTGTTTTTATTGGGGTATTTTTTTAGTAGTAGTACTACAGGTACCAGCGGGCCCGGTTTTCCACCGCATGCTGGTACTTGTGGTTCTCCAAGTACCAGCTTGCGGGGGAGGCTTGCTGGGACTTGTAGTACTGCTACTAAAAACAATATTCATTTTCTGACAAAAAGGCTATCAGCCCCCCATCCGCAGCCCTTGGATGGGGGGGACAGCCTCGGGCTTCACTCCTGGCCCTTGGGTGGCTGGAGGGGGGGGACCCCTTGATTGAAGGGGTCCCCACTCCTCCAGGGTACCCCGGCCAGGGGTGACTAGTTGGGTATGTAATGCCAGGGCCGCAGGGACCAATATAAAAGTGTCCCCCGGCTGTGGCATTATGTATCTGGCTAGTGGAGCCCGGTGCTGGTTTCAGAAATACGGGGGACCCCTACGCTTTTTGTCCCCCGTATTTTTGGAACCAGGACCAGGCGCAGAGCCCGGTGCTGGTTGTTTAAATATGGGGGAACCCCTGACATTTTTTCCCCCATATTTTTACATCCAGGGCCGGCTCAAAGAGCCCAAGGCTGGTTTGGCTTAGGAGGGGGGACCCCACGCATTTTTTTTTAAAGAAAATAACACTTTCCCACCCCTTCCCACTGAAAAACATGCACGGATCTCATGGATCCGTGCATGCCTATCCGAACACGGTAAAAAAAAGCAGGTCTGTTTTTTTATAGCACTTTTTCACGATTTGTATTTTAGCACGGCAGTGTTTGGCTATTGTCGGCAGTGTTTGTGATTTGCACTTTTTAGTAAATGACCGATTTCTACCAAATTCCTGGCGTATTTGACCGATGGTGTATTGATTCGTAATTTTTTCCTAGGACTTCCAAAATAATACGAATGCCCTCATCACTGCCGTGATTTGAGTTTAGTAAATTCCCGAGATGACACTTTGAAGAAAAAACATCATCTCGGTCAAAATCGGGACCTTAGTAAATATACCCCATGGTGTCCAGAACTGGACACAGTATTCCAGATGGGACCGCTCCAATGACCTATACAGTGGCATTATCACTTTTTTTTTCCTGCTACTGATTCCTCTCCCTATGTAACCAAGCATCTGACTTGCCTTTCTCATTGCTTTGTTGCATTGCTTTCCTGCCTTCAAGTCACTTGAAATAGTGACTCCTAAGTAGTTTCCATTATAGTACCCTTGATACTATATTTAGCCTTTGGGTTTTTGAGACCCAAGTGCATGATTTTGCATTTTTTAGCATTGAACTGTAGTTGCCACGTTCTTGACCATTTCTCAAGCCTAGCTAGGTCATCAATCATTTGTTTTACCCCTCCCGGTGTGTCTACCCTGTTGCATATCTTTGTATCATCTGCAAAAAGGCATACCTTCCCTTCAATACCATCTGCAATGTCACCAACAAAGATATTAAAGAGAACTGGACCAAGTACAGATCCCTGGGGTACTCCACTGGTAACATTTCCCTCCATAGATTGCACTCCATTAACTACAACTGTCTGTTTCCTATCCTGCAACCAGGTTCTTATCCCACACCATATTGCTCTTTATTCACATTAGACCACACAGCAGTGCCCTTTCTATATGTTATGCCACACAGTAGAGCACCTTATACACAGGGCCGTAACTACGTGTGTGCCAAGGGGGCTTGGCACACAGCGCAGTTGCCCTGAGGGCGCAACGGCCAGCGGCATGTAATGAGTCAAATTGACTCATTACATGCCGCCTCTGCTGTGTGCGCCGCCGCCGCGCTGTGGAGGGGAAGACAGAAGCGCCGAGCAGCGGAGAGAAGGAGGAGGAGGGAGGGGGAGCAGGGAGCCGCAGCAGCGCTATTTGATTGGTAGTAAGCGCCGCTGCAGCATCCCCCTCTCCTTCTGTATTGGCTGCCCGGCGCTGCTATGGATGCTGGGATGCGGTTCCTTCATCCCAGCATCCACAGCAGCGCCAGGCAGCCAATACAGAAGAAGAGGCGGATGCTGCAGCGGCGCTTACTACCAATCAAATAGCGCTGCTGCGGCTCCCTGCTCCCCCTCCCTCCTCTTCCTTCTCATCTCACTGCCTGCACCGAGGGAGCTGCCAGCACGAGGAGCCTGTCAGGTAAGTATCTCTCTCTCTCTCTCTCTTTTAGGGGGACACCGTCTGCCATAATGTGTAAAACGGGGTCCTGGCAGCCGCATTGTGTAAAAAGGGGTCCTGGCTGCCGCATTGTGTAAAAAGGGGGACTGGCTGCCGCAATGTGTAAAAAGGGGGACTGGCTGCCGCATTGTGTAAAAAGGGGGACTGGCTGCCGCAATGTGTAAAAAGAGGGACTGGCTGCTGCAATGTGTAAAAAGGGGGACTGGCTGCCGCAATGTGTAAAAAGGGGGACTGGCTGCCGCAATGTGTAAAAAGGGGGACTGGCTGCCGCATTGTGTAAAAAGGGGGACTGTCTGCCGCAATGTGTAAAAAGGGGGACTGGCTGCTGCAATGTGTAAAAAGGGGGACTGGCTGCCGCAATGTGTAAAAAGGGGGACTGTCTGCCGTAATGTGTAAAAAGGGGGCCTGGCTGCCGCAATGTGTAAAAAGGGGGACTGGCTCCCGTAATGTGTAAAAAGGGGGCCTGGCTGCCGCAATGTGTATAAAGGGGGACACCGTCTGCCGTAATGTGTATAAACGGGGACGCTGTCTGCTGTAATGTGTAAAAAGGGGGACTGTCTGCTGTAATGTGTCAAAAGGGGGACGCTGTCTGCTGTAATGTATAAAAGGGGCTCTACTGTGCAGCGTAATTTGAATAATGTAGACTACTGTGCACCGTAGTATGAATTGCTATTATTTTGTGGCCACGCCCCTTCCCCATGAAGCCACGCCCCTCTAAATTTTTTGCGCGCCTTAGGCGCGCACTGCCCCTGTCTTACACAGGGGGGGGGGGGCGCCACTGTCGTTTCTTGCACACAGCGCTAAAATGCCTCGTTACGGCACTGCTTATACACATAATGCCACACATTGGTAATGCATTTATAGCTATACACATAATACCACACAGTAATGCCCCTTGACACACATTTTTAATGCCCTTATACACATAATGTTCCTTACACATATGCTGCACATTATTAATGCCCTTATACACTTAATGACACACTTAGTGCCCCTTACACATATGTTACATATGTTACACATTATTAGTGCCCTTATACACATAATTACATATATAGTGCCCTTTGCACATTTGCTGCACATTATTAATGCATTTATACACATGAAACGCATAATGTCCCTTACACATATGCAGAACACTATTGCGCAACCAACCCACTCACACACACACACACAGCACTCACACGGCCGCTAACACCGTGACTTCTGCTTCTGCTTAGATACAGATGTGTCCTCATAAATCTTGCCTCCATGTGCCATGCAGCAGGAGATTCCTGGCATGAGTCAACTGACAGCTCTGCTAACATCGGGTGCCTATGTTTGATGAAAATACATCTTCTTTGTATTGCTATGTGGCTAAGATGCACAAGCAGCTTCTGCTGATTAAAAAGATATGCGGCATGCCTATATACTGTGTGCGACTGTGGCTGTATCTGCATACAAAATGCTACATACAGAATATAGGCATGCTGCATATATTTTAATCAGCAGAAGCTGATTGTGCCCCTACGCATACCAGATGCCCTAGGCAATTGCCTAGTTTGCCTATGCCTAGGGCCGGCTTTGTACCCAGCTTTAGATTAGAAACTCATTTGGGCAGGGTTAGCTTTACCTTCTGTTGCATTTCATTGTATCTAATATGTTGTGAACGGATAAATGTACAGCACTGCATAATAAGTTATGTTTGCACATTATAAATAATATATAATATAATAATAACAGCAGCAGCAGCAAATTGAAGAGATAACTTGAAATATTAACCTGCATACATTCCCAGAACACAGAGTGGGCAGCCATAATGTGAGGCCACCAACAGTTTTGATTTTGTTCTGTTAATGTAAGGCTTTATAAATTCCTGCTCTTGCAATAAGAAAAAAGCGGAGTAGGAGTCCACTCTTTCCTGAATCTGGAGTCTAGCGCAGGATTTAATCCCTGCAGTCCTGTTAATTAGTGCCTGATATAGGGCCCAATTCAGACCTGATCACTGCTGTGCGTCTTCGCACAGTGGGCGATTATTGTTTGACTGCGCATGTGTGTGCACCGCATGTGTATGCACTGCAATGTGCATACGCATGGCCAAACAGTGACAACTTATTGCGAAAATTTTGATTGCACAGCCATTCGCAAGTTGGTTGGCATGAAGAGGGCATTTGTGGGTGGTAACTAGTGATGTGCACCGGACATTTTTCGGGTTTTGTGTTTTGGTTTTGGATTCGGTTCCGCGGCCGTGTTTTGGATTCGGACGCGTTTTGGCAAAACCTCACCGAAAAATTTTTGTCGGATTCGGGCGTGTTTTGGATTCAGGTGTTTTTTTCAAAAAACCCTAAAAAAACAGCTTAAATCATAGAATTTGGGGGTCATTTTGATCCCATAGTATTATTAACCTCAATAAGCATAATTTCCACTCATTTACAGTCTATTCTGAACACCGCACACCTCACAATATTATTTTTAGTCCTAAAATTTGCACCGAGGTTGCTGGATGGCTAAGCTAAGCGACACAAGTGGCCGACACAAACACCTGGCCCATCTAGGAGTGGCACTGCAGTGTCAGACAGGATGGCACTTCAAAAAAATAGTCTCCAAACAGCACATGATGCAAAGAAAAAAAGAGGTGCACCAAGGTCGCTGGATGGCAAAGCTAAGCGACCCAAGTGGCCGAAACACACACCTGGCTCATCTAGGAGTGGCACTGCAGTGTCAGGCAGGATGGCAGATTTAAAAAATACTCCCCAAACAGCACATGATGCAAAGAAAAAAAGAGGCGCACCAAGGTCGCTGTGTGACTAAGCTAAGCGACACAAGTGGCCGACACAAACACCTGGCCCATCTAGGAGTGGCACTGCAGTTTTCTAGCGAGAGGATGAGTGCTTCCATCCTCATGTGAATCTGAACCACTAGCCATGAACATAGGCCAGGGCCTCAGCCGTTCCTTGCCACTCCGTGTCGTAAATGGCATATTGGCAAGTTTACGCTTCTCATCAGACGCTTTCAAGTTTGATTTTTGGGTAATTTTACTGAACTTTTGTTTTTTGGATTTTACATGCTCTCTACTATGACATTGGGCATCGGCCTTGGCAGACGACGTTGATGGCATTTCATCGTCTCTGCCATGACTAGTGGCAGCAGCTTCAGCACGAGGTGGAAGTGGATCTTGATCTTTCCCTATTTTAACCTCCACATTTTTGTTCTCCATTTTTTAATGTGTGGAATTATATGCCAGTATCAATAGCAATGGCCTACTACTATATATACTGCGCACAACTAAAATGCAACACAGGTATAGAATGTAGATGGATAGTATACTTGACGACACAGAGGTAGGTACAGCAGTGGCCTTCCGTACCGTACTGCTATATATACTGGTGGTCACTGTGTCAGCAAACTGCAAAACTAAAATGCACCACAGGTATAGAATGTAGATAGATAGTATACTTGACGACACAGAGGTAGGTACAGCAGTGGCCTTCCGTACCATACTGCTATATATACTGGTGGTCACTGTCAGCAAACTGCAAAACTAAAATGCACCACAGGTATAGAATGTAGATGGATAGTATACTTAATGACGACACAGAGGTAGGTACAGCAGTGGCCTTCCGTACCGTACTGCTATATATACTGGTGGTCACTGTGTCAGCAAACTGCAAAACTAAAATGCACCACAGGTATAGAATGTAGATGGATAGTATACTTAATGACAACACAGAGGTAGGTACAGCAGTGGCCTTCCGTACCGTACTGCTATATACTGTATACTGGTGGTCACTGTATCAGCAAACTGCACAACTGAAATGCACCACAGGTATAGAATCTAGATGGATAGTATACTTGACGACACAGAGGTAGGTACAGCAGTGGCCTTCCGTACCTTACTGCTATATATACTGGTGGTCACTGTGTTAGAAAACTGCACAACTGAAATGCACCACAGGTATAGAATCTAGATGGATAGTATACTTGACGACACAGAGGTAGGTACAGCAGTGGCCTACTGTACCGTAATGCTATATATTATATACTGGTGGTCACTGGTCAGCAAAACTCTGCACTGTACTCCTCCTATATAATATTATACTGGTGGTCCCGACTCCCCAGTCCCCACAATAAAGCAGCACACTGAGCACAGATATGGAGTGTTTTTCAGGCAGACAACGTATACTAGTGGTCACTGTCAGCAAAACTCTGCACTGTACTCCTGCTATATAATACAGCTGCTCCCCAGTCCCCACAATTAAGCAGTGTGAGCACAGATATATGCAGCACACTGAGCACAGATAAGGAGCGTTTTTTTCAGGCAGAGAACGGATAAAACTGGTGGTCACTGATCAGCAAAACTCTGCACTGTACTCCTCCTATATTAATATAAAGCTGCTCCCCAGTCCCCACAATGATATAAGCAAGCACAAATATTTGCATCAACTCAACAATGAATAAACGGAGAGGACGCCAGCCACGTCCTCTCCCTAACATTTCCAATGCACGAGTGGAAATGGCGGCGACGCGCGGCTGCTTATATAGAATCCGAATCTCGCGAGAATCCGACAGCGGGATGATGACGTTCGGGCACGCTCGGGTTAACCGAGCCATACGGGAGTTTCCGAGTATGGCTCGGACCCGTGTAAAAAGGGTGAAGTTCGGTTTCCGAGAAACCGAACCCGCTCATCACTAGTGGTAACTGGCCGTTTTTTTGGGTATGTCAGGAAAAATGCAGGCGTTCCCAAGCTTTTTCTGGGAGGGTATTTGACGTCAGCTTCAGACCCGATCAGCCTGGTCTTTTTTGCACTGTAAGAGTAAGTCCTGGGCTGCACACAGACTGCACACACTGGAAAAACCATTCGATGGTGAGTGAGTGGTGAACGGATTTGCAGCTGGCCGCTGACTGAGGGACATTTCGCACAACATACACATGCGATCGCACACTTGCCAGGGCCGGCAACAGGGGTGGGTAAAGGGGAAACCTGCACCGGGCCCCAAAGATTAGAGGGGCCCCAATAATACGCTACTCAGTGCACGGCAGGGGTGTGAGCCGTCTTGTATAAATAGGGCAGCGAGCTGTAGGTGATGTGGGCGCAGCCTCAGAGTGACAGGAGCCTCTCACACACAGTGACTATGCGGCGTGAGTTTATGAATCCTCTTCCAGGTCCAGCTCTGTTGCAGGCAGTTATAAGACATGGCAGCAGCTCCGCTAGACAGGATTCCTGTGCCTCTTCTGGTGGGGTGTGAGGGCCGCATGGTTCCTGACGTTTGCTGTTCGGTCTGGATACTAGGAAGTGCAGCGCAGGTGAGTTTCCCACCCCGGGGTAAGAGTGGCTTGTTGAGGGGATATAGGGCTTTGGGATGGGGTGGGGGAGCTGGGAATGCAGCATGGAGTCATTGGGAAGACTAAAACTGTGGGGTATGTGGGAGGAAGGAGAGAGGGAGACAAGACTGTGGTGTGTGTGTGTGGGAGGAAGGAGAGATATACATATTTCAAGCTCTGTATAAATATATATATATATATATATATATATATATATATATATATACACACATATTTATTAACACTTTCTTATATAGCACAGCAAACTCTGTTGCGCTTTTTATAAATATAATTAGGGGACCCCAGTGATATCACTGTGCAGGGCCCCAAGACTTCTGTTGTCGGCCCTGACACTTGCATGGAGTGAATTTATACTCCCGTTGGGCGGCGATTAGGTCTGAATTAGGCCCCTAGTTCCTACAAAACAGAAAGACTTTTGCTATCACTGCTAACAATAATACACTGCAAATCTGTATGTACTGTAACTAGCAAATAAAAGCATGGGGATTTTGTTCATATTTTTATCAAAACATTTATGCTTGCAGCCAATCATCAGGGACCCCAATCTTCTGCAATTCCGTCCACTACCATAAATACCTAATGTGTCATTACATTGCAATTAAAATGTACTTACCTCTTAGGTACAGAAGACATAGCATGCAGACAACATGGATACTACAGTTACTGGGCCTATATAAATATGCGGACTCCTATGGGCATTCCTACCCTGGCTGGCTCTGTCAGATTTGTTAGAGTTGTCAGGCACTAGGACTCTCTGCGGCTCTAACAGTCAATCCACAAGCTTGGGGAGCAGGGCCATAACTAGGTTACAGCGGCTGGTGCTGGGCACCTACTGCTAAGTATATTAGACACAGTGCTTCTGGCTCCTTCACTGCACGTGCACGGCTTTTGTTCACATTAAAGGGCGAGCCTGGGGGAAGCCCAGCACCTTCGCAAGCACTGTGCATGCTCCCATTAATGATGCCAACGGCTAGGGCATGCCCCATTAGTGACACTGAGGAGTAGCACCACCCCCAGAAGTGATGCCGGCGGGGCCGCATCGCCCTCCCCAGCCAGCAGTGCCCGCTTTTCATCAGACGCGACACACGTACTGTCCAGCAACCACAGTGCTTTCTCCTGCCCACATCCTAGGGGGAACACTAGGTACTATTTTGAGGGCCCACTTATCATTCAATACAGTATTTGCGACTTAAACCTAAAAAAAATGCATATATTTATCCATCACCTTAATGTGTCACTGAGGGACCGCAGCAGATATCTCCAATACCTGCTGTGATCCCTCCATTCCCACCTGCACCCGCAGGGAATGCAATGCTGCCAGATTTACCAACTTCCGGATTGCTTTGCATTCCTGATATTGTTCACCACAGCTACTGCGCCCATTGTAACCTATGGGCTACACATCACGTTATATACTAAGCCTTGGAGAATGATAAAGTGGAGATACTGTATTTTCCAGCCATTCAGCTCCCAACTGCCATGTATAATGCTAGCCATACATCAGGAAGATATCGTTCCAACCAGCTAACTAGTTGGCTGGTTGGAACGATAATCTGGCAGTGTGTGGGAGCAAACGATGATCAGCCGTTTGCTCCCACACCCTAGAAAACGGCCAGAAACGGTCTGTCCAACTAGTTGGGAAAATCAAACTTGTTTGATTTTCCCAACTAATCGTTCAGGTGTAGGGAGAACTGAACGATAAGTAGGCGGACACTGGCCAGCAGTGTCCACCTACTTCTGTCACCATCACTGCCTGCTGGGCAGCACTGTGGACCATGAGCCGGGCGGAGGTTCAGGGGCAGCTGCGGCAGTACATCGCTGCTGCCGGGCTGCCCCTGTCACAACGGGACCCTCAGCAGCGGCGGCGGAGCGGGAGGAGGACCAGGGGCAGCTACGGCAGTACATCGCTGCTGCCGGGCTGCCCCTGTCACAACGGGACCCTCAGCAGCGGCGGCGGAGCGGGAGGAGGACCAGGGGCAGCTACGGCAGTACATCGCTGCTGCCGGGCTGCCCCTGTCACAACGGGACCCTCAGCAGCGGCGGCGGAGCGGGAGGAGGACCAGGGGCAGCTACGGCAGTACATCACTGCTACCGGGCTGCCCCTGTCACAACGGGACCCTCAGCAGCGGCGGCGGAGCGGGAGGAGGTCCAGGGGCAGCTACGGCAGTACATCGCTGCTGCCGGGCTGCCCCTGTCACAACAGACCACAGGCAGTGGTAGCGGAGGACACCCAGCAGTGGCACCCTTCCCGCGATACCCCATGATCGCTGCGCCCCCCGCACCCCACCCATGATTGCTGCACCCCCGCACGCCACCCCCGATCACTGGCACCCCACCTGCGGTTGCGGCACCCCCGCACCCCACCCGCGATCGCGGCACCCCCCGCACCCCACCCGCGATCGCGGCACCCCCCGCAGCTTACCCGCAATCGCGTCACCCCCCGCAGCTAACCCGCGATCGCGGCACCCCCCGCATATCACCCGCAATCGTGGCACCCCCGCATATCACCCGCAATCGCGGGACCTCTGCTCCCCTCCTACAGTCACTGCCCCCCAAGATCGCAGCACCCCTTCCCGCTCACCACCACCAGGGCCAGCTCCAGCCCGCACCGGTAATTCAGCCCCCCCCCCCCCCGCCCGCCCGCCAGGGTGTCTCTGCATTCGTGGAAAGGGGTCCCATGTGTAAACATGGGACCCCTTTCAGTCCGTTTGGTCCGGGTGTTCGGTTTGTTGTTTTGCCAAGTACGTGGATTATAATCTGGACCCTGGATCAGGTGAGTATAATTATCTTTTATTTTCAGGTACCCATGGATTCTACTTGGAGAAGAGGACCGACTGCTTCGTGTCAACATAGGTAAGTATGTGTGTGTCGACATGTGTGAAATAAATTTTTACTGTCACGGTGTGTGTGTCTCCTGTTTTTATTTGGGTATTTTTTTTCCATTAGAACTACAGGTACCAGTGGGCCCGTTTTTCTCCCACATGCTGGTACTTGTGGTTCTCCAAGTACCAGCTTGCGGGGGAGGCTTGCTGGGACTTGTAGTACTACTGGAAAAAACAATATTCTTTCAATTTTCTCAAGGCTATCAGCCCCCCATCCGCAGCCTTTGGATGGGGGGGGACAGCCTCGGGCTTCACCCCTGGCCCTTGGGTGGCTGGGGGGGACCCCTTGATTGAAGGGGTCCCCACTCCCCCAGGGTACCCCGGCCAGGGGTGACTAGTTGGATATTTAATGCCACGGCCGCAGGGCACTGTATAAAAGTGACCCCCGGCTGTGGCATTATCTGTCCAGCTAGTGGAGCCCGATGCTGGTGTAAAAAATACGGGGACCCCTACTCTTTTTGTCCCCCGTATTTTTTGCACCAGAACCAGGCGCAGAGCCCGGTGCTGGTTTTAAAAATACGGGGGATCCCCTGTCCGTTTTTTCCACGGATTTTTAGAACCAGGACCAGCTCGAAGAGCCCGAGGCTGGTTATGCTTTGGAGGGGGGACCCCACGCAATTTTTTTTCGGGTTTTTCCCATTCCATTTAAAAAAAAAAAAAAAATAATAATAATAATCTTTTTCAAAATATACAAATAATACTTGTGCCTCCAAAAAAGACAAACCAAGTACCTAATCCCTTCTAATATAAATAGATATGCTATTACCCCCCCCAAAAAACACCAAAAAAACATGTTTTTTTTTATTTTTTATTAGATTCCGCCAGCAAAGTGTGGCGGATTGAAAATGACCGAAACTGAAACGTTAAGCTGTCAGAACAGGGTCACGTATGTTCTTGATTTTTGAAAAGTCCTAGAGTGCCGCCTATCATTTGTGATATGTTTGCTTTTTGAAGCTCAGGAGGGCACCAGGCAAGCTGTACATTTTACTACATTGGGAGTGCCGAATATCTACATCTGGTATATATATATATATAATTTGCCTTGGCAGCCCAACCATGCTGGTATCCATAGTTCAGTATAAAAATAAGTAAATCTAATAAATGTATGGTGGTGAAAGAAAAGCCCAGTTTCACTGAAAAAAAGACAATTCTGCATGTTTTGAAATGAAAAAAACAAAACAAAACTGAAGAACTGTAGGAAGGCACTGTCCGCCTACTTCGGTGACATCACAAGTTGGACAGAAGTTGGAAGGTTGGTTGGTCTGATGAAAAGTTGGTTAGATGTGTGGAGCACTGGTAAAAAGTTGGTGAGATGTATGGGCACTGTTTTAGTTGAACAGACAAGTTGGATGGTTGGAAGTTTGGAGTGTTGGAGAAAAGTTGGTCTGATGTATGGCTAGCTTAAGCTGTGTTTGAAAACTGACAGTTAGGAGTTGGTTGGTTGGTTGGTTGGTTGGTTGGTTGGTTGGTTGGTTGGCAGTTTATCTCATTCCACTCTATCACTCTCCAAGGCTTAGTACATCAGCCCCATAAAGGAGGAAGACAGCATTACAGTATTAACTCAAAGTTAAATCACATTCAACTTTCCAAAACCTCCCCTGCTGCAGTTATGGAAATTTTAGTTAACCAAACATACCTGATAATTGACTGTGGGTTGGAAATACAATACAAGGAAATTGCTACAGCCTTAATAATGCAGAAAGAAGGGGGGAAGATAGCATATTGTTATGGACAATGTCTTCCCTAATGTACAGACAGTGGATATTAATTAAATGCTAAATAGAAGGTGGAAAATGCTGTAAAATGGTTGTCAGACCAAACTCCACACTCCAAGATTTTCATGTTTTCTGATCATTAAAATACAAAAATAACTTTTTCTTTGAGTATATTTCCCCTTTAAGAACATAATCTCGGTTATTAGTCATTTCTCTAACTGGAGGGTTCATCTGACTAATTTGTATACACCTTTTAAATTACTTTTGAAAAACTTAAACGCACCAATAATAAAGTGCTGTAAAGATTATACTGCAGTATATCTGGTCCTTTTCTCGCTGCCCATCGACTAAGTCCTTGAACTCACTAAGCTTCTGATTTGCTATCTCTTCTTATATATGTTATGTTTCATTATTCTGACATTAAGTGAGTAAGATAATAATAGTTATCAACAATTAGAAGACCTTTGAGAGCAAATGCTGTGTTGTACAATATAAATAATGGAATTCCCGAAAGAGATATAAACTCCTATAATAATCTCTGTATGTAGTACGATATAGCATAGTAACAGGTCATGGTGTGAAGGAGGAAACAGATTATTATAATAACACTATAATGCAGTATGTATTTCCAACACTTCCCGCTGAATAAGCATGTACATTTAAAATGTTATGTGCTCACTGAAACACAGTATCTGTTGCACCAATGGACATAAGTTCTTGACGTATCAACATTTTATATGTTGCCTTTTAGCTAACGTTAAAGGATGACATCCATATATTGATCTTATTCTTTAAAAGCTTTTTTCATCAACAAGCACATGTTTGCTACCCTTTCAGATATATAATTCATATAAAAGTTACTGTGTGAAGTGAGAAATACCACAGAGCAAGAAAAGAAGTAATAATAAATAGAAACCCTGTTACTGTATAATACATTTACCAAGCAAACACTTCTTGGAACCAAATACAGATTGCTTTACTGTTTGTACGCACACAGGATCTGATTTCATTTGGAATATCCTGTTCCTATGCAAGTAACATTTGTTGACACATTTAGTGGAGGATGCGGGCACAACATGCAGAAACTGCAACAACATCAAGGAGTTGTATGCTTGGTTCAGGGACATCAGAAAGTGGAGAACTGTGGAAATGCTGTATCATGAATGTTGGATAGACTGGAGCCAAACATTCAGGAATGAAACTCTTTGAGGGTCATCTGTTTCTCTGGAACCTCACGACAATCAGCATCACAGATTTCTTGTACCCCATAGAGTGGTATGCAGGAAATAAGCAATATTGCTATGCTGTAATTATCTGTTAGGTGCGCAGCCACACATTGCCAATAAATGAGTACTGCTATTGACTGGCACTGGACTGTGGTTTTATTACACATTACAGCAACACAGCTCCCCTTTTTTACACATTACAGCACATTAAGCAGGCAGAGTCCCCTTTTTACACATTACAGCAACAGAGAACCCCTTTTTTACACATTACGTCAGGCAATCCCCCTTTTTTACGCATTACGGCAGGCAGTCCCCGTTTTTTATACATTATGGCAGGCAGTCCCCCTTTTTTACGCATTACTGCAGGCAGTCCCCCTTTTTTACACATTATGGCAGGCAGTCCCCTTTTTTTACACATTATGGCAGGCAGAGACCCCCTTTTTTATACATTACGGCAGCACAGTTCCCTTTTTACACATTACGACAACAAAGTCCCCCTTTTCCACACATACTGCACAGCAACAGAGCCCCCCTTTTTTACACATTATGGCAGCAGAGTCCCCTTTTGTAAACATTACAGCAGGCAGTCCACCTTTTTACACATTACAGCAGGAAGTCCCCCTTTTTTACACATTACGGCAGGTAGACCGCCTTTTTTACAAATTACGGGAGGCAGAGTCCCCCTTTTTTACACATTATGCTAGGCAGTCCCCCTTTTTACACATTACGGCAGGCAGTCCCCCTTTTTTATGCTTTACAGCAGGCAGTCCCCTTTTTTTATGCATTACGGCAGGCAGTTCCCCTTTTTTACATTACGGCAGGCAGTCCCCCTTTTTTCACGCATTACGGCAGGCAGTCCCCCTTTCTTACGCATTACTGCAGGCAGTCCCCTTTTTACACATTATGGGTGGGGAGGGAAGGGAAAGGAAGGAGAGAGTGAGAGCAAGAGACAGCGAGAGAGAGAAAGAAAGAAAGAAAGAAAGAAAGAAAGAAAGAAAGAAAGAAAGAAAGAAAGAAAGAAAGAATGTGTGTGTGTGTGTGTGTGTGTGTGTTGGCGCGCGTGTTATACTCACCATCTGTGATGAGACGGCATGATAGATGCGCCTCTCCTCTTCCGTCTTCCTGCCTTACGCTGCGCTATTCGCAGCGCAAAGCATTGTGGATGGTCTGGGGGCTGGCTGGGAGAGAAGTCATCTCTCCCAGCACACGGGGGATCAGAGAGGAGCCGGGCATTGCAGCTGGCGGCCAGCAGGTGACGTTGGGGAGACGCAGCCAGGATGCCACAGTGCGGCGGCAGTGGAGCTGCCAGACAGGTGTTGCTGGTGGTCCTGCCCCTCCAGCGTATCTGCCCTGTGTGCCAGGCACCACTAGCACACACCTAGTTATGGCCCTGCTGGTAACTTCCTATTAGTTGTTCAACTACAAGGCCTGGTATACTGTGCTGGTAACTTTGCAACAGCTGGAGAACCATAGATTACCCACCTCTGAGGTACATGGCACCACTCTAATATCCAGGTTCATACAGGAGCAGGAAAGGCATGGCATTTATGCAGTATATGGCTGCTGATTTAGGGCCTAATTCAAGGTTGATTGCAAAATAAAATTTTCCCCTAATGGGCAAAACCATGTGTACTGTAGGTGGGGAAGATATAACAATAACATATGCAGAGAGAGTTAGATTTGGGTGGGTTATATTGTTATATTGTTTCTGTGCAGGGTAAATACTGGCTGCTTTATTGTTACACTGCGATTTAGATTTCAGTTCGAACACACCCCACCCAAATCTAAGTCTCTCTGCACATATTATATCTGTCCACCCTGCAGTGCACATGGTTTTGCCCATTAGGGGAAAATTTTATTTTGCAATCAACCTTGAAATAGGCCCTAAGGGGTCTATTTACTAAGCCTTAGATGGAGATAAAGTGCACGGAGATAAAGTACCAGCCAACCAGCTAACTGTCATTTTTCAAACCCAGCCTGTGACATCGTACTTAGGTGCTAATTGGCTGGTACTTTATCTCCGCCCACTTTATCTCCATCTAAGGCTTAGTAAATAGACCCCTTAGACTCCTAAGGCTGATTTTGCAGTGAAACCTCCTCGGCAGTGGCAATGCCTGGGGCATCCTGAGTCCGGGGGTCTCTGCAGGCAGCGTGGCTGGGGTGCTCACCTCGGTGCTGACCTGGTGCACACCTTTGTGGAATGGTAACGTGTCTGGCGGTAGCAGGTAGAGTTGGCTCTTGTATGGGGATATCACAATGCTGCCATGGTCGGAGGTCTACAGCTCCAGAATGGTGGCAATGGCATTGCAGAGGGGCTGTGGTGAAAGCTGTAGTACTAAGCCCTGACCAGGCAGTGGAGGAACTCTGTGAGATTGAAGGGTGATTGTGGAACCGATGATGGGATCTCTGTGAGCATGCGACCATCCCTGACCAATCTAAAATCATGGACAAACTGTTGAATTTGAATCCAGAGCTGCTCTTACAGTAGCGGATCTTGCTACGGGCATGCAGGATTTTTGCCCGGGGCACCGCCTTCAGGAGGGCACCGCCACCGTAGCAAGATCCACTACTGGTGCCCCTCGGTCCTTTGGTAGATGCGGTGCGCTATGAAGTAATCGCGCACCGCACGGCATTGTGGGAGCAGCACATAGACACTAGGGATCATGATTGACCTATAGTGTCTATGCAGTGCTATGGGAGAGACGTCATGACGTCTCTCCCATAGATCAGAGAAGCGGCGCCGGCGGCCGGAGATGGAGGGCAGCAGTGGTCGTTAATCAGGAGCGGGGAAGGTAAGCATTAATTAATTAATTTACTTTTTCTTTTTGTAAGCGGCACAACTCTACTGGGGGCACAAACGGGGGCACAACTCTACTGGGGGCACAAATGGGGGCACAACTCTACTGGGGGCACAAACCGAGCACAACTCTACAGGGGGCATAACTGACCACGCCCCTTATTTCGCCCGGGGCGCCACAAGGGCTAGAACCGGCCCTGTGCTCTTACCAGAGTCTGCAGCTGACCAAAAATAGTTGTATCACAAAATAGCCAATCCCCGTAACCAGGGCCGGCTCCAGGCATGTTCCAATAGAGCGGCCGAACAGGGCGCCGCACTTTATGGGCGCCGCTAGCTCTGGCCGCCATATTGGAGCCTGGAGCCGTCCCTGCAGTACTGCACTGTCTGTCTCCCCCGCCCCCACTAACCGGCGCCGGCCCGTGAGCCAACCAGAGCTCGCGGTCCGGCAGCTGAGGCTGATTGGCTGACGGACCGCGAGCTTTGATAGGCTTGCGGGCCGGCGCCTAGTTGAAGTGGCCGCCGGAGATTGAGGGCTAGGAGAGGCGCACGCTGCGCTCTCCTCCCGCCCTCAGCTACAAAGCAGCATGGGCAGCGCAGCAGCCTTAACCCACAGGAACAGACTCGTGATGAGCAGGGGGGGGGACTTCTGGCACTGGGGACATGTCTGGCACTGGGGGCATGGGACATCTGTATCTGGCATTGGGGGCATGGGACATGTGTATCTGGCACTGGGGGCAAGGGACATGTGTATCTGGCACTGGGGACATGTCTGGCACTGGGGGCATGGGACATGTGTATCTGGCATTGGGGGCATGGGACATGTGTATCTGGCACTGGGGGCATGGGACATGTGTATCTGGCACTGGGGGCAAGGGACATGTGTATCTGGCACTGGGGGCATGGGACATGTGTATCTGGCATTGGGGGCATGGGACATGTGTATCTGGCACTGGGGGCATGGGACATGTGTATCTGGCACTGGGGGCATGTATCTGGCATTGGGGGCATATCTGGCACTGTGGGAACAAGAGTATCTGGCATTAGGGGCATATCTGGCACTGTGTGGGTCATATATGTATCTGGCACTGTGTGGGGCATATATGTATCTGGCACTGTGTGGGGCATTTATATATCTGGCACTGTGGGGGCATTTATGTATCTGGCACTGTGGGGGCATATCTGCACTGTGGGGGCATTTATGTTTTGTGGCACGGGGGCATTTATGTATCTGGCACTGTGGGGGCATATCTGCACTGTGGGGGCATTTATGTATCTGGCACTGTGGGGGCATATCTGCACTATGGGGGCATTTATGTATCTGGAACTGTGGGGGCATTTATGTATCTGGCACTGTAGGGGCATATCTGTACTGTGGGGGCATTTATGTATCTGGCACTGTGGGGGCACATTCATATATCTGGCACTGTGGGGGCATTTATGTATCTGGCACTGTGGGGGCATATCTGCACTGTGGGAGCATTTATGTATCTGGCACTGTGGGGGCATATCTGCACTATGGGGGCATTATGTATCTGGAACTGTGGGGGCATTTATGTATCTGGCAAGGTGGGGGCATATCTGCACTGTGGGGGCATTTATGTATCTGGCACTGTGGGGGCACATTCATATATCTGGCACTGTGGGGGCATTTATGTATCTGGCACTGTGGGGGCATATCTGCACTGTGGGGGCATTTATGTATCTGGCACTGCTGGGGGGCATGTCACGTGTATCTGGCACTGCAGGGGGGCATGTCACGTGTATCTGGCACTGCTGGGGGGCATGTCACGTGTATCTGGCACTGCTGCGGGGCATGTCACGTGTAGCTGGCACTGCTGCGGGGCATGTCACGTGTAGCTGGCACTGCTGCGGGGCATGTCACGTTTAACTGGCACTGCTGCGGGGCATATCATGTCTATCTGGCACTGCACATTATGTGTATCTGGCACTATACTGGAGACATTGTGTGTAAGGAACACTACTGTGTGTAAGGCTGCTAATTGTGTGCGTAGAGGGGGTGTGAAAATATATTTATAGTTTGATTATATGAAGTTCCGAGGCCAAGCCCACTTTTCCAGGAGGCCATGCCCACTTTTCCAGGAGGCCACGCCCACTTTTCCAGGAGCGCATAGGGGGGGGGGGGGGGGGGGCACTTTTCGATTTTCTCGCTCAGGGTGCTAGTAGGCCTGGAGCCGGCCCTGCCCGTAACTTCAACAACACTGATTCCTCCCAGGTTCTTGGTATCTCTTCCTCCACCCCTGATTAGACCTGATTAGGCATGTAGGATATTTTCCTGAAATGGGTGTGGCCTCACTAAAGAGGGAGCTGTATTCCAATCTCATGCAGCTTCAATCGCCCTTTATGTCTCTCCAGCATCAGCTCACACAGTGTTACTATCCAGCCCCATCTCTAATTGTGTCTCTGTTAAGCACCAGCCCACACAGTGTCTCTCTCCAGCCACAACACTAACCTTCTTCAATGTCTTCTGGCTGCCCTCCTGTGGCTCCTTTGCTCTTTTTCAGTGGTGCAGTGTTGCTCCAAAATAAACAAAGAAAAAAACATTATTACACTGGGCACCACAAACAGTAGCAGTGCACAGAGGAGGAAGGGAGGGTCTCCCATCTGGTTGGACCGCCCACTCCCTCCTTTGTCATGATAGACTCACACTGATAGCATATAAACTCTTTAACAACAATGGGGGTCATTCCGAGTTGTTCGCTCGCAAGCTGCTTTTAGCAGCTTTGCACACGCTAAGCCGCCGCCTACTGGGGGTGAATCTTAGCTTCTCAAAATGGCGAACGAAAGATTAGCAAAATTGCGAATACACACTTCTTAGCAGTTTCTGAGTAGCTCTACACTTACTCGGCATCTGCGTTCGCCCAGACACTCCTCCGTTTCTCCAGCCACTCCCGCGTTTTTCCCAGAAACGGTAGCGTTTTTTTCGCACACACCCATAAAACGGCCTGTTTCCGCCCAGAAACACCCACTTCCTGTCAATCACATTACGATCACCAGAACGAAGAAAAAAACTCGTAATGCCGTGAGTAAAATTCCTAACTGCATAGCAAATTTACTTGGCGCAGTCGCACTGCGGACATTGCGCATGCGCATTAGCGACTAATCGCTCCGATGCGACAAAAAAATAATGAGCGAACAACTCGGAATGACCCCCAATATACACATTTTTTTTATTGCAAGTGGGTGCACCCTACGGCTCAGGCTGGGTCTCCCGGCCTGGACAAACGCCTAGTTCCCCTATGCCTAGGGCTGACCCTATAGGTTAGTGTATCCCATGTTCTGAACCTTTAACCTATAGGTGATATTATTGTCAGCGTAACCTTTGTATAACGTAACATACATGTACCCTTTTATTATGGTAATGGTATATATATACTGTATCTTCTTAATATGTGTCAATTTCTAGCAACGCCTTTAAATTTGTTTAAAAAAATATCCTTTGCTATTATATTTGTACTTTTTACATAATAATAAATGTTATTCTGAGATATTTCATACTGTAGATACTGTAGATTGCCATTTGTACCTACTTCTCAAGGGTGTGCCCAGGGGTGAGCTAATAATGAGGCATCTTAAGGCAGCTGCTCTCTTGTTAATGATTTTGAAATCTCTGGGGTTCATTTATAAGGAGCAAGACTTAGGGGCCTATATATTAGTAATTGCAGCACAGCCAAAGTTTCACCTTGAGCTTCACGTGGTCTAGAACCAGCCAAGATTTGCTTTTGGCTTGTGTAGGCTCTTGATTTGCATGTAACTTAGAAAAAAGAAGATGGGTATAACAATAACTATAGTATCTCAGTAAGACATTTTAGTTACTCCTTTAATTCTGCATATTTATCTCTTTAAGGAGTCTATTATTAATAACTAGGTGATTCATCGCGCCCTACGGGCGCTCTTCACACCGTCGTTTGGGGCTACGCCCCATTAACCCCTTCACACCTTTGGACATACGCAGTCCGGTAGATAACAGAATAAGAAACACAGGGCAGTATAGAGGGCATACAGAAATGGTGTCCAGTTGAGAAAAGATAGAGAGGCGTAGGGGGGGGGAGAAAGGGAATGTACAGAAACGCTGTGCAATCGGTAAATGATAGGGAGAGGCAGGGTGGTAGGGAGAGGATAAAGAGAGGGAAGGTGTTAGACAGAAAATACCGTTGCAAGAGGCTACGACCCGTTAACCCCTGCACGGGCTTCAGCTGTGCTATAATTGTTATTATATGGAGTTTTACCTGCAAAAAAGTTTATGCTATTGGGTAAATATTGCAAGGGGGAAGGGCGTGCGATTGTCAAGGGGCATAGCCCTTTATGAGGGCTTAAAGAGTGGCCGCAGGGCACAATGAATAACATAGTGTAGTATATACTGCTAGTGTATGCAGCGCAGCTTATACACACAGTGGCCACAGGTATCAGAGACGAGTATACACACAATGGACACAGGTAGCTGAGCTGCTTATACACACAATGGCCACAGGTAACGGAGCCACGTATTCACACAGTGGCCAGAGGTAGCAGGGCAGCTTATACACACAATACCCACAGGTAGCAGAGCCACTTATACACACAATACCCACAGGTAGCAGAGCCGCTTATACACACAATACCCACAGGTAGCAGAGCCGCTTATACACACAGTGGACACAGGTATCAGAGCCACATATCCACACAGTGGCCAGAGGTAGCAGGGCAGCTTATACACACAATACCCACAGATAGCAGAGCCGCTTATACACACAGTGCCCACAGGTAGCAGAGCCGCTTATACACACAGTGCCCACAGGTAGCAGAGCCGCTGATACACACAGTGCCCACAGGTAGCAGAGACGTTGATACACAATGTGCCCACATGTAGCAAAGCAGTTTATACACACAATGACCACAGGTAGCAGTGTTGCTTATACACACAATGGACCCCGGTAGCAGTGCCACTTCTACACACAATTCCCATAGGTAACAGAGGCACTTATACACACAGTGGCCACAGGTAGCTGAGCCGCTTATACACACAATGGCCACTTTTAGCAGCACCGCTTATACACACAATGGCCACTGGTAGCAGTGTCACTTATACACACAATGGCCACAGGTAGCAGCACCACTTATACACACAATGGCCACAGGTAGCAGTGGCGCTTATACACACAATGGCCACAGGTAGCAGTGTCACTTATACACACAATGGCCACTGGTACCAGAGCCGCGTATACACACAGTGGTCACAGGGAGCTGTGCCACTTATACACAATGGCCACAGGTAGCAGTGTCGCTTAGACACATAATGGCCACAGTATTACTTTTTTTTTATTAATCCAATGTCCATTGGTAGCAACTATACTCACAGAAGTTCAGTGTGTGTGGGGGGGGGGTTTGGAAAGGGGGTGGGTTCAGTGAGGTGGAGGTGCCTATCCATGCTGCTGATCACCCCGATTCAGGGAATCACTTGTAGCGGCTGCGGATGGTGTCCGAGGTGCTACGTGTGGTGGAGGGGTGGGTGCGGAGGGGGTCCAGAGGTGTTGCGGGTGGTGGAGGGGTGGGTGCAGTGGCACGGATGGCGGAAAGGGTGCAGAGGTGCTGTGGGTGTGGGAGGCGTAGGTGTGGAGGGGGCGCGTATGGGGGAGGGGGTCTAGAGGTTCTGCGGGTGGGGGGAGGTGCGGGTGCGGAAGGGTAGTGTAGATGCTGTTGGTGGGGGAGGGGTGGGTGCGGGGGGCTGTGGATGAAGGAGGGGGTCTGGAGGTGGTGTGCATGGGGGAGGGGCGATGTAGTGGGGGGGTGTTTGGGGAGGTGGGGTTGCAGGGGGGGTGAGGTTGAGTGATAGGTTCTAGAAGTGCTGCGGGTGGAGGGGTGGCTGCAGGGGAGCCGTGGATGGGGTCCGGAGGTGCTGCGGGTGGGGGAGGTGTGGTAGGTCCACGAATGGGGGTAGGTGTCTATAGATGATGTGGGTGGGGGAGGGGGCCGGAGGTGCTGTGGTTGGGGGAGTGGCGGCTGCGGGGGGTGTGGTGGGGGTCTGGATGCGCTGTGGGTAGGGGAGGGGGTGGGGGTGCTAAGGGTGTGGTGCTAAGGGTGGGGGAGGAAGCGGGAGTGCCGCGGGTGGGAGGGGGATGTGGTGGATGTTGTGGGTGGGAGGGGGGCATGTGCAGCGGTTGGGGGGCAGATGTGGTGGATGCTATTGGTGCGGCGGGTGGAGTGGAGGATGCGGGGGTGTAGCGGGGGGGAGAGGTGGGTATGGGGGTGCGGGGGTGCCGCGGGTGGGGGGTGGGTGCTGCGGGTGTGGGTGCTATGGGTGGGGGAGGGGCATGTGCCGCGGGTGGGGGCGGATGTGGTGGATGCTGTGTGTGCCGCGGGGGGGGGAGGTGCAGGGGGGGTAGAGGTGGGTATGGGGGTGGGTTGGGGAGGGTGTGGGGGTGTAGCGGGGGGAGAGGTGGGGGAGGTGCGGGTGTACTGCGGGTGGGGGAGGGGCGGGGGGGTTTGCGGGTTGTGGGTGATACGGGTGGGGGCGGGAGTGCCGCGGGTGGGGGAGGGGTATGAGCGGGGGACGGATGTGGTGGGTGCAGTGGGTGGAGGAGGGGCGGGGGGTGCTGCGGGTGGGGGCGGGAGTGCCGTGGGTGTGGGAGGGGTGGGGGTGCTGCGGGTGCTACGGGTGGGGTAGGGGGTGCGAGGCGGATGTCGCGGGTGGGGTGGCGGATGTGGTAGATACTGTGGGTGCTGCGGGTGGGGGAGGGGCGGGCGGGTTTTATGGTCCGGGGTGTAGCGGGGGGGGAGTGGTGGGAGTGCCGCGGGAGGGGCAGGGGGTGCCGCGGGTTGTGGGTGCTTCGGGTTCGGGAGGGGCGTGTGCTTTGGGTGGGGGATGGATGTGGTAGGTGGGGTGGAGGGTGCGAGGGTGTAGTGGGGGGGGAGAGGTGGGTATGGGGGTGGGGTGTGGGACGTGCGAAGGTGCTGCGGGTGGCGGAGAGGGCAGGTGTGCAGCGCGCCGGGGAGGGGCTTGTGCCGCGGGTGTGGGGCGGAAGTGGTAGATGCTGTGGGTGCCGCGGGTGGGGGAGGTGCGGGTGGGGTGAAGGGTGCGGGGGAGAGGTGGGTATGGGGGTGGAGGAGATGCAGCTGCGGGGTTGTGGTTGGGTCTGGATGCGCTGCGGGCAGGGGAGGGGGTGCTGCAGGTGTTGGTGCTAATGGTGGGGGAGGGGGCGGGAGTACCGCGGGTGGGGGGCGAATGTGGTGGATGCTGTGGGTGCCGCGGGTGGGGGAGGGGCGGGGCAGGAAGGGTGGATGGAGTGGTGGTGTATGGGGGGAGAGTTGGGTATGGGGGTGCCGCGGGTGGAGGAGGGGTGGTGTTAGCTACGGGTGGGGGAGGATGTGGTGGATGCTGTGGGTGCAGTAGGTGGGGGAGGGGCAGGTGGGGTGGAGGGTGCGGGGGTGTAGCGGGGGGGGAGAGGCGGGTATTGGGGTGGGTTGGGGGAGGTGCGGGGGTGCTGCGGGTGGGGGAGGGGGTGCTCTGGATGGGGGAGGGGCGTGTGCCGCAAGTGGGGGGCAGATGTGGTGGATGCTGTGGGTGCCGCGGGTGGGGAAGGTGCGGGGGGGGAGAGGTTGGTATGGGGTGGGGGAGGTGCAGGGGTGCGGGGGTGTAGGGGGGGAGAGGTGGGTACGGGGGTGGGGGAGGAGGGGGGCGGTGCGGTTTGTGGGTGCTACGGGTGGAGGAGGAGGCGGGAATGGTGTGGGTGGGGGAGGGGCGTGTACCATGGGTGTGGGACAGATGTGGTGGGTGCTGTGTGTTCCGCGGGTGGGGGAGGGGCGGGGAGTGCTGCGGGTGGGGGAAAGTGCTGGAGTGCGGCGGCTGGTGCTGCAGGTGTGGGTGCTACGGGTGGGGGAGGGGCGGGAGTGCCGTGGGTGGTGGAGGGGCGTGTGCTGCGGGTGGGGGAGGGGCGGGAATGCCGTGGGTGGGGGCATCTGCTGCTGGTGGGGGAGGGGCGGGAGTGCCGCGGGTGAGGGAGAGGTGGGGGGTGCTGCAGATGTGGGTGCTATGGGTGGGGAAGGGTGGGAGTGTCGCGGGTGGGGGAGGGGCATCTGCTGCTGGTGGGGGAGGGGTGGGAGTGCCGCGGGTGGGGGAGGGGCGGGGGGTGCTGCAGATGTGGGTGCTATGGGTGGGGGCGGGAGGGCCGCGGGTGGGGGAGGGGCGAGAGTGCCGCGGGTGGGGGAGTGGTGGGGGGTGCTGCAGATGTGGCTGCTATGGGTGGGGGAGGGGGCGGTAGTGCCGCGAGTGGGGGAGGGGTGGGGGGTGCTGCAGATGTGGCTGCCATGGGTGGGGGAGGGGCGGGAGTGCCGCGGGTGGGGGGTGCCGCGGGTGGAAGGGTGTGGGGTGTGTGCCGTGGGTGGGTGGCGGATGATGTGAAGGCTGTGGGTGCCGTGGGTGGGAGGGGTCGGGGGCAGCAGTCAGTGGTCGTCCACGGCATTCTCCTCCGGACTGTGCGCAGGTGAGCAGACATCGGCTGCAGTGTCACCAGGGTGCAGGGAGGGGGGATAGAGGGGAGTGGGCAGAGTTGGGGCGGGGATGGGCGGACCGAGGGAAGGGACTGTTCCTGGCCTGCATCCAGCCACCCAGATCTGTGCCTGTGACTCCGCTCAGCGTTAGCAAAGGAGGGGGGGCCGATGCGGAGTTTGTTCCAATGGCTGGCGAGGAGGGGTGGGGGTGCGGGCTGCATAGGAGTGGGGACAAATGGCTGGTGAGGGGGTGCGGAGCCGAGACAGAGGCTGAAGCTGGTGCAGTTGTCTGTGCACAATCGCGGCCACTGTGACAGTCTTAGTTATTTTCGATGGGGGCAGAGCGGAGTGTGCACCATTGGCTGGCGAGGGGGGGTCGCATCGGAGCGTGCACCAATGGCTGTCGAGGGGGGGCGGGTTGCATAGCAGTGGGCACCAATGGCTGGCGAGGGGGTGCGAGCTGCATAGGAATGGGCACCAATGGCTGGGGAGGGGGGGGCGGGCTGCATGGGTGTGGAGTGGAGTTTGTAGTTACCAATGGCTGGCGAGGGGGGGTGGCCTGTATAGGAGTGGGCACCAATGGCTGGCGAGGGGGGCGGACCCGCGACGGAGGCTTAATGTGGTGCAGTTGTGTCTGCACAATCGCGGCCAGAATACAGTGTGAGGTGTTGTTCACATATAGATTAGGGATCTCCTATGGCTATCTCCTAATCTCCTATATATTAGCCCAGATCCAGATTAGGCCAGTCCGCTCAACTATGTGACTCCGCCCAGCGTTAGCAAATGAAGCACAAAGTCACAGATCTGGGCTATTACATAGGAGATAATTTATTATGATGATGATGATGATGATGATGATTGATTATTATTATTATTATTATTCTTTATTGATAGGATGCAACAAGGGTTTTTGCTATGCCTAACAAAGGTCCTCATTCCGACCCAATCGCATGCTGCACTTCCTCGCAGCGGTGCAATCGGGTCTGGAATGCGCATGTGCGGCACGCGCGTCGTTGCCCGGTGACAGCCATCGCCGGGCAACAACGCTGATGGCAGAGAAAGCGGGTGCAGCGATGACCGCAAGAAGATTGACTGCAGGAAGGCGTTCCGGGGCATCAACTGACCGTTGGAGGCCATTTTCGGGGAGTGGTAAGAAAAATGCAGGCGTGTCCAGGTGAACGGAGGGCGGATGTCTGACGTCAAAGCCGTGCCCATCATCGCTGGATCCATCACACAGGGTAAGTATGTCCAGGGCTGGTCTTGATTTGTGTGAAACTTTTTTAGCATAGCAGGGCTGCACAAGCGATCGCAGCCCTGCTATGCTAAAATTCACTCCCCAATAGGCGGAGATTAGTTGATCGCACCAACAGCAAAAAGTTGCTTGGTGCGATCAACTCGGAATGAGGGCTAAAGTACGTAAGAAACAATTAGCAAAACAAGAAAACAGCAACTTACAGTACAAGACAATGCCAGACATGTGCATGGTATATAAACATTTCTGCCTCAGTGGTCATAACACTAAAATAAGCAGCAAGGTGGCAGAAACCAATGGTTAGGTGTCGTTGTAGGGAGTATGGAGTAGATGATAGTCTAAGTACAGTAAGAACAGGAAAAGCAAATAAGGGGAGAGGGCCTGCTCATGAGAGCTTACAGTGCATTCGGAAAGTATTCACAGCGCTTCACTTTTTCCACATTTTGGGGGTCATTCCGAGTTGTTCGCTCGTTATTTTTTTCTCGCAACGGAGCGATTAGTCGCTAATGCGCATGCGCAATGTCCGCAGTGCGACTGCGCCAAGTAAATTTGCTATGCAGTTAGGTATTTTACTCACAGCATTATGAGGTTTTTTCTTCGTTCTGGTGATCATAATGTGATTGACAGGAAGTGGGTGTTTCTGGGCGGAAACTGGCCGTTTTATGGGTGTGTGCGAAAAAACGCTACCGTTTCTGGGAAAAACGCAGGAGTGGCTGGAGAAACGGAGGAGTGTCTGGGCGAACGCTGGGTGTGTTTGTGACGTCAAACCAGGAACGAAACTGACTGAACTGATCGCAGATGCCGAGTAAGTCTGGAGCTACTCAGAAACTGCTAAGAAGTGTCTATTCGCAATTCTGCTAATCTTTCGTTCGCAATTTTGATAAGCGGCGGCTTAGCGTGTGCAAAGCTGCTAAAAGCAGCTTGCGAGCGAACAACTCGGAATGACCCCCTTTGTTATGTTAAAGCCTCGTTCCAAACTGGAATAAATAATTTTTTTCCCTTAAAATTCTACACACAAAACCCCATAATGACAACGTGATAAAAGTTTTTTTTTAGATTTTTGCAAATTTATTAAAAATAAAAAAACTGTGAAATCACATGTACATACTGTAGGTATTCACTGCCTTTGCTCAATACTTTGTTTATGCACCTTTGGCAGAAATTACAGCCTCAAGTCTGTTTGAATATGATGCCACAAGCTTGGCACACCTATCCTTGGCTAGTTTTGCCCATTCCTCTTAGCAGCACCTCTCAAGCTCCATCAGGTTGGATGGGAAGCGTCGTCCAAAGCCATTTTCAGATCTCTCCAGAGATGTTCAAACAAATTCAAGTTTGGGCTCTGGCTGGGCCACTCAATGACATTCACAGAGTTGTCCTGAAGCCACTCCTTTGATATCTTGGCTGTGTGCTTAGGGTCGTTGTCCTGCTGAAAGATGAACCGTCGCCCCAGTCTGAGGTCAAGAGCACTCTGGAGCAGGTTTTCATCCAGGATGTCTCTACATTGCTGCATTCATCTTTCCCTCTATTCTGACTAGTCTCCCAGTTCCTGCCACTGAAAAACATCCCCACAGCATGATTCTGCCACCACCATGCTTCACTGTAGGGATGGTATTGGCCTGGTGTTGAGCGGTGCCTGGTTTACTCCAAACATGATGCCTGGCATCAGGGACGGATCTAGACTTTTCTTTAGGAGGGGCAGTTTACTGTTTAATCTTGACTCCTCCCTCTACAGTCCCAACTCCTCCCATCTGCAATCCTAACTCCTCCTTTCTCAATTCTGACTGAACTTTTTGAGTGAGACTAAGATAGAGCTTTGTGATTGTTCTATGTACATGTGACTGTGCTATGGGGTAATTGTATTTATTAGCCCTAATACCCACACACCAGCAAGTGAGGGGCAAATGCTCTGTAACCCTTGCTCTCCTGGCTCCTCTGTGCTGCTGTGGTATAAGCTGCAGCACATCGTTCTGCCTCAGGCTCTCCCAGGAGAGCTCTCTTCTGCTCAAAAGTGGGTGTGGCTATGACCGTGTTAGGGGGGCGGTCGCCCCCTTCGCCCCCCCCCCCCAGATCCGGCCCAGCCTGGCATTCTCGCCAAAGAGTTCAATCTTTGTCTCATCAGACCAGAGAATTTTGTTTCTCATGGTCTGAGAGTAATTCAGGTGCTTTTTGGCAAACTCCAGATGGGCTGCCATGTGCTTTATACTAAGGTGTGGCTTCCGTCTGGCCACTCTACCATACAGGCCTGATTGGTGGATTGCTGCAGAGATGGTTGTCTTTCTGGAAGGTTCTCATCTCTCCACAGAGGAATACCGTAGCTCTGACAGAGTGACCATCAAGTTCTTTGTCACCTTCCTGACTAGGGCCCTTCTCCCCCGAGCGCTCAGTTTATATGGCTGGCCAGGAAGAGTCCTGGTGGTTCTGAACTTCTTCCATTTATGGATGATGGAGGCCACTGTGCTCATTGGGACCTTTAAAGCAGCAGATATTTTTCTGTACCCTTTCCCAGATTTGTGCCTCGAGACAATTCTGTCTCGGAGGTCTACAGACAATTCCTTTGACTTCATGCTTGGTTTGTGCTGTCATGCACTGTCAAGCGTGGAACCTTATTTAGACAGGTTTGTGTGCCTTTCCAAATCATGTACAGTCAACTGAATTTAGCATAAGTGGTCTCCAATTAAGCTGTAGGAACATCTCAAGGATGATCAGTGGAAACAGGATGCACCTGAGCTCAATTTTGAGCTTCATGGCAAAGGCTGTGAATACTTATGTACATGTGCTTTATTAGTTTTTTATTTTTAATAAATTTGCAAAAATTACAAAAAAAACTTTTTTTACGTTGTCATTATGGGGTATTGGGGATCATTCCGAGTTGATAGCTCGCTAGCTAGTTTTAGCAGCCGTGCAAATGCTATGCCGCCGCCCACTGGGGAGTGTATTTTAGCTTAGCAGAAGTGTGAACGCTTGTGCAGCCGAACTCTGCAAAATAAGTTTGTGCAGTTTCAGAGTAGCTCTGAACCTACTCAGCGCTTGCGATCACTTCAGTCTATTTGTGTCTGGATTACACATCATACACCCGCCCAGCGAACGCCCAGCCACGCCTGCATTTTTTCAGACATGCCTGCGTTTTTACAAACACTTCCTGAAAACGGTCAGTTGGAACCCAGAAACGCCCCCTTCCTGTCAATCTTCTTGCGGCCATCAGTGTGACTGAAAATTTCGCTACAACCTGTGCACAACCACAATGGGCTTTGTACCCATATGACGCACGTGCGCATTGCGGCCCATACGCATGTGCAGAAATTCCACTTTTTAGCCTGATCGCTGCACTGCGAACAACGGCAACTAGCGATCAACTTGGAATGACCCCCATTGTGTGTAGAATTTTGAGGGAAAAATGAGTTTATTCCATTTTGGAATAAGGCTGTAACATAACAAAAATGTGGAAAAAGTGAAGCGCTGTGAATACTTTCCGGATGCACTGTACATTCTACAAACGTACTGTAAGTGAATATTAACATTTTGTAAAAAATTTGCCATTTATTATAAAAGGTAATGTATATCCAGTACCGAAATTACTCAAGCTCCAAAAATGCTACATTTTTGTAGCTTGACAGTGGGAACATTTGTTATCTTCAGATGGTGCCAATACCCCGACCCCACTACTTACCTATGGGCAGGCCCGGCGACAGGGGGGGTCAAAGGGGACACCCATCCCGGGCCCCGACGTTGTGAGGGGCCCCAAGGTCCTGCTGCGGCAGTGCGGCAGCTGCATCACGGATGGATACCTGTAATTGTAGATAGTTCAGCAATGCTTGTAAAGGCTATGGCCCCCCTGTGGTAACCCCCACTGCTCCATCCCCCTATGTCAGCTGTCCGGAACTGTTGATGTGCAATGATGTCGCGATTGGCTACGCACAACGCCACTGTGTCCTTCCTTTCTCTCCTCCCGCCTGCCCTGTGTCTCTGGCATCTCTGCTCTGTGAGGAGCGGCTGAGCAGGAGCGGGTGTGTAGTTCGGCTATTGAGACCTCAAGGCCGGCACGGCGCGCAGACAGACTGCGGAATAAAACAGCCTCAGGCAGGCTGTCATCTTGTGGGTACTCGGAGCCTGGTCTGAATTGTGGAGGGTGGCTGTGTATATTGGTAAGTGTGCGCTCCCACATAACACACCCTGGATAAGTAGTGTCGTATGCAATTTTCAGACAGCATTAGTAGAGGAGTGTCCATTCCCATGATTGCCACTTATTAGAAAGGAGGTTTAGCAGTTCATAGAAATGTATTCCTGTATCAACAGCACAAGTCCAGTTGCCTATGGCAATCATAGGGATGGACACCCCTCTACTAATGCTGTTTGCATAAGACTGCTTATCCAGGGTGTGTTATGTGGGATTTATTTTATTGATTAATTCCATTGATGTTTTTACAATGTTTTGTATATAAAACATACCTGTATAATTCTTTTAATATTATTCTATCCAGTCAAGAAATCATTTATCAGCGCCACCATCTCTTTGTTTTTATATATTGTTTATTGTGGGTCTGACTACCATCTTTTTTTTATGGTGGCAGCTTTCAAGCGCCTTGGTTGTATTTATTTTCCATTTTGGCTTCTAAAAGGAGCTGTATAAATATGGACTGTTTCCCACGGAATGTAGTCGTGATCCTGGTGTTTGGGATCCCAGCAGTCAGAATGCCGGTGCTGGAATTCAGACACCTGTCAGAATGCCAACGCCGGCATCCCAGCTGTCAGAATCCTGAACATAAGTATGCAGGGAAGGGTTAGGGTTATGCTGTGGGGGGAGGGTTAGGTTTGCAGGGAGAGATGTGTGGGTCTGAGGTCAAGGGGCGTAGGGGGCCCCGCAAAGATATCAGTGTACCGGGCCCCACAATTTCTGTTGCCGGCCCTGCCTATGGGATAGAATGCTGGGTTGCGAAGAGGATTCCATTTGGATCCCTATGCCCCTGTTCGGCTCCTTCTGTTGTAAATTGCACATGGGTGAAAGCAAGTTCACTGGTAGCGCTGAGTCAGACAGTGCTAAGTTTCATGGGGACAACTGGTCTTCAGATGTGCACCAATATTAAATTGCTCTGGTGAGCTGAATACTTAAGTATCAGGGGCCAGCCAGCCCCTGGAAATAAATAGCCATCTAAGTGAAATATAGACTCTTTCCACATGAGGTGACAAACAATCTTCCCTCATGGTATCTAATGTTCTCAAGTACCTTGTGAAAAATATCACTTATTACGAATTTGTATACAAAACATTTTATTATCTTTTGATATGATTTACTTTCTAAGGAAAAAGCAGCTTATTGTTTTTTCATATGATTTTACTTTATAAGGACAGAAAGATCTTTTGGACTACGTGTTACGATAGCCATGCCTACCACCAGTGTGTCTAGAGATAAGTGAACTAACCCCGCCTATTTTGTATTGGCTCCACCTACACTTGATTATCTAAAGTGATAAGTATCCAGTTATCTGCAAAATATTAACTTTAATTTGATGGGCTGAGTGAATGATTTTATAAACTAAACCTCACATATATATGTTCCTTTAATAATTATGCTTGCATTAATAAATATTTCATTATGTTTTCATTGCGGACTTCAGCATAATTTCCACCAGTGCTTAGCCAAATAACAATTTACACTTTATATGTGATGAGTAAGGTATTTAATCAAACTGCGCAATAAACTCAATGTGAAAGCTTGTGAAAATTGTGCAGGGATGGTAGAACATTCCCACAGGTGTAAAATTCTAGTATTAATGCCTAATTAAATTGCGCTCTAAGATTTTCAACCTATCAAAACTCTACAAACTATTGTTACCCTGGGCCTGGGATCCCTGACAAATCAGTTATTAAATTCTACTCTTATTGCAGTTCTTTAGCATGCAAAATTAATGCACAGATCTCAACTTTTCCCTTTCAGCAGTCAACCGACACCTTAATATCTTCTGACTAATTTGTTATTAGGTTCCCTTAATATTCCTCTTAATCTAAATAATTTTGTAATGCATCTGGCATGCAAATCTTTATATGCATATCAGGAGGAAAGGTTGTGATTTGAATATGTAATGACTGCAGGGAAAAAAGGAATCAATGTTTCTGCATTATTTCACTTGTTATTATACCCCTGATGTTCAGCAAGTGGTCAAATCACAAAGCAGGAAATGAATTGAAATTAAGTAGATGCTGTTTGTGTCAGGCGACAGATCTGTTATGTCGCCATACAAGGAGATCTGGATGTAAAATACTCAGAAGCTATTAGCATTTTCCTCAGCTGGTGAATATTATCAAGAAACTGTTACATTTTGGCCATTCGGTTGCTGAAAGATTGCCGGGTGCCTGGGGAAACGCTGGAAAATGTCTGGTTAAGAGACACCTGTTCATTTGCTTCTCTGGATGAAAGCATCTCACTTACTGCAAAATACTTCTCTTTTTATTTAAGCTTGTCACGGATGAAACACCAAAATCAAAGATAATTACCTTCATCTGGAGATGTCTGTATTCCACTCACATCAGAGGAATCTGCAGAATATGAAAGTTAAAACCTTATTCCTCTTCTGAGCACCTTGGAAGCCCTCGCGCTATCCCAGATTGAAGGGGGAGTTAAGCTCTATATTCCTTAGCGAATAATTCTGACTATTGAAACTTTTATTTAATAATATAAAAACTCTAGTCAGTACTGTAGTATGTAATGTTGCTAATAATCCCCTTAACTTCACTCCAGATTACTTTGTTTTATCATATAGTCGTTGGCTATAATACTGTATATACATATAACATCCCACAAGGTGACAACCTGTGTCAGGGTAAAAGGGGCCTCACAACTCCCCGCCCCCCTACAATGCAGGACACTGCGACCCATGGGTGGAACAGCGGGACAGTGCCTGAAAAATGGGATGGTCCTGTGAAATTCAGGACACTTGAGAAGTTATGCAAAAGTCTATCTGCATATTTATTTTGAACATATCTTACCATACATGGTAATCAAAATAATGACCTTAACACATCTACATAAAGATATGTTAAACATCCTAGTGATATTTGGTGGACCCCCTTCTTTAAAGTAAAGCATTCATAACCCTGGAACCAGAAATAAAGACACGGAGACTTGAATTTTGGCAGAAAAATTGCTAGCTATTTATTTGTCCCTATCCATTAGCATACCTGTAATAGAGAATTAATTAATATGCCGATCCAGCCGGCATATGGTGGCAGCCAAAAGAACGGCTCGATTAACCTAAATTAACCTTAAATAACTAACCATTCGAACCAATCCTAAATTTACTAAAACTATCACAAACCGGTAATAGGTGACAACTCAACCCCCACAGTGACTACCCACCGCTCCTGGGTGCCCTGCCGCTGCCTTCCCGGACGGGTGGTCAAGCGGCCATAAGTCGATGGAGGTGAGTGCACCTAAACCACACCAAAACTGTAAAACACTACAGCTTACCATACAAATACAAACTGCCGTTCTTTTCCGCCAACAGCGAAAGACTCATCCCCAAAGTCTTTCGCACCGCCACCATAAACCTACCCTAACTCCTGCAAAACGAAACCTAGATCCTCCAGAAAAAACATCATCCCCTCATTGGATAGATGTACTCCATCAGGCCGGAAAAGGTGGCTGTCTCTGAACCGAATCCTAGGGTGGCGAACCACCCTCCCTCCGTGGGACAGCACCCACTTTGCCACCGCCCCGTTCACCTTTTTCCGGGCCTCGTCAATCTGGCGCCCATCCGCCACACCCCTCCAACACAACCTTGGCACCATCATTGAAAAAACCAACACACAATTGGTCCATACTTCGGCCACACTTGCCAGATCCTGTATCATGGCCCACCGCAGGTCCAAGGATGTCCTCTTCCCCAGGTCGTTTATTTATTTATTTATTTATTAACAGTTTCTTATATAGCGCAGCATATTCCGTTGCGCTTTACAATTAGAACAGTAATAGAACAAAACTGGGTAAAAACAGACAGAGGTAGGAAGGCCCTGCTCGCAAGCTTACAATCTATAGGGAAATAGGCATAGATACACAAGGATTGATGCTACCTATTGCATAATGGTCCACCAGATTGCTAGGTTCTTAATGGATTGTATGATGATACCCCACAAAGTTATCCAAGTGTCAGGAGGGTGTGAGACTAAAGAAAGACAAGATATGTGATGTTATGAATACTCTACAGATGCCACCTAGATGGACAACCAAGACCCTAGGAACTCCATGCTTGCTGGCCTGACTAACTAGCCTACTCCTCAGCTCGCTCCACATCATCCCTCGCCAGCCAAGCCATCTGACACCCTGCGCTCCAAGCAACGCCTGAGCCCCCTCCGAGGCCACAAACCTGGCTGCCCAGTATATGTAAGAGTGGCCAACCACCCAAATAGCCAAATTGTCTTCAAACCAACCTGAAGGGGAAAAGAGGGGTAAAATTGATTACTAAAAGGCTTATTAATTGCTTTCACTGAAGGATCTGCCAAAAGAAAAACTTTAGCTCTCGCTATTGCAGCAGTCACGGCCTAGCCGATCTGCACCATGCTTCGTTGCCAATTTGAAGCGCAAATATACACACAAAAGGGGAAGTTCAAATAAAAGCAAACGAAATTAAAACAGGGGGGGGGGGTATAAAATGGGAAACACATGTAATAACTCAGCTGGAGGTGAAAGCGTAAAGACCTGCTGAGGGACTCTGATTAGAACAGATTAGCCGAATTGTAGATTAGAATTCAGTCCGTCAAGTCAGGCAAAAAATCGCAAAATAACTCCAGACCCCCGCTGCCGACTCATGCCAGCAACGGCGAGTAGCTAATCCCTGAGTAGGATAAAAAAGGGGGAAACACCAACAGATGCACAATACCATAACTCACAGAACTGGAACAACATAATACATTGCAAATAAAACAAAGCACCAAGCGCAATCCGACCTCTCATGCAACGGGGCGAATATATCGTCTGTAAATTGACGACTTCCATCGCCCCACCGCCTGGATTTCAGTTCTGGAGAAACCCGCCGCAGCAGCCGACGTCGCAGCGCCTATTCGAAAGGAATGGGTACCGAACGCAGCGGGTGGGAGGCCCAAACTTGCCAAACAACGACTCAGCATCCAACGAAACTGGTATTTCGTCACTGGCAGCCCGTCATAATGCAATAGCCATGACCCCTTCCTAACGGGTCGCACGGCCACATATTGCATCGCCAGACCTACAGGGCAAACGCTCTCCTCTTGCGCTGGAACCATAGTGACCCAGCGACCTCTCCCCACTTGATCCGTCTTAGAGCGCCGCAATCTGCACAGCAAGGACCTCTCACCCACTACCACGTCGCCGACCAGCATGCGCGAATCTGCTCTCTTGGAAGGCGCTACCAACTCCGAAACCCTAAAGGCCCCGTGGTAAGCCATTGAGAACGCCAAACTGAACAAAAGCGTCTCAACCCTGGACGACGCGACTCGTCCCACCGCCGCGATGACGGCCGGCAGCAAAGCCGCATCGATGGGCCGCCTCCTATCCGGTGGCGTCGGCGCTACTCGCGCCCACCCTTTCATTGCCTTCCGCAGAACCTCGCTTTTTGTCACATCAGGGACGCCCCGCAGCTTGCAGAAAAATGATACCCCAGCCAAGTACCGTGATACCACCGCTCGGGACCTACCGGAAACATAAAGCTGCCAAATAAAAGAAAGCATCAGCCGATGCCTGCTCTTACCTTGTTGCTGACGACCTTGGACAAACTCCTCCCACTCGCTCCAAGCTTGTCCGTAAGCCTTGAGCGTGGCTGGCGCGACTGACCGCAACGCTAGACCCTCCAGTCCGGCCCGATCACCTGCCAAACATAACCCGGACAGTGAAAACCTTGCTCCTCGGCCTCGGGTGCCAAAACCCAAAACCTCTCCCACTGTCCACACGACAACGCGTCGGCAATTCCATTCTCCAAACCGGGCACGTGTTGTGCCCGGAACCATAAGTTCCTACGCAAGCACGTCAAAAGCAATTGCCCAAGCACCCGCAGAACCACCAGCGATCTTGCCCTCTGGTTATTAATCGCATGCACCACGCCTAGATTATCGCATCTAAACAATATGCTGCGATTAGCCAGACGATCGCCCCAGACCTCCAACGCTACCATGATGGGAAAAAGCTCCAGAAGCACCAGATCTTTTGTTAGACCTTCGCAATGCCACTTTGCCGACCAGGATGCCGCGCACCAAGATCCCTCAAGAAAACAACCGAATCCAGAGGCACCCGCTGCGTCGGTGAACAGCTGCAGCCGCTCGCTGTCCACCGCCGGCGCCTGCCATATACACACTCCGTTGAAATCCTCCAGGAACGAGGCCCACACAGCCAAATCCCTTTTTATTTCGGAGGACAAACGCACGAAATGATGTGGCCTGGCACACCCCGCCGTCGCCCTTTCGAGCTTCCGGCAGAAAACCCTGCCCATCGGTATTACCCGACAAGCAAAGTTCAGCATGCCCAGCAAGGACTGCGCCTGCCGCAGCGTGACTTTACGCGAACCGTCGAACCGGCAAATGGTCTCGCGGAGCTTCGAAACCTTGTCCCTGGGCAGGCGACACTCTCCTGCCACCGTGTCAATTTCAATCCCCAAAAATGACAAACAGGAGGCCGGACCCTCCATTTTGTCCACGGCCACGGGAACACCGAAGTGGTAAAAGAGAGCCCGGATGCTGAAAAGCAAGTCGCCGCACCTTGCATCATTAGCCGGACCCGCACACAGGAAATCATCGAGGTAATGGGCAACCCCGTGACCCCCTGACGAAGACTCCACGCACCAATGAAGAAAAGTGCTAAAGCGCTCGAAAAATGAGCATGAAACGGAACATCCCATCGGCAAGCATTTGTCGATGAAATACTCCGCCCCAATCTGGAAACCCATAAAACGGAATGAGTCCGGATGCAATGGCAATAACCTAAAAGCTGACTCAACATCAATCTTAGCCATGAGGGCCCCGGACCCGTAGCTGCGGACCATCGCTAGCGCCTCGTCAAATGACTGATATACCACCGAGCAATGAGCCGGTGGTATTGCATTGTTGACCGACGCCCCCGGCGGGTAAGAAAGATGCTGGATGAGCCGGAAAGCGCCTGGAGTCTTCTTAGGAACCTCCCCGACCGGAGAGATGACCAAGTCATCCACCGGGGGTGACAGAAACGGTCCCTCCATCCTGCCCAACCTGACCACCTTATCCACTTTCTCCCGTAGCACTACCGGCAAGGCTCGGGCAGATTGGAGGTTCCTCTGCGCGCGCACGGACACTTCACTCGCAACAGGCAAGCGAAAACCAAACTTAAAACCGTCAAACAAAAATTTTGCATCCCCACTATTCGGATACAAATCCAACCACCTGACCATCGCTTCCAACTTAATTGGTGTTGGAGCTCTGCAGAGCGGTCCCGCTCGCGGCCTGCCTGGGGTACGCTTGCTTACCCCGAGTCCCCTGACGACCCCCTTTGAAACAAGAGGAGGCTGGGTGTGCTCCTCCACACTGCTGGCAGGAGTGACGAAAACAACACTGCTTGCCAAAGGAACATGTTCCGCTGTTAAACGCGAAACATTTCCCTCGTGTGGCAGGACGCCCTCCCGCGCGAACGGCCAATCCACCTGTCCTGGCAAATCCTCCGTCCGCGCCGGACCCTTGGGCTGGTGCGCCTGCGCGTCGCCCGCCCACCCCCTGTTTCTGAGGCTCTTCCTCCTGTTGCGAGGCCCGGGTTACTTTGAGCCAGACCTCCACGTCCTTAAATCCGAAGTCCATGACCCGTAAGCCGTCTTGTTTCTCCCGAAACTCCTGATCATACCGGCGCCATTCCGAGCCCGCGGATGTGCGCTGCATGGCGTGTACGAGATGCAGATACCGGATAACGTTCATGTGCTCTTCCGGCCTATCCTCCAAGTAGCATGCCGCAAACACCCAGAAACCGGCCAGCCAATTATCGAAGGACCTGAAAGCCTCCGCCCCCATGTCCTTCTTAGCGGCCGCCGCCTTATATTCTTTCTTCAAGGCCTTTGTCAATACGAATATGTCCACGAAATCACCCCTACGGATCTTTTTGCGGCAGCTGTCTCGGAGTCCTCGCATCACCGCGGTGTACTCGCAGCGCACAACCCCAGGCAGGTCGTGTCGCTTTTTTGCCCTACGCTCCTCCTCACTAACTTGCTTGCGCCGCTTACGCCTCTTCTGCTGCTTCGCTGCCCGCCTGGCAAATTTCTCCGCCCTCTTCCTTGCCCTAGAAGTGCTATCCGCGTCGGACGTCTGCGACGACAGAGAAGATGAAGAGGAGGAAGAAGAAAAGCTACGCGAACTCGAGCTCGTGGTTGAAACCGATACAGACTGAACCAACTCACTGGATGCCGTCGACCGCTCCGACCTGGAATCCTCATCCGCTTCTGCCCACACGTCGTCCTCCACGAAGTCCGCCAAATCCACCTCTTCGCGGTTCCCTGTAATAGACAAAGCAGAGGGGGACCCGGCCCGCGCATGCGGCGCACGCCGGGCCCCACGCCTGGGAGGCGCTGTGGGCACGCGCCCTTGTCCATCCTGCTCCGTACCTAGCTCAAGCTCCGCAGCGGCCGCCCCAAGCTCTCGGCAGGCTCGTGCCACCCGCTGCGCCGCTGAGGCCCTCTGCCTGCCAGGCCCACTGGCTCCCGCAGACTGGCCGAAATCTCTCACCGCCCTCGGGGAGGCTACTGCGGCTAGCGGCCCCAACGCCTCCACTACTGTGGCCAAAGCCGACGCCAGCGCTCCGGGAGGATCCCGCTTGTCGCGACCCCTTTCCACGGCCCCCGCAGGGCCTCCGGTCCGTGCCTGGCCGCGAACCCGCGCCCGCCGACTGACGGACGCGACCCGGGAACCCGGCACCCTCCGACCCGGCGGGGAAGCGGGGGCCCTCCGACTGAGCCACCCACTCTCCCCCTCGGAGAACGCCTCCTCCCCGCCTAGCGGGTCAGACACATCACCCGATCCCGGGGAGGACCCGCTGTAACCCGAAGCGGCGCGTCTCGCGGCCGTGCGGCCGCTGACCCATTCCCTGTCCCCCCTCCTCCCCCGAGGGCCGCTGCGCCCCGTCTCAGGAGGAGTGGCCTGTGAATACAGGGAAAATTGCGGTGCAGCAGCGCGCATTCCCCCGCGCATAGTACTGCCCGCAGATTGCTCACGCGCATACTGTGCGCGCTCCCCCCTTCCGCTCATTGCGGTGGCCCCATCCGCCAGCGCAACACGCCTGCGCCCAGCGTTGCCTTCCAGCGACCAACGCTGCACCCCCCTGCTGCGCCCCCTCCCCCTGCCGGACTCCGGCATCCAGGGAGTCAAGAGCGGGGACAGAGGTACTGACGGCGCCGCTGCGCGTACTCGTGCGCGGCCGGCGCCGCCTGGTGCGAGCATGGGCGCGCGCGCACCTCGTGCGCGCGTCCCACCTCCTCCCGCCATAGAAGTCCCGGATCGTTCTCCGTCAAAAGCCGCCGCGCGAGGCTCCCGGACAGGCCCCGCGCGGCGACCGCCCGATCCCCGATCCTCCCTCTCTCCCCGCCCGGCACTTGCACTCGGCCGCGGCAAGGGAGGAGAGACAGGGGCCGAGGTTGCACCTCCGGAGCGCCTTCCGCGGCGCGCACGCGCGCGCCCGCGGGCGCCCGACAACACCGTGGACTCCACTGATCCCTGAGGTGAGGGCCGCAGCCCGTCACCCTCAGGGCGGCCTGCAAGGACCTCCGGTCCCCCACGCCGCCCCCGCCTGGCCGCCTCGACCGGCCTGGCCCCCAGCGGCGAGGCCGACCTGGCCCGCCGTGGAACGCCTGTGCCCGCGGTTGTGGAGGCCCCGAGGGACGGAGCCCCGTCCCCCAGGCCACCCACCTCATCATCCTGCCCAGCTCGACCGCCTGACCCGCGGTACCGAGCCGGGAGCCGCAGCACACGTTTCGGGCGGGCAGACATAATAGCAGGGATAAGTAAAGGTGGAGAGGAGGATGTACTACCAAAGGGGGGGGGGGGGTAATCTGTGTAAAACTTGCACAGTTATGTGTAAAAACAAATGCCTGCACTGCAGCACTCACCTAGCAAAGCAAATCACCACCAAAGAGATCTAGGATGGCCTCACCTTCCCTATATATATCAAACCCTCCCCTTAAAAAGGCTGCACTTTCCTAACAGCTAGGTCCACCCCTCACCAGATGTTTAACTCTTTCCTTTCCTATGCAGTCAATTCTCTCTCCTTCAGCATTTGCATACTGAAGTCCCATTCATCATCATTATCATCATCATCATCATCTTAATGATAATGAAAGGTGTTTTAACTGGGGTTTTTTAAATTACATAAATATGCACAAAGGGATAAATTAATTAGTATGGAATGGTCTGTGTTTGTGTAATGTAGAGGGTTAATATACTGTAGGGATTTGTGGGGTCATAAAGGGTTAGTATCATTGGTGTTTTAGGAATGGGTACAGTGTGTGGTGCACACGTGCCCCTGGGTCCGGGGGGGCATAAAGCACACATGTTTTATTATTTACTTTTCCAGGGTCCCGTATCAAAGCTGCAGCCGAGGTAAAAAAGCACAGGCAAAATGGCCACCGCGCATGCGTAGTAGGGATTTAGGTTGCGGAACATAGTGGGTGTCATGTTTCTGGAGACCTGCACATGCACAGTAGACTGGGGCACAATGCTAGAGTCTACTGTGCTGTAAAGAGGAGGGTGCCCACCCGGAGTCTGCAAGGGTGTGGGATACAAGTTAGACGGTTAAAAGACAGACAGTCATTAGGTCAACAGAATATGGTTGACAGTCAAAAGGTCGACAGGATGAAAAGGTCAACAGTCAAAAGGTCGACAGGGTCAAAAGTCCAACAGTCAAAAGGTGTGGCATGTGGGATTTTTTTTACATGACCTGTTGAGGTACTGAAACAAAATCCCCAATACAGTAAGTGCTGTTTTATCACGACTGCAATTGCAAAAACGAATAGGTCCACAACTTTTTCTGCAAGAAAAAAACGCTTTAATTGAATTGGCTGGATAAAAAAAAAAACAATTGGGCAAAACAATTGCGATAAAACACCTTTTTTTCTTTCAAAAATGTATCAGCCACAATTAAATTCCCCTCAATGTCTCAATTTCAAGTTTATGTTGGGAGGAATCCAGTGGCGTGCAGTGAGGTCAGTGGCTGGTGAGGCACTGCAGCCCTAATGTTTGCTGAGTCCCGCTGATGACCCCTACCGCCGCTGAGCTGATACCCGCTACCACCTCCAAGCCGATGCCAGTTACCACCGATGTCCCTGATGCCTTGTGCGGGAGAGGGACCTTTTCAGATCCCTCCTCGCTGTCTCCCCACCGTTTCACAGCTCTACAGGACAGAGGAGGCAGGGACAGAACAAAGGGGTTACGAGACAGGAGTGACAGCGACAGGACAAAGGTAATGGCAGGACAGAACAGAAAGATGAGAAGACAGGAGTGGCAAGGACAGGACAGAGGTAACAGCACTAGGACAGTGGGGACAGGGACAGGAGAGTGAGGACAGGACAGAGGTAATAGCACCAGAACAGTGGAGACAGGGATAGGACAGTGAGGATAGGACAGAGGTGATAGAGTCAGGACAGAGATGACAGGACAGAACAGAGGAGTCAGGAGTGACAGGGAAAGTACAAAGGTAATAGGGCTATTACAGTGGGGTCAGGGACACGATAGTGGGGACAGGACAGTGAGGACAGGACAGAGGTCAAAGGACCAGGACAGAGGAGACAGGACAGAACAGAGGAGTCAGGAGATGTGCAGGGACATGATTGAGATATATAGAGAAAATGTGAACTGATAAAGCTGGTGTAATCATTTGAAGGTGGAATACCCTTTTTAAATATTTTAGCTAATTCAGAATATCCACTAGTAATTATGTCTGTCCTCCACACAATATGAACTGTTGGGTAGATAAGGCGATAGGGTTGACTTACTTGTGAAAGACAAACAGAAGATGAGAGAGGATGGCAGAAAAAGAGACACAGAGGAAAGACAGACGGCAGACAGAGGATGTGAGAGGATGGAGAAAGAGAGACACAAAGAAAAGAGACAGACAGGCAGAGGATGTGGGAGGATGGTGGAAAGAGACACACAGAGGTAAGAGACAGACAGGCAGACAAACAGGGGATGTGAGAGGGTGGTGTAAAGAGACAGACAGGCAGACAGATAGAGGATGTGAGTGGATGGTGGAAAGAGACACACAGAGGAAAGAGACAGACAGGCAGAGGATGTGAGTGGATAAAGACACACAGAGGAAAGAGGCAGACAGACAGAGGATGTGAGAGGATGGTGGAAAGAGACACACAGAGGAAAGGGACAGACAGGCAGACAGAGGATGGTGGAAATAGACACATAGATGTAAGAGACAGACAGACAGACAGACAGTCAGACAGAGGATGGGAGAGGATGGTGGGAAGTCAGACACAGAGGAAAGAGACAGACAGCATGAAGAGGCAGGTGGCAGAGTGTAACAGAGAGATAGATGGACAGGAAAGAGACAGAGGGAGGAGACAAACAGAAGGAAGGGACAGGCAGACAGAAGAAAGATACAGCGGGAGGAAATCACATTTCAGCCCTCTCCCCATAAGCTATTACCTTGCTATGCATGCCCATACATGACACATCAGCCTGCTCCTCACTGGCACATCTCTACATCTGCCACATGGGAGCTATTGCACAGTCAGGAACAGGAAGTGAAACAGCATCCTGCTTTGCAGAGGAATGGGGGGTAGGTACTGTAACGCCACTGCACAGTGGAAGGGGAGGAGCCCCAGAGACAGACCAGAAACACAGTGCCTCACGGCATAGGGGAGGGTAAGGGCTGCAAGTGGCCTTACAACCCCTATAGTTAAAATATATAAAGCATTGGGATAGACTTATGGGCACCTGCGCAGCCTTCTCCTGTATATGAGTCCCCTTCCCAGCTTCTGTGTTACTGGCTGCTGCTGCTGCTGCTGGAGCTCCTTGGGGGAGCTGCTGCTGCAGGGCATGCACAGCAGCCCTCCTGCAGCCATTTTACTGTAGCCTGTGACTAAAGAAAGACCAGTGACCATTATCCGATCAGAGAACCAATGCGGTAGCGGCCATATGACCCTGCGCACAGTGTGAACCGGCCCAGCAGAAAGGGTGCATGGGACCGACCTGGGGGGGACTAGCTTGGCATCCAATGTCCTAGGCACACAGTGCTACAGATCACCTTGAATCCACCACTGTCCCAGGCTTAGGAAATTGCTAGGGGCCAGCTCTGGGGGGGAGGGAGGTGGGGGGGTCACTGTGGCTGCAGACATGCCCCTTCCTCACAGAGAACTGTTCTCATGCTGCCAGGCAGACCCAGCAGCGATCCCTCCTTGCAAGAGAGCCCTCTCACGCCGCAGGGCTCCCAGCACCTGTAGAGATCCCCCTGTCACAGAGTCTGACCATGGATCAATTATCCTCCCCTCCATGACACTGCCTGCTCACCTGGACCCCCGCCGGTGGTGCAGTTTACAGAGAGGATCTGGGTATTGTGATGTTAGTGTATTAGAATGCTTAATATTTGTAGACACTCCCTTACTAATCTGTGTAAGCCTGAATCTACGGTGATGGTCCCTGGGACCAGGGGGATGCTGGGAAGTGGGTGGTCCAGTGTGCAGTGTGTCTGGAGTTGGTGATGGAATAAACAGCACAGCAGTGAACTCACATGTCTCTGTATCCTTATGACTGGATTTATAAACATATGAACAAAACATGGTGTCAGAAGAAGTTTAACTTGGACTGCTAGTGCTCTCAGAGTGTGAAAGAATCTTGCAGAAGTCTGTAAGGCTGTGATACTCAGTGTCTGCAAAGCCTGCCGTGTGCTCCTCTCTTCAAACAGTGAGTAACCATGGATAAACTGTTTCCTCCAACCGGCATGCTGATGTCTGGTAACTTGTCTGAAAACTGGAAAAGATTTAAGCAAAGGTTTAATATATATCTTGCTGCATGTGGAGCTGATACAGAGGCTGACAAAACGAAGGCATCCATTTTCCTCCATGTGATAGGAGAGGATGTGCTGGACATTTATAATAGTTTTCAGTTTGATGAGGTGCAGAATATGGTGCTATCTTCTAGAATGCAAAAGTTTGAAGATTACTTTGTGCCAAGGAAAAATGTGACATATGAAAGATATGTTTTTCACATGTGATCAGAAGTCTGGAGATGGATTTGATCAGTATGTTACAGAGCTGCAATCACTCAGTAAAAAGGATTCACTGATTAAAGATCGTATTGTCTGTGGAATACCTGATAATGGACTCAGATAGAGACTGCTGAGAGAGCAAGACCTAACACTAGACAAGGCAGTGACTATGTGTAGATCTGCAGAAATAACTAGATTTCAAGCCAAAACGTTACACAAGGAAGTTGATGCTGCTGTCCATGTAGTGCAGTAAACAGAGCCAAGCAAACCTCCATTCTCAAGAATGAAGCAGTCTAAGCCACAGTCTAATAAGGCAATGTGTAGTAGATGTGGAAATGCTCACAATCCTAAAATGTGCCCTGCTTATGGTAAAACCTGCATGAAATGTGGCAGACTTAATCACTTTGCCAAATGCTGTAAAATGAAAAGGGAAACAACCAATGTGCATGCTGTTAAACAAACAGAGGAATTCTTTGTGGATTGCATTGAACTTTGCAGTGCAGATAATAAAGAATGGATTGTCCCTTTAACTGTGAACGAGATTGTCTTTCCCTTTAAGCTTGATACTGGCGCGCAGGTGAATTTAATATTGTTTCAAGACTATAAGACTTTTAGAGTAAAACCTAAAATTCATCCAGCCAAAGTGAAAGTTACAGGGTACACTGGGGAGGAAATTCCTGTGAAAGGTACATGCTTAGTGACACTGAAATATAAGGGACAACAGTTTAAAACATTTCTACTGATTGTGGATAAAAATGTGCAACCGATTCTAGGATTAAGTTCCTGTGAGAAACTAAGCTTGCTAAAGAAAGTTTTTATGGTGACATCACAAGTAGAAGATGACTGCAAATCGATGTTTACAGAATACAGAGACTTGTTTGAAGGTCTAGGTTGTTTGCCTGGAGTGCATAAAATAAATATAGACACGCAAGTTTCTTCAGTGATACACCTAGGGAGGCCAATCCCGGGATCGGCGGGATCCCGGGATTCAGGCCCAAAAATGCCGGGATTTTAATCCCGGGATTGGAGCCTCCAATCCCAGGATTCACGGGACTGCATTGCGCATGTGCAGTGAGGGAGGGTTGGTGTAAGCAACACTTACCATTAGGCAGGCGGCAGTAGTAGGCGGGCGGCAGCCATGAACACAGACCGCGGCGGCGGCATTTCAAATGTAGCGCTGGCTGCCAGCCAATCACAGCTGGTGGACCGGCTGCCAATCAGGGAAGCGGCCGCAGCGGCTGCCGGACTGCCCGTTCTGACTGGCTGACGGCCAGCACTACAATTTGAAAGGCCTCCCGCGCGTTCAACGTGTCTTGTCCATGGCTGCCGCCCGTCTAATAGTAAGTGTAGTATTACTGACACCCACCCTCCCTCACTGCTGTGCTCACTTCAGCCTCCCTCCCGCTCCGCTTCCTAAACCCTCCAGCGCTGCTCCCTAGTCCCTTCACTACACCAACTATCCAGCACTGCTCCCTAGTCCCTACACTACACCCACCCTCCAGCACTGCTCCCTAGTCCCTACACTGCACCCACCCTCCAGAGCTGCTCCCTACACTACACCCACTATCCAGCTCTGCTCCCTACACTACACCCACTATCCAGCTCTGCTCCCTACACTACACCCACTATCCAGCTCTGCTCCCTACACTACACCCACTATCCAGCGCTGCTCCATATACTACACCCACTATCCAGCGCTGCTCCCTACACTACACCCACTATCCAGCACTGCTCCCTACAGCCTCCATGCTCCCTACCCTCTTTTCCACTGCCGTCCACTCCCATACCTCCCAACATGACCCTCTCCAGGAGGGACAGAATGCTCTGCTTCTGGATTTTTCCCTTTCTTTATGATTGCCGGCACCTGTGTTGAACAGGTTAATGGATAAGAATGGTGTTTCAGCACAGGTGATGGCAATCATACATGAAGAGGGAAGTCCAGGAGCAGAGCATTCTGTCCCTCCTGGAGAGGGTCATGATTCTAGATTGAGACAAGTAATGGAACTTGTCAAGAAAGTGAATCTAAAGCTAAACAAGGACAAATGTGAATTTGGTGTGAATACACTTACCTTTATGGGCGACGTGGTCTCGGATCAAGGTGTAAAACCAGACCCAAGGAAAATATCAGCCATAGTGAACATGGAACGTCCTAACAACAAAGACGACGTCAGAAGATTCTTAGGAATGATTACTTACTTAGGAAAGTTTATTTCTCAACTCTCTGAACGAACAGCCTCTCTTAGATGGTTGTTGGACAAAGATAACGAGTGGATGTGGTCACATTAACAAGAAGAAAGTTGGCAAAACTTGAAACAGATCATTACAGAGCAACCAGTGCTAAAATTCTTTGATCCTGCAAAAAGAATAAGAATTTCAGCAGATGCTTCGCAATTTGGCCTAGGCTCAGTGCTGTTACAAGAACATGAGGATACATGGCAACCAGTAATCTATGCATCAAGAGCACTGACAAGTGCTGAAACAAGGTATGCTCAGATAGAAAAAGAACTTCTAGCGATCACATATGCATGTGAGCGATTTCATCAGTTTGTGTATGGTCAAACATTACAGTGGAAACTGACCACAAGCCATTGGTAGCTATCATAACTAAATCATTACATGACTGTCCCATGAGAATTCAACGAATGCTTATCAGACTACAGAAATATGATGTACACTTGCTGTACTGCCCCGGCAAATACATGTACATTGCTGATACACTTTCTCGTGCTGTGGACAAAAGTGAAGGTTCCAAAAGTCTGATGGATGAAGAGATAGAAGCCTATGTTAATTTGATCATAGCTTCTCTACCAGTGTCTCTTGCGAGACAAGAACAGATTAGGAAAGAAACTGAGACAGATGACACAATGAAAGTGTTGAAAGATATCATTCTGAAAGGTTGGCCAGCAGAAAAACATGCGTGCCCGCTGTCTATCCATGATTATTGGATGTACCGCAGTGACCTTACAGTTGTCGATGGTATTATTTACAAAGGCAATAGGTTTGTCATACCTGCACGACTAAGAAAAACTATGCTGTGCAAGATAAATGAAAAACCCAAAAGGGAAATACGCAGACCTGAGAGACTCATTGAAACGTGTTAGATGATGTTCTTAATATGACATTGTTAATTGTTGCATTGAAGCATACAGGGCTTTTCTTTAAAGAAAAGAGGATGTAATGTTAGTGTATTAGAATGCTTAATATTTGTAGACACTGCCTTACTAATCTGTGTAAGCCTGAATCTTCAGTGATGGTCCCTGGGACCAGGGGGATGCTGGGAAGTGGGTGGTCCAGTGTGCAGTGTGTCTGGAGTTGGCGATGGAATAAACAGCACAGCAGTGAACTCACATGTCTCTGTATCCTTATGACTGGATTTACAAACACATGAACAAAACAGGTATGGTGCAAACAGCTCTGTAATCAGGCACCCTCCTAAATGTGGTGCCTGTGCCTTACACAGACTCATACCAGGTCCAGAAGTAATGACAGAGCCGGCCCTGCCCACTGCCCAATCACAGCTTCCTCAGTGACGGCGTGCTTTCCATATGAGCTGAAAGCATGCCCCTGTCAAAGCGGCACTTCTATTAGGTGCCGCTTCTGCTTTTTTATGGGCTTTCACTGCCCAATGCTTGGCCCTGCCCCTTCTTCCTTTCCTCCCTTTCACACTGACAGCGGGAGGCACCGAGTACGGTGGCTACAAAACACATTTAAAACAGTTATTTACAGGGTAAAAATGATTGGAATAATATGAAGGCTAAAGCAGATACTTATGACACAGAAAATGTGTCATACGTATCTTCTTTGTATTATTTTAATCATTAATGACAGGAGAGGCACTGCCTCCCCTGACTGCACGTCCCTGGAGGAATGTACATATAGCATTGCAGGGTATCAGTGGTTAAATAAGTGAGCACTGAAAAGCTCAGCTGCTTGCTCATTAAGTAGCACAAGAACAGAAATTAATAAATAGAGATGCGCAAAATATGTATAAGTGAATTATACTTGCTTACTATTCTGGAATGGGCAGGAGGCTCCCAAAAATCAAGTGGTGCTCTCGGCTGCCAGGAAGAGAGTGCAAGTCTCCCGAATCCAGTCTCCACCCACAGCCCTGTCGCCCACTTGGCAAGTGAAGTGAGTATACAACGCAATTTGTGTTTACTCGTCATCATGGCAATACCCCCTGCTTTACAATGCCGGCAATCTCTGCATTGTATAGTGGGGGCGTGATCAAAATGACATGATTGCGCAGCCACGCCCCTGTACAGCCTCTTTAGTCATGTCACGCCAGTGTATGAAGCAACCGCCTCTCCTCACCACCTTCTTGAACAGACCTGGCTGCAACAAGTTGGTAACTATGGGGGTTATTCAGAGTTGATCGTAGCAGCAAATTTGTTAGCAGATGGGCAAAACCATGCGCACTGCAGGTGTGGCAGATATAACATTTGCAGAGAGAGGTAGATTTGGGTGGGTTATTTTTGTTTCTGTGTATGGTAAATACTGGCTGCTTTATTTTTACACTGCAATTTAGATTTCAGTTACCCCACTCAAACCTAACTCTCTCTGCACATGTTATATCTGCCCCCCTGCAGTGCACATGGGCCCTCATTCCGAGTTGTTCGCTCGCTAGCTGCTTTTAGCAGCATTGCACACGCTAAGCCGCCGCCCTCTGGGAGTGTATCTTAGCTTAGCAGAATTGCGAACGAAAGATTAGCAGAATTGCGAATAGAAAATTCCTAGCAGTTTCTGAGTAGCTCGAGACTTACTCAGCCATTGCGTTCAGTTCAGTCAGTTTCGTTCCTGGTTTGACGTCACAAACACACCCAGCGTTCGCCCAGACACTCCCCCGTTTCTTCAGACACTCCCGCGTTTTTCCCAGAAACGCCAGCGTTTTTTCGCACACTCCCAGAAAACGGCCAGTTTCCGCCCAGAAACACCCACTTCCTGTCAATCACACTACGATCACCAGAACGATGAAAAATCCTCGTTATGCCGTGAGTAAAATACCTAACTTTTGTGTAAAATAACTAAGCGCTTGCGCTCTGCGAACCTTGCGCATGCGCAGTAAGCGACTAATCGCAATATAGCGAAAATCGGCAACGAGCGAACAACTTGGAATGACCCCCATGGTTTTGCCCATCTGCTAACAAATTTGCTGCTCCAATTAGGTCTGAATTAGGCCCTATGGGGGTCATTCCGAGTTGTTCGCTCGCTAGCTGCTTTTAGCAGCATTACACATGCTAAGCCGCCGCCCTCTGGGAGTGTATCTTAACATAGCAGAAATGCGAATGAAAAATTAGCAGAATTGCAAACAGAAATTTCTTAGCAGTTTCTGAGTAGCTCTAGACCTACTCACAGATTGCGATCAGCTCAGGCCGTTTCGTTCCTGGTTTTACGTCACACACACGCCCAGCCACTCCCCTGTTTCTCCAGACACTCCCGCGTTTTTCCCTGGCACGCCTGTGTTTTTCCGCACACTCCCAGAAAACGGACAGTTTCCGCCCAGAAACACCCACTTCCTGTCAATCACACTACGATCACTTCAACGATGAAAAATCTTCGTTCGGACGTGAGTAAATCAACTAAGTTTTGTGCTAAAATACTAACCGCATGCGCACTGCGTACCATGCGCATGCGCATTTTTGCCTTAATCGCTCCGTTGCGAAAATCGGCAACAAGCGAACAACTCGGAATGACCCCCTATGTGTTACGATTCCTGTACCCCAGACTGGGGAAGATCTTATGGCAGGGATCTGAGCACAGGAACCATATACAGGTTGTGGGAGCTGGAAAGCCTAGTAACCCCTGGCACCCTAACTCCGTTGTCTCGCCCGTGTTATCAGAAATCCCCTGCGAGACTATGGTTGCTTGAGCCCATGGCAGCCGCGTTCGAAGGGCGGATTATGTCTGCCCAACCCCGATGCCCCCGCAGGTCTTAATGGGAGACAAGGGGAAGTCCGAGACAGGGTGATAACAAGGGGCCCTCTGACTAAGCAACCAAGCCAGGGGTTACAAGCTAACTTAACTAAATCAAAAGGTATGTGCGGACTAGCCGCCAGGGAAAAGGACAACCAAAGATCCACTGATCCGACACTCCTATCCGGCACCGCTGGACACCAGAGTGGATCTTGTGGAAGCGGAATCCTCCGCAAAGCTCCAGAACACAATATAAACAAAATAATAAATAATAGCGGACAAGCCGCAACACACGGCTGCGCCGCGACTCACGAACACCACCAGATGTTAAAGGTGCTTGATCAGACTCCAGGAACAGATGGTAACTTCCGAGTACAGGATCACTGAGAACAGGAACAAACGGGTAAACCGGGACTGGGAACTTTCTCTGCAGCAGACACAGGCAAACAGGAAGCTATCACCGGCGTCTGTGAGGAGTCCTGGGAGTGCTTTTAACAGAGAGTCTTCCAATCAGCTGTTTGGAGGCTGATTGGATTTAAATGCTATGCAGCTGACAAGCTGCATGGTCAGGGAAACAGATGAGTGATAATTACAACATGCCATGCAGCTGCATGCTACACAGCCAGGAAACCAGTGAAGATATAAACTTAGACCCAGCAACGGGGAACACGATCCGACAGTGGCGTCCCCGTTGCTAGGCGCCGGCCGCACTGACGAGCGGACCCTCGGCGCCTAACAGTACCCCCCCCTTGAGGAGGGGTCAAGGAACCCCTAAATCCGGGTTTCTGAGGAAATTCTTGAAAAAATGCCCTTTTGAGTCTTGGGGCATGAAGATCCTCATCTAGGACCCACGACCTTTCCTCAGGACCATAACCTCTCCAATGGACCAAAAAATAGAGCCGACCCCGGGACAACTTGGAATCGAGAACCTTCTCAACCACGAACTCCTGCTGACCCTGTACATTAACTGGTGATCTCCCCTGAGGTTTTTTACGAGGAAATCTGCTAGATGAAACATATGGTTTGAGCAAAGAGCAATGGAAGGTATTTCCGATCCGTAAAGTTTTTGGTAGCTGTAACCGGAAAGCAACTGGATTGACTTTTTTGATAATGAGAAATGGTCCAATAAATCTAGGACCCAATCTGGCTGAGGTTTGTCGAAGTTTGATATTGCGAGTCGACAGCCACACCCTGTCTCCTACTTTAAAAGTGCACGGCCGCCGGAGCTTGTCAGAAAAATTTTTTTCCCTGAAAGCTGCTTTTCTGAGAGCAATGTGCACTCTTTTCCAAATAAGTTTAAGATGAGAGGTCAGGGCCAGAGAGGAGACAGAGGAATGTTGAAAAAATGAATTAGCTCTGGGATGGAAACCAAAAACTGCAAAAAATGGAGATACATTGGTGGAGGAATGACAGGCATTATTATAAGCAAACTCTGCTAATGGAAGAAACTCAGACCAGTCATTTTGGAGTTTGGCCGAGTACAAACGTAAATATTGTTTCAGGGATTGATTCACTCGCTCAGTCTGTCCATTTGATTGTGGATGATAACCGGAGGTTAATGATAATTTCATCTTTAATGAAGCACAAAAAGATTTCCAAAATTGTGCAATGAATTGTGGACCCCTGTCAGAAACAATATCAGTGGGTAACCCATGGAGTCTGAAAACATGACGGAGGAACAAGACTGCCAATCCCTGGGCAGATGGCAATCGGGGAAGACCAACAAAATGAGCCATCTTACTAAAACGGTCCACTACCACCCATATGACTGTGCATCCAGCTGACAGAGGGAGATCCACCACAAAATCCATGGAGATATGCGACCATGGTCTAAGAGGAACATTCAATGGCATGAGTTGACCAATAGGCAAAGAGCGAGGAACTTTATGCTGTGCACAGACCTGACATGAAAAAACAAATTCTTTAATGTCTTTAGAAAGACCAGGCCACCACACTGAGCGGGATACCAATTCCAAAGTTTTAGCGACTCCCAGATGCCCTGCAACTTTGCTATCATGAAATTCCTCCAAAACAGTTGCTCTCAAAAACTCAGGAACAAAAAGACGACCAGCAGGAGTATTTCCCGGAGCTTGATGTTGAAGCAGCTTCAATTGAGAAAAAACATCCTGTGTGAGACCTGCCTGAATGACTGAAGGCGGAAGTATGGGAGTAACAGGACTGTTGTCTTGAACGGGAAGAAAACTGCGTGAGAGGGCATCTGCCTTGGTATTCTTGGAACCAGGTCTGAAGGTGATAATGAATTTGAAACGAGTAAAAAATAAAGCCCAACGAGCCTGTCGGGCATTCAGTCGCTTAGCTGATTCAATGTATTGAAGATTTTTGTGATCCGTCAAAACAGAAATGGTATGGCTCGCTCCTTCAAGCCAATGTCTCCACTCCTCAAAAGCCCATTTAATAGCCAGCAACTCCCGATTACCAACATCGTAGTTGGATTCAGCAGACGAGAACTTCCTGGACATAAAGGCACAAGGATGTAACTCAAGGGAATCTGGATCCTTCTGAGAAAGGATAGCCCCTACACCAACCTCCGAGGCATCTACCTCAACGATGAAAGGCAATTCTGGGTTGGGATGTCTAAGGACAGGGGCTGAGACAAAGGCTTGTTTCAAGGCCTGAAAAGATGCTTTAGCTTCACATGACCAATTGGTAGGATCTGCTCCCTTCTTAGTGAGTGCCACAATGGGAGCAACTAGGTCAGAGAAAGAGTGAATAAACCTTCTATAGTAGTTTGCAAACCCTAAAAAGCGCTGAATAGCTTTTAAGTTAGTGGGTTGCGCCCAACTCAGGATGGCTTGGAGCTTCTTAGGTTCCATTCGGAATCCCCGAGGGGAAATAATGTACCCTAAAAAGGATACCTCCGTGACGTGAAATTCACACTTCTCCGGTTTGGCATACAAGTGATTTTCACGTAATTTCTTAAGCACCTGACGCACCTGGGTAACATGTTGTTCTACAGAGTCAGAATATATCAAAATGTCGTCTAAATAGACCACGACGAATCTTCCCAGAAACTCACGGAGCACATCATTAATGAGATCCTGAAAGACTGCCGGAGCGTTAGATAGGCCGAATGGCATGACCAGATACTCATAGTGGCCTGATTGAGTACTGAATGCCGTTTTCCACTCATCCCCTGACCTGATTCTAATGAGATTATATGCTCCTCTCAGGTCAATCTTAGAAAAAATAACAGCCGAACGTAGCTGATCAAAGAGGACAGAGATCAGTGGCAGGGGGTAAGTATTCTTTACTGAGATCTTATTCAAGGCTCGAAAGTCAATGCAGGGTCTGAGGGAACCATCCTTCTTCTCTACGAAGAAGAAACCTGCACTTAAAGGGGATTTAGATGGCCTGATAAACCCTTTCTCAAGACTTTCTTTCACATACTCATTCATGGCCACCGTTTCAGGACCAGACAAAGCATATAACCTTCCTTTAGGCAACGTGGCACCAGGAATTAACTCAATGGTACAATCATAAGGCCTATGGGGAGGCAAAATATCAGCATTGCCCTTGGAAAACACATCCAAAAAATCCTGGTATTCTCCAGGAATATGTGCGGACCTGGCAGAAGCTACTCGGATAGGAAGTGTAATACATTCTTTATCACAGATGGTACCCCATTGTAGGATCTCCCCAGACTGCCAATCTATGATGGGATTATGGAAGGCCAGCCAAGGGTGACCCAGAACCACAGGAACTGCTGGACAATGGGTAAGAAAAAACTCAATCTTTTCTGAATGTAGAGCTCCCACCGAGAGCAAAACTGGAGGTGTACATAGAGAAATAACCCCATTGGATAAGGGACTCCCATCTAAACCATGCATGGTGACACACCTACCTAAGGTTAGCTGAGGAATACCTAAGGCCTTGGCCCATGTTAAGTCCATAAAGTTTCCTGCAGCTCCACTGTCCACAAAAGCAGAGACCGAGGAACAGAGGCTGTCATAAGAAACTTTAGCAGGAACCAACAGTGAATTATTCGAGGAGATGAGTTGTAGACCAAAGTGAACCCCCTCACTATTCACTTGGTCAGGAAGTTTCCCGACTTGTTTGGGCAACTACGGGCAAAATGTCCCTTACCTCCGCAGTACAAACACAGACCCGAATTTTGCCTCCTGGTTCTTTCTTCCGGAGACAATTTGGAGAGACCAATCTGCATAGGCTCTCCCATGTCTACAGGAACGGAAGAAACACAGGGAAAAGAAACTACAGATGCCCCTTTTTCAGTCCTCCGCTCTCTGAGCCGACGATCTATTTTAATAGAGAGCTCCATGAGTTTATCAAGGGTCTCAGGAGCGGGATACTGAAGGAGGCTGTCTTTTATAGATTCAGATAAGCCGAGGCGAAACTGACTGCGCAGGGCAGGGTCATTCCAGCCACAGTCGTTCGACCAACGGCGAAACTCCGTACAATAATTCTCTGCAGGATTCCTACCCTGTCTCAGAGCACGCAACTGACTTTCTGCGGACGCCTCTCTATCAGGGTCGTCATACAATAGCCCCAAAGATTTAAAAAAGGCGTCTACAGACGATAAGGCCGGATCGTCTGTCTTCAAACCAAAAGCCCAGGTCTGAGGATCCCCCTGAAGCAGAGAAACTACAATCCCAACCCGCTGAGCCTCCGTACCTGAGGAGACTGGTCTCAAACGAAAATACAGTTTACAAGACTCTTTAAAATTAAAAAACTGTTTTCTATCCCCAGAAAAACGGTCAGGCAGATGCATTTTTGGTTCAGGGACGACCCTCGGGGAAGTCCGTAACAGATCTTCCTGTGAGCTCACCCGGAGGGACAGATCCTGAACCATCTGGGTAAGTTCCTGAATCTGACTAACTAGGAACTGGCCAGGGTTTGGCCCAACACCGGTGGGATTCATGAGGCCGACAAAAAATTCTCCCAACTGGATCAGTGAAAAAATTAACTCCTGTTGAAATTTTTTCTTTTGAGGCCGGTGATAATGTTACGATTCCTGTACCCCAGACTGGGGAAGATCTTATGGCAGGGATCTGAGCACAGGAACCATATACAGGTTGTGGGAGCTGGAAAGCCTAGTAACCCCTGGCACCCTAACTCCGTTGTCTCGCCCGTGTTATCAGAAATCCCCTGCGAGACTATGGTTGCTTGAGCCCATGGCAGCCGCGTTCGAAGGGCGGATTATGTCTGCCCAACCCCGATGCCCCCGCAGGTCTTAATGGGAGACAAGGGGAAGTCCGAGACAGGGTGATAACAAGGGGCCCTCTGACTAAGCAACCAAGCCAGGGGTTACAAGCTAACTTAACTAAATCAAAAGGTATGTGCGGACTAGCCGCCAGGGAAAAGGACAACCAAAGATCCACTGATCCGACACTCCTATCCGGCACCGCTGGACACCAGAGTGGATCTTGTGGAAGCGGAATCCTCCGCAAAGCTCCAGAACACAATATAAACAAAATAATAAATAATAGCGGACAAGCCGCAACACACGGCTGCGCCGCGACTCACGAACACCACCAGATGTTAAAGGTGCTTGATCAGACTCCAGGAACAGATGGTAACTTCCGAGTACAGGATCACTGAGAACAGGAACAAACGGGTAAACCGGGACTGGGAACTTTCTCTGCAGCAGACACAGGCAAACAGGAAGCTATCACCGGCGTCTGTGAGGAGTCCTGGGAGTGCTTTTAACAGAGAGTCTTCCAATCAGCTGTTTGGAGGCTGATTGGATTTAAATGCTATGCAGCTGACAAGCTGCATGGTCAGGGAAACAGATGAGTGATAATTACAACATGCCATGCAGCTGCATGCTACACAGCCAGGAAACCAGTGAAGATATAAACTTAGACCCAGCAACGGGGAACACGATCCGACAGTGGCGTCCCCGTTGCTAGGCGCCGGCCGCACTGACGAGCGGACCCTCGGCGCCTAACACTATGTTTCAGAGTGTTGGTCAAAATTTTTTGCTTCCTTTTGCAATTCAATTTGAATTTTTTTTACTCAATACATAAATATTTTAACAGTTATTCAAATGAAACTGCAACTGTACCAGGTTTGAAGTGTAGTTTGCATTCACAATAAAAAATATAAAATATTTTACTGAAACATAAGCAGACAAGTTCACTGTGGAACAGGTCAGACATGGTCAAACCTGTTCAACTTTTTTGCTGGTTCTAACCAGTGGCAGTTGCTCCACTGGCAGAGCCGGATTAAGGGGGGGTTCCTGGGGGTAAGTACCCCGGGCCCCCCTTTCTAAAAGGGCCCCCTGCCATCCGCCACAGGTCGGATCTTTACCGATCCGATCTGCAGTGCTCCAGGATCCCCTCGGCACTGGCAGGCATACTCGTAGCCGCCGGCGCCGCATAGATGTCAGGACAGTACAGCTGAGTGCAGCAGGAGGCGGAGGAAGTGGCCAGCCTGCTGCACTTATAGATGCTGCTCCTGTCCTTGCTGTAGCCCCGCCGGGCGCCCACGTGCGATGCGCCCGGCACTCGTCCCTGCTGCTGCCGGACTCCCGCGGTGCTCCTTGTTCTTTTTCCTGCCGCCGCCGGGCTCTCACATGGGGTGCACGGTGCACCCGGTTCCTGCTGCCGCCGGGCTCTCACATGGGGTGCACGGTGCACCCGGTTCCTACCGCCGCCGGGCTCTCACATGGGGTGCACGGTGAACCCGGTTCCTGCCGCCGCTGGAGCCACACAGTGAACTTACTGGTAGGCTTTATTATTAAATCAAAAACATCGTATATGTTCCTCTCCCACCCGGCACCCCCCCAATCACCCTGCATCTTCTCCCAACCTGCACCCCCCCCCCCTCACCCTGTGTCTTCTCCTAACCTGAACACCACCCCATACTTGCCTACCTGACCCTCTCCATGAGGGAGAAAATGCTCTGTTCCTGGACTCTCCTGGTAATGTATGATTGGCATCACCTGTGGTGAGCTAGTTAATTGATAAGAAAGGTGTTTCACCTCAGGTGATGACAATCATACATTACCAGGAAAGTCCAGGAACAGAGCATTTTCTCCCTCATGGAGAGGGTCAGGTAGGCAAGTATGCACCACCCTCACCCTGCGTCTTCTCTCAACCTGCACCCCCCCCTCACCCTGCACCCCCCCTCACCCTGCATCTTCTCTCAACCTGCACACCCCCCTCACCCTGCGTCTTCTCCCACCCTGCACACCCCCCTCTCACCCTGCACCCCCCCCTCTCACCCTGCGTTCTATCTCACCCTGCACACCCCGCTATCACCCTGCATCCTCTCCCACCCTACACACCCCCCTCTCACCCTGCGTCCTCTCCCACCCTGCACACCCCCCTCTCACCTTGCACCCCCCTCTCACCCTGCATCCTCTCCCACCCTGCACACCCCTCTATCACCCTGCCACCCTGCACACACCCCTCTCACGCTGTCTCCTCTCCCACCCCTCTATCACCCTGCGTCCTCTCCCACCCTGCACACACCCCTCTCACCCTGTGTCCTCTATCACCCTGCACACCCCCTCTCTCCCCCTGCATCCTCTCCCACCTTGCACACACCCCTCTCACCCTGCGTTCTCTCTCACCCTGCACACCCCCTCTCTCCACCTGCGTCCTCTCCCACCCTGCACACCCCCCTCTCTCCACCTGCATCCTCTCACACCCTGCACACCCCCCTCTCTCCATCTGTATCCTCTCCCACCCTGCACACCCCCCTCTCACCCTGCGTCCTCTCTCACCCTGCACACCCCTTCTCTCCCCCTGCGTCCTCTCCCACCCTGCACACCCCTCTATCACCCTGCGTCCTCTCCCACCCTGCACACCCCCCTCTCACGCTGTGTCCTCTCCCACCCCTCTCTCACGCTGTGTCCTCTTCCACCCTGCATACCCCACTCTCACCCTGTGTCCTCTCCCACCCTGCATACCCCCCTCTCACCCTGTGTCCTCTCCCACCCTGCACACACCCCTCTCACCCTGTGTCCTCTCCCACCCTGCATACCCCCCTCTCACCCTGTGTCCTCTCCCACCCTGCACACCCCCCTCTCACCCTGTGTCCTCTCTCACCCTGCACAACCCCCTCTCACCTGGTGCCCCTCTCCCATTCTCTTCCTCTTTCCCTCTCCCCAATATGTCCTATTCACACCCTGCATCCCCCCTCTCACCTGGTGCCCCTCTCCCACTCTGCAACACTCTCCCACCCAGTGTCCCTATCCCCAATATATCCCTCTCCCACCCTGCATCCTCTCCCACCCAGTGTCCCAATACCCAATATATCCCTCTCCCACCCTGCATCCTCTCCCACCCAGTGTCCCAATACCCAATATGTCCCTCTCCCACCCTGCATCCTCTCCCACCCAGTGTCCCAATACCCAATATATCCCTCTCCCACCCTGCATCCTCTCCCACCCAGTGTCCCAATACCCAATATGTCCCTCTCCCACCCTGCATCCTCTCCCACCCAGTGTCCCAATACCCAATATGTCCCTCTCCCACCCTGCATCCTCTCCCACCCAGTGTCCCAATACCCAATATGTCCCTCTCCCACCCTGCATCCTCTCCCACCCAGTGTCCCAATACCCAATATGTCCCTCTCCCACCCTGCATCCTCTCCCACCCAGTGTCCCAATACCCAATATGTCCCTCTCCCACCCTGCATCCTCTCCCACCCAGTGTCCCAATACCCAATATGTCCCTCTCCCACCCTGCATCCTCTCCCACCCAGTGTCCCTATCCCCAATATATCCCTCTCCCACCCTGCATCCTCTCCCACCCAGTGTCCCAATACCCAATATGTCCCTCTCCCACCCTGCATCCTCTCCCACCCAGTGTCCCAATACCCAATATATCCCTCTCCCACCCTGCATCCTCTCCCACCCAGTGTCCCTATCCCCAATATATCCCTCTCCCACCCTGCATCCTCTCCCACCCAGTGTCCCTATCCCCAATATATCCCTCTCCCACCCTGCATCCTCTCCCACCCAGTGTCCCTATCCCCAATATATCCCTCTCCCACCCTGCATCCTCTCCCACCCAGTGTCCCAATACCCAATATGTCCCTCTCCCACCCTGCATCCTCTCCCACCCAGTGTCCCAATACCCAATATGTCCCTCTCCCACCCTGCATCCTCTCCCACCCAGTGTCCCAATACCCAATATGTCCCTCTCCCACCCTGCATCCTCTCCCACCCAGTGTCCCAATACCCAATATGTCCCTCTCCCACCCTGCATCCTCTCCCACCCAGTGTCCCAATACCCAATATATCCCTCTCCCACCCTGCATCCTCTCCCACCCAGTGTCCCAATACCCAATATATCCCTCTCCCACCCTGCATCCTCTCCCACCCAGTGTCCCTATCCCCAATATATCCCTCTCCCACCCTGCATCCTCTCCCACCCAGTGTCCCTATCCCCAATATATCCCTCTCCCACCCTGCATCCTCTCCCACCCAGTGTCCCTATCCCCAATATATCCCTCTCCCACCCTGCATCCTCTCCCACCCAGTGTCCCAATACCCAATATGTCCCTCTCCCACCCTGCATCCTCTCCCACCCAGTGTCCCAATACCCAATATGTCCCTCTCCCACCCTGCATCCTCTCCCACCCAGTGTCCCAATACCCAATATGTCCCTCTCCCACCCTGCATCCTCTCCCACCCAGTGTCCCAATACCCAATATATCCCTCTCCCACCCTGCATCCTCTCCCACCCAGTGTCCCAATACCCAATATATCCCTCTCCCACCCTGCATCCTCTCCCACCCAGTGTCCCTATCCCCAATATATCCCTCTCCCACCCTGCATCCTCTCCCACCCAGTGTCCCAATACCCAATATGTCCCTCTCCCACCCTGCATCCTCTCCCACCCAGTGTCCCAATACCCAATATGTCCCTCTCCCACCCTGCATCCTCTCCCACCCAGTGTCCCAATACCCAATATATCCCTCTCCCACCCTGCATCCTCTCCCACCCAGTGTCCCAATACCCAATATGTCCCTCTCCCACCCTGCATCCTCTCCCACCCAGTGTCCCTATCCCCAATATATCCCTCTCCCACCCTGCATCCTCTCCCACCCAGTGTCCCAATACCCAATATGTCCCTCTCCCACCCTGCATCCTCTCCCACCCAGTGTCCCAATACCCAATATGTCCCTCTCCCACCCTGCATCCTCTCCCACCCAGTGTCCCTATCCCCAATATATCCCTCTCCCACCCTGCATCCTCTCCCACCCAGTGTCCCAATACCCAATATGTCCCTCTCCCACCCTGCATCCTCTCCCACCCAGTGTCCCAATACCCAATATATCCCTCTCCCACCCTGCATCCTCTCCCACCCAGTGTCCCTATCCCCAATATATCCCTCTCCCACCCTGCATCCTCTCCCACCCAGTGTCCCTATCCCCAATATATCCCTCTCCCACCCTGCATCCTCTCCCACCCAGTGTCCCTATCCCCAATATATCCCTCTCCCACCCTGCATCCTCTCCCACCCAGTGTCCCAATACCCAATATGTCCCTCTCCCACCCTGCATCCTCTCCCACCCAGTGTCCCAATACCCAATATGTCCCTCTCCCACCCTGCATCCTCTCCCACCCAGTGTCCCAATACCCAATATGTCCCTCTCCCACCCTGCATCCTCTCCCACCCAGTGTCCCAATACCCAATATGTCCCTCTCCCACCCTGCATCCTCTCCCACCCAGTGTCCCAATACCCAATATATCCCTCTCCCACCCTGCATCCTCTCCCACCCAGTGTCCCAATACCCAATATATCCCTCTCCCACCCTGCATCCTCTCCCACCCAGTGTCCCTATCCCCAATATATCCCTCTCCCACCCTGCATCCTCTCCCACCCAGTGTCCCTATCCCCAATATATCCCTCTCCCACCCTGCATCCTCTCCCACCCAGTGTCCCTATCCCCAATATATCCCTCTCCCACCCTGCATCCTCTCCCACCCAGTGTCCCAATACCCAATATGTCCCTCTCCCACCCTGCATCCTCTCCCACCCAGTGTCCCAATACCCAATATGTCCCTCTCCCACCCTGCATCCTCTCCCACCCAGTGTCCCAATACCCAATATGTCCCTCTCCCACCCTGCATCCTCTCCCACCCAGTGTCCCAATACCCAATATATCCCTCTCCCACCCTGCATCCTCTCCCACCCAGTGTCCCAATACCCAATATATCCCTCTCCCACCCTGCATCCTCTCCCACCCAGTGTCCCTATCCCCAATATATCCCTCTCCCACCCTGCATCCTCTCCCACCCAGTGTCCCTATCCCCAATATATCCCTCTCCCACCCTGCATCCTCTCCCACCCAGTGTCCCTATCCCCAATATATCCCTCTCCCACCCTGCATCCTCTCCCACCCAGTGTCCCAATACCCAATATGTCCCTCTCCCACCCTGCATCCTCTCCCACCCAGTGTCCCAATACCCAATATGTCCCTCTCCCACCCTGCATCCTCTCCCACCCAGTGTCCCAATACCCAATATGTCCCTCTCCCACCCTGCATCCTCTCCCACCCAGTGTCCCTATCCCCAATATATCCCTCTCCCACCCTGCATCCTCTCCCACCCAGTGTCCCAATACCCAATATGTCCCTCTCCCACCCTGCATCCTCTCCCACCCAGTGTCCCAATACCCAATATATCCCTCTCCCACCCAGCATCCTCTCCCACCCAGTGTCCCTATCCCCAATATATCCCTCTCCCACCCTGCATCCTCTCCCACCCAGTGTCCCTATCCCCAATATATCCCTCTCCCACCCTGCATCCTCTCCCACCCAGTGTCCCAATACCCAATATGTCCCTCTCCCACCCTGCATCCTCTCCCACCCAGTGTCCCAATACCCAATATATCCCTCTCCCACCCTGCATCCTCTCCCACCCAGTGTCCCAATACCCAATATGTCCCTCTCCCACCCTGCATCCTCTCCCACCCAGTGTCCCAATACCCAATATGTCCCTCTCCCACCCTGCATCCTCTCCCACCCAGTGTCCCAATACCCAATATGTCCCTCTCCCACCCTGCATCCTCTCCCACCCAGTGTCCCAATACCCAATATATCCCTCTCCCACCCTGCATCCTCTCCCACCCAGTGTCCCAATACCCAATATATCCCTCTCCCACCCTGCATCCTCTCCCACCCAGTGTCCCTATCCCCAATATATCCCTCTCCCACCCTGCATCCTCTCCCACCCAGTGTCCCAATACCCAATATGTCCCTCTCCCACCCTGCAACCCCCCTTCCTCTGCCACTCTCCCCATTATGTCCTCCTCCCACTCTGTATCCCCCATCTAAGCCAATGCCCCCTTCCCCCTCAGTCTTTCCTCCGCCATGTGTCCTCCCTCACATCCAGTGCCTCTTAAGGACACGCCCCTTTTTCAGCGCACACGCCTTTGACGTGCGCAACAGTACACCCTAGAATTTTTTTCCATACCCTCACTTCAAAATTCCCACTTCGACCACTGTAGTGTATATGTGTGTGTGTGTGTGTGTATGTATGTATGTATGTATGTATGTGTGTGTATGTATATATATATATATATATATATATAAATTCATCTGCCTGCCTCTTTATTAGGGGCCCCATTGTCTGAAGTGCCCCGGGCCCCCCATAGCCTTAATCCGGCTCTGTCCACTGGGACTGCAGCGATTGTCTGTGGGATCATAAGTGCAGTGCACCTGTGATCAGCGCCATGTTTCACAGTCACATCCTACAGGACAGAGTACTAGGCGCCTCTCTTCTGGTTTATCTGCTCGCCCCCAGACTCCTCTGTCAACTAGCCAATGGGAGCCTAGGGATAGAGCTACAGGAGGGAGGCACTGATTGCTCTGTCTCAACAGAGGCAAATATGATACACCAAAAAAATATATTTAAAGGTACAGTTAGAGCTTTTATTTTATCTGGCTCCTCTCTGCTAACTGCAGCTATTTCTAACATCAGAAAAATTCTAATACACTCTTAATTTCACAACTGAGATGTCGACACTGTTCAATATTCAAACATGGATACAGTAGTTTGACCTTCTCTTGTAATAAATATCTTATTTAGACATCAGGGGCCTGATTCAAGGGTGGGTGCTGCTAACTGAATGCCTATGTTTGCAAAGTTTAGTGTATATTTGCTATTGTGCAGGCACAAATGTTTTTGAAAACCATTATGGCGCATGTGTATCAGAGTGTATGCACAAAAGAACTCGAGGGTGAAAGTGATGGGCATTCCTGGGCAGTGTCTGGGGGTAGCCTGAACTGAACACAAACAATATCCACCACATGGGTCTGTTATGGGAATGTAGCGGGTGTTTCAATGATAGTAGATTGTGTTCTCAAACACACAGCTGCGTCTGCCATGTTCAGAGACACTGCACCTGCCACAGTGGCGACTGTCTAGAATCACCGGCGGTGCTGCTGCGTGTAGGAATGCAGAGAATGGGTATGTCTGGTCCTGCACATTCAGGCGCATGTTAGTACTGCAGGGGAGGGCTGAAACTACCACCAATGGAAGCTAGAGCAGATGCAGTAGTATCCATATCTGAATCAGGCCCCAGATCTATAAATGGGTCTAATCTGCGTATCTTTCAGTTTGGTTCAGCTGTCAGAATTCCAAGATGTTCTTTATGTAATGGATTTGAGAGTCAGTGTAAGTCATAGATCTGCTCTGCACATGTTGCCCACATCCCAATGCTCTTTCATTCTTTTGTTGCAGCACCTAGTAGATGAAATAAATAAACAGTAATTATCAAAGTCCTCTGTGGCAATCTAGAGCCATGAATGGTTCTTATCTTTCAAAGAAAATCCACTAATAGCATAATGGTTTTAGTTGTGAAGTTTAATGTTCAACTATTTTAGGCTTTAAATTGTTCTATAGTGCCTCCAAATGATTTAGCTAAGTAGCAGAATATCACGAGTCATTAAATAAAAGAAAACAGTATATGTGTGAGACTTCACAGTCTATTCTGTCTCCTAGCGGAATAAGTGTCCTAAAACCTTCAACGTGATCCCCTCCATGAAGTACAAAATGACTTTCTGACTAAAATTCTCACTTTGTTTGCTACCTAAATTACCATCAATTGATTAATCCAAAATAGGTTTCTGCAAAAGTGGTTTCAGCCAGCATTCTGTGTATGGTGGAAGGAAGGGTTACGTTCATACAGTAGATGTGTACAGACTGTGGGTACACTGTGCGCGACAACACCTCTCCCTCATCCCAGGTGATTACATGACGGTGATGGTTTGGAGCACGTCAACGTCACATCTGCATAACATCCGGGTACACTGCTGGAATCTGTGTCTGCCGACCCCGGTGCTTAGTGATGGCATATGTTTGGGTTGGGACAGCCTAAGAGACGTGCAGGCTTGCACACTATTATGTTTGGGGGTCTGTAACCAGTCTGTACACAGCAGTCACTATGATATATTTAACAACTACAATTATAATATCTCAGAGAAAGTGTTCTACTGTCATCTAAACAACATTGCTCGGACTACACTTCAGCTACCGCAACCCCCAGCCAGAACTCCACAGAAGCTCATGACAGATCATACCTAATATAAGGCCTTGGTACAAGCCCTAACTGATCTACAATATAAGCACTTTGGTAACTATATCAATTAGAGATTGCTGAGGAGAGTGCTCTGAGCTGTCTCCATGTAGCTGTGGTGACCAAAGTGCGCAACTGACCAAGCACAACCTCCACCCAATGCACTACTGCGCATGCACGCCATTACCACGCTTCCTCCTTTCCGTTCTCCTAACTGTATGGATGTGCCACAATGTATCACCAGTGTGTCAGATACGTGGCAGTGTCACTAGGCACCACTGTTCAACCACCACTAGCTGGTCTGTGTATTCCACTGCCATCACTGCATGTATCTGCAGGAATATGCTCCGTCATTAACCCACTTCTGGCTCAATCTGTTCATTCTGCATGTTCCTGCGTTGTGTTACATTAACCCTGCACTGTCTCACATCCTGCTGTTCTACCTAGTTTATAAACATCCCTGGTTAAGATTTTCATTGTGTGCACTAACCACCTCACACCTATCAACATAGGTACTGCTAATAGAGATACCTTCTTTTTCTGTTGTTTTCTGCAGGAGAAAAGAAGGGTTATCATCAATGCTTCCTGACATTTATCAGTAGCAGAGCCGGCCATAGGCATAGGTAAACTAGGCAATTGCCTAGGGCGTTTGATATGCCATGGGGCATCAGCAGCTTCTGCTGATTAAAATGATATGAGCGCATGCCTATATTCTGTATGTAGAATTTCATATGCAGATACAGCCACAGTCTCACACAGTATATAGGCATGCTGCATATCAGTTTAATCAGCAGAAGCTGCTTGTGCATCCTAGCCACATAGCAATGCAAATAAGATGCATTTTCATTAAAAAAAAGGTGCCCGAAGTTAGCACTGATGCAAGATTTGTGAGAACACATCTGTATCCAAGCAGAGGCAGAGGTCACAGTGTTAGTAGAAGTGTGAGTGCTGTGTGCATGTGAGTAGGTTGGTTGTGCAGTAGTGTTCGGAATATGTGCAAGGAGCATTATGTGTGTCATGTAATAATGCATTAATAATGTGCAACATATGTGTAAAGGGCCACTATGTGTGTCATTATGTGTATAAGGGCATTAATAATGTGCGGCATATGTGTAACAGGGTACTACTGTATGTGTGTCATTATGTGTATAGGGGCACTAATAATGTGCAGCAAATGTGTAGGGGGCACTATGCGTGTCATTATGTGTATAAGGGCATTAACAATGTGCGGCATATGTGTAAGGGACATTATGTGTAAAAGGGCATTAATAAAGGTTGTCATAATGTGTAAGGTGCATTATGTTTATAAGGACATTAATGTGTCTCATATGTGTAAGGTGCATTACTGTGTGGAATTGTGTATAAATGCATTACTAATGTGTGGCATTATGTGTATAAGGTGCTCTACTATGTGGCATTGCATATAGAAAGGGCACTACTGTGTCATCTAATGTGAATAAAGAGCAATAAGGTGTGGTGTAATGTGAATAAGGAGCAATTCAGTGTGATGTAATGTGAATAAGGGGCTCTACTGTGAGGAGTAACGTTTATAAGGTAAAGTGATACTACTGTGGGATGTAATATGAATTATGGACACTATCGCAAGATAAAATGTGAATAAAGTTGCAGTACTGTGTGGCATAATTGGAATTGGGGTTACTATTGTGTGGCCATGCCCCTTCCCAGCAAGAAGATGCCCCTTTTTGAGCTGTGCGTCAAATGTGCGAACTGTTCCTATTTAAAATATAGGGGGTACAAGGACTGCTATGGGTGAGGGGTGATGGTCCTGGGAAAGAGGTGCAAGGTCAGAGGCAGAACCAGCGGTGGTGCTAGGGGGCACCAGCCAAAATCTTGCCTAGGGCATCATATTGGTTAGGGACGGCTCTGATCAGTAGGGTTACCACAGAGAATTTGCAGTCTTCTTGTTATGCACACCAGTGCCTGCAGGAATGTACTGGTGTCTGAACTGTTATGCACACCAGTGCCTGCAGGAATGTACTGGTGTCTGAACTGTTATGCACACCAGTGCCTGCAGGAATGTACTGGTGTCTGAACGGATAGGGATGCAAAACAAATGAACTCACAGACAGACTGGGGAATATGACATTACGTACACAGAAGGTGATAGGGTAACAAAATAAACACAAAGTGAACAGAGAAGCCCAGAGGCTAAGAAACTGGGTGTCTCCCTATTATTAGGAATGCTCAGATGAAAAAAGCAAGATGTTGTGTTTTAATACGTAGAGAATCCGAAATGCTGTTGCTAAGGGCAACAGCAAAACCCTAAAGGGTTACCAACAGGTGTGGCAGTAAACTCCTTGGTCAGAGATGGAATGATAGACACAAGGAGAGTCTCCACAATCCTAATCCTCACTTGCAGTGCACAGGTTCAGCTTACTGCCACTAAACTGAATACCTGAACACCTTGCACAGTGATACAGAATTTAGGCAGGCAGTCTGAGAATACAGCCGCAAACCTGCTAAGTTCACAGAGTAGCAAAAGAACCCCAGCAGGTTAAACGACTGACTCCAGTCTTACTGCTAGGTCTGGATTGGCAGAGTGTAGTACCAAATCCCCAGGCCTATTTGCAGTAAGCAACAACAAATACAAAGCTACACAGTACTGGCTAACTTTCAGGAACTGACTAACCAACAAAGATTCAGCAGCATCTGCTTAACCTGAGAAGAGGCCTTATAAAGCAGGTGCTGTCCACGCCCCCCTCAGACCTCACAGACTGTGAGCACAAAAACCAGCACCGGATCCCCTGCCTGTAACCACTGCACAGCAAAAGACCCGAACCGGAGTATCAGCTGCGCTCAGGTTACTCCGCTAGCACTTGTCTCCCGGTTGCCATGACGACGTGGCAGCACAGGGCAGGAGACCCTAACAGTACCCCCCCTCTGACGAGGGGTCAAAGAACCCCTACCACCGGGTTTATCGGGGAACTGCGAGAAGAAAGAGCGTATCAGTCTGGGGGCATGAAGATCACAACTGCGCACCCACGACCGCTCCTCCGGGCCATACCCCTTCCAGTGCACCAAAAATGACAGCCGACCCCGAACCATCTTGGAGTCAAGAATCCTTTCAACAACAAACTCCTTCTGGCCACGTATCAGAAGAGGAGAAGGTCTTCCACTGGAAGAAGGATTACTAATCGCCCGTTTTAAAAGGGAACAATGAAATGTTTTATTGATACCCAAAGAACGGGGCAGGTCTAACTGAAATGCCACCGGATTGATTACCCTGGTGATCTTATAAGGGCCGATGAACCGGGGGCCTAACTTATGAGATGGCTGTCTCAACTTCAAATTCTTGGTAGACAACCAGACGAAGTCTCCTAATTTGAAGCTGCAGGGTCTTTTCCGCTTATCAAAAACCCTTTTGGTCACTAATGACACAGACACAAGGGCTTTCTTCACTTTCCTCCAAATACCTCTAAGGACAGAAACCACAGAGGAACCACCAGGCGTGGAGTCCAGGGGGTCAAAAGAATTGGCCTTAGGATGATGCCCATACACACAAAGGAAGGGAGAGATCCCTGTAGCAGAGTGAGCCGCGTTGTTATAGGCAAACTCCGCCATGGACAGATGAGCAACCCAGTCAGTCTGACACTTGGAGACATAACACCTGAGGAACTGCTCCAAGGACTGGTTCACCCTTTCAGTCTGCCCATTAGACTGCGGATGGTAGCCTGACGTCAAGCTGACAGAAATCTGGAGATCGGAACAAAATGCACTCCAGAATTTGGCCACAAACTGGGATCCGCGGTCAGAGACCACATCAAGTGGCAACCCGTGGAGACGCACAACATGCAGCATAAATAATTCAGACAGGTGTCTGGCCGATGGCAGCCCAACCAGTGGAACGAAGTGCGCCATCTTCGAAAACCTGTCAACGACAACCCAGATGGCTGTCATCCCCGAGGATTTGGGCAAGTCCACCACAAAATCCATTGAAATGTGGGTCCATGGCTTTGATGGGATAGAGAGTGGATGTAATGGGCCAACAGGAACCCCTCTAGGAGTCTTATTTCGGGCACAGATGTCACATGCCCGAACCCACTGATCCACATCCTTAGCCACCGAGGGCCACCACACCGCCCTAGATAGCAACTCCCGAGTTCTGGCAATACCCGGGTGACCTGCCGACTTCTTGGCATGGAATTCCAGGAACATTCGCTGTCTTAACCTAGGAGGCACAAACAAAAGACCTACCGGAAGGTCTGGAGGAGCCTGCTCCTGTGCTCTAAGGACTAATGACAAGAGGTCCTGGGTAATGCCCACTTTAATACATGATGGGGACACAATGGGCAACGGCTCCTCGGTGGTCTCCTGGATTGGAGCAAAACTCAGCGAGAGCGCATCAGCCTTGATGTTTTTTGACCCAGGGCGATATGTTATCAAAAAATTAAAGCGAGCAAAAAACAAAGCCCATCGTGCCTACCTGGCATTGAGACGCTTCGCTGACTCTAAATATGCCAGATTCTTATGGTCGGTGAGAATTGAGACCACAAACTCAGCCCCCTCAAGCCAGTGTCTCCACTCCTCGAGTGCATCCTTAATAGCCAACAATTCCCGGTTACCCACGTCATAATTAATCTCGGCAGGCGAAAATTTACGGGAAAAGTAAGCACAGGGATGAAGGCGATTATCAGACACTCCCATCTGAGAGAGCACTGCCCCAATACCCATCTCAGAGGCATCCACCTCCACCACAAAAGGACGCTCTGGATCTGGGTGTCGCAGCACCTTGGCCGAGACAAATGCCCTTTTGAGACGGGCAAAAGCCGCTTTAGCCTCACAAGACCAGTGAGCAACATCCGCCCCTTTCTTAGTGAGTGCCACTATAGACGAAAATCCAGCGATAAATCGTCTATAAAAATTCGCAAAGCCCAGGAAACGCTGAAGCACCTTCAAACTAGTGGGCTGCACCCAATCCAGGACTGCCTGTACCTTGGAACCCTCCATTTGGAAACCTTCTGGGGAGATAATATATCCTAGAAATGCGATTAGCTGAACTTCAAATTCGCACTTCTCCAGCTTCGCCCCAAGCCGGTGGTCTCTGAGTTTCTGGAGGACTAAGCGTACATGCTTCCGATGTTCCTCCAGGGAATGGGAGAAGATTAGGATGTCATCTAAGTATACAACTAAGAATCTATCCAAATATTCCCTGAGTACATCGTTCATGAAATCCTGGAAGACTGCCGGGGCATTACAGAGCCCAAAAGGCATCACCAAATATTCATAATGCCCTGAGTGGGTATTAAAGGCAGTCTTCCATTCATCCCCCTCTCTTATTCGGATTAGATTGTACGCCCCGCGTAGGTCAATCTTAGAAAAAATGGTGGCAGTACGAAGCTGGTCAAACAAGACCGAAATGAGAGGCAGTGGGTATGAGTTTTTAATCGTGATACGGTTCAATTCCCTGAAGTCGATGCAGGGTCGCAACGAACCGTCCTTTTTACCCACGAAGAAGAACCCCGACCCAACTGGAGACTGTGAAGGTCTGATAAATCCCTTAGCCAAGTTCTCCTGAATGTACTCTGCCATAGCCTGAGTCTCAGGACGTGACAGGGAGTACAACCTGCTCTTGGGAAGCTTAGCATTTGGCAACAAATCAATGGCACAGTCATAGGGGCGATGGGGAGGTAGTACCTCTGCAACTTTTTTGGAGAACACGTCCGCAAAATCTGCATAACACCCTGGCAATCCTGGCAAACTTAGCTGCGAGAGCCTGACTGGAAGGCTCAAGCAACTCCTGAAACAATCAGTACCCCAACTAAGAATCTCCCCAGAGACCCAGTCAAATTGAGGATTGTGGGCCCTTAACCAGGGTAACCCCAACACCAATGGGGCAAAAGTACAGACAGTCACATAAAAGGACAATTTTTCAGAGTGTGTGGCTCCAATAAACAAAGAAATCTGGCTAGTGCAAGAGGTAATTTTACCTTGGGATAATGGTTCCCCGTTTAACCCACAAATCTCAATTTCCGATGCCAAGGGTACTAAGGGAACAGAGTGTTTAAGGGCGAATTGGCGGTCCATAAAAACCCCGTCGGCCCCACTGTCCACAAAGGCCTCAGTCTTGACAGTTTGACCGAGGATCTACAAGGTCACCGGAATGATAAAAGTCTTCTTGGGAAATTCTGACTTCTGGCCTGACAGGATATTTCCCATCACCCTCAGGCCCTGAAGTTTTCCGGCTTTTCTGGGCATGATACTACCACATGACCTTTATTCCCACAGTACAAACACAACCCCTGCTGTCTCCTCCGCGTCTTCTCACGCGAGGAGAGGCGGGTAGCCCCAATCTGCATAGGCTCCTCGGAAAATTCCTCAGAGTCTGAGGTTCCCTTGGGAAAGAAGGAAACCTCGGTCTCCCTTTCAAGCCTACGCTCTCTCAGCCGTCTATCCACCCGGATGGATAACTGCATGAGCTGATCCAAGCTATCAGGCAAGGGATATTGTACCAGTTGGTCTTTTATCTGGTTAGAAAGACCTCTTCGGTACTGGTGTCTCAGGGCTGGGTCATTCCACTGGGTATCATGGGCCAACCTCCGAAACTCTGTACAGTAAACCTCAACTGGCCTTCGCCCTTGCTTAAGGATCGAAATCTGAGCCTCGGCTGAGGCCGTCTTGTCAGGGTCATCATACAACATGCCCAGTGCCGTAAAAAAAGCATCAACACTTTTAAGCGACGGACAGTCAGGCTGCAACTCATATGCCCAGACCTGTGGGTCTCCTTGTAGTAAGGAAATCACTATGCCCACCCGCTGAATCTCCGACCCTGAAGACTGAGGCCTAAGCCAGAAGTACAGCTTGCAGCTCTCCTTGAAACAAAAGAACTGCGAGCAATCTCCAGAAAAACGATCCGGGAGATTTACTTTCGGCTCCTTAACCCCTGAAGGTGCTGCTGCTGCGGGAGTTCCGCCAGCGGCCTGGGAGGTGTGCATTTTAATGGACAAATCATTAAATTGTCGAGTCAGGACCTGCACCTGATCGACCACCTGTTGCAACGTATTTTGAGGGGTATGCTCCATATTCCCACAAAATTTCAACAGGAGTATTAGGCTGCTATATATGTTATGCACACCAGTGCCTGCAGGAATGTACTGGTGTCTGAACTGTTATGCACACCAGTGCCTGCAGGAATGTACTGGTGTCTGAACTGTTATGCACACCAGTGCCTGCAGGAATGTACTGGTGTCTGAACGGATAGGGATGCAAAACAAATGAACTCACAGACAGACTGGGGAATATGACATTACGTACACAGAAGGTGATAGGGTAACAAAATAAACACAAAGTGAACAGAGAAGCCCAGAGGCTAAGAAACTGGGTGTCTCCCTATTATTAGGAATGCTCAGATGAAAAAAAGCAAGATGTTGTGTTTTAATACGTAGAGAACCCGAAATGCTGTTGCTAAGGGCAACAGCAAAACCTTAAAGGGTTACCAACGGGTGTGGCAGTAAACTCCTTGGTCAGAGATGGAATGATAGACACAAGGAGAGTCTCCACAATCCTAATCCTCACTTGCAGTGCACAGGTTCAGCTTACTGCCACTAAACTGAATACCTGAACACCTTGCACAGTGATACAGGATTTAGGCAGGCAGTCTGAGAATACAGCCGCAAACCTGCTAAGTTCACAGAGTAGCAAAAGAACCCCAGCAGGTTAAACGACTGACTCCAGTCTTACTGCTAGGTGTGGATTGGCAGAGTGTAGTACCAAATCCCCAGGCCTATTTGCAGTAAGCAACAACAAATACAAAGCTACACAGTACTGGCTAACTTTCAGGAACTGACTAACCAACAAAGATTCAGCAGCATCTGCTTAACCTGAGAAGAGGCCTTATAAAGCAGGTGCTGTCCACGCCCCACTCAGACCTCACAGACTGTGAGCACAAAAACCAGCACCGGATCCCCTGCCGTGCACAGAGCCTGTAACCACTGCACAGCAAAAGACCCGAACCGGAGTATCAGCTGCGCTCAGGTTACTCCGCTAGCACTTGTCTCCCGGTTGCCATGACGACGTGGCAGCACAGGGCAGGAGACCCTAACACTTCTCAAGCGGTTCCTTTTTTTTTTTTTTTTTCTTGTTTACTGCATCACCATATGCTGTTATGGGGACTAAGTTGTATTAGCAGTTAAACAAGCTGGAAAAAGTTGATCTTTTCACATTTTGAGAGGAAGCCACTCTGCAATCTTAGTATTGCTTAATGTATAGTTACCAGTCCCACCGCCATCATCAGCAGACATATTGCATATGTATAAATTCCCATCTCACACCACAGCAGTACCAATTAAAGTTAAAATATTTACTGGGCATTCTTGGCCTCTCTGGTCTGTGCACAAAATTTCGGGAAGGCCATGGAACCTTCTAACAGAGCTCTACGCTATCATTGAATGCTATTTCATGGTCTTACCTAGGGGCATATTTATCACAATCCACATATTTAATGTAGATGTGATAAATATTTTTTTGAGTAAGTTCGCAATGTGAAAATTAATATTTTCATGCAAATTTACTAATCTGCTCTTGTAAGGGGTCGGGCTCCGTTAAGAGCCTGTCCTGGCAAAGAGCTGGTAGTAGTGTGATAACATAAAGATATTACACTTCTTCCTGGTTCAGTCCTCAGTACACAATGTGCATGTGTGGTCTGCAGCCAGTGCATGTTTCACTAGGTGACAGCAGAGAGGGATCCAGAATATATAGTAGCCCATGGGATATGGCACTACCTATCAGGGCCACGCTCCAGAATGCATCTCTGTGAGGAGGAGGGTGTGCACAGTGAAAGGGGTGAGGAATCAGAGGATGAGGATGAGGTCGACATCTTACCTCTGTAGAGCCAGTTTGTGCAAGGAGAGATTGATTGCTTCTTTTTTTGGTGGGGACCCAAACAAACCAGTCATTTTAGCCACAGTCGTGTGGCAGACCCTGTCGCTGAAATGATTAGTTTGTTAAAGTGTGCATGTCCTGTTTATACAACATAAGGGTGGGTGGGAGGGCCCAAGGACAATTCCATCCTGCACCTCTTTTTCTTCTTTGCATCATGTGCTGTTTGGGGCCTAGTTTTTTTAAGTGCCATCCTGTCTGCCACTGCAGTGCCACTCCTAGATGGGCCAGGTGTTTGTGCCGCACACTTGTGTCGCTTAGCTTAGTCATACAGCTAGTCAGCTACCTCATTGCACCTCTTTTACTTCTTTGCATGATGTGCTGTTTGGGGCTTAGTTTTTTAAGTGCCATCCTGTCTGCAACTGCAGTGCCACTCCTAGATGGGCCAGGTGTTTGTGCCGCACACTTGTGTCGCTTAGCTTAGTCATACAGCTACCTCATTGCACCTCTTTTTCTTCTTTGCATGATATGCTGTTTGGGGCCTATTTTTTTTAATCTGCCATCCTGTCTGCCACAGCAGTGCCACTCCTAGATGGGCTAGGTGTTTGTGCCACACACTTGTGTTGCTTAGCTTAGTCATACAGCCACCTCGGTGCAACCTTTTGGCCTAAAAACAATATTGTGAGGTGTGAGGTGTTCAGAATAGACTGGAAATGAGTGGAAATTGATGTTATTGAGGTTAATAATACCGTAAAACCCCCAAATTCTGTGATTTTAGCTGTTTTCATGTTTTTTTCAAAAATCATCCAGATCCAAAACCAAATCACGAAAGGGTGGCTTTGGCCAAACCAATCCAAAACCAAATCACGAGCGGGGAATTAGTAGGTTCTCTGGCTTATTAAATGTAAGGGTCCATCCAATCCAACCAAACCGCTGTCGTGCAAGATTCATTTGTCTGGTTTGATTTGCACATTTTGAGGGGACACCAATCCCCAGTGCAGTTTCGGGGAATCAAGCTAAATTGGGGCCTAAAAACATTTGCCTCAACTTCCTTTTCATTGATTCAGTCCTTGGTTAAATACAATTTGTAAATGCAATGTCCCACCTGCAAGGACATTACACAATGTCACTGATCAACTTCTACCCAGAAGGGATAGTACTGAGGTTATGCTAAATTTAATTCATCATTTGCTAAATATTTAGTTTCAATAAAAGCTGCTAATGGCATTTTAGCCATCAGAAAAATAAAAGCAACAAATTCTTTGTGATTGGCTTAATGGTTGCGTGGCATTCAGTGATAGATTTTATTACGCTGAATTCGGCTTCCAACCTCCTGCAACTAAGCCAAATTAATTGAACCCCCTATCAATCCATTTTGTGTTGATTGAATTTTCTGGATTAGCCTGACCTTTCCATGGCGACATTAAATGCAGCTTGGAGGAAAGTCACATAAGCAGAAAAGAAAAGTCAGAGAGGGGAGAGAGCTAAAAGGAAAGTTTGTTCCCAATTTGTATGTAAAATGTATTGTAATGGTTGTAATTCCACTTAGCTTCTACAAATGTGCTGAGCAAATGCCAGGCTGTTCTGCGGCGTCAGCGATTGTCACACCGAGGAAATCAAATGCCGGATCATAAAGTTGTGGTACCAGCAAAGTGCAGCCCATGGTGTGACCAAATTAGTGGGGCGTGTTAACTCCTTGTGCACTGGACAGTGGCATGATGCAGGCTGGAGGGTTCTTCGCTATTCTTGCAAGGATCCTCAAATATGCTTCAGTAGTATTAGACTTCTGGTTTAGCTGTCACCTAATATACAGTATATTTCTTTCACCTTGCAAGGCAAGCCTAACCATGGTCTGAAAAACCTTATTAAGCCCAATGTATGTGAGCCACACCATTGCTTGCCTCATAAATCAGAGGTTATAGAAAGATTTTGGAGGAGTATTTCCATACATAAACAATAAAAGGCATTATTGTTTTTCTTTGTGTGTGTGTGTGTGTGTGTGTGTGTGTGTGTGTGTGTGTGTGTGTGTGTGTGTGTGTACACACACACACATACACGATAGATAGATAGATAGATAGATAGATAGAAATAAATAAAAATTGTTAATATACAAATTGAATATGACTGCATTGCCCCCTGGTGGTCATATATGGCACTGCTACTTCTGATTAACATCCTGTACACTTATAAAAGTAGCACTGCATTATGTTGTTTTTTTGGGGGGTTTGCTTTCTTAGTAACGTTTGTACAATACCTCTTGACTTGGGGGAATCCAGGCATCTGTTGGGCATTATACCATAGGAACAGCCTTTCTATCTCCATTTTTTTCCATGTAGGGCTGCATGTCAAACTCAAAATCTCAACTGGGTCGAATAATCAAGGTCTAAGGTTTTTTTTTGGCCGCAAGAAAAAGTCTTATATGCAATTTTGAAAGGTTTATTAGAAAAACCAACTATAAAGTATAATCAAAGAGATGTCAAGTAACGGTAAGAAAACAACTTTGGGGGTAATTCAGACCTGATCGCTGTTCAATGCGCACGCAAGCAACGTTTGCAAGTGTGCGAATAGAACAAAAGCGGGCCAACAGATAGAAAAACACACCCATCACGCACGAGTGCACACAAATGTGCAGCAGTGCACAAAAGAGGTGTTTACTATTTTGACTCGCACGGGAGCGATGTGTTCACAACATGGAGCTTGTCGTACATGCGCGTTGCATTCGCTAGCTTGCAAATAATCAAACAATGGTGGGGGGGTTTCAACATAAATAAAACAATCACCTAAGGAATTGTAATGTGATTGATCAATTATGTGGTCAAATACTGCAAAATGAAGAGTTTGACAATCTAATTGCTCAATAACATTCAGCAATTAAGGCAACAAACATACTGTTTGCACAAAATATGTTTGTTGTAGTATTTTAAAATGGTGATGTGGTATACTCCCCCCCCCCCCCAACAAAAAAAAAAATTGAAAAGAGACATAAATTAAGTGTCGCAAAAACAACAAAAATCACATATTGAAGTAACAGATGATATAGTAAAAAAAACAGATACAAAGGTACAATATTCAGTTTAATAAAGACACAACACAATAGAATTTTTTTATATCATTTACTGTGTTTTTTGTAAACAAAAATTTTGATTTTTGTTTTTTTTTAACAAAATTTTTAAGTAAATTTAACAAATTAGACACATTTCGCAACAAGGTTTGGATGTTTGCCTGCATGGCTATTAGCTCCATTCTTATGGCCTGATCACGATCTGCACCCACAGGATCTGTAATAAATGGGGAAGAATGTGAATAAAAAAATAATTAAAAACATAAAAGCATATTCTGTAAATCTTCAACACTACAATCCATTAAGAATGGCAGTGCAAAGCTGATTATGCTCTTCACATATGCTACTGATTAATAACAAAAACTACCACTCACATCTACAAAAAAAATGATAAGACATATATTTTTTTAAAATATCTATCTCTCCCCTTATCTGCTTACTTGTTCACAATCACAATTTCTGATGTTTGTTGACCCATCTTATGTAATGGTCTCACACACATCTTAAGAAGGTCCTGGAAAATTAGCTATTCAGAAAAGTCTTTTAGATGCACCTACAACACACATGACTTTCTAAATCCTTTCTAAATTCAATTCCAATACATAATAAATGTCTTAGCAATGTTATTTGTGCACTATGATAATGTTAGAATTTCTTCCTAGCATTATTTAAAATTCTGAAATTTCTTCCTAGCATTATTTAAAATTCTTTGTTTTGTAAAAATCAGAGCCTTCCTACCTCTATGTATGTTATGACCAACTTTGCAAAATATACATTATGGTAAGAACTTACCGTTGATAAGGGTATTTCTCCTAAGTCCACAGGATCCACAGGATAACAATGGGATATGATGAAGCGACTGCGGATTTGCACCAATCGGTCAAAGCTTTTCGGCCTCCCAGCAGGCAACAGGCTTGTCCATATATCCCCGCCTCCTGGCTCAGGCAAATCAGTTGTATTCCAAAGCTCAAGGCAGGAGCATCATAGATAGCCCTAATCAGGCAAGAAGAACAGATACACCTTTCCATACAAGAAGGAAGAGGTTAGTGAGTAAAAGTATCCTCAAATCAGGTGCGTCAGGATGGGATCCACAGGTTATCCACAGGATAACATTGGGATTTCCCAAAGTAATTTACTGGTGGGGACGCTCCTGATTGGACAGGAGAATCCTTCGCCCGAATTCAGCATCATGAGAGGCAAAGGTATCCATGGCATAATGTCTAAAGAATGTGTTAATGGAAGATCATGTGGCTGCCTTACATATCTGTTCTGCTGAAGCACCACATTGTGCTGCCCATGATGGACCTACCTTATGAGTAGAGTGAGCTGAGACATTGGCCGGAACAGGGAGATCAGCTTGAGAATATGCTTCTGAAATTGTCATCCGAAGCCACCTTGCCAGTGTCTGCTTATCAGCAGGCCATCCTCTCTTGTGAAATCCGTAGAGAATGAAGAGAGAATCTGTCTTTCTGATGGCACTGGTACGATCCACGTAGAGCCTTAAGCCACGGACCATGTACTGTGATGCATCTCCCGCAGAAAGGCCCGGTACCTGGAAAGCCGGGACTACAATTTCTTTGTTAAGGTGGAATTAAGACACCACCTTGGGAAGATACCCAGATCTAGTCCTGAGAACTGCTTTACTTGGATAAAAAAATCAGAAATGGGGACTGACATGACAATGCCCCTAAATCCGACACTCTTCTAGCTGACGTCATGTCCAGTAGAAAGAGAACTTTAGCTGTCAACCATTTAAGATTCACTTTATTAACTGGTTCAAATGGGGCAACTTGAAGGGCCTTTAGGACTAAATTTAAGTCCCAAGGCACGTTAGGAGGAACAAAAGGAGGTTGAATGCGCAGCATTCCCTGGAAAAAAGTACGCACATCCTGTAACTTGGCAATTTTTTTGGGGGGAACCATACAGTCAGTCAATGCTGACACTTGCAGTCTCAAGGAAGCCACCTTCAAACCTTTATCCATTTCTGCCTGAAGGAATACTAAGACCCTGGAAACTCTGAAAGTCTTAGGGTCCATTTTCCGTTCACTGCACCAATGAATATAGGTTTGCCATATTCAGTGATAAATGCGAGCTGAGGAAGATTTCCTTTCTCTGAGCATTGTTTGAATTACCTGTTGTGAGAATCCTCTTAACTTCAGGATAGAGGTTTCAAGAGCCACGCCGTCAAAGACAGTCGATCCAGATGTCTGTGATAACAAGGACCCTGCATCAGTAGAGCTGGACGTTGAGGGAGCAGGAGTGGGGCATCCATCGACATTCTCTGCAGATCTGTGTACCAATGCCTTCTGGGCCAAGCTGGAGCTATTAGTATAACGGCACCCATTCCTTGCTTTATCTTTCTCACCACCCTGGGTAATAGGGGTCTGGGACTCCAGATCGACAACAAAAAGGTCGACACACCTTAGGTTGACACACCTTAGGTCGACATGGACAAAAGGTCGACAGGAACAAGGTCGACATGGAAAAAGGTCGACATGAGTTTTTTATGTTTTTTTTGGTGTCGTTTTCTTCGTAGAGTGACCGGGAACCCCAATTAGTGCACCGCGTCCCCTCGCATGGCTCTTCGCTCGCCATGCTTCGGGCATGGTGCCTTCGCTCCGCTTAGCTCGGCACAGATTACCGTTCCAATCGTAGTCCACGTGGATCGTTAAGTATGAAAAGGTTCCAAAAAAGAAAAAAATTGTGAAAAACTCATGTCGACCTTTTTCCATGTCGACCTTGTTCCTGTTGACCTTTTGTCCATGTCGACCTTTTGCCCATGTCGACCTAAGGTGTGTCGACCAATTGACGTCGACCTAAGGTGTGTCGACCTTTTTGTTGTCGACCTGGAGTCCGGATACCGGGTAATAGGGTGATTGGAGGAAACACATAAGCCAGATGAAAGTCCCATCTCACTGACAGGGCACCCACAAAGATCACTCTGGGATTCTTTGTTCTTGACCTGTATGCGAGAACTTTGTTGTTCTGATGGGACACCATGAGATCTATCTCTGGCAACCCCCACTTGTCTACTAGGATCTGGAAGACCTCCAGGGTGTAGAGCCCATTTGCTTGCCTGAATGATGTGTCAACTGAGAAAATCCGCTTCCCAGTTTAGGACTCCTGGAACGAACACTGCGGACAAGGCTGGATGATGAAATTCTGCCCACTTTAGTATGTGACTTTCCTCCTTCATCGCTTTTCGGCTGCAAGTTCCTCCCTGATGGTTGAGGTATGCTACTGCCATTGCATTGTTCGAGCAGATCTGAACTGGGTTTCCCCCAAGGATGTATTTTGCCTGAATCAGTGCCATGTATATGGCCCGAAGTTCCAATATATTTATTGTCAGGCAGCCTTCTTCCTTGGTCCAATTTCCCTGGAAACAGAACCTTCCTGACACTGCTCCCCAGCCCTGGAGACTGGTATCTGTTGTCAGAATTTCCAAATCTGATATCCAAAAGGGTCTTCCCTTGTCCAGATGGGATGTCTGTAGCCACCAAGCTAATGACCTTCTTACTTCTATTGTAAGAACCATAGTCTGCGTTTTTATCATCTGATGCAACCCAAATCAGATGCTGCAGAGGCCTAGAGTGGAACTGTGCATTCTCCACCATGTCGAACGTTGACACCATAAATCCCATCACACGCATTGCTGCATGAATGGATACATTTTGACTGCGTAGCAAGTCCTGAATCCTTGACTGAACCTTGGATATCTTGTTCAGAGGTAAGATTATTCTCTGAAGACTTGAATCCAGTACAGCCCCCAAGTGAGTCATCCGCTGCGACAGAACCAGAGATGATTTTGCCCAATATATGAGCCACCCGTGCCTTTGCAGACACGTTATTGTCTGTTGCAGATGACATAGGAGCAATTCCTGTGACTGTGCCAGGATTAAAAGATCATCGAGGTATGGAAAAATTCTTATCCCCTGCTGGTGGAGATAAGCTGCCATTACCACCATAATCTTGGTAAATACTCTGGGGGCTGTGGCTAACCCAAAAGGTAGTCCCTGGAACTGAAAATGCTGTTGGAGGATAGCGAACCTGAGAAAGCACTGATAGGACAGTGCTATAGGAACATGTAGGTAAGCATTCTGTATATCCAGGGATACCATATAATCCACTGGCTCCATGGCCAAAATGATGGAATGTAAAGTTTCCATATGAATCCGAGGTACCCAAATGCACTTGTTCAGCACTTTGAGATTGAGAATGGGCCAAAATGATCCATTTGGTTTCTGAACTAGAAACAGGTTGGAGTGAAAACCATGTCCTCGTTGCGCAGGATGAACTGGAAGCAATTTATAAACTGCCTCTTGCAAAGCCCTGGCCTTCATCTCTACCCAAGACGGGCTGGTACAAAAAAAACCTTTGAGGAGGGTACTTCAAAAGCATAACCTAGAGATACCGCTTTCTGCACCCAGGCATCTGTTGTAGACTGCTGCCAGATCTGTGCAAACTGAAGAAGTCGGCCCCCAACCCTGGGATCTCCCAGGTGGAGGCCCGCACCATCAGGCTGATGGCTTATTATTTGTTTTTTCCTTCTTACTCCAAAATATCAGTCAATTGTTTACCAAAAGAATATCTCCAGAAAAAGGCAAAAATTCCAAAACCTTCTTAGATTCTGAATCAGCTTTCCACGTACGTAGCCAAACTGCTCTGCAAACAGCGATTGTTGAAGCTGATGCCCAGAAGGCAATAGTACCCATATCCAATGTTGCTTCTTCCAAGTACATTGCAGTCTGTTTTCTCTTACGTCCTAGAGGATGCTGGGGTCCATATTAGTACAATGGGGTATAGATGGGTCCACCAGGAGCCATGGGCACTTTAAGACTTTAATAGTGTGGGCTGGCTCCTCCCTCTATGCCCCTCCTACTAGACAGTTTAGAAAATGTGCCCGGAGGAGTCGGTCACAGCTAGGGGAGCTCCTAGAGCTTCTATGGGGTTTTTTTTTAAGAGTAATTAGGCACAGGGAGGCTGCTGGCAACAGCCTCCCTGCTTTGTGGGACTTAGGGGGGGGAGTATTGTCCAATCCTGTGAGGTTAATGGCCACTATCTCCGCCTACAGGACACTAAGCTCATGAGGGTGATGATCGTTAGCCCCAGAGGAGACCGCTCACTCCCGCAGCATGCCGCCACCCCCTAACAGAGCCAGAAGATCAAGTTGGTGAGTGTGTCACCGGTGACCCGACAAGCGGGGAGCCTGTGTGCATGGTGGCTACAGGGTTCGAGCACAGTACTAACACTGCACTCCAGAAGGCTCAGCGGTACAGGTGCGGTGCTGTGAGGGGCGTCCTGGGTCAGCGCAATACCCTTACAACTGGTCATTCACACTATAAGGGGCTTCCGTAATGCTGCTAGCGCCATTACCTCAGGCCAGTATAAATATTCAAAGTGCGGGAAGACACGCCATGTTTGGGGGCAGAGCTTCTCCTCAGAGTGGACCCAGCAGCTCACCAACGCCATTTTCTCCTTGCAGATCCACACTCTGAGACGCTGACAGGGAGCGCTGACCCTCCACGACTCCAGCTATCCTGTGCGGTACCAAGGGGGTTGTAGAAGGGGGGGGGGGGGGGGGGACTGTCTATTAACTGTGTAGTTCTATTAAGGGTACACAGTAAGTGCCAGGCAATTATTCTATAATTGTCTACTGGGGCACTGTGTGTGCTGGCTCCAAGCTCTGTGTTTCTCTGAAGGTACTTGGGGGAAACTGTGTCTGACATTTTCCTGTGTGTGTCTGTGTATGCAACTTTCTCACATAACCATGTCCAGGGACTCTGTGTCTTGTGCAGCAGAATACGTATCTTCTCCAGAGGAATCCATTCCATGTACACAGGAATGTAATATTTTGTCTCAGCCTTCCAAATCCGGACCCCAGTGGGTAGCCTCTATTAAGGGAAAAAATTCCCAGATTTCTCCTAGGATTGCGCATTATGAGACTGAATCAAAAATATTAAAACAATTTGTGGAGGTTTTGTCTGGTTCTGCCCTTACTACCACAAAATCCCCTGGTGTATACCCCAAGAAACATGCGCATGCTCAGATTATGCAAGTCAACACGGACACCGACTCTGACATGGCAGAGGGTGATGCGGATATGCGGGGGGGGGGGGCTTCCCTGGCAAGAGGGGTGCAACTCATGATTGAGGCTATTAGGGGATGTGTTACACATTACTGACAAACCACCTGAACAGGTAGAGGAGTCTTGATTGAGGCTATTAGGGATGTGTTACACATTACTGGCAAACCACCTGAACAGGTAGATGTCACAACTGAGGGCCTGAGCTGACGGGAGGCAGCCTCAGTTGTAGGGGCTGAGATGTAACGGAACCTGGGAGGTTGTATCAGACCCCTAGACATGTAAGTAACATGTAGAATAACTGCCCGAAGGCGTGACCACGACAACCAGGATAAAAGTCAATGATGTTTATTATGACAAACTCTGTAACACAGCGGCAGTAAAAGGAAACATAAAAGTCAACAGAGGATAAATACAATTCCTGGGTACTACAGGGTGGCAAGGGCCACAGGCACTGGTAGTGTGAGACAGTTCTTATAATCTTCTAGTTGGAAAGTCCTTACCAGGCCTGACTGTAGCAATGGAGAGAACCCAGGATCGTACCAGCTGATGTTCCAGGAAAGGCTGGGCTGCTGAAGGTAAAACGGCTGCTGTGGATACTGGCTGGAACCAGACTGTTGTTGGTACGGAGTGGATACTGGCTGGAACCAGTTAAATAATAAACGAACTTGAGAGCGATGAAATAATAATGAAGTTTGGAGTTTGAGAGCGGTGAAATAATAATACCGGTGGAGAGTGGTAAACTGCAGAAAAGGACACCGGCCCTTTAAGAGAAGCTGTACACTGCTGGAAGCTAGGCTGGAAGCAGGTGATTGTTTGAGAGCGGTGAAATAATAATACCGGTGGAGAGTGGTAAACTGCAGAAAGGACACCGGCCCTTTAAGAGAAGCTGTACACTGCTGGAAGCTGGGCTGGAAGCAGGTGATTGTTGTAGCTGGAAACAGGTGAGTCCAGAATGGATCGGAGAGTCAGGCTACACCGCAGATGGAATGCTGGTGCGGGTCTCTATAGCAGAAGTCTGGAGACAGGAGCTGGAACCTGGAAGACAACCACAGGAGAGAGACAAACTGGAACTAGGTTAGACAACCAAAGCACTGACGACTTCCTTGCTCAGGCACAGCTTACTTATACCTGCAGCAAGGAAGGGGTTGGCTAGGCAATTATGCAAATCAACAATACAGACAGCAGATTGGTGGAAATGATCAGATGACAAAATCCAAGATGGCTGCGCCCATGCAGACACTTGGAGGGAAGTTTGGTTTGTAATCCATGTGAGAATTGAAACAGTAATGGCGACGCCGGCCACAGGAGATGCCAGACTGACAAGCGCACATTTAACCACGCGGGCACAGCGGAGGCCGCGGCTGATGAAATCACCACTCTGACATTCTGCATGTGGAAACTCAGGAACAGCGGGATCCGGTCCTGGAACGCTGAGCCAGCCTTAGGAGGCATCTGAAGGGTAAGTAATGGCGTCCAGATACCCGGATCGTGACAGCACCCCCCCCTTTAGGAGTGGCCCCAGGACACTTCTTAGGCTTTAAAGGAAACTTTGCGTGGAAATTTCGGACCAAGGCAGGAGCATGGACGTCTGAGGCATTGGTCCAAGAGCGTTCTTCAGGACCATAGCCCTTCCAGTCAATGAGGTATTGTAACTGACCGTAACGGAAACGTGAGTCCAAAATCTTGGCCACCTCGTACTCGACTCCCCGTTGAGTCTGAACTTTGGGAGCTGGAGGAAGTGCGGAATGAAACCGATTCAGGATCAGCGGTTTCAACAAAGAAACATGAAATGTCCTGGGTATTTTCAAGAAGGATGGTAACTGTAACCTGTAGGCAACAGGATTGATGACTTGTTCAATCTTGAAGGGTCCGATGTAGCGAGGTGCAAATTTCATGCTGGGAACTCTCAACCTCAAATTCTTCGTGGACAGCCACACACGATCACCCACCTTGAGAGCAGGAACCGCCCTACGCTTCCTATCGGCAAACTTCTTATACCTGAATGAGGCTTTAAGCAGTGCTGCGCGGACGTTCCTCCAGTTATTTGAAAACTGACGCAAGGTGACATCCACTGCTGGAACAGAAGTTGCGGGAAGCGGTTGGAATTCTGGGACTTTAGGGTGGAATCCATAATTAATGAAGAATGGTGTAGAAGAAGATGAGGAATGGTATTGATTGTTGTGGCTGAACTCGGCCCAAGGAAGAAGTTGAACCCAGTCATCTTGAGAGGAAGACACATATATACGGAGGAAGGCCTCCAAGTCCTGATTCACCCTCTCGGTTTGACCATTGGTCTGAGGATGGTAAGCCGTGGAAAACTTTAACTTGACTTGGAGGGCTTGACACAAACTTCGCCAAAATTTGGCTACAAATTGTACTCCACGATCCGAGATGATCTCTTCAGGAAGACCGTGAAGTCGGAAGATCTCTTGTATAAACACTTGAGCCAACTTGGAAGCTGACGGAAGACCGGTGAGAGGGATGAAATGTGCCATCTTGGTGAACCGGTCAACTACCACCCAGATGGTATTAAACTTGTTGCAGATAGGTAGATCGGAAACAAAGTCCATCGACAAATGGGTCCAAGGTCGACGGGGAACAGATAATGGAACCAGTTGCCCCGCAGGCGACTGGCGGGAGACTTTGTGTTGGGCACACTTTGGGCAGGAGGCAATAAATTCCATAACGTCCTTCTTCAGAGTTGGCCACCAGTAGGACCTAGAAATAAATTCAAGGGTTTTCTGAATGCCTGTATGTCCAGCAAAACGGGAAGCATGGGCCCAATGCATGAGCTTCTTCCTTAGAACTGGCTTAACAAAACTTTTCCCTGGTGGAGGCGTAGAGTCCATCCCTACCGTGGAGAATGCCAACGGATTAATAATAGGATACTTGTCTGCAGACTCGGACTCATTTTCTTGCTCCCATGAGCGGGAAAGGGCATCGGCCTTACGATTCTGAGAACCCGGACAGAACTGGAGTTTAAAGTCAAACCTAGAGAAGAAAAGTGCCCATCTGGCCTGACGAGGATTCAGACATTGTGCGCCTTTGAGATATAAAAGATTTTTGTGGTCGGTAAGTATGGTGATTGAGTGGGAAGCTCCCTCCAACAGGTATCTCCACTCCTCCAGAGCGAGCTTGATGGCTAGCAACTCCTGATCGCCAATGGCATAGTTGCGCTCAGCTGGGGAGAACTTCCGGGAGAAGAAACTGCAAGGATGTAGATGTCCATCTTTGGCCCTCTGGGATAACACTGCTCCTACTCCAACGGAGGAGGCATCCACCTCTAAGATAAAAGGAGAGTCGGTGTCGGGCTGTTTCAGAACTGGTGCAGAGATGAACCGTTGCTTCAGAAGGTGAAAGGCTTGTGTAGCTTCCTCGGACCACTTGGACGGATTAGCACCTTTCTTGGTTAATGCAGTGATAGGCGCCACAATGGTGGAAAAGTCTCGTATAAATTTTCTATAATAATTGGCGAACCCTAAGAACCTCTGGACCCCTTTGAGGCTTAAGGGTATAGGCCAATTCTGGATTGCTTGGAGTTTCTCAGGATCCATCTCTAGTCCGGAACCGGACACAATGTAACCTAGAAACGGAATGGTTTTAACTTCAAACACACACTTCTCCAATTTACAATAGAGGTGATTGACACGGAGACGGGAAAGAACCTCTTTTACCCAGAAACGATGATCTTCGAGATTATTAGCAAAGATGAGGATGTCGTCTAGATAAACCACGACATGGCGGTACAAGATGTCCCTGAAAATCTCATTCACGAAGTGCTGGAAGACTGCTGGAGCGTTGCTCAATCCGAAGGGCATGACGAGGTACTCATAATGTCCGTCACGGGTGTTAAAGGCGGTCTTCCACTCGTCACCCTCACGGATTCGGATGAGATTGTAGGCACCCCTCAAGTCCAGCTTTGTGAAAATAGTTGCACCACTAACTCTATCAAAGAGCTCGGTAATCAGGGGTAAAGGGTATCGGTTCTTGACGGTAATGTCGTTCAGACCTCTGTAGTCGATGCACGGACGCAGACCACCGTCTTTCTTCTTAACGAAGAAGAAGCCTGCGCCGGCTGGAGAAGAAGATGGTCGGATGAAACCCTTCGCCAGGTTCTCTTTGATGTACTCTTCCATGGAGTGTGTCTCAGGCAGAGACAACGGATAAGTTCGGCCTCGCGGTGGAACCTTCCCTGGAATGAGGTCGATTGGGCAGTCCCATTCTCTATGAGGAGGAAGGATATCAGATGACCTGGGGAAGGAAGAACAAACAGGAAGAACTTTGGCTAAACAAGTCTCAGCACAGGAGGGACCCCATGCCAGTATTTGCGTAGTCGTCCAGTCAATTGATGGGTTGTGGAGACGGAGCCATGGAAGGCCTAAAACCACTGGATGTGTGGCTCTTGGAATCACTAAAAAAGAAATATACTCAGAATGAAGAACTCCCACTCTCAGACGAACTGGAAGAGTCCTTAAGGAAATGACTGCGTCAAAAATCTTGCTGCCATCCACGGCAGTCAAAGAGATGGACGAGGACAGTCTCTCGGTGGGTAGGGACCACCGTTTAACATAAGCTTCGGTTATGAAATTCCCAGCTGCTCCGGAATCAAGGAGGGCAATGACGTTCCTGTAACGTTGAGCAATTTGGAGCGACACTGGGAGGTTACAGTCATGAGGAGATGGAGAGGAGATCATTACTCCTAGCCGGCCCTCTTCTTGGCGAGCTAGGATCTGGAGTTTCCCGGACGTTTGGGACAGGCATTGATAGTGTGCGACGGAGCTGCACAGTAGAGACAGAGAGACTCAGAGAGACGTCTTCGGCGCTCAGCGGGAGATAGACGGGAACGACTAATTTGCTCATCCTTGGATGGAGATGGTTGACGAGGAGGAGGAGCAGAAGATTTAGGAGTAGATGATCTTCCTCGCTCGGTTGCTCTCTCTCTGAAACGTAGATCAACCTTCGTGCAAAGAGAAATTAGCTCATCCAACTTAGAGGGCAAGTCTCTGGTAGCTAACTCATCCTTGATGCGTTCTGATAAGCCATGCCAGAATGCAGCATACAGGGCCTCGTCGTTCCATGCCAGTTCGGATGCCAGGATTTTAAACTGTATAAGATACTGTCCCACAGTACGTGTTCCCTGGCGTAAACGGAGAATCTCAGATGAAGCAGATGTTATCCGGCCTGGCTCGTCGAAGATGCGCCTGAATGTAGCTACAAAGTCAGTATAGGAGGATAGCAGGGGATCAGACTTCTCCCATAAAGGTGATGCCCAGTCAAGGGCTGAGCCACTGAGAAGGGAGATGATATAGGCAATTTTGGTACGGTCACTGAAGAAATTGCCAGGTAGAAGCTCAAAGTGGATTTCACATTGATTGAGAAATCCCCTGCAGAACCTTGGAGATCCATCAAATTTTGCTGGCGTTGGAAGATGAAGATGTGGACTGGAAATGGGTAAGGAGGGTGGGGTTACAGCTGGTGTCACTGTAGTGGACGCACCGGACGTGCCAGGTCCACGGAGGGTCGTTTGAATCCCATCCAGCCGTGTAGAGAGATCCTGGAGACAGCGGATGATGTGGCCCTGTGCAGCCTCCTGATGTTCAAGTCGGGCTGCCAGTTCTTGCATCGGCCTGGCCGCTTGATCCTGGTCTCCGGCTGGATTCATTAGGTCAGTGCTTACTGTCACAACTGAGGGCCTGAGCTGACGGGAGGCAGCCTCAGTTGTAGGGGCTGAGATGTAACGGAACCTTGGAGGTTGTATCAGACCCCTAGACATGTAAGTAACATGTAGAATAACTGCCCGAAGGCGTGACCACGACAGCCAGGATAAAAGTCAATGATGTTTATTATGACAAACTCTGTAACACAGCGGCAGTAAAAGGAAACATAAAAGTCAACAGAGGATAAATACAATTCCTGGGTACTACAGGGTGGCAAGGGCCACAGGCACTGGTAGTGTGAGACAGTTCTTATAATCTTCTAGTTGGAAAGTCCTTACCAGGCCTGACTGTAGCAATGGAGAGAACCCAGGATCGTACCAGCTGATGTTCCAGGAAAGGCTGGGCTGCTGAAGGTAAAACGGCTGCTGTGGATACTGGCTGGAACCAGACTGTTGTTGGTACGGAGTGGATACTGGCTGGAACCAGTTAAATAATAAACGAACTTGAGAGCGATGAAATAATAATGAAGTTTGGAGTTTGCGAGCGGTGAAATAATAATACCGGTGGAGAGTGGTAAACTGCAGAAAAGGACACCGGCCCTTTAAGAGAAGCTGTACACTGCTGGAAGCTAGGCTGGAAGCAGGTGATTGTTTGAGAGCGGTGAAATAATAATACCGGTGGAGAGTGGTAAACTGCAGAAAGGACACCGGCCCTTTAAGAGAAGCTGTACACTGCTGGAAGCTGGGCTGGAAGCAGGTGATTGTTGTAGCTGGAAACAGGTGAGTCCAGAATGGATCGGAGAGTCAGGCTACACCGCAGATGGAATGCTGGTGCGGGTCTCTATAGCAGAAGTCTGGAGACAGGAGCTGGAACCTGGAAGACAACCACAGGAGAGAGACAAACTGGAACTAGGTTAGACAACCAAAGCACTGACGACTTCCTTGCTCAGGCACAGCTTACTTATACCTGCAGCAAGGAAGGGGTTGGCTAGGCAATTATGCAAATCAACAATACAGACAGCAGATTGGTGGAAATGATCAGATGACAAAATCCAAGATGGCTGCGCCCATGCAGGCACTTGGAGGGAAGTTTGGTTTGTAATCCATGTGAGAATTGAAACAGTAATGGCGACGCCGGCCACAGGAGACAGGAGACGCCAGACTGACAAGCGCAAATTTAACCACGCGGGCACAGCGGAGGCCGCGGCTGATGAAATCACCACTCTGACATTCTGCATGTGGAAACTCAGGATCAGCGGGATCCGGTCCTGGAACGCTGAGCCAGCCTTAGGAGGCATCTGAAGGGTAAGTAATGGCGTCCAGATACCCGGATCGTGACAGTAGAGTCTTACTTTAAGAAAGCCTCCCTGACCTACCCTGCATCTAAGGAATTAAGCGCATTATTTTAAAAATCCTCGGAAAATCCATAGAAAAGATTCCAGATCCCAAAGAGGGTTCTTGTGGCTTTTCCTTTCCCTGAGGATGATAGGAAAAAGTGAGAAAACCCACCTATAGTAGACGCTTCTGTATCTAGACTGTCTAAAAAGGTGGTTTTACCTGTCCCTGGGTCTACCGCTTTGAAAGAACCAGCAGACCGCATGATTGAAACTACACTCAAATCCATATACACTGCTTCAGGAGTGGCGTTAAAGCCCATTATTGCCTGTGCATGGATTGCTAAAGCCATAGTAAAGTGGTCAGGCACATTACTAGAGGACCTAGATTCTATGGATAGAAGTAGCATTGAATTGTTTTTACGTAACATACAGGATTCGGCGGGTTCATGGTGGAGGCCAGGAAGGACCTGGGTAATCTGACTGCAAGGACATCATCCATGGCTGTCTCAGCACGCAGGGGACTCTGGCTATGCCAATGGTCTGCAGACGCGGAATCCAGGAGAAGTGTGGAGAACCTACCCTTCACAGGTCAGGCTCTATTTGGCGAAGCATTGGATGCGTGGATTTCCACAGCAACCGCTGGTAAGTCAATCTTTCTTCCCTCAGCCTCTCAGATGACGAAGAAACCTTTTTCTACGTCCTCTATGCAGTCTTTTCGGTCTGCAAAAGCTAAAAAGTCCAAGACTCCTACCACTTTCTTCAGAGGTGGGCTATCAGCGTCCGGAGTCTTACCGGTACGCAGGGGCCGCGGGGCTGGCTTCTCAGGCGGCGTGCGGGCAGCGGCGGAGGTGGGCTGCTGCGCCGGGTCCGAGGGCAGCAGTAGCAGTGGTGAGGGGGTCCGCTCGTGGCAGCGGGACGCCGATGCAGAGGGTCGCTCTTGATGAGCCGTTGCTAGAAGACCAGGGGCAGTGAGCTGTGTGGCTATGCAGAAAGGTCTGCATTACTGGGCGCCGCCATGTTGGAGACCAAGTTTGAGGCATAGTTCCTGTTTCCTGTTTCTTCCGGCCAATCCAGGGGAAGTTCTCCCTATAAAAGGGGGCTGGTTTAGGACAGGGACGCCAGTGCTTCAAGTTACAACCCTGTTGTAGGTGCTTTAGCCCGTGCTCCCAGGATTCTTGCCGTAATCTGGTTACTCCTGACCCTGCTTGGCCGGTTCTCAGTTGCTGCTGCAGCCCTGCAGTTCCTAACCTGCTGCTGCCTGTGGAAGCGCTCCTGGAAAACCCGGTCCAGTAAGACCCTTTGGGCACGGTCGGCCCCGGGTCTCCTGCCTCGTCTTTCAAGCCACAGTCCGCAGATCTTTGTCTCCAGCCACGTCTTTGTACCACCGTCCACAGTCCGCAGCTCATTATCTCCAGCCTCATCTTTCAAACCACAGTCCACAGTTCTTTGTCTCCAGCCACGTCTTTAACCACCATTCGCAGTTCATTATCTACAGCCTTGTCTTTCAAATTACAGTCCACAGTTCTTCGTCTCTGGCCACGTCTTTAACCACCATTCACAGTTCCGCAGTTCATTATTTACAACCTCGTCTTTCAAGCCACAACCCGCAGTTCTTTGTCTACAACTACGTCTTTAAATCATCATTCACCAGCCACAGTTCTCTTCCTCAGTCCTGTCCACAAGAACTACAACCCACTGACTCTTAGCCCCACCTACGTTCTTCATTGCCCCTTGTCCCATGAGAAGGAACTATATCCAACCCCCTCGTCTTGTTCATCCACAGACAACTACCTCCTTGGGCAAGTCTCAGGTGCCGGATCCTCAAACCTTGCTAGACGTGACAGTAAGCACTGGCCCAATGGATTCGTTGGGGGATCAGGCCTCAGGAGGTATTTCAACTGCAGATGTCTGGTCTCTCTTAAGTAAGCAGGAGGCCACACAATCCCAAATTGTGCAGTTCATGCAGAATATGTCTGAACGTCTCGATTCTCTCTGTGTTGCCATGACGGCCCCTCAAGTATCTACAGCTGCTCCCACATTAGCACCTCCGGTCCCGCTTCCTCCTGTACCAGTACCACTTCCACGGTTGCATTTGCCATCTCCCAGTAAGTTGGATGGGAATCCAAAACAATGCCACGGGTTTCTTAACCAGTGCGAAATCCAGTTCGAACTGCAGTCGGCCAACTTCCCAACCCACTGACTCTTAGCCCTGCCTACGTTCTTCATTGCCCCTTGTCCCATGAGAAGGAACTATATCCAACCCCCTCGTCTTGTTCATCCACAGACAACTACCTCCTTGGGCAAGTCTCAGCTGCCGGATCCTCAAACCTTGCTAGACGTGACATGGGCGAGCAAAATCCAAAAAACCAGCACCTGCAGGTTCCCAAGACCAGAAACCTGCCTCTGTGTCCTCAAAATCCTCAGCATGATGGTGAACCTCCCTGCCTGGAGAACGGGCAGGTGGGAGCGAGGCTCAGACGTTTCAGTCACGTCTGGGTGTCATCTGGTCTGGATCCCTGGGTACAGGATATTGTGTCCCAGTGGTACAAACTGGAGTTTCAAGAGTTCCCACCCCACAGGTTCTTCAAATCAGGCCTGCCAGCTTTGCTGACAGAAAGGGCTATCCTTCAGGAAGCCATTCAAAAATTGGAAAGGTCAGATGTAATTGTTCCAGTTCCACCTCATCTGGTAAACCAGGGTTACCATTCAAACCTATTTGTGGTACCGAAACCTGATGGTTCAGTCAGGCCAATTTTGAACCTGAGTCACTAAACCCTTATCTAAGGGAATTCAAAACCAAAATGGAGTCTCTGAGAGCGGTGATCTCAGTGCTGGACAAGGGAGAGTTTCTGGTGTCCTTAGACATCAAGGATGCGAACCTCCACATTCCAATTTGGCCGCCACACCAGGCTTATCACAGATTTGCATTGTTGGACTGTCACTATCAGTTCCAGGCACTGCCATTCGGCCTATCTACAGCACCGAGTGTATTCACCAAGGTAATGGCAGAGATGATGATTCTCCTCTGCAGGCAGGGGGTAAATATAATTCCTTATCTGGACAATCTGCTGATAACGGCATCTTCTAGGGAGAGGTTGGTGCAGTTCATTGCTCTCATGGCTCGACTGCTCAGGGAACATGGATGGATCCTGAATCTTCCCAAGTCACATTTGGAGCCGACAAGGAGATTGTCTTTCCTGGGGATGATCTCGACACGGAAGTGCAGAAGGTATTTCTACCAGTGTAGAAAGCGTTGGTGATCCAAACTATGGTCCAGGATGTCTTGAAGCATTCCTGGGTATTGATTCATCAGTGCATTCGCCTTCTGGGGAAGATGGTTGCCCTTCTATGAGGCTCTTCAGTACGGAAGATTTCATGCACGGTCCTTCCAACTGGATCTCCTGGACAAGTGGTTGGGGTCTCATCTGCACATGCAACAGAGGATACGTCTGTCGCCAAAAGCCAGGATTTCACTACTGTGGTTGCTACAATTGCCTCTCCTTCTAGAGGGACGCAGGTTCGGGATTCAGAACTGGATCCTTCTAATTATGGATGCAAGTCTCAGAGGTTGGGGCGCAGTCACCCAAGGGGAAACCTTCCAAGGAAGGTGGTCAAGTCTGGAATCCATTCTTTCAATCAACATTCTGGAACTAAGGGCCATGTACAATGGTCTTCTACAAGTGGCACATCTTCTACAAGATCGGGCCATTCAGGTGCAGTTGGAAAATGTAACGACGGTGGCCTACATAAACCGACAGGGTGGAACGAAGAGCAGAGCTGCAATGTCAGAGGTAAAAAGAATCCTCCCGGCAGAAAGGCACACGTTGGCGCTGTCAGCACTTTTTATTCTGTGAGTGGACAACTGGGAAGCGGACTTCCTCAGCAGACAAGATCTCCATCCAGAGACAAATCTATGGGGTGTACCTCAAAAAGATATGATGGCCTCCCGTCTCAACAAGAAGCTTCGTAGGTACTGTTCCAGGTCAAGAGACCCACAAGCGGTCGCAGTGGATGCCCTGCTGACTCCGTGGGTGTTCCAGTCAGTGTACGTGTTTCCTCCACTTCCACTCATTCCAAGGATTTAAAAACTCGTAAAGAGAACAAGAGTTCAGGCAATCCTCATTGCTCCGGACTGGCCAAGAAAGGCTTGGTACGCGGATCTTCTGGATCTACTGCTGGAAGACCTGAGGCCTCTTCCTCTTCGCGAGGACCTTCTGCAAAAGGAACATTCACTTATCAAGACTTACCACGGCTACGTTTGACGGCATGATGGTTGAACGCCAGATATTAGCTCGTAAGGGCATTCCGAACAAGGTTATTCCTACCCTGATACAGGCTAGGAAAGGAGTAACGTCTAAACATTACCATCGCATTTGGAAAAAGTATGTATCTTGGTGCGAAACCAAGAAGTTTCTTACGGTGGAGTTTCAACTGGGACGGTTTCTGCTCTTCCTGCAAGCAGGTGTGGATATGGGCCTGATTTTGGGATCCATAAAGGTCCAGATTTTGGCCTTATCCATTTTCTTCCAGAAGCAACTGGCTTCCCTCCCTGAGGTTCAGACTTTCTTGAAAGGGGTTCTGCACATCCAGCCTCCCTTTGTGCCACCTACGACACTTTGGGATCGTAATTTGGTGTTACAGTTCCTCCAATCGGATTGGTTCAAGCCTCTACAGGAGGTTGAGATCATGTTTCTCACGTGGAAGACTGTCACTTTGTTGGCCTTAGCTTCTGCTAGACGTGTGTCGGAGTTGGGGGCTTTGTCTTGTAAAAGCCCCTACTTAATCTTCCATGAAGATAGAGCTGAGCTCCAGACACGTCAGCAGTTCCTTCCAAAAGTTGTATCGGCTTTTCATATCAACGAACCTATTATGGTGCCAGTTGCTACTGACTCCTCAATTTCGTCAAAGTCCTTGGATGTTGTAAGGGCTCTGAAAATCTATGTGAAGAGGACTGCTCGTCACAGAAAATCGGACTCTCTGTTTGTCCTGTATGATCCCTAGAAAATTGGGTGTCCTGCATCTAAGCAGACGATCTCTTGCTGGATCAGGTTCACTATCCAGCATACATATTCTACGGCAGGATTGGCGTGTCCCAAATCTGTTAAGGCCCACTCTACTCGTAATGTGGGTTCTTCCTGAGTGGCTGCCCGGGGTGTCTTGGCTTTACAACTTTGCCGAGCAGCTACTTGGTCTGGGTTGAACATGTTTGCTAAGTTCTACAGGTTCGATACTTTGGCCACTGAGGACCTATGGTTTGGTCAATCGGTTCTGTAGGAGCCTCCGCGCTCTCCCTGCTGTTCTGGGAGCTTTGGTACATCCCCATGGTACGAATATGGACCCCAGCATCCTGTAGGATGTAAGAGAAAATAGGATTTTAATTACCTACTGGTAAATCCTTTTCTCGTAGTCCGTAGAGGATGCTGGGTGCCTGCCCAGTGCTTCGTGATCCTGCAGTGGTTACTTGGTTCAGTACGGTTTTGTTACTTGGTTAAGTATTCTTGTTCAGCAGTTTCCAGATTTTTAATCTGGAAACTGCTTGGATTGCCTTGTATGTGTGAGCTGGTGTGAATCTCGCCACTATCTGTGTAAAGTCCTTCTCTAGAAGTTGTCCATCTCCTCGGGCACAGTTTCTAGATGGAGTCTGGTAGAAGGGACATTAAAGTCTTAAAGTGCCCATGGCTCCTGGTGGACCCGTCTATACCCCATGGTACTAATATGGACCCCAGCATCCTCTACAGACTACGAGAACAGGATTTACCGGTAGGTTATTAAAATTCTATTTTATATGTGCTATATGGGATTTTTGCTCTCTAGATGCTATTGAAAAAACCCCTCCAATGCATCAGCCCAGGCAGCCACTGCCTTTGCCATCCATGCTGAAGCCATGTCTGGCCTTATGACTGCCCCAGACAGGGAAAAAATGTTTTAAAAAAAAACATCCACTATCCTATCCGTGACATCATTTAATGATGTTGAAGGCAAAGGTAATGTAGATTTTCGTACTAACTGAATCACATGCATATCTACTTTAGGAGCCACCTCCCTTTTTAAACAATCCCCAGCTGGAAGAGGATAATTGGAATTCCATTTCTTAGGAATTCTAAACTTGTTATTGGGCGTAGCCCAAGCCTCTTCCATGATTACTGTCAGCTGATCTGACCCTGGAAACTCAGTCTTAATTGTTTTGGGACATTTAAACACAGGTGCCTTGGATTTTAACATAGGCTCTGCTGAATCCTCTAAGGAAAGAATGGCTTTCATTGCTTTAATTAACTCAGCTATATCCACTGAGCTGAGACCTTCCTCCTCCTGTTCATATGCCGAAGCAGAGTTTATTGAGCTTTCATCCTCCGATGAATCCTCATCTGAAACATGTGTAGCCTGTGAGGATGAAGATCTACTTACCACTGACTTATCAGCCTGTTTCTTTTGAAAGGCTGCTTCTGGAAGTGATAAACCGCAGGTGGGAAGCTGCATGTAAGGATTAATCATGTAACTATCCCTGGTACAGGAGTTGGAGGAATTATCTGTTCAGCTATACCGGATAAACATAGCCCAAGGTGGATCAACCTGCACCTGAATCTGCCTTGTATTTTTCAAAAGACCCTGGTGAAAACTAAAACAATTTGCACACAAACCATCCTGAAACAGATCCTGAGAGGTTAACACAGCTTTGCAAGGCAGACATGCTATGAGTGTTGATGTTGCTGTGAGTGTATCTCCCTCACCTTTGCTGCTCTTAGACATGATTAATAATCAACATTTCCACAGTATACTACACAATTTGTGACTGTAATCACTTTAAGCTTTTTAAAGTGACATACAATCCAACCCTACCCATGCGCCAGGGACGTGCGGTGAGGTAATTTTCTCAGGAGGCACTGCTTAGTATCAGAGCCAGATTTACACACAATATGTGAGCCAAATGGTGCATGTGGGCATTATACACAGGTGCAGCAGTATATACTCATGGAAATTTGGTGACGTTTTAATGAGAGATGGGCGGAAAAGATAAGCAGGTGCGGCACTGCCTCACCTGCCATAGACTTTTTGCTCCAGAGATTTGACTATAAAAATTATTAGAATAATACAAAGAAGATATTTTTCACATATTCTTTGTATTTTTCATATACTTTATAGAGCCAAAACTCTGGCACAAACGTTAGTATGGCAGGAAAGGCTCTTCCTCACCTGCCTCACCCCACCGCACGTCACTGCCATGCGCCAGCACTGAGGATCGGAATAGAAAAAAACTGACAGAATATGTAGTGAAGTCAGCAATCACACTAGCAGTCAGTCACATGCTATACATTAGTATAATAAGCAATATGAGCACATCATCAACTACAACTACATTTCAAGAATGTAGTAGAACATATTACTGAATCATGCTTAAATAGATCTACTGTATTCAGACGCATAGCAAAAGAAACAACAGCAATGGTATAGAGACTCATATGCATCAGGCACTTATCTAACTTTTCGTACTCAAAAAGGTAGATAGAGACTTAGTGCTGTATTACCCATACTCAGTAGAGTGGGATACAGGGAGACTCACCTCGCTTCCAGGACCGATCAATATGTTAGCAAACACTGAGTGGATCCAGATGCTACTAGTGTTCACTGCCACTTCATGAACCTATAGTGAACACAGATACACCCATCACACAGCCACCTTTGCTGCGACTGGGTCCCCTTTGTGTACAGCATCTGAGATGGAAGCAGGAAACAGTTCATGGCAGGAGACTTGGAGTAAACTGGTCATGAACTGGGGGAGGGGCTACCAGGAGAGCGTCTGAATCCACACTGCTGAGATCAACCCTAGGGATCGCGTCCTCATACTATTCCTGGAGCCTCTGATCCCTAAGGCCTAGCGCTGGTGCACCTGAGGTGGCAGCCATGTCAACGACTGTTTGGTAGTCTCCTCCCAAAACAGTGCAGCTGTGTCCGTATTCCCCTTCTAAGCAGAATCAATGCCTTACCTTCTCCCCATGCTCCGGCCACAGCCTGGTAACGTCTGCTGGACCTGTTAGTATATCTGACACAGACACCCGCGGAAATAGCACTGTACTTGTGGGTAAGCGTTGTCGCAACCCGGTGGAGAGTTGTTGGAGCAACTCTTTCTAAGGTACATATTAGATGCTTTTTAGAAAGAACACTCAAGAAAAAATAGTAAGACTATAAAAATAAAATAAGAAAGCTTAGGTCTGCTAAAAACCAGCAGCTCTCTGACCATGGTCCGGCTCCTGCCGCAATCAATCAAAAAACTGATTTGCCTAAGCCAGGAGGCGGGGACATATATGGATGCATATATGGATGGTTGCATGCTGGGAGGCCGAAAAGCTTTGACCGATTGGTGCAAATCCGCTGTCGCTTCATCATATCCCAATGTTATCCTGTGGATAACCTGTGGACCCTGCTGGAGAATGTTTTACTGTAATCTGTTGCAGTACATCTGTCTTCAACCTGTATCCCTCTATGTGCTGTGGAACTACACATACAAGCATGGCCTGCCTCAGTGAGAGCATGCCTTAATAGCCAAACTGTGGCAGGGAATGGTGGGATGTGTAATTCCACAGCAGCTGCAGGGAGACAGGTTGAACACACATGTATCTAATTATAAGAAAGAAAAAAAATAGGTAAACTAAAAATATGCTTACTATCCTCCATATCTGGCAAGTCTTCCTCCTCCTAATGTGGGGCCATAGTCACCCACACTGCCTCCTCTTCATTATCCAAAGAGGGAGATGGAGGTTGGATGGGGGAAGGGGCTTGAAAGGGGGGGGTGAGGTTGGATGGAGAAGGGGCTTGAAAGAGGGTGGAAGGTTGGATGGGGAAGGGGCTTGAAAGGGGGTGGGAGGTTGGATGGGGGAAGGATGGTCAGATTGAGAGGGGGTGGGTATTTCATGGGTGGATTGAGTTTGAGTGGAGGATGGAGGATGAGGGGGAGAGGGAGGTTGAGAGTGGGTGGAAGTTTGAGGGGAAGAGGGAGGTTCAGAATGTATGGAAGTTTGAGGGAGAGATGGTGGTTCAGTGTGGGTTTAAGTTTGAGGGGGGATGGAGGATCAGACAGGGTTGAAGTTTGAGGGGGGGGGGAGTATCAGAGAGGGTTGAAGTTTGAGGGGGGAGTGAGATTCAGAGGGGGTTGAATTTTGTGGGGGGATGGTGGTTCAGAGGGGGTGGAAGCTTGAGGGGGGAAGGGTGGTTGAGAGGGAGTGGAAGATTGAGTCAGGGAGTTTGATGGGGGATGGATCTATAGGGGTTGCAAGGCTTTGTTGAGGGGAGGGACTGGGCAGCTGCTGCCTCCCATGCCTCCTTTATGCTTTGTCTAAGGAGAGAGAAACACAGTTATATGTTAGTTTTTTTTTTAAAAAATATACTTTAAAAATTGTACCATTGTGTAATCATTGTGTAAATAAATGTTTTTTGAAAAGTCCAAATTAATTATAATTGAATTGTTTAATTTTGTTTTAAAAAATATAACATTCTCTTATGTCATATACACTGTTCTGTATGTGTGTGGGTTATTTGTTTACTCATTTTAAATCAATGGATATGACATACCAATATACAAACCATACACATACTGTATGCATGCATACAAACATCTATGCCTATGTAAATACTTTAGCACTATCTACAGGTGAAGTAACATACACACATTTATGGATGCAAATATTTCTATTCATTTAACTGCAAACAAACACACAAATGCAAACACAAATGCTACAGTATGCATTACTCACTGTCAAGTATTTGCTGGCGCAGCAGCACCAGCAAATGTGGCTGATGGCAGCGGAGGCTGGACCACTGCCGCTCTAGTTGAACAATGGTCCGCCGTGTGCAGACCCTCAGACGTAGTATTCTACGGACCTCCGCGTAGGCCGCACACTTTCAGGCATTTGACACATATGGGCACGTGCAGCCTACGCAGCGGTCCATGAATGAGATGAGCAGCCGCAGCTACCGGAGTGAGAATGCTGCAGCTTGCATGGTGCCAATGGCTTATTAACCATAATTGCTTTTACTCATACTGTCTGGTTGCTGTTGATTGGTCGACAGCTGTGATACTCATAAATACAAATAAGCTTTATTGCTACTAATGTACATTAATAGTATGGTCTGTGTTCTCATTTGCTAACGCAATTGCGAGTGTATGCAATTGTAAGTGTATTCACAAAATACTTAGCAAACGTCTGTTCCTCACTCAACAATACATTGCAGGATTTTTGTGTTTGTTTCATTATATATTTGCAAAAAACGAGGAAAAAATACAAAAATACAAACAAAAAAACAACAACACATATGCAGCATAATTTTAACACAATTAATAGTAATTGTAATTAGTGACAAAACACATAGCTTCATTGTTCCTTAATACAAAAAATTATGTTGCCTACGAAACACTAGTTGTACTGTAATGGTGATCATTAACTCATGAGATGATTCATTTCAAACCAAAACAACAACAATATCTTTTAGCTACAGCAAATAACATTGCTGTAAACAGGAATATTTAACACACAAATGCAGTAATAACGTTTTGAATATCCTTACAATCTACCATTAATTTTGTATTGTTTTGTTTGTTTTTTTGCAGTAGCTAAATATTCAAAACTCACAAAAAACTAATATGCAGATAACAACACCAATAAACACTTGTCTGACGTGCTCATAACTCAAACATTCCTGAAATATTCTGCCACTATTCTGTCCCTAAGGGCATAGTCACGTTGGTTATCAGAGCCCTGCCTCCATGTATGGCCAACCCCTGGCTCCTCATCCTCTGGGTCCATAATGAGGTTTTGGGCCAGCTCCACATGCCTCCTTTAAGCAATATTGTGTAGTATTGCACACAGGACCACTATCTTACTAACCATTGCCGGCGAATACATGTGGACGCCACCGGTGCGGTGGAGCACCCAAAAATGGCCCTTTAAAAGCCCAATTGTGCACTTCACCAATCACCACCTGTCTGGTGGATGTAAGCACGGACTTAAATGCAGATTGTGGTCCTGGTGTTGGTGTGCTGTAAGGAGTCATGAGCCAGGGGGTGCAAGTATATCCACAATCTCCTACAAAAACACATATAAAAAGCACATAAATATGGTTATAAATTACACAACAAGAACGAAAGGTATGGTATACCTGCACTGCTATAATGTTTAATAAATTATGTATGACCAACGTGTAATCAAATAATTTGAATAGTTCATAAGCAATTATCGGTGTTGGCGGTGCTCCCCTGAGGTAATGATAAATACAATCATATAGGGTTTTTTTGTACCGGGAAAAGAGACCACGGCAACAAAGAAGAAAACCTCTTTTGGGGGGCACTCATTCAGTATCTAGATTATTGTTTAAAAATAATTTTAATTAGGTAGATTAAAAGGATTATGTATATTGAATTTTAACCCTATCTGCTACACCCCTTAGTAGGATTAGCAGAAAAAAGACAAAAAGTGCATATCAAACAAAATTTACTTTTTACACAAAATATCAAAGAATTAATCAACCACTGGTTGTTTGGTAAATACCTGTGTTGATTGTACGAGTAATGCTTCCTATAAGGTGTTTTTGCCTTTTGATTCTGGAAAGCTGTTAAATGTCAGTGACCTCAGTCTGTGTTTGCTCTGTGTCTTTATAATAGAGCATTTATTGTGGCAAAAAAAAGGGGTAATGATGTTTCCACTTTTAGGTCAATATAGATATAGAATTATTGCATTTCAACAAGGTAAAAAATAGAAAGCATATACTGCGTGCCTGGCGAATAAATATATGCCTGGCGGGTGAATATAAACATTTATGAAAATTATAACATGATGGGATTCCAAATAAAAGTAGTTTCTCCCACCATGTTGGGCATGTAAGTTTAACCAGGGAAACAGTCTTATATAAGACATTCTGTGCGTCTGAGAAAAAACACTTATTTCAAGGAGTTAGAGTCAGTGTCGGTAATCCGCCGACTTCTGCTACCTTCCCATGTGTGGGTAATTCCATAGTGAATGGGAGGTGAGAGAGTCGAGCGGCCAGCGCTGATATGAAGGAAGAGAAAATAAGATTTTACTCACCGGTAAATCTATTTCTCGTAGTCCGTAGTGGATGCTGGGGACTCCGTAAGGACCATGGGGAATAGACGGGCTCCGCAGGAGACAGGGCACTCTAAGAAAGAATTAGGACTACTGGTGTGCACCGGCTCCTCCCTCTATGTCCCTCCTCCAGACCTCAGTTAAGGAAACTGTGCCCGAAAGAGCTGACATTACAAGGAAAGGATTTTGGAATCCAGGGCAAGACTCATACCAGTCACACCAATCACACCGTATAACTCGTGATACATACCCAGTTAACAGTATGAACAACAACAGAGCATCAAACAAACGGATGCCAACATAACATAACCCTTAATTAAGCAATAACTATATACAAGCATTGCAGAAGAAGTCCGCACTTGGGACGGGCGCCCAGCATCCACTACGGACTACGAGAAATAGATTTACCGGTGAGTAAAATCTTATTTTCTCTAACGTCCTAGTGGATGCTGGGGACTCCATAAGGACCATGGGGATTATACCAAAGCTCCCAAACGGGTGGGAGAGTGCGGATGACTCTGCAGCACCGAATGGGCAAACACAAGGTCCTCCTCAGCCAGGGTATCAAACTTGTAGAATTTTGCAAAAGTGTTTGAACCCGACCAAGTAGCCGCTCGGCAAAGCTGTAATGCCGAGACCCCTCGGGCAGCCGCCCAAGAAGAGCCCACCTTCCTTGTGGAATGGGCTTTTACTGATTTTGGATGCGGCAATCCAGCCGCAGAATGAGCCTGCTGAATCGTGTTACAGATCCAGCGAGCAATAGTTTGCTTTGAAGCAGGAGCACCCAGCTTGTTGGATGCATACAGGACAAACAGCGAGTCAGTTTTCCTGACTCCAGCCATTCTGGCTACATAAATCTTCATCTAGTAACTTGGAATCCTCCAAGTCACGAGTAGCCGCAGGTACCACAATAGGTTGGTTCAAATGAATAGATGACACCACCTTCGGCAGAAATTGCGGACGAGTCCGTAATTCTGCTCTATCCATATGGAAAACCAGATAGGGGCTTTTACATGACAAAGCCGCCAATTCTGACACCCGCCTAGCCGAAGCTAAGGCCAATAGCATGACCACTTTCCACATGAGATAATTTAGCTCCACGGTCTTAAGTGGTTCAAACCAGTGAGATTTCAGGAAACTCAACACCACGTTAAGATCCCAAGGTGCCACTGGTGGCACAAAAGGGGGCTGAATATGCAGCACTCCCTTTACAAACGTCTGAACCTCAGGAAGTGAAGCCAGTTCCTTTTGAAAGAAAATGGATAGGGCCGAAATCTGGACCTTTATGGACCCTAATTTTAAGCCCATAGTCACTCCTGACAGTAGGAAGTGCAGGAACCGGCCCAGCTGGAATTCCTCTGTAGGGGCCTTCCTGGCCTCACACCAAGCAACATAATTTCGCCATATACGGTGATAATGTTTTGCTGTTACGTCCTTCCTAGCCTTTATCAGCGTAGGAATAACTTCATCCGGAATGCCTTTTTCCGCTAGGATCCTGCGTTCAACTGCCATGCCGTCAAACGCAGCCGCGGTAAGTCTTGGAACAGACAGGGCCCCTGTTGCAACAGATCCTGTCTGAGAGGCAGAGGCCATGGGTCCTCTGTGAGCATTTCTTGCAGTTCCGGGTACCAAGTCCTTCTTGGCCAATCCGGAACAATGAGTATTGTTCTCACTCCTCTTTTTCTTACGATTCTCAGCACCTTGGGTATGAGAGGAAGAGGAGGAAACACATAGACCGACTGGAACACCCACGGTGTTACTAGTGCGTCCACAGCTATCGCCTGAGGGTCTCTTGACCTGGCGCAATACCTTTGTAGCTTTTTGTTGAGGCGGGATGCCATCATGTCCACCTGTGGCAGTTCCCATCGATTTGTAATCTGTGTGAAGACTTCTTGATGAAGTCCCCACTCTCCCGGGTGGAGGTCGTGCCTGCTGAGGAAGTCTGCTTCCCAGTTGTCCACTACCGGAATGAACACTGCTGACAGTGCTTGCACGTGATTCTCCTCCCAACGAAGAATTCTGGTGGGTTCCGCCCTCGCCACCCTGCTTCTTGTGCCGCCCTGGCGGTTTACATGAGCCACTGCGGTGATGTTGTCTGACTGAATCAGCACCGGTTGGTTGCGAAGCAGAGGCTCCGCTTGACTCAGGGCGTTGTATATGGCCCTTAGTTCCAGGACATTGATGTGCAGACAAGTCTCCTGACTTGACCACAGCCCTTGGAAGTTTCTTCCCTGAGTGACTGCCCCCCATCCTCGGAGGCTTGCATCCGTGGTCACCAGGAACCAGTCCTGTATGCCGAACCTGCGGCCCTCGAGAAGGTGAGCACTCTGCAGCCACCACAGAAGAGACACCCTGGCCCTGGGGGATAGGGTGATCAGCCGATGCATCTGAAGATGCGATCCGGACCACTTGTCCAACAGGTCCCACTGAAAGTTCCTCGCATGGAACCTGCCGAAGGGAATGGCTTCGTATGACGCCACCATCTTTCCCAGGACTCGCGTGCATTGATGCACCGACACCTGTTTTGGTTTTAAGAGGTCTCTGACCAGAGTCACGAGCTCCTGAGCCTTCTCCGCCGGGAGAAACACCTTCTTCTGGTCTGTGTCCAGAATCATGCCCAGGAAGGGCAGACGCATCGTAGGAATCAGCTGCGACTTTGGAATATTCAGAATCCAGCCGTGCTGTTGCAACACTTCCTGAGAGTGTGCTACGCTGATCAGCAACTGCTCTCTGGACCTCGCCTTTATGAGGAGATCATCCAAGTATGGGATAATTGTGACTCCTTGCTTTCGTAGGAGCACCATCATTTCCGCCATTACCTTGGTAAATATTCTCGGTGCCGTGGACAGACCAAACGGCAACGTCTGGAATTGGTAATGACAGTCCTGTACCACAAATCTGAGGTACTCCTGATGAGGTGGATAAATGGGGACATGCAGGTAAGCATCCTTTATGTCCAGAGACACCCTAAAATCCCCCTCTCCAGGCTTGCAATGACCGCTCTGAGTGATTCCATCTTGAACTTGAACCTTTTCAGGTAAATGTTCAGGGATTTTAAATTCAATATGGGTCTGACCGAACCGTCCGGTTTCGGTACCACAAACATTGTGGAATAGTAACCCCTTCCCTGTTGAAGGAGGGGAACCTTTACCACCACCTGCTGGAGATATAATTTGTGAATTGCCGCTAACACTACCTCCCTTTCTATGAGGGAAACTGGCAGGGCCGATTTTAGGTAACGGTGAGGGGGCATCACTTCGAATTCCAGCTTGTATCCCTGAGACACAATCTGTATAGCCCAGGGATCCACCTGTGAGCGAACCCACTGGTGGCTGAAATTCCGGAGACGCGCCCCCACCGCTCCCGGCTCCACCTGTGGAACCCCAGCGTCATGCGGTGGATTTAGTGGAAGCTGGGGAGGCCTTCTGTTCCTGGGAACTAGCTGTATTGTGCAGCTTCTTTCCTCTACCCCTGCCTCTGGCAAGAAAGGATGCACCTCTGACTTTCTTGCCTTTTTGTGATCGAAAGGACTGCATTTGGTAATACGGTGCTTTCTTAGGCTGTGAGGGAATATATGGTAAAAAATTTGACTTCCCAGCCGTAGCTGTGGAAACGAGGTCCGAGAGACCGTCCCCAAACAATTCCTCACCCTTATAAGGTAAAACCTCCATGTGCTTTTTTGAGTCGGCATCACCTGTCCATTGCCGAGTCCACAGGACCCTTCTGGCAGAAATCAACATTGCATTTATTCTAGAGCCCAGTAGGCAAATGTCCCTCTGGGCATCCCTCATATATAGGACAGCGTCTTTTATATGCCCCAGGGTCAGTAATATAGTATCCTTGTCCAAGGTATCAAGTTCCTCAGATAAAGTATCTGTCCATGCTGCTACAGCACTACACATCCAGGCCGACGCAATTGCCGGCCTCAGTATGGTACCTGAATGTGTATAAACAGACTTCAGGATACCTTCCTGCTTCCTATCCGCAGGATCCTTTAGGGAGGCCGTATCCTGTGACGGCAGGGCCACCTTCTTAGATAAGCGTGTCAAAGCTTTGTCTACCCTAGGGGAGGATTCCCAGCGTATCCTGTCCGTTGGCGGGAAAGGATACGCCATAAGTAACCGTTTGGGAATCTGCACTTTCCTATCAGGAGAATCCCAAGCTTTTTCACATAACTCATTTAACTCATGTGAAGGGGGAAAAGTCACTTCTTGCCTTTTTTCCCCAAACATATAAACCCTCTTGTCAGGGACAGGGTTTACCTCTGAAATGTGCAATACATCCTTCATTGCTATAATCATGTAGTGGATGGCTTTAGCCATTTTAGGCTGCAACTTTGCATCATCGCCATCGACACTGGAGTCAGAATCCGTGTCGATATCTGTGTCAACAATTTGGTATAGTGGGCGCTTCTGAGACCCTGACGGCCTCTGCGCTGTAGGATCAGGCATGGGTTGAGACCCTGACTGTCCCAAGGCTTCAGCTTTATCCAACCTTTTATGCAAGGAGTTTACATTATCATTTAACACCTTCCACATATCCATCCAATCAGGTGTCGGCGCCGTCGGCGGAGACACCACATTGAACTGCACCTGCTCTGCTTCCACATAGCCTTCCTCGTCAAACATGTCGACACAATCGTACCGACACACCACACACACAGGGGATGCTCTATTTGAGGACAGAACCCCCACAAGGCCTTTTGGAAAGACAGAGGGGGAAATTTACTAAGCTCCCGATTTTGACCGAGATGCCGTTTTTTCATCAAAGTGTCATCTCGGTAATTTACTAAACACTAATCACGGCAGAGATGAGGGCATTCGTAATTTTTTGCAAGTCCAAGTAAAAAATTACGAATGAATACACCATCGGTCAAAACGCGGCTGTTTAAGTATGAATCTCGGTCATTTACTAAGAAGTGCAAAGCAAAAAACAAACAAACACTGCCGTGAAAAATTACAACTCGTAAAAAAGTGCTAAAAAAAAAACAGACCTACTTTTTTTTTCCGTGATTGGATAGGCATGCAGGGATCCATGAGATCCGTGCATGTATATCAGTGGGAAGGGGTGGGAAAGTTGTTATTTTAATAAAAAAAATTGCGTGGGGTCCCCCCTCCTAAGCATAACCAGCCTCGGGCTCTTTGAGCCGATCCTGGTTGCAGAAATATGGGGGGAAAAATGACAGGGGTTCCCCCATATTTAAGCAACCAGCATCGGGCTCTGCGCCTGGTCCTGGTCCCAAAAATACGGGGGACAAAAAGAGTAGGGGTCCCCCGTATTTTTAAAACCAGCACCGGGCTCCACTAGCTGGACAGATAATGCCACAGCCGGGGGTCACTTTTATATAGTGCCCTGCGGCCGTGGCATCAAAAATCCAACTAGTCACCCCTGGCCGGGGTACCCTGGGGGAGTGGGGACCCCTTCAATCAAGGGGTCCCCCCCCCCCAGCCACCCAAGGGCCAGGGGTGAAGCCCGAGGCTGTCCCCCCCCCATCCAATGGGCTGCGGATGGGGGGGCTGATAGCCTTTGTTGTAAAAGAAAAGATATTGTTTTTAGTAGCAGTACTACAAGTCCCAGCAAGCCTCCCCCGCATGCTGGTACTTGGAGAACCACAAGTACCAGCATGCGGCGGAAAAACTGGCCCGCTGGTACCTGTAGTACTACTACTAAAAAAATACCCAAAAAAAGACAAGACACACACACCGTGAAAGTATAATTTTATTACATACATACACACATACATACATACTTACCTTAAGTTCCCACGCAGGTCGGTCCTCTTCTCCAGTAGAATCCAAGGGGTACCTGTTGAAGAAATTATACTCACGAGATCCAGGGGTCCAGGCTCCTCGGGAAATCCAGGGGTAATCCACGTACTTGAAAAAAAAAAAAAACGGTGTCCCGACCACGAACTGAAAGGGGACCCATGTTTGCACATGGGTCACCTTTCCACGAATGCCAGAAACCCACTCTGACTTCTGTCTAAGTGGGTTTCTTCAGCCAATCAGGGAGCGCCACGTTGTAGCACTCTCCTGATCAGCTGTGTGGTCCTGTCCTCACTGACAGGCAGCACACGGCAGTGTTACAATGTAGCGCCTATGCGCTACATTGTAACCAATGATGGGAACTTTCTGCTCAGCGGTGACGTCACTTTAGGTCAACCGCAGGGCAGAAAGTTCCCATCATTGGTTACAATGTAGCGCATAGGCGCTACATTGTAACACTGCCGTGTGCTGCCTGTCAGTGAGGACAGGACCACACAGCTGATCAGGAGAGTGCTACAACGTGGCGCTCCCTGATTGGCTGAAGAAACCCACTTAGACAGAAGTCAGAGTGGGTTTCTGGCATTCGTGGAAAGGTGACCCATGTGCAAACATGGGTCCCCTTTCAGTTCGTGGTCGGGACACCGTTTTGTTTTTCAAGTACGTGGATTACCCCTGGATTTCCCGAGGAGCCTGGACCCCTGGATCTCGTGAGTATAATTTCTTCAACAGGTACCCCTTGGATTCTACTGGAGAAGAGGACCGACCTGCGTGGGAACTTAAGGTAAGTATGTATGTATGTGTGTATGTATGTAATAAAATTATACTTTCACGGTGTGTGTGTCTTGTCTTTTTTTGGGTATTTTTTTAGTAGTAGTACTACAGGTACCAGCGGGCCCGTTTTTCCGTCGCATGCTGGTACTTGTGGTTCTCCAAGTACCAGCATGCGGGGGAGGCTTGCTGGGACTTGTAGTACTGCTACTAAAAACAATATCTTTTCTTTTACAACAAAGGCTATCAGCCTCCCCATCCGCAGCCCATTGGATGGGGGGGGGGACAGCCTCGGGCTTCACCCCTGGCCCTTGGGTGGCTGGGGGGGGGGGACCCCTTGATTGAAGGGGTCCCCACTCCCCCAGGGTACCCCGGCCAGGAGTGACTAGTTGGATTTTTGATGCCACGGCCGCAGGGCACTATATAAAAGTGACCCCCGGCTGTGGCATTATCTGTCCAGCTAGTGGAGCCCGGTGCTGGTTTTAAAAATACGGGGGACCCCTACTCTTTTTGTCCCCCGTATTTTTGGGACCAGGACCAGGCGCAGAGCCCGATGCTGGTTGCTTAAATATGGGGGAACCCCTGTCATTTTTTTCCCCATATTTCTGCAACCAGGATCGGCTCAAAGAGCCCGAGGCTGGTTATGCTTAGGAGGGGGGACCCCACGCATTTTTTTTTATTATTTTACAGTGTTTAATTAAAAAAAAAAATAAACCCCAGCACGGATCACACAGATCCGGCCGAGATTGATTGTAAAAAAAGTCGGCAGTGTTTTGCTAATCACTGCCGTAAAAATAGAAAAAAAAACACGAATGACATCGACATCGGAACAAAAGAAAAACCCGAATACGACAGCTTAGTAAATTAGTCGTAATCAATTCAAAAAGTTGCAGTTTTACACTTTCGATGTCATTCGTGATTGAACTTTGACCTGAAACGGGAAAATACGAATCTTAGTAAATTTACCCCAGAGAGAGAGTATGCCAGCACACACCCCAGCGCTATATAACCCAGGAATCACACAGTAACTTAGTGTTTACCCTGTAGCTGCTGTATTAGTGAAGTTGCGCTAAATTTATGTGCCCCCCCTCTCTTTTCACCCTCTCTCTACCGTGATTCTGCAGGGGAGAGCCTGGGGAGCTTCCTCTCAGTGGAGCTGTGGAGAGAAAATGGCGCTGGTGAGTGCTGAGGAAGAACCCCCGCCCCCTCAGCGGCGGGCTTCTGTCCCGCGATTTTGTGAAAAATAATGGCGGGGGCTCATGCATATATACAGTGCCCAGCTGTATATATGCTCTATTTTGCCAGGAGGTACTCAATTGCTGCCCAGGGCGCCCCCCCCTGCGCCCTGCACCCTACAGTGACCGGAGTGTGTGGGTTAGTGTGGAAGCAATGGCGCACAGCTGCAGTGCTGTGCGCTACCTCATATGAAGACAGGAGTCTTCTGCCGCCGATTTTGATGTCTTCTTGCTTCACTCGCCGGCTTCTGTCTTCTGGCTCTGCGAGGGGGACGGCGGCGTGGCTCCGGGAACGGACGACCAAGAGTGAGTTCCTGTGTTCGATCCCTCTGGAGCTAATGGTGTCCAGTAGCCTAAGAAGCGCAACCTATCCGCAGTTAGTAGGTTTGCTTCTCTCCCCTCAGTCCCACGTAGCAGAGAGTCTGTTGCCAGCAGATCTCTCTGAAAATAAAAAACCTAACAAAATACTTTCTTATTAGCAAGCTCAGGAGAGCTCACTAAAATGCACCCAGCTCCGTCCGGGCACAGATTCTAACTGAGGTCTGGAGGAGGGACATAGAGGGAGGAGCCAGTGCACACCAGTAGTCCTAATTCTTTCTTAGAGTGCCCTGTGTCCTGCGGAGCCCGTCTATTCCCCATGGTCCTTACGGAGTCCCCAGCATCCACTAGGACGTTAGAGAAAGTGGTGTTTACTGCTGTTAAGGGCTGCGGGTCGAGTGATCCCTGATGACCATTAGGTTATTGCAGGGAAACAGTGCCCGCTGCTCCTCAATGAGAGCACAACAACACAACTGACACTTTACTACATGATGTAGCTACAACTCACCCAAGATCCACGCGTCTTGGCCTTCCAACATGCTTAATTTTTGCCATATCCCTGATTGCCGAATCACGTGGGAATCATGGGCACATCCTGGGTACCGGGCATTCAGGGAAAGGATCTGGAAGGATGGGCCACAAACAACCATCACATTCAAAGAGTGGAACATTTTTCTGTTCCTAAAGATTATTTCATTATGTAATTGAGCCACAAGTGGAACATGTGTACCATCCACTACCCCAATAATGGGGTATATTTACTAAAATTCGTATTTTTCAGAATGAGGTTAAAGTTCAAACACGAATAACATCGCAAGTGTAAATTTGCAACTTTTTGAATTTATTACGACTAATTTACTAAGCTGTCGTATTCTGCATTTTCGTGTTTTCCGATGTCGATGTCATTCGTATTTTTTCGCAGTGTTTTACGGGAGTGAATAGTAAAACACTGACTACATTAACACAATGAATCTCGGCCGGATCTGTGAGATCCGTGCAGGGCTTCATTGTGCACCTTTCGTAAAAAAAAATAACATTGTTACAAATCTAAAAAAAAAAAATGCGTGGGGTCCCCCCCCCTAAGCTAAACCAGCCTCGGGCTCTTTGAGCCAGTCCTGGTTGACAAAATATGTGAAAAAAAATGACAGGGGTTCCCCCATATTTAATCAACCAGCACCGGGCTCTGCGCCTGGTCCTGGTTAAAAAAATACGGGGGACAAAAAGCGTAGGGGTCCCCCGTATTTTTGAAACCAGCACCGGGCTCCACTAGCCAGGTACATAATGCCACAGCCGGGGGACACTTTTATACTGGTCCCGGCGGCCCTGGCATTACATACCCAACTAGTCACCCCTGGCCGGGGTACCCTGGAGTAGTGGGAACCCCTTAAATCAAGGGGTCCCCCCCTCCAGCCACCCAAGGGCCAGGGGTGAAGCCCGAGGCTGTCCCCCCCATCCAAGGGCGGCGGATGGGGGGCTGATAGCCTTTTGAAAAAAATGTGAATATTGTTTTTAGTAGCAGTACTACAAGTCCCAGCAAGCCTCCCCCGCAAGCTGGTACTTGGAGAACCACAAGTACCAGCATGCGGTGGAAAACCGGGCCCGCTGGTACCTGTAGTACTACTACTAAAAAAATACCCCCAAAAAACAGGACACACACACCGTGACAGTATAAGTTTATTACATACATGCACACCTCCAAACATACATACTTACCTATGTTCACATGAGGCTCGGTCCTCTTCTCCATGTAGAATCCTTGGGGTACCTGTGAAAAAAATTATACTCACATAATCCAGTGTACCTTCTGTTCTTTGTATAATCCACGTACTTGGCAAAACAAAAAAACGGAAACCCGACCACGCACTGAAAGGGGTCCCATGTTTACACATGGGACCCCTTTCCCCGACTGCCAGGACCCCCCCTGACTACTGTCAAAGAGGGTCCCTTCTGCCAATCAGGGAGCGCCACGTCGTGGCACCCTCCAGATTGGCTGTGTGCTCCTGTAGTGTCTGTCAGGCTGCACACGGCAGAGATACAATATTGCGCCTATGCGCTCCATTGTATCCAATGCTTGGAACTTTGCGGTCAGCGGTGAGGTTACTTTCGGTCAACCGCTGTCCGTGAAATACACTTTTTAGTAAATTACCGAGTTGTATCAAAAAACAGTCGTATTTGACCGATGGTGTATTTATTCGTATTTTTTTTCTTTGACTTCCAAAAAAATACGAATGCCCTCATCACTGCCGAGATTTGAGTTTACTAAATTCCCGAGATTACACTTTGAAGAAAAAACACCATCTCGGTCAAAATCGGGACCTTAGTAAATATACCCCACTGTGTGGGAAGCGACTATCTTCACTAAATTGGTGCTTCACCACAGCTAAGGACTCCACATCCATTGATATGAACTGCTTAATTCTTTTGAGGAATGCGGCAGTTACATGCCTCAGGAGCCTATAGAATGAGGCCTGGGAGATGCTTCCCAGGACTCCAACTATATGCTGTTAGGACCCTAAGGTGCAAAAATGTAAGACAGCAATTGTCACGATCCATGCAGTTTCTCCTCCATGCCTGGGGTGGCGCTCTCTGCTCTGGTGCTCAGCACTCTGCTCTGTATCTACAGCTTGATTATTAGCTGTTACCACAGCTGTGAGCAGCATCTGAACTCACTACTTAGGCCAGCCACACAGGCTCCCTGTTGCCAGTTCATCATGTCAAGGTTGTCTCAGTTCCTGGTCCTGGTTATGCTGGTCTCTACTGCTAAATCATCCATAGAACTGCCAGGTTCTAACAGCTATCCTGTGATCCTGCTACAGTGCAATCATGTCATCATGCTATGTTGCATATTCTACCACAGTGCTATCCTGTGATCCTGCTACAGTGCAATCCTGTCATCCTGCTACATTGCATATTCTACCACAGTGCTATCCTGTGATCCTGCTACAGTGCAATCCTGTCATCCTGCTACGTTGCATATTCTACCACAGTGTTATCCTGTGATCCTGCTACAATGCAATCCTGTTATCCTGCTACGTTGCATATTCTACCGCAGTGCTATCCTGTGATCCTGCTACAGTGCAATCCTGTCATCCTGCTACATTGCATATTCTACCACAGTGCTATCCTGTGATCCTGCTACAGTGCATCCTGTCATCCTGCTATGTTGCATATTCTACCACAGTGCTATCCTGTGATCCTGCTACAGTGCAATCCTGTTATCCTGCTACGTTGCATACTCTACCACAGTGCTATCCTGTGATCCTGCTACAGTGCAATCCTGTTATCCTGCTACATTGCATACTCTACCACAGTGCTATCCTGTGATCCTGCTACAGTGCAATCCTGTCATCCTGCTACGTTGCATATTCTACCACAGTGCTATCCTGTGATCCTGCTACAGTGCAATCCTGTCATCCTGCTACGTTGCATATTCTACCACAGTGCTATCTTGTGATCCTGCTACAGTGCAATCCTGTCATCCTGCTATGTTGCATATTCTACCACAGTGTTATCCTGTGATCCTGCTACAGTGCAATCCTGTTATCCTGCTATGTTGCATATTCTACCACAGTGCTATCCTGTGATCCTGCTACAGTGCAATCCTGTTATCCTGCTACGTTGCATACTCTACCACAGTCCACAGTGTCTCAAGTGTTTCCACAGTCTACACCATTTTCATGTGATCACAGTCTCCTGGCATCCCGTGTACTCACAGTCTCCTGGCATCCCATGTTCCCTCAGTTCCCAGCATCACAAGTGTGTTTGCAATTCCAGTTCTCCCTTTTCATTTTGTGTTCTCCAATTTATACTTATTGTTTACAGTTGCTTTACCCTGTATGAATAAACTTACTATTGTACCGTGAGCATCGATCCCTGTGAATGTGTTCGTGCGGGGGGGGAGTTCCAAACGGATTCTGACAGTATGAACTGGCCAAAAAACAGCAGGGGAGCTAATTGCAATCTGCCTGAGGGAGTTTTCTCACAGCTCGTTAACCCCGCAGCTCCCAAAACGGGTGTGGTTCATCAAATCGACAGTATCTAGGTCGACAATGTTTAGGTCGACCACTATAGGTCGTCAGTCACTAGGTCGACATGGATGGACAGTCGACAGGGTTTCTAGGTCGACATGTGCTAGGTCGACAGGTCTAAAGGTCGACATGAGGAATTTTTTTTTTTTTTTGTTGGTGTCGTTTTCTTCGTAGAGTGACCGGGATCCCAAATTAGTGCACCGCTTCGCTCGCCATGCTTCGGCATAGTGCCTTTGCTCCGCTACCGCTTCGCTCGGCACACTTTACCGTTCCAATCGTAGTCCACGTGGATCGTTAAGTATGAAAAAATTCAAAAAAAGAAAAAAAATGTGAAAAACTCATGTCGACCTTTAGACTTGTCGACCTAGCACATGTCGACCTAGAAACCCTGTCGACCTTCCATCCATGTCGACCTAGTGACTGTCGACCTATAGTGGTTGACCTAAACATTGTCGACCTAGATACTGTCGATCTTCAGACCGGATCCCCCCAAAACATCACCTTCTTTAGATTCTTTACGACTGGGGATTTTAAAGGAAAAGTTAGACCAGCTACAGACTTTAGTATCCAGTATTCTATGCATTTTACGTGAATTCCTGGGGAGACTGGTAGACCCCAGTAAAATAGCTCCAGAAAAGGAGTTTTCTTCTGACCCATGGACTAGGCATGCTAGGGGCACCTCTCCTCCACAGACAAGAGGCAGGTTCCAAAGTTTCCCTCGACCTAGCCTCTCAGAAACGGAACGCCAGCATCGCAGAGACAATAAACTTTGCCTGTATAGTGGGGGTCAAGGACATTTTATTCTAACTTGTCCCATTCGAAAACCAAGAAATGGGGGCAGAGTGCATCTCCAATCTTTAAATACCATCTGTCTCAAAACTGGTCTTCCACCTAAGGTTTACGAGCCTGTTGCCCCAGGAGGGGTTTCTGAGCCTGTTGCCCCAGGAGGGGTTTCCAAGCCTGTTGCCCCAGGAGGGGGTTCCGAGCCTGTTGCCCCAGGAGGGGGTTCCGAGCCTGTTGCCCCAGGAGGGGGTTCTTCAGAGTGTCCAGCCCCAGGAGGGGGTTCTTCAGAGTGTCCAGCCCCAGGAGGGGGTTCTTCAGAGCATCCAGCCTCAGGAGGGGGTTCTTCAGAGCATCCAGCCCCAGGAGGGGGTTCTTCAGAGTGTCCAGCCCCAGGAGGGGGTTCTTCAGAGTGTCCAGCCTCAGTGAGGGGTTCAGAGTGCCCAGCCCGAGAGTCTACAGAGTGCTGCCCAGCCCGAGAGTCTACAGAGTGCTGGCCAGCCCGAGAGTCTTCAGAGCGCTGGCCAGCCCGAGAGTCTACAGAGCGCTGGCCAGCCCGAGAGTCTACAGAGCGCTGGCCAGCCCGAGAGTCTACAGAGCGCTGGCCAACCCGAGAGTCTAGAGAGTGCTGCTCAGCCCCAGGGAGTCTTGAGAGCGCTGTCCAGCCCGAGAGTCTTCAGAGCGCTGCCCAGTCTTCAGAGTGCTGCCCAGCCAGAGAGTCTTCAGAGCGCTGCCCAGCCAGAGAGTCTTCAGAACGCTGCCCAGCCAGAGAGTCTTCAGAACGCTGCCCAGCCGGAGAGTCTTCAGAGCGCTGCCCAGCCAGAGAGTCTTTAGAGCGCTGCCCAGCCAGAGAGTCTTCAGAGCGCTGCCCAGCCAGAGAGTATTCAGAGCGCTGCCCAGCCAGAGAGTCTTCAGAGCGCTGCCCAGCCAGAGAGTCTTCAGAGCCCTGCCCAGCCAGAGAGTCTTCAGAGCGCTGCCCAGCCAGAGAGTCTTCAGAGCGCTGCCCAGCCAGAGAGTCTTCAGAGCGCTGCCCAGCCAGAGAGTCTTCAGAGCGCTTGCCTCAGCCCAGCCCCGTGAAGAGGGGCTATTGCCTCAGCCCAGCCCCGTGAAGAGGGGGCTATTGCCTCAGCCCAGCCCCGTGAAGAGGGGGCTCTTGCCTCAGCCCAGCCCCGTGAAGAGGGGGCTCTTGCCTCAGCCCAGCCCCGTGAAGAGGGGGCTCTTGCCTCAGCCCAGCCCCATGAAGAGGGGGCTCTTGCCTCAGCCCAGCCCCGTGAAGAGGGGGCTCTTGCCTCAGCCCAGAGTCTAGAGAGTGCTGCTCAGCCCCAGGGAGTCTTCAGAGCGCTGCCCAGCCTGAGAGTCTTCAGAGCGCTGCCCAGTCTTCAGAGCGCTGCCCAGCCAGAGAGTCTTCAGAGCGCTGCCCAGCCAGAGAGTCTTCAGAACGCTGCCCAGCCAGAGAGTCTTCAGATTCAGAGCGCTGCCCAGCCAGAGAGTCTTCAGAGCGCTGCCCAGCCAGAGAGTCTTCAGAGCGCTGCCCAGCCAGAGAGTCTTCAGAGCGCTGCCCAGCCAGAGAGTCTTCAGAGCGCTGCCCAGCCAGAAAGTCTTCAGAGCGCTGCCCAGCCAGAGAGTCTTCAGAGCGCTGCCCAGCCAGAGAGTCTTCAGAGCGCTGCCCAGCCAGAGAGTCTTCACAGCGCTGCCCAGCCAGAGAGTCTTCAGAGCGCTGCCCAGCCAGAGAGTCTTCAGAGCGCTGCCCAGCCAGAGAGTCTTCAGAGCGCTGCCCAGCCAGAGAGTCTTCAGAGCGCTTGCCTCAGCCCAGCCCCGTGAAGAGGGGGCTATTGCCTCAGCCCAGCCCCGTGAAGAGGGGGCTCTTGCCTCAGCCCAGCCCCGTGAAGAGGGGGCTCTTGCCTCAGCTCAGCCCCGTGAAGAGGGGGCTCTTGCCTCAGCCCAGCCCCGTGAAGGGGGGCTCTTGCCTCAGCCCAGCCCCGTGAAGGGGGGGCTCTTGCCTCAGCCCAGCCCCGTGAAGGGGGGGCTCTTGCCTCAGCCCAGCCCCATGAAGGGGGGGCTCTTGCCTCAGCCCAGCCCCGTGAATGGGGGGCTCTTGCCTCAGCCCAGCCCCGTGAAGAGGGGGCTCTTGCCTCAGCCCAGCCCCGTGAAGAGGGAGCTCTTGCCTCAGCCCAGCCCCGTGAAGAGGGGGCTCTTGCCTCAGCCCAGCCCCATGAAGAGGGGGCTCTTGCCTCAGCCCAGCCCCGTGAAGAGAGGGCTCTTGCCTCAGCCCAGCCCCGTGAAGAGGGGGCTCCTGCCTCAGCCCAGCCCCGTGAAGAGGGGGCTCCTGCCTCAGCCCAGCCCCGTGAAGAGGGGGCTCCTGCCTCAGCCCAGCCCCGTGAAGAGGGGGCTCCTGCCTCAGCCCAGCCCCGTGAAGAGGGGGCGCCTGCCTTAGCCCAGCCCCGTGAAGAGGGGGCTCTTGCCTCAGTCCAGCCCCGTGAAGAAAGGGCTCCTGCCTTAGTTCAGCCCCAGGAGGGGGCTCTGAGCATTATGCCAATCTCCGAAGAAGAATCTAGCACTCCCATTTCTCACAACACAGGCCATATATCTAGGCACGTAGGCACTGCTTAGGCCAGCCACACAGGCTCCCTGTTGCCAGTTAATCGTGTCAAGGTTGTCTCAGTTCCTGGTCCTGGTTATGCTGGTCTCTACTGCTAAATCATCCATAGAACTGCCAGGTTCTAACAGCTATCCTGTGATCCTGCTACGTTGCATATTCTACCACAGTGCTATCCTGTGATCCTGCTACAGTGCAATCCTGTCATCCTGCTACGTTGCATATTCTACCACAGTGCTATCCTGTGATCCTGCTACAGTGCAATCCTGTCATCCTGCTACGTTGCATATTCTACCACAGTGCTATCCTGTGATCCTGCTACAGTGCAATCCTGTTATCCTGCTACGTTGCATACTCTACCACAGTGCTATCCTGTGATCCTGCTACAGTGCAATCCTGTTATCGTGCTACATTGCATACTCTTCCACAGTGCTATCCTGTGATCCTGCTACAGTGCAATCCTGTCATCCTGCTACGTTGCATATTCTACCACCGTGCTATCCTGTGATCCTGCTACAGTGCAATCCTGTTATCCTGCTATGTTGCATACTCTACCACAGTGCTATCCTGTGATCCTGCTACAGTGCAATCCTGTTATCGTGCTACATTGCATACTCTACCACAGTGCAATCCTGTCATCCTGCTACAGTGCAATCCTGTCATCCTGCTACGTTGCATATTCTACCACAGTGCTATCCTATGATCCTGCTACAGTGCAATCCTGTCATCCTGCTACCTTGCATATTTTACCACAGTGCTATCCTGTGATCCTGCTACAGTGCAATCCTGTCATCCTGCTATGTTGCATATTCTACCACAGTGTTATCCTGTGATCCTGCTACAGTGCAACCCTGTTATCCTGCTACGTTGCATATTCTACCACAGTGCTATCCTGTGATCCTGCTACAGTGCAATCCTGCAATCCTGCTACGTTGCATACTCTACCACAGTCCACAGTGTCTCAAGTGT